>NC_090373.1:82338412-83037210 GCF_036365525.1 Heterodontus francisci
CACAACAATAAGGAAGTGGAGGCAACAAGGTATAAAGCTACATTTGAAGCTTGTTTTCCAACCCTTCCCACAAGGACCAGAAATTATTCCCCAAAACTCCAAAGTCTGTTGAAATTGATCCCTCCTCCACCTGCAAAGTAGAACCTTGCTACACCCACTGGGTGAAAATTAAGAGTAAACCTAACCCACATTAACCCTCAACTTTGAAGTTCAAGGCAGAGAGAACCCTATCTCACCACTGAATAGTAAATCCTGAGTCCCTCAGCATAGTAACATATAATCCTGAACACCTCCCACTTCACTCACTAGCAGACCCTACACTGCATAGAACATTGAATGCTGAACAACCACTCCCCTAGAACAGTAATTCTAGGATCACATAAAAAAACTAATCAATCCCAAACATTCCCCATTTCCATGAGTAGTAATCAGTGGATCCATAGCAAAATCACAAACGTCCCATAAAACCTACAACCCTCTGAGCAGTGATTTCTAGATGGCACAGCAAAATAACATTCATACCTGAATACACCCATCCCAACCCACTGACTGGTTGAGGGAATGGGGGAGAATGGATGGAGGGTGAGGTGTCAGTTGAGTGACATTTTGGCAAAATGTCAGTTGATTAGAATCCAGGACCAGCATGTTCCTGTCAGGAAGATAAGTTTGGCAAGTTTCGGGAACCTTGGATAACGCGGGATATTGTGAGCCTCGTCAAAAAGAAAAAGGAAGCATTCGTAAGGGCTGGAAGGCTAGGAACAGACGAATCCCTTGAGGAATATAAAGACAGTAGGAAGGAACTTAAGCAAGGAGTCAGGAGGGCTAAAAGGGGTTATGAGAAGTCATTGGCAAACAGGATTAAGGAAAATCCCAAGGCTTTTTATACGTATATGAAGAGCAAGAGGGTAACCAGGGAAAGGGTTGGCCCACTCAAGAACAGAGAAGGGAATCTATGTGTGGAGCTAGAGGAAATGAGCGAGGTACTAAATGAGTACGTTGCATCAATATTCACTAAGGAGAAGGACTTGGTGGATGATGAGCCTAGGGAAGGGAGTGTAGATAGTCTCAGTCATCTCATTATCAAAAAGGAGGGGGTGTTGGGTGTCTTGCAAAGCATGAAGGTAGATAAGTCCCCAGGGCCTGATGGGATCTACCCCAGAATACTGATGGAGGCAAGGGAAGAAGTCGCTGGGGCCTTGACAGAAATCTTTGCATCCTCATTGGCTACAGGTGAGGTCCCAGAGGACTGGAGAATAGCCAATGTTGTTCCTTTGTTTAAGAAGGGTAGCAAGGATAATCCAGGAAATTATAGGCCGGTGAGCCTTACGCCAGTGGTAGGGAAATTATTAGAGAGGATTCTTCGGGGAAGGATTTACTCCCATTTGGAAACAAATGGACTTATTAGCGAGAGGCAGCATGGTTTTGTGAAGGGGAGGTCGTGTCTCACGAATTTGAGTTGAGTTTTTTGAGGAAGTGACAAAGATGATTGTTGAAGGAAGGGCAGTGGATGTTATCTATATGGACTTCAGTAAAGCCTTTGACAAGCTCCCTCATGGCAGACTGATACAAAAGGTGAAGTCACATGGGATCAGAGGGGAGCTGGCAAGATGGCTACAGAACTAGCTCGGTCATAGAAGACAGAGGGTAGCAGTGGAAGGGTGCTTTTCTGAATGGAGGGATGTGACTAGTGGTGTTCCGCAGGGATCAGTGCTGGGACCTTTGCTGTTTGTAGTATATATAAATGATTTGGAGGAAAATGTAGCTGGTCTGATTAGTAAGTTGGCGGACGACACAAAGGTTGGTGGAGTTGCGGACAGTGATGAGGATTGTCAGAGGA
Organism: Heterodontus francisci; assembly: GCF_036365525.1. NCBI lineage: Eukaryota > Metazoa > Chordata > Chondrichthyes > Heterodontiformes > Heterodontidae > Heterodontus > Heterodontus francisci. Next base: position 82,340,250 of record NC_090373.1, read on the forward strand.
TACAGCAGGATATAGATCGGTTGGAGACTTGGACGGAGAAATGGCAGATGGAGTTTAATTCGGACAAATGTGAGGTAATGCATTTTGGAAGGTCTAATGCAGGTGGGAAGTATACAGTAAATGGCAGAACCCTTAGGAGTATTGACAGGCAGAGAGATCTGGGCGTACAGTTCCACAGGTCATTGAAAGTGGCAACGCAGGTGGATAAGTTAGTCAAGAAGGCATACGGCATGCTTGCCTTCATCGGTCGGGGCATAGAGTATAAAAATAGGCAAGTCATGCTGCAGCTGTACAGAACTTTAGTTAGGCCACACTTAGAATATTGCGTGCAATTCTGGTCGCCTCACTACCAGAAGGACGTGGAGGCTTTGGAGAGGGTACAGAAGAGGTTTACCAGGATGTTGCCTGGTCTGGAGGGCATTAGCTATGAGGAGAGGTTGGAAAAACTCTGATTGTTTTCACTGGAATGACGGAGGTGGAGGGGCGACATGATAGAGGTTTACAAATTTATAAGCGGCATGGACAGAGTGGATAGTCAGAAGCTTTTTCCCAGGGTGGAAGAGTCAGTTACTAGGGGACATAGGTTTAAGGTGAGAGGGGCAAAGTTTAAAGGGGATGTGCGAGGCAAGTTCTTTACACAGAGGGTGGTGAGTGCCTGGAACTTGTTGCCAGGGGAGGTGGTGGAAGCAGGTACCATAGAGACGTTTAAGAGGCATCTTGACAAATACATGAATAGGATGGGAATAGAGGGATACGGACCCCGGAAGTGCAGAAGGTTTTAGTTTAGGCAGGCATAAAGATTGGCGCACATTTGGAGGGCCGAATGGCCTGTTCCTATGTTGCACTGTTCTTTGATCTTTGTTCTTTGTTCAAAAGGAGTGGGAGGATCCAGAGGTTGAATGAATCATTTAAAGAGGAAGAGATAGTGATGTGAGTGAGGGATTGGTAGTAAAGAGAATGCAATGGGTATCAAATACAATGAAAGCATGGGGGTGGGGTGGAAAGAGAGTCACTGAGGGTCTTATTTTCCACATAACCCACAATCGTTAACCATTTGTGGCTCCTCTCTCCACTCCACCACACCCTCCAGCCAAATGGAAAGAAAGAAAAAAACGAGTTAAGAGGAGAGAAGCAGCAGAGAAGAAAGACAAAACAGGAGATGGAACCAGAAGACAAGAAAATCAAGTGAATTCATAACACAACGAAATCAGATGTTTAAAAAAGTGACCATATTCTCCGACTTGCCACGTGCAACACCATAGGGGAATGACTGTATGGATTTTAAAAACATGATCTGTTCATAGGAAATGATATGTCATGCAGGCCCCCACCTGCCAAGAATGAGGCACATTAATTTCACCACATGAACATTGATTTTTAAACTGTTACTGGAGTAAAGAAAGAACTTGCTTTAAAAAAAAGACCAGACCCTTGACTTGAAAGACATTTGCATAATTACAGAGTGCTGAAAAGGGACAAAAGACCATTTCCTGACACATTCAATCCACAATGGACTTTTTATTACCGAACGTTGAGGATGGAGGAGCTTGACAGGTTGACTGCTAAGATGGCCGAATACACAAACGGACATGGTCACACACCCCTAGTCACATGACTAACCTGCTGGGCAACCTGAGTTTTTTGAATTTGAACTTGCCACAGAATTTTTGAAGACAGAAAGCTGTCTGCTCCTGGACTGACAAGACCTCTCCTGGCTGGCTTGCCGCAGCCTCACCTGCCTGCTTCCATCTCTTTCTCATGGAACTGAAGACCCATTGAAAACACATGAACCCCAAGAGAGAAAAGTCTCCGACAGTGAACAAGGTTTAAGAAGAATACTGAGCCCCAACGAAAAGCAAGATCTACCTACAAGCAAGGACTGCAGTGAGCTCAAAGCACAGTAACAAAAAAACCTCTTTAGAGATTGTCTCAAACCTTTCCACTATTTTTCTTCTGCTCTTTTCTGTCTCTACTTTCACGTATCGCATATGCATGCTCGTGTGGGGCGTGGCATTCATCTGTGGGCGTTAACCAAATTAAAATTTAAGTTTAAGTTTTAATAAATTTCACTTTTCTTCTTTAAACCTAAGAAAGCCTGCTTGTGCTTATTTCTTTGCCTTGTAATTGGAAAGCGGTGAACAAGGATTCACCAAGGGGGAGCTGAAACACAGTGTGTTTAAAACAAATCCCTGTTACAGTAAGACCAGGTGAAGGCTGAAAAGGAACCCCAGATCTCTTTTTCACTTGGTTGCAACAGAAATAATAATTGCAGAATGCAGACATTTTGTCTGGTCAGACATTGGAGGAAGGGAGCAGCCTATTCAATTTAGATATAAGCATCTTCACATTTATAATAACTAAATGAACACTCCATCAATAATTCAGCAAATGACAGTTATTAGTTTCCACAACTTCTAGTACTATCAAATAAAAAAGGACATTGCTATAAATGGTTATTCAGCATTTGAAAAGAGAAAGATATACTTCACCAGAACTGGCAATAACTGAGTGGTCCTTTCAGCATTCATGCTTTATCTTATTCCTAGGTTCTTACAGTCATTCAAAGACCTTTCTGTGGGGCCAACATTTGCTTCACTTGTGGCTGATGTGCCGCTCGGCGACAGGACCTGCATTAAAATATGTAACTGGATACCTACCACCCATTAATGTGCAAGCTGCAGCGATTCAGGCACCAGATTGCGATCTTCATTCAGACGTGGTGGCATTTCCGTGCCTTCGCGTTCACGTCCGTGAAAAGCCTGCGGTAATGAAGTGTCAGCCCTTCAACCAATTTTTCTTAAATTTAAACTAAAAAACAATGAGCTGGATGTTATAGGGTCTCCGACACCGGGGGCGGGGGTGGGCATGAAGATCGATGGCGCCGGCGAAACCCCAAGACAGCACCCCACCCCCCACTTCCCGGCCGCTCGGCGACAGGACCCGCATTAAAATATGTAAATGGATACTTCCCATGCAGGCTGCAGCGATTCAGGCACCAGGTTGCGATCTTGGTTCGGACGTGGTGGCACTCACGGGCCTTCACGTTCATGTCCGTGAAAAGCCCGCGGCAATGAAGCATCAGTCCTCGGAGTAGACGAAGATGGGTGAGGGTCTCCGACAACAGGGACATATCTCTGCATGAAATCAGGGAGGTGGGTTGGGGTCTCTAATGACCGGAACATAACTCTGCATGAAATCAGGGAGGGACCCCATGCCCTTCTACCATAAAGGGGGTCACTCTGAGCAGGCTAACGTTTGGCGTGGGGGTGAAGGGGGCTCACCCTGCAATCGGCTAACGCTGTTTGAGGGAGGGGGGAGCAATATCACTCCATGACTCCTTCTGTGGGGGGTGTGGGCAAACAGTGGTATGGGGTCGAAGGTCATGTGTCCGATGGTTGCATCCTCGCACCGTCAGTAATATGACCGTGTTCATGCTGCCCCGCTTTCGTGCAAAGCCAGTATGCGCGATGTCATACCATACCATATATGCGATGATGGAACGCAGCTGAAGCACCAACGTACGTCACCGTCTGGCCTGATAGGTGCCATCGATCCACTGAAGGCATCGAGCTCACATGCAGTGTTCAGATGGGGCTGGCCCATCTTGTACCTCTTGATCCAAGTGCCGTGAGGAGCATACCTGCAGGAGGCCGAACCAACAGGCAGACACATGGAAGGGAGCAGCAGCAGCCTGAGAAGACAGCGGGTCTACAGGCCCCGCTTGGCATACCTGCACATGTTGGAGCGCCAGTGTCAAAGGCGGCTGCGGATGTCCAGAGAGGCGGTGACGCATCTCTGTGCCCTGCTGAATGATGAGCTGCAGCCGTTGGGGTTTGTTGGACACCCCATGCCTGTAGCCCTCAAAGTCACTGCAGCTCTTGGCTTCTGTGCCTCCACATCATTCCAGGGACCCACCTGCGACCTCTGTGGCATTTCACAGTCAGCAGTGCACAGTTGTATCAGGGAGTCACCGATGCCTTGTACAGGAGGGCTGGTGTGTGCTTCGGCACAGACCCTGAGAGTCAGCCCCAAAGGGCTGTTGGATTTGGGGCCATCGCGGGAATCCCACAGGTGCAAGGGGTTATCGACTGCACGCATGTGGCCATCAAGGCTCCAGTTAGACAACCAGCCACATTCCTGAATAGAAAGGGCTTCTTCTGACTCAACCTGCAGCTGGTATTTGACCACAGGAAATGCTTCATGCAAGTGTGTGTCCATTTTCCAGGCAGCTGCCATGACTCATTCATCCGGCGCTGATCCCAGGTGCCATTGCTCTTCACTGCACCGTCTCAAATCCAGGGGTGACTTCTTGGGGACAAGGACGACCCCTTGCAGACATGGCTCCTGATGTCGGTGAGAAACCCCAACAGTGATGCAGAAGAGAGATACAACACCTGCCAGGGCACAACACAAGCTACCATCGAGCAGGCCATTGGCCTGCTGAAGATGTGCATCCGCTGCCTGCATGGGTCAGGTGGGGCCCCACAGTACTCACTGGAAAGGGTAGGGCGCATTGATGCTGTGTGATGTACTCTGCACAACTTTGCAATACTGAGGGGGGAGGCCTTGCAGGAAAAGTGGAGACAGGAGCAGGAGACATGCTGGGATGATGATGAGGTGCAGCAGCATAGGCGCATGGTAGGATGGAGATCATGGAGGCATCGCAGACAGGGCGAGCAAAGAGCAAGGGATGCTCGGCAACGCCTTATTGCTGAGCGCTTTCACTATCACTGAGGTGCAGAATATGCTCCCCACGTCACACATCACCGTGCTGCATCTGGTAGGCAGTCTCCTACATCTGTGACATCTGTGTCACTACTATTACTGGCAGCAGATGACTGAGCAATTGTCCATGTGACTGTACCTGTGCAGTATGGGCGATGTCATACCATACCATATATGCGATGATGGAACGCAGCATATGGGCATGGTGATGATGTTTGTCCATACATTGGCATTGCTCCAGGTCAATGATGTAATGGGAGGAGACATGGTCGGCACATGCTGGCATGCGTCATTAACACAGTAGAAAGGAGACACCTGTTAGAGAAACACATTTAATGAGAAGTTAACAAAACATATACTTTGCACCCATGATAACCCATATGTGTCTTTGTGTCATCAAGAGCCGCTTGTGGGTGGTCTTTCTCTGTGCAACCTCTGTGCTAGCAGCTTGCCTGGAGGCAGGCTGCTGATCAGGACGCCATTTGGCTTTGGATGACTTGGGCGACCATCCTCTGGGCGCACGAGACCTGGAGGGCCCGAGCTGCCTGAGGGCCTCCTGCACCAGTTCAGGGCTCTCTTCAGACATTGTGGCTGCTGGAGCTGGACTCACCGGTGGTGGGGCTGAGGAGCTGGCGTCCACATTCGAATCGCTTTGAGGGGAGACCCCATATATGGATGGATGACTCTCCTCCCTCTCAAGGCTCGTGGGAACCTCACTGCTCATCTGAGAAGGACCAGGTGCAGAGACAGCGTCCAGGCCCCTGGTCTCTCTCTCGCCTAGCCACTGCTGCATGCAGCACATACCGAGGCGATGGTTTGCAGGTCAGCCTGCATCTGTGGGATGAGGCTGTCCATGAGGGCCACCAGCCTTTCCATGGAGGAAGCCATGCGCTTATTTGCTTGGGACATGGCAGCAGTCATGGCTTGGATGGACTCCCCCATCGTCCGCTCATGGCTGCGCATGGCCTGTGGCATCTCCGCCAGATGTTGCCTTACCTCTCCCTGCAACTCCAGCATGCCCTGTGCTGTCGACACCAGAGGGTCATCATCAACCTGGGGCTCAGCATAGGCCTGGCTGCCCCCAGTCCTCCGACTGTCAGAGGCCTTGGCTGTCTCAGCCTCAGCCAGCTACTCGGGCAGGTATGTGGTGCTCTCACCAACTTGTGACCCAGATTCTAGAGCTGAACGCATTCCCACCGAGGTGAGTGTCTCTGCGCTGGTGGAAGGTGCGGGAGTGTCATGGGACACTGCTGCCTTTGAAATTGTCTCCTCCTCAGAGGTGCTGGCACTCTCCAGGGCCTCCGATGCCACCTCGGAGCATCGCCCTGTAAGATACAATGTGAAGAGCACAGTTTTAGTTTCACTGGTGTACATATCACTAACCATCTCCATCTCTGGCCTCCTTGTCTCAAGAGATGAAGGGTAAGCGCCTGGAGGTGGTCAGTGGTTTGTGAAGCAGCACCTGGAGTGGCTATAAAGGCCAATTCTAGAGTGACAGACTCTTCCACAGGTGCTGCAGATAAAATTGGTTGTCGGGGCTGTTACACAGTTGGCTCTCTCCTCGCGCTTCTGTCTTTTTTTCTGCCAACTGCTAAGTCTCTTTGACTCGCCACGCTTTAGCCCCGCCTTTATGGTTGCCCGCCAGCTCTGGCGATCGCTGGCAACTGACTCCCACGACTTGTGATCAACGTCACAGGACTTCATGTCGCGTTTGCAGACGTCTTTAAAGAGGAGACTAACATGACAGCATAACGTCCAACAACAAAATATTTCTGAGAATAATTGCGTTTGTCAAAGAGATGTATGTTCACCCAGGAAGCCTAGCTCCACTTCTGAAATTGGATGTCCTCCATGACCACCATGTAGTTTGAGGGCCTCCTGCTCAGCCTGGGTCAGTGGTTGGAGATCTGGCACCCCTCCTCCAGTCCTGGAGGACTCCCTCGCATTGTACACACACTTTGCAAGGAAGAGCAAGGATGCAGATGTTAAACATTGACATACAACCACATGACGCTTTGCACAACAGGGATGCTACAACAAAAGGTGGGTGACAGTGTGTCAGACAGATTCAGCCTGTCATGTAGGTGCTATGCTCTGGGGTGCAAATGAGGGATTGACTCTTTCATACATGCAGACACCCATGTGGCATCAATCCTCCCTGCCCGGACTCCCTGTGTTTGACAATGGCAGTGGTATCCATGTGCCACTCTGTATGGGCAAACCTGGGTCAGATGAGACCCCAAAAAAAGTGCCACTTACCTTTGCCGAGCGAATGAGATTGTTCATCCTCTTGTGGCACTGGACCCAGTCGCGGCGGACCCCACAACAGCTTACCTCCTCTTCAATCTCCATCTAGGCTTTGCTGGTCAGGCGGGAGGGCCTCTTCTTGCCATCGCTGAGGAACAGGACCTCCCGCCTTGTCTGCACAGCCTGGAGGAGACTGAGCAGGGAGGCATCGCTGAATTGTGGGGCCATCCTAGATCACACCTCGACATCTTTCAAAGTCGCAGGGATGTTGTCAAGATGTTTCTCTGGATTCGGCAGTGTGCAGCAGGAGACAAAATGGTTAGAGTTCACCTTTGTAAGTAATGCAGGGCTGGCTGCCATTTAAATATAGCGGCAACATCTGATCAGTCATCAGCTGACGCCGTTTATGGCTTTGTTTAGCCTGCCCCCTCCACGTCATAGGGTGGGCGGGTGTTGCGGCTATGTAAATGAGCCGCCGCATTCGGAATTGTGGCGGCCCCGCGAAGTGTGGCCCATGTGTGCGGGTTGCCATTTTTTTCCACAGGCCTTCCATCCACGGGCCTTCCTGCCATGGACCTAATTGGCATGGAGGCGGGAAAGTGACGGGGTCCCTCCCACCACTATTCCACCCAATTAAATGCCTTACCCGCCTCCAAACCTGCCAAAGGGAGAGCATAAAATACTGCCCATGGGGTTATTATGAGTTCAACTCATTAATAACACCTTCAACAAATTTACATCCAGCAAACAGTAAAAAAAACTTCTCGATTTTTTTTCTTTTTCATCTATCCACACATTTAAAAGTTTTGGCTAATTTTGACTTTGGGTGATAGTGTAAAATAGGGGATAGCAAATAGACAGATCATTTCACATCTCTCTTGACTTTCATTCCATTGCCTTCAAGAGGCTTAGAATGTCGCAGCTGAGAAACGAACACATCAGGAAAAGCTATGCAACAGTACTTCCATATGTGAAAGTATTGGGAAAGCATTTAGACATGCTCCGTGTTTGGATGTGCATTAATTATCCCAGTGTGAGGCAGAGGTCTCCATCCTTCATTAACCAGTGGCATAACTCCTGCTCAGGTTCTTTTTTAATTGATTTTAAATTGCTGTTCGTTTGCCAAGAGGACAAGTGCAGACTCAAATCTTACACAATCAAAAATAGTTTCACCGTTCTCTACAGTAAATTTGAAGGCACACACACAAGCTTACAAATTCCTTTTTATTGACTATAAAAATAATTTTGTTCAATTTGTTTTTCTACATCTCTTTACTCCTCTGTTCTCCTTTAAATATCTTTTTGACTTCGGTTTACAAAGCTAAGTGAAGGCTTTCTCCTGGTATTTGTTCCTTGTATTTCTCTGTAAAGCACTTTGGGGTATTTTGTACATGAATGATGCTTCATAAGTGAAAGTTGTTGTCCCAAAAATATTATAGGGAAATCTTCTGACTTGAGAGTTTTAAGACATGTTATGTATGATAAGTTCATTCACATATCATCCAGGCAACACGACAATTCTAACACATGTATTTGTTTTCTATTGGTGGGAAATTAAATGTACCAATGACTAGTTAGTTGGAACTGTTTAAATCTATTCTAAAGACACTTTGCTTATGTTAATGTACATTAACAGATATGATGCTGAAAACTGGCGGCAGTAAAGGCAACAAAGGTACAAAGTGAAATCAAGGAGACAGCAATGACCACTTTCTAAATCACAGCACAATATTTTAGTCAAACAGTTTATAAAATTCAAAAATGGTTTCATCAGGATTAAATAAATACACAAAATAAAAGCAAAATACTGCGGATGCTGGAAACTCTGCTTCTCTCTCCACAGATGCTGCCAGACCTGCTGAGTATTTCCAGCATTTCTTATTTTTATATTAAATAAATACATGCTGCCAGCCTCAAAAGAAGAATATGTAGATCACGATCTCATAAAATGATTTTAAATGCTACAACAACCAACCAGAATGTCGTAATAAAATTAAATTCAATTTTCCAAGTTCCAATGCAAATAAAAAATATGATCATGTCGCTTAATAAATGATGACTAAAATTGCGCAAAATATTACACAAGGGAGTGTGAAAGTACAGCTTGATTTCAAACTAACTTCTATTTTAATAAAAACACTGCATTACAAATAACTTAATTTGACAGCACATAATATAAATCCAGCATTAAGAAGAAAGATAAGAATAAATGTAAGAATAAAAAGCACTGAACTTGCATTTATGTAGTGTTTCATTATATCAATCATCGGATTACTTTCCAGATGCACTCAGTATATTTATGTGGTCAATTTTCAAGGTCCTACAAAATGCAGATATTTGACTGAATGGCTTGTTTCCATGTTTTCTATGTAAAGCTTACCTCACTCAACAACATGAGATCAGATCATCTGAATATTTTTCTGAGGATATCACTTATGACTTGCTGGGACTGCCAGGGAGAGCAGGAGCCAGAGCTGGAATTTCAGGCTCTAGCATGTCAGTCAAGGATACTGGCTGCCCTTGCAGTGCTGGCGCAACTTTTGTATGGGAAGGGAGGGAAGAACAGAAAGCAATGTGGCACCAGGCAGAGGACTGCTTAATTTTCAAAATTGGTGCCTCATTGTTCCAAATGGATGTAGTGGAGCTGAATTATTGCTCAGAAATTCCAATCACATTATGAAAAAGCAGCTAATATAAATTTTCTTCATTGTGTGAATGATCCTTACACACAGTTAGGGCTGAGTTTACGCAGCCAAAAGGAGCAGCAGTGGAGACGTGGGGCAAGGTTGGGGAGGTGGGTGGGGGGGGTGGGGGGATGAAAAATTGGGCTTGCCTGGAAACCCGACGTCATAATATTGATTCTGGATTTTGTCAGTGGCGGGAAAGCTGACACGGCGGAACTGCCATTTAAAATGCTGAACAGTTCGTTTCAATACATTTGCAAGCAAGTGATCGTGATTTTATGGGGCATTTTCAATTTTGTCAACAGCTTACGGGGATCACGTGGCTTTTGATCCCCAGCCTTTTAAAGTTGGTGACACTGAGAAGAGGCCTCAGTGACACTGCAGGAGGCGGCCATAGGAGCAGTGGATAAGGGAAAGGAGGGGAGCGGAGGCTATTGTTGGTCAGTGGTGCTGCGCTCTCTGGTTGGCTGGGGTATATCTTGGGTGCAAGGGTCGGGTGGGCATAGTATTGGGCTCTCTGCCCGATTGCTATATCTTGGATAAAAGCCAGTTCTGAAGAAGGGTCACTGACCTGAAACATTAACTCTGCTTCTCTCTCCACAGATGCTGCCAGACCTGCTGAGTATTTCCAGCATTTCTTGTTTTTATGCTATATCTTGGGTGCTGGGCTATCTGCAAGGGTGGACACTGAGGGGCATTGGTGCATAATCTGAGGGGAGTAGCAAAGTGAAAGGGTCCAAGGCAAGTTCATTTCTGCAAGGACAGTGCTCTAGAGGGCTACTAATCAGTTGGCATGAGTTCGATAACCCTGTCTTTGTGGATCCCTGTGCTGCTCAGCAGTGGCTCAAAGGGAGGGAGGGCCAGGATGTAACTGTGCCCACCTGTGAAGCACCAATAGGAGAGTGGCAGCTGCCAGCTACACCAAGGAGGGCCTACCCATGCCAGTGTGTGTACTGGGCTCAATTTAGCTACCTCTAAATGTCCAAGTGATAGTGCCACCAAAGACTGCAGCTCTCCAGAGAGACTGTCACCAACTTATGTGCAGGACCAGTTGCAACCCGCAAGCTTTGGTGAACACCCAATGCCCGTGGCCCTGATGATCACCATTGCACTCAACTTCTATGCCCCATCTCTTTCCAAGGATCTACCAGGGACATGTCTGGGGTTTCCCAGGCAACAGCCCACCACTGGATCAACAAGGTGACCAATGCCCTGTTCAAGAGGGCTGGTGACTGTGTGCACTACTGGACCAATCCTGACAGTCAGACTGAGAGTACCATCAGATTTGGGGCCATCGCTGGATTTCCCCAGGTGCAAGGTGTGATAGATTGCATTCATGTGGCCATCAAGGCTCCAGTGGACCAGCCAGCCACCTTAATCAATAGGAAGGGCTTCCATTCAATCAACATGCAACTGGTCTGCGATCACCAAAAGCATTTCCTGCAGGTATGTTGCCCATATCCCTGGAAGCAGCCATGATGCCCATGTATTTTGACAGTCCCAGGTGCTACAGATTTTCAGGCCCCCCGATCGCCTTCAGGGGTGGATTCTCAGGGACAAGGGCTACCCATTGAAGACCTGGCTACTGGTGCCTATGAGGAATACTTGCAATGCAGCGGAGGAGAGGTATAACAGTTGCGACCATCGAGCAGGCCACTGGGCTGCTGAAGATGAGATTCTGGTGCTTGGATCGATCCGGCGGAGCCCTGAGTCTGTCTCAGTGAGGATCTCGGGTATCTTGGTGGTCTGCTGCGCTCTGCACAATCTAGCACTACAGAGGGGGGAGGTCTTGCATGACGAGGACATGATCGAATAACATTCTTCCACTGAAGAGGAGGATGCGGAGGAGGGTGATGAGCAGGCAGCTCTGGATGTTGAAGCCCTTGCACCGGAGGCCAAGCAGATTGTGTGACAGGCCAAGAAGGCAAGAGACAATCTCATACTTACCCGCTTCCAGCCACCATGATGGCCACTCAGTGAAAACAATAAAGACTCACCTCAGTGCATGCTGTCGCCTCCTTTTTATTCGTGCTCAGTGTCTGGTGCTGGATCATGCACTGTGGCCCTTGGGAGAGCCTATTCAAATAAGGGTTGTGCCTACATTGGTATCCACCAAGGGGGAAGGGGGATGTAAATAGCTCGCAATTAATGCATGATGGAATAATCATTTTCACACAATGAAGTTTAATTGCAAGAGCAAAAGATCTTTATATGATGCATTACATGTCAAATTTCAAACACCCGTGAAATCCCAAGTGTCTCTAGATGATTTTCTTTTTATGTTTGAGTGTTTCCATGAGGGGCTGGAGGCAGGCTGCTGATCAGGCTGCCCCTTGGCCTGTGATGGCTTCGGCGGCTGTCCTTTGGCTACCTGAGGCCTGGAGGGCCCGAGCTGTCTGAGGGTTTCCTGCACACATGCAGGACTCTCCTCAGACATCACAGCACTGGAGCTGGGCTCACTGGTATAGGGGCTGAGGAGCCGGGGTCCACACCGAATACCCCGAGGGGAGCCCCCAAATGTGGACGTCAGCCTCTCTTCCTCCCTTTCAAGGCTCACTTGAATCTCCCTGGAGAAGACTCCAGCCACCTCATCCTTCTCTCACCTTGCCACTGCTGCATTGAGCTCATGGCCAAGGCAATGGTGTGCAGGTCTGTGTGCATCTGTAGGATCTGGCTGTCCATGAGAGTCGCGAACTTCTTGATGGCGAAAGCCATGCGCTCACATGCCTGAGACATGGCAGCTCATAGGGCATGGATGGATTCCTTCATTGTACGTTCATGTCTGCGCATAGCCTCTGGCATCTCATCAGATGTTACATACAATGAACATGCAAGTTAGGAGCAGGAGTAAGCCACTCGCCATTCAATAAGATCATGACTGATTTGTTTGTAACCGACTCCACATTCCCGCCTACCATCGATAACCTTTCACCCCCTTCCTTAACAAGAATCTAGCTACCTCTGCCTTAAAAATATTCAAAGAATCTGCTTCCACTGCCTTTTGAGGAAGAGAGTTCCAAAGACTCATGACCCTCTGAGAGGAAAAATTTCTCCTCATCTCTGCCTTCAATGGGTGACCCCTTATTTTTTAAGTAGTGACCTCTAGTTCTAGATTCTCCCACAAGGGGAAACATTCTTTCCACTTCTACCCTGTCAAGACCTTTCAGAATCTTATATTTCAATCAAGTCACCTCTTACTCTCCTAAACTCCAGTAGATACAAGCCTAGCCTGTCCCACCTTTCCTCATAAGACTACCCACACATTACAGGTATTTGTCGAGTAAACCTTCTCTGAACTGCTTTTAATGCATTTACATCCTTCCTTAAATAAGGAGATCAATGCTATACACAGCACTCCAGATATGGTCTCACCAAAGCCCTATATAACTGAAGCATAACCTCCCTTACTTTGGATTCAATTCCCCTCACAATAAATGATAACACTCCATTAGCTTTCCTAATTACGTGTTGTACCTGCAAACTAACCTTTTGCAATTCATGCATTATGACACCCAGATCCCTCTGCAGATCAGAGCTCTGCAATCTCTCACCATTTAGATAATATGCTTCTTTTTATTCTTCCTGCCAAAGTGGACAATTTCACATTTTTTCCACGTTATACTCCATTTGCCAGATCTTTGCCCACTCACTTAACCTATCTATATCCCTTTGTAGCCTCCTTATGTCCTCTTCACAACTTACTTTCCTACATATCTTCGTGTCATAAACAAATTTAGCAACCATACCTTCGGTCCCTTCATCCATTTATATAAATTGTAAAAATTTGAGGCCCCAGCACAGATCCCTGAAGCACACCACATTTTGACAACCAGAAAATGACCCATTTATGCCTACTCGCTGTTTTCTGTTAGCTAGCCAATCTTCTATCCATGCCAATATGTTACCCTGCCCCCCCCCCCACACTATGAGCTTTTATTTTCTGCAATAACCTTTGATGTGGCACCTTATCAAATGCCTTCTGGAAATCTAAGGACAGTACATCTGTGATGGAATTGTAGGTATAATAGGCTTAATTAGGTAGAATTTAAAAATAGTTAAAACATTATACCTTTTAGAATTAAAGATCGAATAAATAGGCAGGTTTACAAGACTCACTGACATTCCCCTTTAAGAAGGGAGAGTTAAAAATTTCAAGGTCCCTTTTACGAACCAGGAACAAGTTGGGAAATCCAGATAAATGCTCAACTTCAAGAGCAAGAGAATTCCAGTAAAACATTAAGCAGAGATGGCAGTTAAAGATATGGATTTTAAAAAGCAAGAAAAACAGACACTGGAATGTAACATCTATATGCTAAAAGTCAGATGACACTTCAGAAACAGTATAAACATGAGAGGTTCTGAAGCAAAAAATTAGAAGTGTTGAATCCTAAACACTGCTTCTCAACTACGGGGAATTAAAGGTAAAATATTTACTTTAAATTTTGGTGGATATTCTGGATTTTCTAAGAGATTTTGCTGTAACATTAGTAGGTTAGACTTTTGGATTCTATGTTAGAAATAAGATTATATGTTACATCTTTTAGTAATATTTGATATTGTGATATACTTATCCACTTAGAAGTGTATTGCATGTTAAATTCTTTAATAAATGTATAAAACTTAATAAATTGTCTCATGTAGCATTCTGTTTACAATTACAAAGAACCCCCTCTCTGTGTCTCTTTAAGCAGAGAGGTATGTATTGAAGACAGTTCCCAGACCCTTGTAATATCTGGGATATTTATGATTTAGCCATAATTATTAAACATAGGCTATCCAAAAGATGGTAATATTCTCTGTTGGTTTTCTTTCTTTGAGGGAAAGCTAGTACAATTCTTTGGACCCAAATAAGTGTCTATGAGAATTTGTTTGGTTTGAACTTGATTAAAGGAGATTCATGGTGATGTACTCTTGATTTGGTTTAGTCCATATAAGGAGTTAAAGTCATAAATCACTTCACATCTACCAGTTCTCCTTTATCTATAGCAAATGTTACTTCTTCAAAAAACTCCAATAAATTGGTTAAACATGGTTTCCCTTTCACAAAACCATATTGACTCTGCCTGATTACCTTGAATTTTTCCACATGCCCAGCTGTAACGTCTTTAATAATAGCTTCTCATATTTTCCCTAAGACAGATGTTAAGCTAACTGGCTGGTAGTTTCCTGATTTCTGTCTCCCTCCCTTTTTGAATAAAGGAGGTACATTTGCTATTTTCCAATCAAGTGGAATCTTCCCTGAATCTAGGGAATTTAGGAAAGTTAAAACCAATGTATCAACTATCTCACTAGCCACTTAATCACTAAGCATGAAGTTCATCAGGACCCAGGGACTTGTCAGTCCGCAGCTCCAACAATTTGCTCAGTACCACTTACCTGGTGATTGTAATTTTCTGGAGTTCCTCCCTCCTTTCCATTTCCTGATTTACAGCTATTTCTGGGATGTTACTTGTATCCTCTATAGTTAAGATCGATGCAAAATACCTGTTCAATTCATCTTCCATCTCCTTATTTTCCCTTATTAATTCCCTGGACTCACTTTCTCTAGAACCAATGTTCAGTTTGTTAACTTTTTTTCTTTTAAAATATCTATAGAAACTCTTCTATCTGTTTTTATATTTCTAGCTAACTTTCTCTTGTACTCTAATTTTTCCCTCATTATCAATCTTTTAGTCATTCTTGCTGTTCTTTATATTCTGTCCAATTGCCTGACCTTCTACCCATCTTTGCACAATTATATACTTTTTCTTTAAGCTGATACTATCTTTAATTTTTTTTAGTTAACCACGGATAGTGGGTCCTCCCCCTTGGAATTTTTCTTTCTTGTTGAAATGTATCTATTCTGTGCATTCTGAAATATCCCCTTAAACGTCTACTACTGCATCTCTTTTGACCTATCCCTTAACCTACTTTACCAGTTCACTTTAGCTAGCTCTGCTTTCATGCCCTCACAATTGCCCTTATTTAAATTTAAAATACTAGTCTCGAACACATTCTTCTGTCCCTCAAACTGAAGGTAAAATTCAATCGCATTATGATCGTTGCTACCGAGGGGGCGCCTCCACTATGAGGTCATCAAGTAATCCTATCGTGTTGCACAACACCAGGTCTAGTATAACCAGCTCTGTGGTGGGCTCCTGAACATGCTGTTCTAAGAAACTATCCTGAAAGCATTTTATGAACTCCTCATCTAGGCTACGTTTGCCCATTTGATTTTTCCAATTTATATGTAGATTAAAATCCCCCATGATTATTGCCGTACCTTTCTGACAAGCACGCATTATTTCTTCCTTTATACTTTGTCCTACCATGTGATTACCATTAGGGGGCCTGTACACCACTCCCACAAGTGACTTCTTGCCTTTATCATTTCTCATCTCTATCCAAACTGCTTCTACATCCTGGTTTCCTGTACTTTGGCCATCCCTCTCTAATGTGCTAATACCATCATTAATTAGCAGAGCCACCCCGCCACCATTTCCTAGCTTCCTGTCCTTCCTAAGTGCCATGTACCCTTCAATATTCAGGTCCCAATCTATGTCAACCAGCAGCCATGTCTCTGTAACGGCTATCAGATGGTACTTTATTATTTCTATTTGCACTGTCACTTCGTCTACTTTGTTTCGAATGCTATGTGCATTCAGATACAGAGCCTTTAGTTTTGTCCTTTTATTATTTTTGTAACATCTAGCCTTGACTGCTGATTTACTCTTATTTGACTTTTGATCCCTTCCTGTCACAGTCTGTTTATCATTTCTCATGTTATACCTTTCTCTCTTGCCTTGTCTCTACTCTTTGATTTACCACAGCTTCCCAACTTTGATCCCTTGACCCCACTCTACATCTCTAGTTATGCAGCTCACTAGAACACCAGCCCCAGCACGGTTCACGTGTAGACCGTCCCAATGGTACAGCCCCCACTTTCCCCAGTACTGGTACCAGTGACCCACGCACCGGAACCCACTTCTACCATACCAGTCTTTGAGCCATGCATTAATTTCTAATCTTATTTGCTCTATTCCAATTTGTATGTGGCTCAGGTAATAATCTAGAGATTATTACCTTTGAAGTTCTGCTTTTTAATTTGGTGCCTAGCTCCTCATACAGACTATGCAGAACCGCCTTCCTTGTCCTGCCTATGTCATTGGTACCTACATGAACCACGATGACTGGATCCTCCCCTCCCACTCTAAGTTCCTCTTCATCCCTAAACAGATGTCCCAAACCCTAGCACCGGGCAAGCAACACAGCCTTCTGGACTCTCGTTCTTTGCTGCAGAGACCAGTGTCAATCTTCCTCACTATACTGTTCCCTACTACCACTACATTCCTTTTTGCCCCCCCTCTTGAATGGTTTCCTGTACCACGGTGCCATGGTCAGTTAGCTTGTCCATCCTGCAGCCCCCACTCTCATCCAAACAAGCTGAAAGAACCTCATACCTTTTGGACAATTGCAAAGGCTGAGGCTTCTGCACTTCTGCCCTCTGGGTCCCCTTACCTGCCTCAGATGCAGCCACACTCTCCTGTCCCTGACCACTGACCAAATCAGAAGACCCCATTCTAAGGATGTGTCCCCCTCCCTGATGTGTCGCAGTATCTGCAGCTTGGCCTCCAGTTCAATGACTCTGAGCCGAACCTCCTCGAGCCGCAAACACTTACTGCAGACGCGTTTGCCCTGGATCGCACTGGCATCCAGGAGCTGCCACATGCTGCAGCCATGACAAATCACCTGCCCTGCCATCCTTAATGTGTTTTAATTAACTATTTAATTATATATTATTCAATTATATATTTTTCTTTTTTGATATACTTTATTAACCTTACCACCAGTTCCTGTATTATTTTAAACCATAGGATTAGAATAGATCGTAACCACTTACCAGGTACTCACCAAACAGCTAGCTTCTTCTCCGAACTCCGAGCACTCTAAATCCTCTCCTCTCCCACTGATTCTTTCCGAGTCACCAGGTTTTGCCACACTTTTTAAATCCTCTCCTCTCCTGACACTTCTCTCCAAATCTCCGAGCTTTTGGTACACTTTTTAAATCCTCTCCTTTCCCGTTGATTCTTTCCAAGTCACCAGGTTTTGGCGTGCTTTTTAAATCCTCTCCTCTCCTGCTGCTTCTCTCTGTATCTCCGAGCTTTTGGTGCTTTTGGTATTTTAGTTTCACTGTAAAAGCCCTTGAAAAAGTTACACCTTGTTGAATAAGGTGTAAGTGTTTTTTTTGACACTATATTAACCTCATAATTACTGCTAAATACCCTTACTGGCCCTGCAAAGCTAATTTATATTTGTAGAATGTCAAATTACTCTATGATGGCATAAAATACCACTTATTTTTAAAGTTTATTGCTCTTTAGTTTAGCTCCTATCTTAATCCAATCATAATCATTTATTCCACTATCTGAAATTTTAAATTAAATGTAAAGGGATTCAGTGCTCTTAACTTCCTGGTTTGCTGTCCGTGAGAATACTTCAAGATGATTGGCTGTTTACCTTGCTGACAGACATCACTGCAGCTGCATGCATGGAGATTCCCTTGACTTGGTGCCAGATTTAAACTGCTGTCAGGAAAGGGGAAGTCTGTGCCAGAGATCAACAGTGAACGCCGTTACTTTACCCCGATCACAAAATCCTGGCTTTAATGCTCCTTGATTGTAATTTCCCACAGTGTGCAGATTGAACCAGTTTGAAAAGACTTTGTGACTAGAAGCAGTTTCACAAACTGTTGGTTTTTCCAGGAAAACCTTCAGGAAACAGCAATCATTCGGTGCAGAATTCACAAAAACATTAGCAAGACTTGTAATTAACAAACCTCAGGGGTTGTCACACAGAGCCAACATTAAATTCAAGTAGATTAGCATTTATGTATCAGTAAACAAAAGCTAATAGACATGTTGCTGAAATGTGGCATTGGCAGTAAAGATGTGAGATTTATCCAGAGCCTATATTGGGACCAAATAGCAAGCATCAGGCTAAAAGATGGACAATAGGATCTGTTTCAAGTGAAGATAGGAGTATGACAAGGCTGTGTGCTGTCACCAAAATTATTCAATCTGTGCACAGAACAAATATTCAGAGAATTAGATGTACTTCCAGGTGTAAAAAATGGTGGTAAGAACATAACAAACTTGTGGTACGCTGACAACACATCACTAACTTGCAGAATCAGAAGAGGCCCTACAAAATATCGTAGATATGGTAAAATCTAAAGGTGGATTGAGTATGGATTGAGTATGAAAAGATCCAAAAGACAAAATCAATGATAGTTAGATGGAATACATTAGAAGAAAACAGAATGAAGATTGAAGTGGATGGTGTTACACTGGAACGAGTAGATAAGTTTGTCTATTTAGGACAAATGATAACAGAAGATGGTAGATGCAATGCCGAAGTCAGAAGAAGGACAGAGATAGCTAGAAGTAATTTTATAAAGATGAACAATGTGTTAAAAACAAGAAAGCTCAAGC
Organism: Heterodontus francisci; assembly: GCF_036365525.1. Classification (NCBI taxonomy): domain Eukaryota; kingdom Metazoa; phylum Chordata; class Chondrichthyes; order Heterodontiformes; family Heterodontidae; genus Heterodontus; species Heterodontus francisci. The sequence goes on from NC_090373.1 coordinate 82,359,376, forward strand.
TTTTAACAAGGGAAAAAGTTCATAAGATGCTACATTCTATTCAGTTTCCTGTATGTCTCAGAAACCTGGACAATAAGTAAAGATCTGTGGAATAAAACAGAGGCCTTTGAAATATGGATGCTATGACATATGCTTAAAATTCCTTATACAGACCATAAGATAAATGAAGAGGTGTTTGAATTTGCAAGAGCAAAAAGAACTCTAAAATTGACATCCAGAAAAGAAAATGTCAGTATTTCGGCTATTTGATCAGAGCTGAAAAGCTACAGAGATTTCTTCTGGAGAGCAAAGTGGAAGGCAGCAGAAAGAGGGGTGGACCTAGGTGTAATTGGATCACAGAAATCACAGAGCAGTTGCAGACAAGCTACAGTGGGTATCTGAGGATGGTGCAAGATAGACAAGCGTGACATATCATGACAGCAGATCTCCTGGTAGGAGTAGCTACAAGCAGCAGCAGCAAACAAAAATAACATTTTAAATGGGCTGTTCATTTACTAAAAATATTCGTCATCCTTTCAACCACACAAAGCAACTGTGTACTAGTTTAACAGATATTTGAGATACTGGAAGGACAGTGATTGAAAAAAAATAATGGTGCTCTAAAGAAAAGACAAATGATTTTAAAATATTGAAACTTAATTAGATTTATATTTACTGATGCAATGTATTGATTTATATCCCATTTACAAACTTTCCACTAGTTTAATTTTGTGGGGTTGTACCACCTGGAGATCAGATACCAACAACTGATCAGTCCCCTTCAGCAGTGCCGAAAAAAGGCAAGGCAGGAAAATGAGAATAATATCGAAGAAGGATATAATATTGGTATGGATCAAATTATCACATGCTTTCTGCTGGATGGACTCGACTCTATTTAATCCACTGCAGGTACCCCATAGAACCCCAGGATAAATAAGAAAAAAGTTAAACATAAAGCAAGGAAATCATCATGACAACATGTTAAAGTGTTCCTGTCAGTAGTAACAGGAAACAAGAATTCAGGCCAAGGTCAGTGAACAACAGGATACTTTGGACCATACTTCCCAAGTTGGAATAACTTTCTTCAGAACAGTGAATTGCTTTCAGAGTTGTGGAAATTGAAGAGCTCCATTTTGATGTAGATAGCAAAGTTATGATGCATCTTCACAAATTCAGCTGTTGGAATTTACTCTGGTGAAAAATAATCAGCATCTTTGGTAACTGAGCATTTTCGGTGGGGGGTTAGTGGGGGGGTGGTGGTGGTGATCAGGGGAGGTATAGATAATGGAGGGTATTGGAAAGAAAAGGGAAAGAACTTTAAAAATGTATGGTTTGTTAGCTATCTCTGGTGCTTCAAGTAATGAAGCCAAGTGGGATCGAAAAGGACTGTATAAGTAAGGCTAAACTGAACTATTAGGAAACATGAAGAATTTAGGTGCTATAAAGGAACAAAAAGTATTTTACTAGGAGGGCTATTCTATGCACTAAGTTCATGATTTTTGTTTTGAGCTGCAATGCAACCAATGGAAGTTGACAGCATGAAAGTTGACAGAGGCTGGTTTTAATTGCACAACACTGTACCTGGCATAGCTTCCAGTATTGCAAGGTTATAAATCATATTACTTTAACTTGCCATGGCAGGATGAGATATCTTTGTCAAAAATTGAATAGTAAACCAGAAAAATAACCATAGCATTAATGAAAAAATAAACTGTTATTCTATCTAGCTGTTTTCTTTCCTATCCTATGCTATATGTTATTAATCAGGTCTCACACAGACAGTCTGTTTGGATGTAGTTTTGTATTGCATTCCCCCTTGAGTGTGCAGAGGCATTGGTGTTTGATATCATATATAATTGTACATTAAAACCAGTATGTGCTTCACTGTATATTGGAGGAGGGCATTGTACTGCTTAAAAAAAGTTGAAATGAGCCAGACTTCCTTTCATATGAAAGTCTTTTTGTCTTTGTACCTTGTCTGGAAAAGAAAACACAGTACCTGCTATTCTATCTGAATTAGGTAAGGGACTTTGAGAATAGACATGCTCTAGACAACATACTGCATTGCATCAGTGTGGTCTGGGCAATGAAATACATACACATGAAATATAATGCACTGACATATGTTGGAGAAGTTGTGCACAATAATTCTGTGGTGGAGTGGATAATTAATAAGCAATTACTTTAATACTATGGTACACTCTACAAATACTTTAGCAGCACAGAGTAATTTAAGGTAAGTAGGATTGAATTGAATTGGCTCCAAGGTATGCTTGGTAAAGGAAAATTGGAATCAAGTCAAATCTCTGCGGCAGTGTTACCTGTTCTGGGAAGTGTTGATGATTGACCAGCCAGCTTGTCTTATTATCGAGACCTAAGGGGATGTACCTGTTACTGGGTGCTGAATTTTTTCTATTCAATTCCAGATAACCCTGTGAGCCAATGTGCCAATGGTGCACTGGACCTGGCTGAAGAAGAGGAGCTCATCTGTGCTATAAGCTGCACAGTTCTAGTTGTTAAAGCTCCAGCAGTATCTCTGTGCACAGTTAGATCCCTAATTGATGGCTATTTTCAAACTATATCCAAGTTTTTTGGCTTTAGGCAAGCGAGAGTTTCCTTACAGGGAGAGTGTTTTCACCCTCCATCAGGCAAACAGAAACTCTAGCCTTGATTTAAGCCCATCCCACCCAACGTGTTCATTTTACACTGCATCAAATTTTACTCTCCATTGAAGGTCCTGCATGCAGGTTAGATTAAACTCTTGGCTTTTATCTTTGTGGATCTTAGCAATTTGGTTTGAAGACTCTTAAGCATGATGGTGTGTTTCCATTTGTGTTAGTCACAAAGCTGATCAAAAAAGCAGTGATTGGACAAAATTTCAATTGTATTCACTTCATAACATGTGTTCTCCATAGAGCACTGTTGTAGCTTTATATAAACAATGAATCTGTTAATATACTTTATAACAAAGCTCAGTTTTTACAGCAACATGCTTTCCAACCCTTGTGGTCATCGGTGTGAATAGCAGCATTTCAGAAGGGTTGTTCAAAAAATTCAGATTTGTGGTATTAAAGATAATGTAGTAGCATGGATGGGAACGTGTTTGACAGACAAGAAACAAAACATTAGGGTAAAAGCAAAATACTGCCTCTTGCCCCACCCCCGCCTCACTTGCTTATAACCTTTGACATTTCTAATATTTACCAGTTCCGAAGAAGGGTCACTGACCCGAAACGTTAACTCTGCTTCTCTTTCCACAAATGCTGCCAGACCTGCTGAGTATTTCCAGCATTTCTTGCTTTTATATTATATAAAACATTGGGGTAAATGGGTGTTGCTTAGACTGCAGCAGGTTTGGAAATGGTGTATGCCAAGGGTCTGCGCTGGGCCCACTTTTTTGTTTTTGGTATACATAGATTGTTACTCAAGTATACAGAGCACAAGCACAACATTTAATGATGACAGAAGAAGTTGGAGGCTTGACAAGCATTGAGGAGGACTGAAAAGACATCAGGAAGACACACAAATTAATAGAATCAACAGACAGATAACAGATACAATTTAATGTGGATATGGACAGTATTCATCACAAAACCTATCCCTACTTCAATCTCCATAACATTATCTACCTCTGTGCTTAACACAGTCCATCAGTGGTGAAATTATCATGCAGGTCTTTGTCACTTCCAGACTCAAGCATTCCAATACTTTCCTCACTAGCCTCTCATCATCCCTAAACCCCAGCTTGTTCAAGATTTGATTGTCCGTATCCTATTAGCACCTGAAGCTTGACTACCCCATCAACCTTGTCCTCATTAAACCATCATTTGCAATGATGATCAATAATAGTATTGCAGTAATAGTAATGCAAGATACTAAAATGTGGATGAACAAAGAAAACTAAAATTTTCTGATTAGTGCCAGCTCGGAGATTGACCGGTTGGCAACCTGTTCATAGGTCCCTCAATAATCATCAATTACAGCATGGTTTACTTTCATTTGATTCTTCCCCCCATTCACACACATTTTAACTTTTAACTGAGTTTACCTGATAGAACACAAACAGATCATTCAACCCACCTATTCTGTTGTGCTATTTATCCTTCACATGAGCAGTCGTCCTAATGCCATGAGCCCACCCTGTTCAAATGACCCACTATCCCTTTTTCTTTCAGCCAACATGGTCTTTACTTTTTTTTTTATTATTCCTTTGCTTATTACTTCAATTACTAACTCTGGTGGTGCATTCTGTAGCCTCACAAATCTTTCTGAGATATTCACAGCAGCTTCACTATTTCTAACATCAGAAGCCTATATTAGAAATTGGAAACCTCCTTGCTTTACAAGTGAGTTACTAAGACAACTAGTTCATTGTATCCAATCCTGCCATTTTAGAGAGTTGTTAGACCGTATTGCTGGCAACTGAAAACACAACTTGCACATTGAAACACATTAGAAGATACTTGATCTTTGCAATAAAAAATCACTATAAAAATTAAAAATATCTTTGCAAGTTGCAAATGAAAGAACACATGAAAGCAATTTTATATTTTTTTCATCCATTCATGGCGTAAGCAAACACCCTCAGTGTTTGAATACTGCAAAATGGTGTTCAACCTTCGCAATGAAAGAAGATAGTTTGTTAATGTATTTTGTTTTGCCATGGCTTGACAGGATCTTGAAATAGCTCAGTCAACTTATCTGGCACAGAGCAAGGAACCAAGCCAACCAGCCTGATTGCTTCTTTTCATAAATCCACAGTTGTCAAAGTCAATGATGGCTTCAGTCCTCTAATGGATGGTAGTATAGCCAGGGCCACCTTTTGGGTTTTGGTGTGCTGTTACCTCAGCCTAACCTATCACTTAGGAACATAGAAACAGGAGTAGGCCATTTAGCCCCTTGAGCCTGTTCTGCTATTCAATCAGATCATGGCTGATGTGCAACCTAACTCCCCATGTCCTTTGCCCCATATCCTTTAATACCTCTGGTGAACAAAAATCTATCAATCTCTATCACTCTGACATGTTTACACTAAATCAGTGACTGTGATATTTTCTAGCTACATTAGAAGTGAACAAGTGATGTGAAGGTTCAATTTATGGGTAGAGAAACATCTTTTTAAAAAATATTTTAAATGATAGTGTTCATAATTACTGTGACTTATTTACCTGCTCTTGGTTCATTAAATTATCTTGGTTTCAAATTTGAGTCTCAGTCTAATAGAGACTGCCTACTGACGAGATGAAGAAATATGTGATGGCACATTATACATTTCAGTAAGCCAGAATACAGTGACAAGGGTTCCTTGTTCAATTTCTAGGTCTTACTATTGTTTACTTAGATATTGGACATACGCCAGTTCATTAGGGAAGAGAGATCTGCCTACAGAGTAGTTAGTAACACTGAAACAGAGTTAAATATCCAACATAAACTCCAAGTAGCAGTAAACTAGAATTTGAAGTGATTTTGTAATTGTCACCCAACTGATTTACAATGTAAAAACATACTCCATGCCTATTTAACATGAACAAATTTTCACCCAAAATCCACTCAGAATTTCTCACTTTGCATTCTCAGTCCAATTTATGATCATATGTTTCTCATTTTTATTTCGATATGTGATTCACCTTCCATTTATAAAACACAAATTCTGCAGATTGATTACATGTAAAGGATTTGTTTCCTGTACAGAGTCTTTGCACCAGTAATTGCAAAGGCAGTATAAGATAAAATTACTGCTACTGATTATAACCGCAAAAGGCAATGGGGACAATATTAACCCCCCTAATCATGGGCAGGAGAGGGTTTAGAGTTAAAATTTAAAAACAAAATCAGGGAACACTGTGTGTGAATCTGCAGCCATTTTGCAGCGTGTGTTGTGAGGTGTACATGAGTCCCATCCCGAAGAGGCTTCATTATAATAGATAAATCCTACACAGTGCACACAGTGCTATCGGGAGTCTGATTTAAATTTAACAGCAGCTGGCTGGGTATTCCAGGGCTCGGTAAATCTAGCAGCAAAATATATGGGAGCATCGGGATGCAACAGTAAAGCTATTTAGAGCATTCCCTGTGGGCCAGAGGGAGCAGGAGTGCACCCCCCAGCCCCTTAAGCAAACCTTCTGCCAATCACGGCCTCTCCTCTTCATCACGATCGATCCCACCCCGTGCCCCTATCATCCAAATCTGTGATATCCGTCCTACCCCAACACCCCACTTCCAACCCCCAATGTTTCCCAAATTCCAAGGTCCGTTCACAAGGCTGTGGTCTCCAGCTGCTGGCTTTCCCAGTCTGTCAGTTTGGTTTGTCGCCAGGCAGGAAATGGATGACCAAATTTGTAAATGAGGTCCTGCTGTTAAATTCGGCAAATCTCCCAATCCCTAGCATTGCTGGGTTTCTCCTTCTTGTTAATGCACTCCCTTGCACCCTCCCCATAAGAATCAGGGCCAATGTATTTCTGTTTGTTGTTTTATTGGCAACATTAACCTAGTACCGCTGTTAAAGCTGCAAACAGAAGAATGCCATACAAATGGGTTAGGTTTTCATCTGTAACTACAACCAATAGTAATCTCGAAATTTGTGATGCAATGACGGAAATTTTCTGCTTCTTTGCTCACCAGCCTGTAACTTTACACCTATTGATTTTAATGGGCAGAAATTGCAGGCTGGCTGGTACAGAACCAGAAAATTCTGGTCAATGTTTTTCACAAATGTATTATATTTTACAAATTCTAGTTTAAAAGCTGATATTTTACTGGGATATCTCCATGTTAAACAATATCATAACTCTCGTGTTAACATATGATTTCAAGCTACAGCCTTAAGGATCAGTTGGAGATGGATTCTTCCATTATTTGCCTATGGTCCCGAGATGACATTATAAAATATTAAATATATGGAATATCATAATAAACTGTAGGCTATGGAAAATTAATTAATTTTAGCTCAGGGCACAACATTAACAGCTATGCAGATACATTTTGTTTTATTATTTCTTTTTGTTACAGAATATACCAGTTAATTTTAATTCTGAGTTCTGGTCATCAAAGTAAACAAATCACAGCCCCTGAGGACTTACCCAAGTGTAATTGTTAGTGACAGAAGTTGACTAAGTAAGTATTTTCTAACTAATGTTTGCATAGTTGAATGACTTAGATCAAATCCTGGAAGGTTCCTATCCAGTGTTCCAAAAATCAGATTATGGAAATTGCTGGACAGAGCATGGGAAGTTTTACTGAAAATCTTGAGGCTTTGAACAATATGGGGTCAATCTGACTTCTATCACCTGGCTTTAATGGGTAATAGACTTGAAATGCAGTTTGTAATCTTAACACTGAAGAGGCTGGCGACATTTTAAAAGGGCCCTACCAGTGGGTGACCTAAACAACTGCCCGTCTCAGGCAATAGGCCCTTTTAACATGGAATTCGAGGACCCCAATTGCAAAATTAGGTCAGAACTGGTTGGAGCACTGCCCATTTCGACCATTTCCACCAGTGACAGAGGAGAAGAGGCCCAAACAAGTTAAGTTTGAAATTATTTTTGTGGGGGCCTGGAGAAACAAAAATTTCCCACAAAAATAATCTGGGTGATGCTACCTGGGGACCCTCACTCTCTGTGATCATGAATCTCACCACCCCCAACCTCCACAACTTCCTGCACTTAATTGTTGACAGCCAGGTGGCCCAATATCTGGAAGCCTTAATCCAGTGAGTTGCATCAGGATGCTCTTAGTTCCTGCACCTGTGTTAAGGAGGCTGGTGGCTCAAAATCATGGCCACCTCTTCATCTTGGATATGGGAAATTGACTGGCTACCCAAAAGTGAAAATTGACCCCTCGGGATCTGAACTGGCAATTCTACCATAAACTTACTTCTTTGTCTTTAAAAATACTGCAGAATAGACATACTAAAAGGTAGAAATTAGCTGTTTCCAGGCACATACCCAATGGCTCACAGACAGAGCATGCCTAAACTGGGAGGCCCAAAGCACATCTGAAATTCAGCCTTAAGCTTCATATAATTTAATGTAAGTAAGCTGTCATTGCCATCGCCTTTGGTCACCCATTTAAACAAGATCAAATTTCTGATACATGCCTCATTGACAGCCCTCAGGTCTCTTGGGGCGACGGGGGGAAGTTGGGGTGAGGGTGAGAGGGGAAAGGAAATGGTCAGTGGCGCTCATGAGTGCTCTGGAGTCCACATCAAGCTTTTTGATTAGGACTACTTACTAGGCTGCATCTATGAAAGAAAAACTTGAACAGGCACTGCAGCTTATTTGGTAGAATGTTCCAAAAATGGGCATTAGGCCTCTCAGTAGCAAGAGGCCCATGCCTGGGAGCTCACCATGACACATCCAAAGCTGCTTTTACCAATATCATGGCATCCATAATGCAGATTGGATGTGGGCCATTGCAGCCTTAAAATAACCCTTTTTATCCTGTATTTTGCCTTTAAAAGGAGCAATGATTATCAATTTTTACCCCTTTTAACTCTTTGCAGATCTTCTGAATCGGGCCGACACCATTTCAGTAGAAAAGCAATATAACCTAAGTTATAAAGCTAGCATTATTTTTCTATAGAATAAACATTTTTTTAGCCGATGCTATCATCACCCTGTTCTGGCATGACAATCTTTCTCTGTCACATGCTGCTTGCATCATAAATACATCCACTCCCATTCTAGTTGTATAACACAGCAATTGTTATCCCCTGCAGCTTTCCCCCTCCTTTCCTGTAGGTACTAATTCATGTTGGGGTATGGTTCCACAGAAATGCACCCTTCTCCCATTCCCCACCGAAGATAGTATTCTTCATGTGTGAGCGCTGCCACTGAGTGTCAGTGGGCTATTCCATTAATAAGGGCCTGATGACCATGCTCAAAGCTGACCTCATCTAACAGCCCATATGTGCACTAAACACTAATCGATTATTCACCTTCCAAACCCAGGGAAAAGGATGTAAATTGTAGCACCCCTCCTACTTAGACCGGTTAACTCAGCAGGGATCAAATCTGTGACCTCCCTGATCTATAATGCTCAGTTCCAAACTGGCCAAAAAGTTTAGCAATTGAGCCAGCCAGGGTTGGGGACTGCCAGTCACTCTCATTGTTGTTAATTAACTCCAGTGCAATACAATACATTTGATTAAAACTTTTCAAATACAACATGGAAAATTGGGCTTTTAACCAGTTGAAATAAAATATAAAATATACGATATGAATAAAAATATTTAGGACCATATACTGCAGGAGCTTAACACAATCTCAGGGTTCAGAGCACTTTTATGAGCAGTCGAACTTATGTTTGTGGCATGACCTGAATCCTTTGATTGTGTTGCAACTTTACAAAAGACTCCAACATAGCTTTTATTCTTTATAGAATATACCCAGTTAACATTTTAACATATTTTTGAAAGCATTTTTGATCATTTTAAAGGCAACACCTTTTTCCAAATGAGATGTAGGGCTTATTATGGTAGCTTCTTTGTTCAACTGAAAACAATGGAAGCATAAGCGGACAATAGTGCAGGACAAGATGATTTCCTGCTTTGTTGTACTCCCATTGCTTTCAATGAGGGACAATATGTGCGATTATATCCTTTCTCAACCTTTTATTTCCTCTTTCATGTGGTAGCAAGCAATCCCATACTATGCTTTGAAACAATGTATATCCAAATATATTATTTTTCAATCCTGTATCAAAGTAGGTTCTGTGAAGAGATACATGCAATGTAATTTACCTTGTGCCAATGTCTACAACATACACATAATTAATCTTTTTATGTTTTCAGTACAGTGCTTGCTCAAACTTCTACACATTTAGCTGCCAGGCCAGCTACATTTTTCCAGGAGCCATTTTCCTTTTTGCTCAATGATTTTTTTTAAAAAGTCCTTTATCAACTTAGCACTCAGAAAAGAATTATGTGAAACAGTGGGGAAAACAGACTGTTTTCTTCATGTCACTCGAGTTTAAATAAACCTGAAGGTGACATGGGTGACTGTGTATTAAAACATAATCCCTTTATTACTGGGGTACCCAGCCTTCAACTCAGTTTAACAAACATGAGGCAGATTTTTCCACCTGTCCTAAATATGGCACACATGAAAACATTGGAGGGGAGTTTTATGGGGCCTGCAAGAGCGGCTTTCATGGCGGTGGGGTGACTTAATTAGGCAGGAGATGATATTTCGATTTTCCGATGGTGGATTCAATTTTAGAGATTAAATTAGTGGCATTTTTTGGCGTGTTGGGCCTCACATCATACTATGGTGGGTTCCAACTTCTCTCACCTTTACATGGTCCATCTCTGACACTTCCCTTCCCTTCCTCGACTTCTCTGTCTCCATCTCTGGGGATAGGTTGTCTACCAATATCCATTATAAGCCCACTGACTCCCACAGCTACCTCGACTACACTTCTTCACACCCTACCTCCTGTAAGGACTCCATTCCATTCTCCCAGTTTCTCCGTCTCCGACGCATCTGCTCTGATGATGCTACCTTCCATGACGGTGCTTCTGATATGACCTCCTTTTTCCTCAACCGAGGATTTCCCCCCACTGTGGTTGACAGGGCCCTCAACCGTGTCCGACCCATTCCCCGCACCTCTACCCTCACCCCTTCCCCTCCCTCCCAGAACCGTGACAGGGTTCCCCTTGTCCTCACTTTTCATCCCACCAGCCTCCATATCCAAAGGATCATCCTCCGCCATTTTCGCCACCTCCAGCGTGATGCCACTACCAGTCGCATCTTCCCCTCCCTTCCCCTGTCAGCATTCCGAAGGGATCGTTCCCTCCGCGACACCCTGGTCCACTCCTCCATTACCCCCACCACCTCGTCCCCGTCCCAGGGCACCTTCCCTTGCAATCGCAGGAGGTGTAATACCTGCCCCTTTACCTCCTCTCTCCTCACTATCCCAGGCCCCAAACACTCCTTTCAGGTGAAGCAGCGATTTACTTGTACTTCTTTCAATGTAGTATACTGTATTCGCTGCTCACAGTGTGGTCTCCTCTACATTGGGGAGACCAAGCGCAGACTGGGTGACCGCTTTGCGGAACATCTCCGCTCAGTCCGCAAGCAGGACCCTGAGCTTCCGGTTGCTTGCCATTTCAACACTCCCCCCTGCTCTCATGCTCACATCTCTGTCCTGGGATTGCTGCAGTGTTCCAGTGAACATCAACGCAAGCTCGAGGAACAGCATCTCATCTACCGATTAGGCACACTACAGCCTGCCGGTCTGAACATTGAGTTCAATAATTTCAGAGCATGACAGCCCCCCACTTTACTTTCATTTTTAGTTATTTTTTCTTCCTTTTTTTTTTGGCATTCCTTTTTACATTTTTTACAATCTTTTTTTGTATTTATTTCAGTTCATCTTAGTTTGTTCAGTTTGCTCACCCACTGTTTTTTTCAGGTTGTTTCTCTTCAGGTTTGCACTTGCTGATGTTCAATATTCAGTATATTCACACCTAATCTGTACTAATGCTTTGTCTTTCAACACACCATTAACATATTGTTTGCCTTTGCTCCGTGACCTTTTGGTCAGCTATGTGGCCTGGTCCAATCTGCACCTTCTCCTTTGTTATCTCTTGCCCAACCCCCACCTCACTTGTTTATAATCTGTGACTTTTCTAATATTTGTCAGTTCCGAAGAAGGGTCACTGACCCGAAACGTTAACTCTGCTTCTCTTTCCACAGATGCTGCCAGACCTGCTGAGTGAATCCAGCATTTCTTGTTTTTGTTTCCAACTTTTAATAGGTAGGGGAAGTGTTAAATGAATATTTTGCGTCAGTATTTACAGTAGAGAAAGAAAATGTTGTCGAGGAGAATACTGAGATTCAGGCTACTAGGCTAGATGGGATTGAGGTTCACAAGGAGGAGGTGTTATCAATTTTGGAAAGTGTGAAAATAGATAAGTCCCCTGGGCCAGATGGGATTTATCCTAGGATTCTCTGGGAAGCTAGGGAGGAGATTGCAGAGCCTTTGTCCTTGATCTTTATGTCATCATTGTCGACAGGAATAGTGCCGGAAGACTGGAGAATAGCAAATGTTGTCCCCTTGTTCAAGAAGGGGAGTAGAGACAGCCCTGGTAATTATAGACCTGTGAGCCTTACTTCGGTTGTGGGTAAAATGTTGGAAAAGGTTATAAGAGACAGGGTTTATAATCATCTTGAAAAGAATAAGTTCATTAGCGAAAGTCAGCACGGTTTTGTGACGATTAGGTCGTGCCTCACAAACCTTATTGAGTTTTTCGAGAAGGTGACCAAACAGGTGGATGAGGGTTTAGTTTAGTTTTTAGTTTAGAGATACAGCACTGAAACAGGCCCTTCGGCCCACCGAGTCTGTGCCGACCATCAACCACCCATTTATACTAATCCTACACTAATTCCATATTCCTACCACATCCCCACCTGTCCCTATATTTCCCTACCACCTACCTATACTAGGGGCAATTTTATAATGGCCAATTAACCTATCAACCAGCAAGTCTTTGGCATGTGGGAGGAAACCGGAGCACCCGGAGGAAACCCACGCAAACACAGGGAGAACTTGCAAACTCCACACAGGCAGTACCCGGAATTGAACCCAGGTCCCTGGAGCTGTGAGGCTGCGGTGCTAACCACTGCGCCACTGTGCCGCCCCGAGGGTAAAGCAGTGGATGTGGTGTATATGGATTTCAGTAAGGCGTTTGATAAGGTTCCCCATGGTAGGCTATTGCAGAAAATACGGAAGTATGGGGTTGAAGGTGATTTAGAGCTTTGGATCAGAAATTGGCTAGCTGAAAGAAGACAGAGGGTGGTGGTTGATGGCAAATGTTCATCCTGGAGTTTAGTTACTAGTGGTGTACCGCAAGGATCTGTTTTGGGGCCACTGCTGTTTGTCATTTTTATAAATGACCTGGAAGAGGGTGTAGAAGGGTGGGTTAGTAAATTTGCGGATGACACGAAGGTCGGTGGAGTTGTGGATAGTGCCGAAGGATGTTGTAGGGTACAGAGGGACATAGATAGGCTGCAGAGCTGGGCTGAGAGATGGCAAATGGAGTTTAATGCGGAAATGTGCGAGGTGATTCACTTTGGAAGGAGTAACAGGAATGCAGAGTACTGGGCTAATGGGAAGATTCTTGGTAGTGTAGATGAACAGAGAGATCTTGGTGTCCAGGTGCATAAATCCCTGAAGGTTGCTACCCAGGTTAATAGGGCTGTTAAGAAGGCATATGGTGTGTTAGCTTTTATTAGTAGGGGGATCGAGTTTCGGAGCCACGAGGTCATGCTGCAGCTGTACAAAACTCTGGTGAGACCACACCTGGAGTATTGCGTGCAGTTCTGGTCACCGCATTATCGGAAGGATGTGGAAGTTATGGAAAGGGTGCAGAGGAGATTTACTAGGATGTTGCCTGGGATGGAGGGAAGGTCTTACGAGGAAAGGCTGAGGGACTTGAGGTTGTTTTCGTTGGAGAGAAGGAGGAGGAGAGGTGACTTAATAGAGACATATAAGATAATCAGAGGGTTGGATAGGGTGGATAGTGAGAGTCTTTTTCCTCGGATGGTGATGGCAAACACGAGGGGACATAGCTTTAAGTTGAGGGGTGATAGATATAGGACAGATGTCAGAGGTAGTTTCTTTACTCAGAGAGTAGTAGGGGCGTGGAACGCCCTGCCTGCAACAGTAGTAGACTCGCCAACTTTAAGGGCATTTAAGTGGTCATCGGATAGACATATGGATGAAAATGGAATAGTGTAGGTCAGATGGTTTCACAGGCCGGCGCAACATCGAGAGCCGAAGGGCCTGTACTGCGCTGTAATGTTCTAATTCTAATTCTAAAATACATTTGCATACCATAAATACTCATTACCTTATAATTAATTGAAATAAAGTCCTATCTGCCAGATTCAGTCAGGGGCGCACGGAATGGTTCACGTTTGTTTAAAAGTGGTATGCACCTTTTTGTGCAGTTGTGCCTGAGGTCAGTGGTTTTCTTTCTTAACCTTTTTGGCACAACAGAAGAGCAATATTGGAATGGATGTTTGGCGCCAGGCTCGGGACCAGCAAGGGTGATTCTTTTTGGGCTGGGGGCGGGATTGCAGAGGGTGGGGTATCAGTGCCTGGAGTTGCAGAGTTGTGAAACTAGGGAAGACTGAGGGTGGGTTATCAGGTACCTGAAAGTGAGGAGGAGGGAAGCCAGGGAGGGCAAAGGGTGGGGTATTGGGTGCCTGGAGGTGAAGAGGAGGGAGTGGTTGAGCATTCAGGGTGTGGAGTCAGTGGTGCTGGTGGTGATGTGGGGGAGGTGGTTGGAGCAGATAATGTATGTGAGGTGCATGATGGGCCTAAAGGGAGGGTGAGTACTGTCAACGTCGGGGTCCTCTGGGGCGAACTCAGGGTGCTGGCAGGCGGAAGGAACGGTCACAGTCACAGGGGGCTGTGGGATTCGGTGGGGGGGGGTGCTGCAGGTCAAGAGTCATGGTTGGGTATTGGAAGGAATCGTAGGGCGGGACACGGGATTTGGTGACTGGGATTGGGGATAACTGGAAGATCTAGGGTGAGAGTGGGCATATTGATGTTGGCAGGTGTCGGCACAACAGGGAGAGATGGCATGTAGACATCAATAATGATGCATTCCAGGGTAATGGAAGGAGGTTCAAGGGAGGTTCAAAGTAATGTTGGATGGGTCAGATGGGTACAGACTGGAAGGTGGCAGGAGGTGTGTGAAAGATGAAGGAACTTGCCTCAAATCTGATGCGCACCATTTTTCCAAATGAAACAATAAATCATGTGGACATGCCAGGGTTGCAGATCAAAGTGGGAGGAGGCCAGTGTTGGGTGGGTGGAGTTGCGGCTGTGCACAATGGGAGGCATATGCAACCTATCTGTTCATGAGTTCAATGGTTGAGCATTGTGTGCAAACACGGATTAGGTTTAATTCTTGTCCCATTCAAACAGTTATAAAGTAGCAATGATATGGGTCTCATACACCCAATATTCTTGCTGCCTTGGGAACAAGAGCAGAGGATGCAACTGAGAAGGGCTCTTGCTGCTCAGTGGCTGAGGCCACAACACCAGCAGCAGGCAGCACAAGAGAGGGAGGAGATGGCTCAGAATGAAGCCCTCCAGGAAAGGCATCATAGAAGATGGGAGCTGGCGCGCCAATGCATCCTCAGGACAAGGACTAATTACCTTCAGATATCAGAGAGGCAATGCCAAAGACATCTAAGGATGTCACGTGAAATGGTCACTGAGATTTGTGGGATCATTCAGCGGGATCTGTAACCACGTGGTTTTGATGAGAACCTCATGGCAGTTGCCCTCAAGGTGACTGCGGCACGTAAATATTTTGAAAGCGGTGCACTAAATTGGCAGGAGGTTGGGAACCTAAGAGGAGTTCAGATTGGAGAGAAGCAAAACTGGTAACAGGAAGTAGAGAAGTAGTAAGTGAACTTGGAAGGCAGACGAGGCGAAGGCAAACATCAAATAGGAACAGAATGAGGAATAATGTTAAGTAAAAATTTAAGGCACTCTATTTGAATGCACACAGCATTCACAACAAGGTAGATGATTTGAAGGCACAAATAAATGAGTATGACTTAATTGCCATTACAGAAACGTGGTTACAGGGTGACCAGGACTGGGAACTGAATATGATATTCGTCATTTAGGAGGGATAGACTGAGGGGAAAAGGAGGTTGATTGGCGCCTGTAATAAGGGACGAGATCACTACATTAGTGAGATAGGATCTCAAATCGAAGGAGCAGCGGCGGCGACAGGGAGAGCGAGGTGGCAGCTGGGTAAGTAAGTCCTATATATTTGGGCAGCAGCTGAACCCAAGACACTACACCTGTAGTGTCTCCCACCCGCCCTCCTCCTCTAACCAAAATAAAAGGACTCGGTGGTGTGCAGATAAGGTGAGACTTTTTCTATTTATTTTTTTTCATGTGATTGGTAAAAACTTTTCGTTCCTTTTTCATTTATCCAAGTTAAGACTAAGTTAAGCTTAAGATTAAAAATGGCAGGAGATCTCAGACCCGTGTGATGCTCCTCTTGCTCAATGTGGGAGCTCAGGGACACGGCTGATGTCCCTGACTCCCTCACGTGCTGGAAGTGTGTCCAGCTGCAGCTCTTGTTAGACCGCATGACGGCTCTGGAGCTGCGGATGGACTCACTTTGGAGCATGCGCGATGCTGAGGAGGTCGTGGATAGCACGTTTCGTGAATTGGTCACACCGCAGATTAGGAT
The DNA here is from genome assembly GCF_036365525.1 of Heterodontus francisci. Taxonomy (NCBI): domain Eukaryota; kingdom Metazoa; phylum Chordata; class Chondrichthyes; order Heterodontiformes; family Heterodontidae; genus Heterodontus; species Heterodontus francisci. The sequence continues at coordinate 82,375,583 of NC_090373.1, forward strand.
TGCTGAGGGAGAAAGGGAATGGGTGACCAAAAGGCAGAGAAAGAGCAGGAAGGCAGTGCAGGTATCCCCTGCGGTCATCTCCCTCCAAAACAGGTATACCGTTTTGGATACTGTTGAGGGAGATGGCTCACCAGGGGAAGGCAGCAGTAGCCAGGTTCATGGCACCGTGGCTGGCTCTGCTGTTCGGAAGGGCGGGAAAAAGAGTGGAAGGGCTATAGTCATAGGGGATTCGATTGTAAGGGGAGTAGATAGGCGGTTCTGTGGTCGAAAACGAGACTCCCGAATGGTATGTTGCCTCCCAGCTGCACGGGCCAGGGATGTCTCAGATTGGCTGCAGAACATTCTGAAAGGGGAGGGTGAACAGCCAGTTGTCGTTGTGCACATAGGCACCAATGATATAGGTAAAAAACAGGATGAGGTCCTACAAGCAGAATTTAGGGAGTTAGGAGCCAAGTTAAAAAGTAGGACCTCAGAGGTAGTAATCTCAGGATTGCTACCAGTGCCATGTGATAGTCAGAGTAGAAATGAAAGAATAGTCAGGATGAATGCGTGACTTGAGAGATGGTGCAGGAGGGAGGGGTTCAGATTTTTGGGACATTGGGACCGGTTCTGGGGGAAGTGGGACAATTACAAATTGGACGGTCAACACCTGGGCCGGACTAGAACCAATGTCCTTGGGGGTGCGTTTGCTAACGCTGTTGGGGAGGGTTTAAACTAATGTGGCAGGGGGATGGGAACCAAATGAGGAGGTCAGTGGACAGTAAGGAGGTAGTAACTAAAGCCTGTAAGGAACTAGATAATGAAGTCAGCGTGACTAAGGGAAAGAGTAGACAGGGAGCAGATGATGAACGCAAAGGGACTGGTGGTCTGAGGTGCATTTGTTTTAATGCAAGAAGTGTAGTAGGTAAGGCAGATGAACTTAGGGCTTGGATTAGTACCTGGGAGTATGATGTTATTGCTATTACTGAGACTTGGTTGAGGGAAGGGCATGATTGGCAACTAAATATCCCAGGATATCGATGCTTCAGGCGGGATAGAGAGGCAGGTAAAAGGGGTGGAGGAGTTGCATTACTGGTCAAAGAGGATATCACAGCTGTGCTGAAGGAGGGCACTATGGTGGACTCGAGCAGTGAGGCAATATGGGCAGAACTCAGAAATAGGAAGGGTGCGGTAACAATGTTGGGGCTGTACTACAGGCCTCCCAACAGCGAGCGTGAGATAGAGGTACAAATATGTAAACAGATTATGGAAAGATGTAGAAGCAACAGGGTGGTGGTGATAGGAGATTTTAATTTTCCCAACATTGACTGGGATTCACTTAGTGTTAGAGGTCTTGATGGAGCAGAATTTGTAAGGAGCATCCAGGAGGGTTTTCTAGAGCAGTTTGTAAATTGTCCAACTCAGGAAGGGGCCATACTGGACCTGGTGTTGGGGAATGAGCCCGGCCAGGTGGTTGAAGTTTCAGTAGGGGACTACTTTGGGAATAGTGATCACAATTCCGTAAGTTTTAAAATACTCATGGACAAAGACGAGAGTGGTCCTAAAGGAAGAGTGCTAAATTGGGGGAAGGCCAACTATACCAAAATTCGGCAGGAGCTGGGGAATGTAGATTGGGAGCAGCTGTTTGAAGGTAAATCCACATTTGATATGTGGGAGGCTTTTAAAGAGAGGTTGATTAGCGTGCAGGAGAGACATGTTCCTGTGAAAATGAGGGATAGAAATGGCAAGATTAGGGAACCATGGATGACAGGTGAAATTGTGAGACTAGCTAAGAGGAAAAAGGAAGCATACATAAGGTCTAGGAGGCTGAAGAAAGACGAAGCTTTGAAAGAATATCGGGAATGTAGGACCAATCTGAAAAGAGGAATTAAGAGGGCTAAAAGGGGTCATGAAATATCTTTAGCAAACAGGGTTAAGGAAAAATCCCAAAGCCTTTTATTCATATATAAGGAGCAAAAGGGTAACTAGAGAAAGGATTGGCCCACTCAAGGATAAAGGAGGAAAGTTATGCGTGGAGTCAGAGAAAATAGGTGAGATTCTAAACGAGTACTTTACATCGGTATTCACCAAGGAGAGGGACATGACGGATGTTGAGGTTAGGGACAGATGTTTGATTACTCTAGGTCAAGTCGGCATAAGGAGGGAGGAAGTGTTGGGTATTCTAAAAGGCATTAAGGTGGACAAGTCCCCAGGTCCGGATGGGATCTATCCCAGGTTACTGAGGGAAGCGAGAGAGGAAATAGCTGGGGCCTTAACAGATATCTTTGCACCATCCTTAAACACGGGTGAGGTCCCGGAGGACTGTAGAATTGCTAATGTTGTCCCCTTGTTAAAGAAGGGTAGCAGGGATAATCCAGGCAATTATAGACTGGTGAGCCTGACGTCAGTGGTAGGGAAGCTTCTGGAGAAGATACTGAGGGATAGGATCTATTCCCATTTGGAAGAAAATGGGCTTATCAGTGATAGGCAACATGGCTTTGTGCAGGGAAGGTCATGTCTTACCAACTTAATAGAATTCTTTGAGGAAGTGACAAAGTTGATTGATGAGGGAAGGGCTGTAGATGTCATATACATGCACTTCAGTAAGGCGTTTGATAAGGTTCCCCATGGTAGGCTGATGGAGAAAGTGAAGTTGCATGGGGTCCAGGGTGTACTAGCTAGATGGATAAAGAACTGGCTGGGCAACAGGAGACAGAGAGTAGCAGTGGAAGGGAGTTTCTCAAAATGGAGACGTGTGACCAGTGGTGTTCCACAGGGATCCGTGCTGGGACCACTGTTGTTTGTGATATACATAAATGATTTGGAGGAAAGTATAGGTGGTCTGATTAGCAAGTTTGCAGACGACACCAAGATTGGTGGAGTAGCAGATAGTGAAGGGGACTGTCAGAGAATACAGCAGAATATAGATAGATTGGAGAGTTGGGCAGAGAAATGGCAGATGGAGTTCAATCAGGGCAAATGCGAGGTGATGCATTCTGGAAGATCCAATTCAAGAGTGAACTATACAGGAAATGGAAAAGTCCTGGGGAAAATTGATGTACAGAGAGATTTGGGTGTTCAGGTCCATTATTCCCTGAAGGTGGCAACGCAGGTCAATAGAGTGGTCAAGAAGGCATACGACATGCTTTCCTTCATCGGACGGGGTATTGAGTACAAGGGTTGGCAGGTCATGTTACAGTTGTATAAGACTTTGGTTCGGCCACATTTGGAATACTGCGTGCAGTTCTGGTCGCCACATTACCAAAAGGACGTAGATGCTTTGGAGAGGGTGCAGAGGAGGTTCACCAGGATGTTGCCTGGTATGGAGGGCGCTAGCTATGAAGAGAGGTTGAGTAGATTCGGATTATTTTCATTAGAAAGACGAAGGTTGAGGGGAAACCTGATTGAGGTGTACAAAATCATGAGAGGTATAGACAGGGTGGATAGCAAGAAGCTTTTTCCCCCAGAGTGGGGGATTCAATTACTAGGGGTCACGAGTTCAAAGTGAGAGGGGAAAAGTTTAGGGGGGATATGTGTGGAAAGTTCTTTACGCAGAGGGTGGTGGGTGCCTCGAACGCGTTGCCAGCGGAGGTGGTAGACGCGGGCACGATAGCATCTTTTAAGATGTATCTAGACAGATACATGAATGGGCAGGAAGCAAAGAGATACAGACCCTTAGAAAATAGGCGACATGTTTAGATAGAGGATCTGGATTGGCGCAGGCTTGGAGGGCCGAAGGGCCTGTTCCTGTGCTGTAATTTTCTTTGTTCTTTGAGCAAGATGTAGAATTAGTTTGGGTGGAAAGTAGCAGCAAACATTAGTGGGAATTGTTTATAGGCCACCAAACTGTAATGGTAATGTTGGGCACAGTATAAATAAGGAAATTAGCATGGGCAATACAGTAATAATGGGCAACTTCAATTTCCATCTAGATTGGGCAAACCTAATTAGCACAAATGCTGTGGAGGATGAATTCCTGGAGTGTGTATAAAATGGGTTTCTGGAGCAGTATGTTGAGGAACCAACTGGGGATCAGGCTATTTTAGATTTAGTATTATGCAATGAGCAAGGGCTAATTAACAGCCTTGCTGTAAAGGAGCCAATAGGAAATAGTCACCACAATATGACAGAATTCTACATTAAGTTTGAAAGAGATATAGTAGATTCTGAAACTGAGGTCTTAAATCTGAACAAAGGAAACTATGAGGGTATGAGAGGCAAGTTGGTTATGGTGGATTGGGAAAATACATTCAAAGATTTGATGGTAGACAGGCAATGGCTAGTATTTAAAGAAGTATTACATGGTTAACAACAAATATACATTCCTCTGAGATACAAAAACCCAACAAGAAAGATGCATCATCAGTGGCTAACAAAAGAAGTTAAGGATTGCATTAGGTCAAAGAAAGTGGCTTATAAGGTCGCCAGAAAAAGTCGAAAGACCAAGGATTGGGAGCAATTTAGAGTCAAACAAAGGAGGACCAAGAAACTGATAAAGAAAGGGAAAAGAGATTATGAATGTAAACTAGCTAAAAACATAAAGGCAGACTGTAAAAGCTTCTTTAGGTATGTGAAAAGAAACAGTTAGCAAGGACGAATGTGGGTCCATTGCAGGCAGAGACAGGAGAGTTTGTGGTGGAGAATGAGGAAATGGCAGCGAGACTAAATAATTACTTTGTGTCTGTCTTGATTTTATTTAGAGATACAGCACTGAAACAGGCCCTTCGGCAGGCCTGGAGTGGCTATTAAGGCCAATTCTAGAGTGACAGACTCTTCCACAGGTGCTGCAGATAAAATTGGTTGTCGGGGCTGTTACACAGTTGGCTCTCTCCTTGCGCTTCTGTCTTTTTTCCTGCCAACTGCGAAGTCTCTTCGACTCGCCACTCTTTAGCCCCACCTTTATGGCTGCCCGCCAGCTCTGGCGATCACTGGCAACTGACTCCCATGACTTGTGGTCAAGGTCCCAGGACTTCATGTCGCTTTTGCAGATGTCTTTAAAGTAGAAACATGGACGGCCGGTGGGTCTGATACCAGTGACGAGCTCGCTGTACAATGTGTCCTTAGGGATCCTGCCATCTTCCATGTGGCTCACATGGCCAAGCCATCTCAAGCGCCACTGGCTCAGTAGGGTGTATATGCTTGGGATGTTGGCTGCCTCGAGGTCCTCTGTGTTGGAGATACAGTCCTGCCACCTGATGCCAAGGAATCTCCGGAGGCAGGGAAGATGGAATGAGTTGAGACGTCGCTCTTGGCTGACATATGTTGTCTAGGCCTCGCTGCCGTAGAGCAAGGTACTGAGGACACAGGCTTGAAACACTTGGACTTTTGTGTTCTGTGTCAGTGTGCCATTTACCCACACCCTCTTGGCCAGTCTGGACATAGCAGCGGACACCTTTCCCATGCGCTTGTTGATTTCTGCATCGAGAGACAGGTTACTGGTGATTGTTGAGCCTAGGCAGGTGAACTCTTGAACCACTTCCAGAGCATGGTCGCTGATATTGATGGATGGAGCATTTCTGACGTCCTGTCCCATGATGTTCGTTTTCTTGAGGCTGATGGTTAGGCCAAATTCGTTGCAGGCAGCCGCAATCCTGTCGATGAGTCTCTGCAGACACTTTTCTGTGTGGGATGTTAATGCAGCATCGTCAGCAAAGAGGAGTTCCCTGATGACGACCTTCCATACTTTGGTCTTTGCTCTAAGACGGGCAAGGATGAACAACCTGCCATCTGATCTTGCGTGGAGGAAAATTCCTTCTTCTGAAGACTTGAACGCATGTGAGAGCAGCAGTGAGAAGAAGATCCCAAACAGTGTAGGTGCAAGAACACAGCCCTATTTCACGCCACTCAGGATAGGAAAGGGGTATGAGGCAGCGCTATGCTGAAGTGTGCCTTTCATATTGTCACTGAATGAGGTGATGATACTTAGTAGGTTTGGTGGTCATCCGATCTTTGCTATTAGTCTGAAGAGACTACGTCTGCTGACAAGGTCAAAGGCTTTGGTGAGATCTATGAAAGCAACGTAGAGGGGCATCTGTTGTTCGCGGCATTTCTCCTATAGCTGGTGAAGGGAGAACAGCATGTCAATGGTGGATCTCTCTGCTCGAAAGCCCCACTGTGCCTCAGGGTAAACACGCTCAGCCAGCTTCTGGAGTCTGTTTAAAATGACTCGAGCGAAGACTTTCCCCACTATGCTGAGCAGGGAGATTCCACGGTAGTTCTTGCAGTCACTGGGGTCACTCTTGTAGGGTGATGATATTGGCATCGTGCATGTCCTGTGGTACTGCTCCCTCATCCCAGCACAGGCAAAGCAGTTCATGGAGTGCTGAGAGTATAGCAGGCTTGGCATTCTTGATTATTTCAGGGGTAATGCCGTCCTTTCCAGGGGCTTTTCCAATGGCTAGAGAATCAATGGCATCACTGAGTTGCGATTTTGTTGGCTGTTCGTCCAGCTCATCCATGACTGGCAGAGACTGGGCTGCATTGAAGCCGGTATCAGTGACAACATTTTCCCTGGAGTACAGTTCTAGGTAGTGCTCCACCCAGCGGTCCATTTGCTTACGTTGGTCAGTGATCATTTCCCCTGATTTAGACTTGAGGGGGCGATCTTCTTGATCGTTGGCCCAAAAGCTCTCTTAATGCCGTCATACATTCCTCTGATGTTTCCGATGTCAGAGGACAGCTGAATACGACTGCATAGGTGTTGTCAGGAATCATTTGCGCAGCGCCTGGCTGTTCTTTGTGCAGCGCTTCTGGCTGCTTTAAGTGCTACGGATGTTAACTCGCTGGGGGCTTTCTTGTAGTTCAACAGTGCAGTGCGCTTAGCGGCTATGACAGGTTCCAGCTCTTCAAAGTGAGATTGAAATCAGTCTGCATTCTGCTTCTCACGTTTTCCAAAGGTGGTCATTGCTGAGTCATAGATGGTGTCTCTGATCTGGGCCCACTTCATCTCTGCATCCCTTGCAGGAGTGTTTTGAAGGGCTTTTTCAAGTGAATTTAGAAACTTATCTAACAGCTGTGGATAAGAAATTCTGTTGCGCTGATGTGTGGGCGGCCCTTCTGCTTCTTTGGTTTGAGTCCAACTTTGCTGCACACCAGGGAGTGGTCGGTGTCGCAGTCCGCACTGTGGAAGCTGTGTGTGATTTGGACACTGTTTATAGAAGCTCGTCTTGTGATGATGAGATCCAGCTGGTGCCAACGACATGATCTTGCGTGTCTCCATGAAATCTGGTGACAGGGTTTAGTATGAAAGAATGAGTTGGTGATGCAACGGTTGTGATAGGTACGCAACTCCAGCAGTCTCTGTCCATTCTCATTCATCCTTCCAATGTCATAGCGCCCAAGGCAGGAGGACCATGGGTCATGGTTGACCCCAACCCCAGCAGGAACAAATGTTCGGTATTAGGAATGCTACTAGTGATATTATGGAGTTCCTCGTAGAACTGGTCTTTAACTTCAGGTGGGGAGCAGAGTGTTGGAGCATAGATGCTGAGTAGGTGTACTGGGCCAGAGGCGGCAAGCAGTTGGATGGACTGTATGCATTCCAAGCCATTTGAAGGTGGCTCTATCATGCTGAGCAAAGAGTTTCTGATGGTGAAGCCCACTCCATGCTGTCTTGGTTCTGCAGGATCCCTACCCTGCCAGTAGAAGGTATAGTCTTGCTCTCTTCGAGATCCGCTTGCAGGGAGACGTGTCTCCTGACGTGCTGCCATGTCCACATTGAGTCTACTGGTCTCATTGTTAATAATGGCGGTCTTCCGAGAGTCGTTGAATGGATCCAAAGAAACATAGAAAATAGGAGAAGGAGTAGGCCATTCGGCCCTTCGGATCTGCTCCGCCATTCAAAATAAATCATGGCTGATCGTCTAATTTAGTACCCTGCTCCCGCTTTCTCCCCATATCCCTTGATCCCTTTGGTATTTAGAAATATATCTATCTCCTTCTTGAATATATTTAATGACTTGGCCTCCACTGCCTTCTGCGGTAGAGAATTCCACAGTTTCACCACCCTCTGAGTGAAGAAATTGCTCATCTCGGTTCTAAATGGCATACCCTGAGACTGTGACCCATGGTTCTGGACTCCCCAGCCATCAGGAACAGCCTCCCTGCATCTAGCCTGTCTAGTCCTGTTAGAATTTTATAGGTTTCTATGAGCTCCCCTCTTATTCTTTTAAACTCTTGTGAATATAGGCCTAGTCAACCCAATCTCGGCTCATACATCAATCCTGCCATCCAAGGAATCAGCCTAGTAAATCTTCTTTGTACTCCCTCCATGGCAAGACCATTCTTCCTCAGATAAGGAGACCAAAACTGCATACAATACTCCAGATATGGTCTCACCAAGGCCCTGTATAACTGCAGTCAGACATCCTTACTCCTGTACTCAAATCCTCTTGCAATGAAGGCCAACATACCATTCACCTTCCTAACTGCTTGCTGCACCTGAATGCTTGCTTTCAGTGACTGGTGTACAAAGCCACCTAGGTCTCATTGCACTTGCCCCTTTCCCAATCTATCACCAATCAGATAATAATCTGCCTATCTGTTTTTACAACCAAAGTGGATAACCTCACATTACCCACGTTATACTGCATCTGGCATGCATTTGCCCACTCATCCAACTTGTCCAAATTACATTGGAGCCTCTTTGCATCCTCCTCACAGCTCACATTCCCCCCTCGCTTTGTGTCGTCTGCAAACTTGGAAATGTTACATTTAGTTCCCTCACCCAAGTCATTAATATGTAGTGACCAGCTGGAGCCCAAGCACTGACCCCTGCGATACCCCACTAGTCACTGCCTGCCACCCAGCAGAAGAATTGTTTATTCCTAACCTCTGTTTCCTGTTTGTCAACCAATTCTCAATCCATGCCAGTATATTACCCCCAATCCCATGGTGCTTTAAGTTTGCACACTAACCTCTTATCTGGGACCTTATCAAAAGACTATTCAGTCACCTAAGGACCACACAACCCTGGAGTGAAAGAAAGTCATCCTCATTCCTGAGGGACTGCCTGAAGACAAAATGATGGATCATTTTCATAGAATCATAGAACCACAGAAAGAGGCCAGTCAGCCCACTGTGTCTGTGCCAGCTCTTTGTTTAGATGGATAACTAATACTTATACAAAAAAGAAACTTGTGTTATGGGGCTGGTGGAATTTTTATAATGTTGGAGGTGGGTCTCAGAAGCAAAAAGGTTGAGAACCCCTGTTTTAGATTATGTTTTTTAGTGAGTCTCAAGCGTATCATCGCTAGCCTCAGTATGTAGGTAATCTTTTGTTAATGTGCCCAGAATAGTAATGTTAATTCCTTGTTCCTCCTGGCATTATCATTTGCCTCTATTGGGGTTTTCTCCTATTTTTGATAAGTGGTAGAGCATCACAACGCCAGATCTTGTATTATATTGAAACTATTACACAAAAATCAAGGTGATAAGTAATGACAATGTAACACATAGATTTTACAAGATAGTTTTTTTCCATCTTTCTGCACAAAAAGAAAATGGTAAAAAGTCATAACAGAAGTGTTCAGCTATTCTTTTGTAAATGACTTAGGAAGTGTTTTTCTTCTTCTTGCCAGGAGTTGTGCTGGTCTGAGCATCATCCAGATTTCCAGAAGAGATCTTCTCATCTCCCACAGAGACTGTTTTTAGTCAGATATACTGAACAGGGGAGCTTCTGGCCATCTACCACCAGACAACCCCATGGAAATTTCAAGCATATATCTTGAGATGTTTCCACATGGTAGGGAGACTAGAATTAGAGGCCATAAATACAAGTTAGTGACTAATAACTCCAATATGGAACTCAGGAAAAACTTCTTTATCCAGTTTTAGAATGTGGAATTTGCTGCCACATGGAGTAGTTTAGTTGATGAGCATAGATGCTTTTAAGGTGAAGTGAGATAAACAGGTCCAAATTGGTGTCAAGGTACCCTGGGGGAAAAGAAAGAGAGGAATATGTTGATGGGATTCGATAAAGAAAGGTAGGACAAGGCTCATGTGAAGCACAAATGCTAGCATGGAGCTGTTGGGCCAAATGGCCTGTTTCTGTGCTGTAAATACTGTGTAATACTATCCTCCTTTTGGGAGTTCCAACCCAACTCTTAAAATATCATATCCCCAGAAACTATCAACAGGATTCTCTGAATTTTGAATAACTATCGATCGCATTCTAAAATAACCGGCTGCCAGACACATACTGAACAAATAACACAGTCTATGTTTGTTCTTGTGTAGCTTGACACGCCATCAAACTTTCTAAACTACTGACAAAACTTGCACAATTTCTAACAAGTTAAGCTTCGGACTACATTTTGGCTGTAAATAGTTTTTAAAAATCCTTATGCCTCATGATGAAAATGGAAAAATAAGAAGACCAAACTGGGACCAAAATTCCTGTGTCTGGGAGGAAGTTTTCCAGGGCAATGGCAGAGAGTGGGGTGGGGGGTAAGGGAATTTGTCCTGGAGACTGGACCCAGCACAGTTTGGCACCTTTGGAAATCCAAACACTTTGGTGTGGGGCCCATAATATCACAAATTATAACAAGAATTATATTCTAACGTAACTGAGAAAAATATTTGATGTGTTTTCCCATGGCTATCCTTTAATGGAACTGAATACCTATCAGCCTCTGGTGCCCAATGTTGCTTTGGCTATGAAGGGCGGTGAGAGTTTAAAAATGGAAAGGCCTTTTTTGGCAATGCAATCAATTGTAGAGTGAGCAACTACACTGCAACAACTAGCAGAAGATTGTAACAGGAAAATCCTTTTTAAACTTTTTCTTTTGAATCTCAGTATCCTGTGGGCCTGCTGGCAAAGTAATAGGTCCTGCACCAAATTCCCCAGCCTCGTCCTGCCCCCACCAAGACCATAACTTGGACAGGAATCCTAGTTTTGCACTAATTTACCATATTTAAATTGGACAGTCTCCATGATTTTGTACAAGGTTAGCCATGTTGCAAGTGTGTTGATAGAAGTTCTGCTCTACCCATATCTGAAATGTATTTCTATGTAATGAGCGTGCCCAGTGTGAGATGACATTATTAAACATGGGAGGGTTTAAACTAGTGTGGCAGAGGGGTGGGAACCAGAGCAGTAGGACAGCAAATAAAATAAATGAAGGGGAACTAGTAAATAAGGCCAGTAAGACTAAGAGGAAGAGCAGGCAGGGAGATGTTGCGGAGAACAGCGGGACTGGTGGTCTGAAGTGCATTTGTTTCAATGCAAGAAGTAGAACAGGTAAGGCAGATGAACTTAGAGCTTGGATTAGTACTTGGAACTATGATGTTGTTGCTATTACAGAGACTTGGTTGACGGAAGGACAGGATTGGCAGCTAAATGTTCCAGGATTTAGAAGCTTCAGGCGGGATAGAGGGGGATGTAAAAGGGGTGGGGGAGTTGCATTACTGGTTAAGGAGAATATCACAGCTGTACTGCGGGAGGACACCTCAGAGGGGTCATGCAGCGAGGCAATATGGGTGGAGCTCAGGAATAGGAAGGGTGCAGTCACGATGTTGGGAGTATACTACAGACCTCCCAACAGCCAGCGGGAGGTAGAGGAGCAGATATGTAGACAGATTTTGGAAAGATGTAAAGGTAACAGGGTTGTAGTGGTGGGTGCTTTTAACTTCCCCTATATTGACTGGGACTCACTTAGTGCTAGGGGCTTGGATGGGGCAGAATTTGTGAGGAGCATCCAGGAGGGCTTCTTGAAACAATACGTAGATAGTCCAACTAGGGAAGGGGCCGTACTGGACTTGGTATTGGGGAACAAGCCCGGCCAGGTGGTCTAAGTTTCAGTAGGGGAGCATTTCGGGAACAGTGACCATAATTCCATAAGTTTTAAGGTACTTGTGGATAAGGATAAGAGTAGTCCTCGGGTGAAGGTGCTAAATTGGGGGAAGGCTAATTATAACAATATTAGGCAGGAACGGAAGAATTTAGATTGGGGGCGGCTGTTTGAGGGTAAATCAACATCTGACATGTGGGAGTCTTTCAAATGTCAGCTAATTAGAATCCAGGACCAGCATGTTCCTGTGAGGAAGAAGGATAAGTTTGGCAAGTTTCGGGAACCTTGGATAACGTGGGATATTGTGAGCCTCGTCAAAAAGAAAAAGGAAGCATTTGTAAGGGCTGGAAGGCTAGGAACAGACGAATCCCTTGAGGAATATAAAGACAGTAGGAAGGAACTTAAGCAAGGAGTCAGGAGGGCTAAAAGGGGTTATGAGAAGTCATTGGCAAACAGGTTAAGGAAAATCCCAAGGCTTTTTATACATATATAAAGAGCAAGAGGGTAACCAGGGAAAGGGTTGGCCCACTCAAGGACAGAGAAGGGAATCTATGTGGGGAGCTAGAGGAAATGGGCGAGGTACTAAATGAGTACTTTGCATCAATATTCACCAAGGAGAAGGACTTGGTGGATGATGAGCATAGGGAAGGGAGTGTAGATAGTCTCAGTCATCTCATTATCAAAAAGGAGGTGGTGTTGGGTGTCTTGCAAAGCATTAAGATCGATAAGTCCCCAGGGCCTGATGGGATCTACCCCAGAATACTGAGGGAGGCAAGAGAAGAAATTGCAGGGGCCTTGACAGAAATCTTTGCATCCTCATTGGCTACAGGTGAGGTCCCAGAGGACTGGAGAATAGCCAATGTTGTTCCTTTGTTTAAGAAGGGTAGCAAGGATAATCCAGGAAATTATAGGCCGGCGAACCTTACGTCAGTGGTAGGGAAATTATTAGAGAGGATTCTTCGGGACAGGATTTACTCCCATTTGGAAACAAACAGACTTATTAGCGAGAGGCAGCATGGTTTTGTGAAGGGGAGGTCATGTCTTACTAATTTGATTGAGTTTTTTGAGGAAGTGACAAAGATGATTGATGAAGGAAGGGTAGTGGATGTTATCTATATGGACTTCAGTAAAGCCTTTGACAAGGTCCCTCATGGCAGACTGATACAAAAGGTGAAGTCACATGGGATCAGAGGTGAGCTGGCAAGATGGATACAGAACTGGCTCAGTCATGGAAGACAGAGGGTAGCAGTGGAAGGGTGCTTTTCTGAATGGAGGGATGTGACTAGTGGTGTTCCACAGGGATCAGTGCTGGGACCTTTGCTGTTTGTAGTATATATAAATGATTTGGAGGAAAATGTAGCTGATCTGATTAGTAGGTTTGCGGACGACACAAAGGTTGGTGAAGTTGCGGACAGTGATGAGGATTGTCAGAGGATACAGCAGGATATAGATCAGTTGGAGACTTGGGCGGAGAAATGGCAGATGGAGTTTAATTCAGACAAATGTGAGGTAATGCATTTTGGAACGTCTAATGCAGGTGGGAAGTATACAGTAAATGGCAGAACCCTTAGGAGTATTGACAGGCAGAGTGATCTGGGCGGACAGGGCCACAGGTCACTGAAAGTGGCAACGCAAGTGGATAAGGTAGTCAAGAAGGCATACAGCATGCTTGCCTTCATCGGTCGGGGCATCGAGTATAAAAATAGGCAAGTCATGCTGCAGCTGTACAGAACTTTAGTTAGGCCACACTTAGAATATTGCGTGCAATTCTGGTCGCCACACTACCAGAAGGACGTGGAGGCTTTGGAGAGGGTACAGAAGAGGTTTACCAGGATGTTGCCTGGTCTGGAGGGCATTAGCTATGAGGAGAGGTTGGATAAACTCGGATTGTTTTCACTGGAACGACGGAGGTGGAGGGGCGACATGATCGAGGTTTACAAATTTATAAGCGGCATGGACAGAGTGGATAGTCAGAAGCTTTTTCCCAGGGTGGAAGAGTCATTTACTAGGGGACATAGGTTTGAGGTGAGAGGGGCAAAGTTTAGAGGGGATGTGCGAGGCAAGTTCTTTACACAGAGGGTGGTGAATGCCTGGAACTTGTTGCCGGGGGAGGTGGTGGAAGCAGGTACCATAGAGACGTTTAAGAGGCATCTTGACAAATATATGAATAGGATGGGAATAGAGGGATACGGACCCCGGAAATGCAGAAGGTTTTAGTTTAGGCAGGCATCAAGATTGGCGCAGGCTTGGAAGGCCGAATGGCCTGTTCCTGTGCTGTACTGTTCTTTGTGTTCTGGCCATCTTGGTGTCTGTCCTTCTACATAGGTTCTTCCTAATATGTAACAGATTTTGGTGACAAAATGGGATTGCTGCAAAACAATTCCCACTTTAAACGGCAGTGGAGACCATAATGAACAAAATGAACTAGCTCCCAGTTAGCTAACTGCTCAGATGGTTAAAATTTTCCAGTAGATTATGTTGAGCCTCATTGGATTCTTCAGGTTCCCAATGTCCATCGACGCACCTACCGACTACACTAGCTTTGCTGAGATTGTTCTGATTAGGCTGACTTAGCTTCTGTATCAGTGTTACAGACAGCCACAGTAAAGTGATTACTGGGCCACTGTTACATTTGAAAATGGGACAAAATGGCTGCGCCCACAGGATACATCGGAAGGCTAAGAATGTATGATAGAGCTCGAGATCTATTCAGTTCATACAGTGAAAGAATGGACATGTTCTTCAGAGCTAAGAATATATTACAACTCGAAGGTGAAAGTCAAGAGGCCCAGACTCAGAATAATGCATGAACACAGGAAAGCAATTTTCCTAACAGAGATTGGTTTGGAAGTGTATGGCACGCTAACAAACTTTCTTGCTTCCAATGAGGCAAAAGATGTACCGTTCAAAATAATTGTCACCAAGTTGGAGGAAGATTTTAATCCTAAACCACTAGAGATAGCAGAAAGTTACAAATTTGGAACCAGAAACTGGAGAAGTAGCGTAACGTTTGGCAAATACATTGTAGCAGTGAAGAATTTGTCACTACATTGCAACTTTGGTACATTCTTAGACCGTGCATTATGAGATAGATTCGTGTCTGGATTGATTGATGAAAGAATCCAGTCAAAGCTACTAAACACACAAAATCTTACATTTGAGTTAGTGTGTAAGATTGCTTCTAGCATGGAGATGGCATCAAAGAATGCTCAGGAATTTCATCCTATGTAAGTGATGAGTACAGCTTCTGTCCACTGTCAGAAGGTTTCTGCTGAGTCTAAAGCAGGGGCACCAGATCAGATAAATATTGTTGATAAAAGTTTAGCGAATTGTTATCATTGGAAGGGCAACTGCACGGCACAGATTTGTCAGTATAGAAATGCCAAATGCTTTCATTGCCAAAAGATAGGCCATATTGCAACTGTTTGCCAAGCAAAGGCAAAAGCAGGAAAGAGAACTCTTTCTAGTAGTAATAGAAAGTAACGGTGTAACAAGGGCACTCCAGGCGCTGCTTCACAAACCACTGACCACCTCCAGGCGCTTATCCATTGTCTCTCAAGATAAGGAGGCCAAAGAAGAACAAGGGTGGAGTTCACAATCTTGAAGTGAATCCAGAGTGCCTAAGCTAGGGTTGTGCAGCATTTATGCTACTAACAATCACTCAAGTGAGAGACTTTTGTACAAAGGTGTTGGTAGATCAACTGTACATCAACATGCGCATCGATATGACTGCAGATTGTTCAATTATGAGTATAGACACGTATGAGAGCAAATTCAGCAGCATACCTCTGAAGAGCACAGTTCAGTTGAAGACATAGTCTGGTGAGGTGTTGGAAGCATGCGGACAAATGGAGTGCAATGTTCAATTTAAGTACAAGTTACCCATTGTTGTAGTGAGATTTGCCAACAAATCAACATTAATGGGCAAAGACTGGCTTCAGAAGCTGAAGTTAGACTGGAAGCATGTTTTCCAAGTTGAGGCAACTGAGAAGCTTGATCAGCTATTGAATAGTTACAGGAACATTTGAGGATAGATATGAAGGTATAATCTGTGTGAAAGCGCACATCCGAATCAGGCCTGATGCAAATCCAGTGTATTGCAAGGCTAGGCTGGTTCCTTATGCTCTCAGGTTAAAGAGGACCTAAAGAAGCTAAAGAGAAATGGTGTGCGAGTGAAACTAATCACACAACCCCAATTGTAATAATGTCCAAGTCAGACAAAACCATGAGACTATGCGGGACTACAAAGTCACAATCAACCAGGCAGTGGCCGATAAGCCATATCCACTACTAACTTCTCAAGATTTGCATGCAGAGTTAGCAAGATCCAAGCTATTCACAAAGTTGGATTTGTTACATGCTTCTGTACCGCTTAATGTAGACTGAGAGAGTCAGCAGTATCTCACAATAAACACACACATGGGTTATACTCCTACACAAAGCTGCCCTATGGTGTGGAGTCTTCTCCAAAAATCTTCCAAGTTACAAGGGATAAGATTTTGCAAGGAGTATCATGCTGATTGTGCAATCAGGATGATGTGTTGATCGTGACCACAACAGAAGAAGAGAATCTCCAAGTGTTGGACGAAGTGTTAAAAAGACTCAATGATGTGAAGTTGAAAAAGATCAAGTGTGCTTTTGTGCAATCTGAGCTAGTGTACCTTGGCTTGAAAATCAATGAAAAAGGACTAATACCAGTGAAAGAGAAGATAGAGGCAATCGTCAATCTCCAAAGCCAAAAGATGGGTCTGAGCTTAGATCTTTTCTCGGCATGGTCCAATACTACTTGTGATTTCTGCCTGAGCTTGCAATGGTGTTAGCTCCACTACATGTATTGTTGAAGAAAGATGTGAAATGGGAATGGTGTAAAACACAAGATGTTTATGATGCATGTGGGAGAAGCTTGATCTGTGATGTACTATTTGTTTATTACAACACAAATTGTGACCTGAAGTTAGCATGTGATGTTTCAAACTATGGAGTTGAAGCAGTGATCAGTTATGTCATGAATGATGATCAAGAGAAGCCCATAGTATTCGTGTCACGTACCCTGACCAAGTTTGAACGTAACTACGCGCAGGTAGAAAAGGAAGCGCTCGAAATCATTTTCAGAATCAAAAAGTTTCACCAGTTTTTGATGGGCAGAAACTTTATGCTACTTACAGATCATAAACCTCTAATAGCTTTTCTGGGTCCAAGGTCTGTAATACTGATAATAGCAGCATCAAGGATGGAGTGGTGGGCTGTACTTCTCGCACAGTATGACTACAACATTGAATATCGTAGTTCAAAGGACAATGCTATAGCTGATGCACTGTCACGTTTGCTGCATAAAAACTCTAAAGTAGACGGTGAAGGTGCAATCTTCACAATAGGAGTTGTGGATGAGGACTTTCCAATCACTGCAACTGAAATTGCAGCTGAAACTCAAAGATCTAGTTTTAAAAAGAGCCTACTTTGAATGGTTGGACAAAGTTTGACTGGTGTGCAGACAAGGAACTGAAACCTTTTCACAATCAACTTAATGAGTTGTCATGTGAGTAGGGATGCATTACATGGGGTCAGAGAGTGGTGGTATCTAGTTCTTTGAGAGACAAGGTTCTGGTAGAACGTCGTACTGCACACATTGGTATAGTTAGCATGAAATCCATAGCCAGAGGTTTTGTTTATTGGCCTGGTCTAGACGGTGATCTGGAATCACTGGTTAGCAAATGTACCATTTGTCAAAACTGCAGGATTAAGCTGCCAAAAACTCCTTTACTACCAAAGCCATGGGCAACTCAACCACTTTGAAGACTCTATGTAGATTACAAGATCCCAGTGAGGAATGATCCAAAACTTAACTATGAACTACATGATAGCGAGCTTTTGCCAGAGTGTAAACCATTTCAGACTTTAGTGTCTGAAATACCAGTTTCAGAAAAAGAAACAAGATCTTCTACAAGTCCTGAACTAAAACCGGACAGTCCAAAACCTGACTATGCACAAAAAACCAGTGAGAAGATCAGGAAGACTTCATAAACCAGTTGTTAAACTTGATTTATAGATATCGTTTAAAGAAAAAGAGTCAGCTGTTATTCTGCCAAGTGTGCATGTTCTCAAAGATTTGCTTGTTTTGGAAGTTAAGTCAGTGTGCTTGTAAATAGTTTATTTTTTTTTAAAAGGGGGAAGCAGTGTACTGTATTCCTATGTTATGAGCAAGGCCAGTGCCAAGTGACATAATTAAAACACGTGATCTGGCCATTTTGGTGTCTGTCCTTTTTTACAGGTTCCTCCAATATATAACGAGATCAATGCCCACAAAGCCTCCCCGAGAATTTCAGGGCCATCTGCTTCAGTGATATAATGGCCCCTATGTAACATGTTTAACTATATACCACATTCTATATTCTCTCCACCCCATCTCTTGTCCCTGTTTTATTTTCAATTTTGTTTAAGTGTGGGCAATATAAATTTCTTAATTAATTGTTTATATACTTTGCCAATAAATCCTAGGCCTATTTCAATTCCTATGAAATTTCATATTTGATATTTTTTTATGCATTTGTGGCTTGCCCAAGGCACTGGAATGCTTTAGAAAGGGAGCCTTAGTCTTAGTTTGAGGCAGTAGGTGAAGCAAAATATACACCTCAGTCTCAAAGCATTGCTTATTAATGACAAATATAAAATTTCAGTGCCCTGCGTGCAGTTAGGTGCACACAAAATTCTGCCCCCCTCCCACTGTGGCAGCCACCTCAGTTATACTGGAATGGAGTACAAGCTCAACCACAACCGTCAATTGCATTTAAAAAAAATAATTCATTTTTCAGCCAGAACAGGAAAATACAGAACTTTTCTTGAATCCAAGTCTGAACAAATCAAGTCATGTTTAGTCAGTTTTTTGTGTTACTGAAAGTTACTTACATTTGTAAATTCTCCTCATTTTGGACATGTCACTACAAGAAGCAATTCAAGCTCGGACATTTTTGCTTAGTTGTGAAGGATACCTTTATGCCAGCTTGGAATTAAAACAAAAAGAGACAAATAGCCAAACTAGTGTCTCACACTCTTCAGTTTTTTAAAAAAAATTATGCTCTATTGCTTTATCTGTTGGTGGCTCATGACATCTCAGAGGTTCATTTCCCAAAAGAAGCTGTTCATCATGGACTCATGTTCAAAACTTACTGAAGACAACTGCTGAGACTTTAGTCATTCTATTGTTTTGGAATGGTTAAGTACAGATTTGTACAGGGGTGGTAGTTATGTTAGTTCTATAAAGCTCGTATCAGACTGCATCTGGAGTGCTGCATTCAGATTTGGGCACTGCAGATCATGAAGGATATAGTAACCTTGGAGGGGATAAAGGGAGTTAAATTATGAGGACAGGTTGCAAAGAATAGATGTGTATTTCCGGGAGTATAGAAGATTAAGGAATGATCTAATTGAGGTGTTCAGGGTGATCAAAGGTGTTGATGGGGTCAATAGAGAGAAACAATTTCCTCTGGTGGGACAGTCCAGAACAAGGGGACATCCCATTTAAATTAGAGATAGGCTTTTCAGGAGTGATGTCACGAAACACTCCACACAATGCGTAGTGGAAATCTGGAACTCCCCCTAAAAAGCTGTTGAGGCTAGGTTAATTGGAAGTTTCAAAACTGAGATTAATAGATTTTTGTTAGTCGAGGATTTTAAGGGATGTAACAAAGGCAGGTAAATGTAGTTAAGATTAGCTACAATCCAATTGAATGGTGGAACAGATTCCGGGGGTTGATTGGCCGGCCTACATCAGTATTTTCTAGGTTCCTCTGCTAATTTATTTTGGAAACGGTATAATTTCTTACAATCACCCCAAATTAGCAATTTAGTCTGAATTGCAGCCCATTAGCATGTGGTTTCCACTAAAAGACATCATGAATATGTACTGTATTCCCATACTATTTCTGGTGTGTACGTGAGTGACACAAGTTATCATTGTTTACTGTGTCTTGGGAGTGTTTTATTTGTTGTTTAAAAACTAAAGGGGGTCTGTGTGCCTTTAAGACTGAGAGTTGTTTGTCCCTCTGGGAACAGTGTGTGCGAGCTGCAAGCCTGTTTCTTTGGCAACAGCAAGAGAGAGAGTTTGCGTGCCATATTGCATCAGTTTGACTGTGTGTAAAGACTGGCTAGAACAAGTCTGATCTGGCAGACCAGCGCAGCGTACTCTCCTTGAAGGAAAAATTTGTCTCTCTCTCAGCAGAAAATCTACATTGGCTTACAGGCTGTGTGTCACCTAAAGTGGTAAAGACCCCCGGCAAGGAAACTTTGCATTGAGCGAGGTAGCAAATTCCTTTTTACTCTGTCTCGAAGATGTCTCTGCCTCAGGAGTGACTTTCTGTTGTCTTTTGTGTTTCTGGAATTCACAGTAAAGTTACTCCTGATAGATGGCTGTTTTTAAAATCTAAATAGACCTGTTATTATGCGCTTTGTTGAAAGAGCTGCATGATGCCTGCTGCAGCCAAAGTATCTTGGATGCCTATCCATTACAGACTGTTTATCAGCTTGTCTGGAAACTTCGAGTGGCATCTGACTCTTCGAATCTAGGACACCTCACTGATCCAGGAAACTAACTAACCAGGACTTACAACCCAGTTGTTTTATTATTCCTAAGAAAGAGCTCTAATGTAAAACTTAGAAAAACGGTTAACCATTCGTTTTTGAATGTATGTGTGTGTTCATGAGGGTTCGGAGGAATAAGAAGTTATAAAGTCTTTTCAGACATAGATTTATCTTAGTATTGCTTGAAGATTTAGTTTATTAATAAATAGTTAATTTGTTGTTGTTTAAAGATACCTGGTTTGGTGTGTTTTATTCTGGGGGTTAATAAAGTGATTGATTTGGCTATTTTCTGGTATCTGGGAAACATTAATAATATGCTGTGACCTGTGGAGTAGTGGGACTGAATTGACAGTGCATTACTCCCACCTCAGTTATAACAACAGTGTAGTGCAATACCAAACATTTTGCGCATAAGAAGAAGCTATTTGATGTTCAGAAAATAGGCTTTCTTGTGCCGCCTCCTGCCTTGCAATCCAGGAGGCTTTCCTGTATCAAATAGGTTAACTATTCTTTTGTTCACTTTATGTAGCAGCAGACCCACAGCTTCATTTGGAAATGGAGGCATTCTGTGAAAATGATTAGCCATTTTTTTTGTTGCAAACAAATACCAACACTCCACTCTTTTCTTCTCCATTGTGCAGCTACAACCTTTAACACCTAAAGCTGCATGGTATTTCCTACCCTCTGCAGTCTCGCTGAAGTCGAATTCAAGCCAGGAGCTTATAGTGAATATGTAATGAAGCTTACCCAGGAAGATCCAACTTGGTGAACAGTTTGAGACTTCTGCAAGCACGAAGGTGACAGCGCACTGGTGCAACTTTCTTAGGGATGGGAAAATAGGCTGTGGTGACTGTTGCTGTGTATAGGCATAAACATTTTAAGGAAAAGACCCATCCTTTTTGTTAGATCAATCCATCCAAACTCCTGCTTACCCTCAATCTTTTCTCTCTTCAGAAATGTATCTAATAAGCTCTTGAACCCATTTATTCTGTCCATTGCAATGGCCTTTCTTCATTTTTTCCACAAATCATTACCCTTTGTGCAAAAAGAGTCTCTTGTTATTCCTAATTATTAGCCGGTGTCACATTATGGGCCACAGATAGTTTTCCATTTCATCCACGTCTCATCCTTAGCTCAGTGGAAGCACTTTCGGCTAAGTCAAAAGGTTATACATTCATGTGTCACTCCAGAGACTTGAACACACAATCTACTCTGACAGCTCAATGCAGAACTGTACAAGTTCAGCACTATCAGAGGTGCTGTCTTTTGGATGGGATCTTAAACCAAGGCA
Organism: Heterodontus francisci; assembly: GCF_036365525.1. Lineage (NCBI taxonomy): Eukaryota > Metazoa > Chordata > Chondrichthyes > Heterodontiformes > Heterodontidae > Heterodontus > Heterodontus francisci. Next base: position 82,397,216 of record NC_090373.1, read on the forward strand.
TCATCAAATGGATGCAAAATATTCTATGACCACGACCATTTGAGGAGGAAAATGAACATTCTTCCAGACACAGCTTAGACAATATTTATCGCTCAACCATCATTTTAAAAAATGGTCATTATCACATTGCTGTTTGATTGAACTTGTTACGTGCATATTGGCTGCTGTATTTCTCTACATTACAGCAGTGACTACACATCAGAAGTACTTCATTAACTAAAGGGATGTCCTGAAGTTGTGAAAGCTGCTATATAAATGCATGTTTTTTCACTGTTCTTGGAAGTGAGCATTCTTCACACGTGAGCATAGACAGCAAGCACCAGCAACTTATTTGATTACAGGGTGGCAAAATCTGTAGAAATGTGAAGATCTTCTTGGAATTTCTCATACAGATCATTTGTTAAATGCAAGCTCACTTATGTTTGCACATGACCTGCTCCTTTAACTTGAATGTATGTATGAGTCAACATAAACTTTATATACCACACCCTTCTCTTCTTCAACCTTTTATGCATGAACAAAGAACAAAGAAAATTACAGCACAGGAACAGGCCCTTCGACCCTCCAAGCCTGCGCCGATCCAGATCCTCTATCTAAATATGTCGCCTACTTTCTAAGGGTCTGTATCTCTTTGCTTCCTGCCCATTCATGTATCTGTCCAGATACATCTTAAAAGAGGAAGTGATGCAATAGATTTTGAATGTCAAACCCATTGTGGATTTTTAAAAATAATTCCTCCAAGTCTCATGCTTAAAATAAATTGCATTCACAACTACTCTGGTAATTGTGACTGCCTGTTCAGGATTGCATTGCTTCTGAAAGTTGGCCCCATAGTTGTCAGCATTAAAATACTCCATCCTTTTACCCAACAGTTCTACACTGCAATATCAAAATAAGCACAGCTCATTTCTATTACAATTCCAAATCCTAAATAGAAATGGCTTCAGCTTGCAATAATCTCTATAAATTTTGATGGCATTTCAGCTGGTTATTCAGTTTACATTAGATACAATGCACGATCACAAACTACATCCACCGAAAACCAACAAGTATCCAAATTTTGTAATCTCACTCATTCCTCTCTTTATAGCCCCAAGATTACTCAGAATTTCATTATTTTTCAATTATTTAATAATGACCTTATGCATTTGCTTTAGATCAGTAACAATGCTTCTCTAAATTTCTTTATTTGATTACAACAACAAAAAACACACAAATACACCTGGAAACAAAACTTGAAAACAAGGTGTTTACCCTCATAACCAAGGGTATACTTAAACAAAGAACAAATGTATTAACCCTTGCACTGCCATGTCTGAGCTTGCTTCAAGCACTTGGCAGGTCCAGGGCTCACCACATGACACATAATTCAGGACCGCCTCCACTTCAAAAGTGAGTCAAACCAGAAAGAATCTTTCAAGTCTTGGCTTTGATTGCCTGAAAAAAAAAGACTTTTAAAAAAAACATATCATCAGCCAAGGAAAGCCTAATTATTCTGAACTTGTTCCGAGCGCCAAAATAAGAGTGACAGTGCATGAGATGGAAAAAATGAAACAGTTGGCTTACGGAGATAGGAGTTTCCATAGAGATGTCAGTTTGGTTCAGTGGCTGCACTTACCCCTCAGAGTTGGAAGGTCATGGGTTTATCCCCACTCTAGGACTTGAGCACGTAATCTCGGATGTCATTTCAGTGCAATACTGAGGGAGTGTTACATTGTTGGAGATGTTTCTCAGAGTTACTGTTAAACCAAGGCCCTCTCTGCCTGTTCTGGTAAACATAAAAGGTCCCTAGCAACAGCTGAAGAAGATATTCCGTGCCCCCCTGCCTCAGCTATCCACAGATTGGGCTGGATTTTGTGTGGCCCCGAGTTGGGGTGAGGGGGGGCGGTTTGCGGAGGCACAGAACATTGCGACAGGCGGCGGCAAGTGGTGGGGGGAGGGGTGGCAGAGGGCCCATTGCCTCCCCGTCGCAAGTGATCTTCCTGGGGGGTGGGATAGGCTTACGATGGCCTTCCTGCCCAGAGGCCAATTGAGGCCCTTAAGTCGCCCATTAATGGCCAATTAAGGGCCTCTTCCTGGCGCCGCTGGGATCTTACCAGTGGCTTGGGGAGGCTCTGCCGTGTGGGGAGGATGCCTTGAAACATGCGGCGCCCTCCCTGTGGGCTTGGTGGGGGGGGGGTGTCATCCCTACTTCATGGGCAATTTGTGGCCCATGGAGGACCTCCACTAGGAACTTTACCTCTGGGACCTGCCTCCCACTGGACTGCACAACCAATCCCCACTCCCCCTCACTGGGGACCTTCTGGACTGGCCCCGCCTCACGTACCTCTGGTCTGGGGTTCCAGCGCTGGGTTTGGGTCCAAGGCCTCTGAAGTACTGGCAGTGGCCACTGCTCCTGGTGGCACTGCCGATACTGCTGAGCTGCTGGCCCTCTGATTGTTCAACGGCTCCTGGAGGTGGGATCCCAGTCTTTAAAAGGGACAGGGATTCAGTCTCCTGAAACTTTAATTTAAAAATACTGGAGTATCACTCCGGGCCTGGGGGAGGGGGGTGTTCATGTTGTGGGTGTTGCTGGGGGCGGGGGGCACGAAAAGGTAGTGGCGGATTTCCCCATGCCTTTTCAGCCCAGGGCCGGGAGCCCCGCCTCCAGCACAAAATCCAGCCCATTATCTGGGCTTTTCAGTGGCCTACACTGGTTGCCGGTCTGCAACGCTTTGATTTTAAAACTCTCATCCTTGTTTTCAAATCCCCAATGGCATCTCACTTCCCATCTCTGTAACCTCCTCTGGACCTGCAACCCTTTGAGATCCCCAATTCTGGCCTCTTGAGCATCCCCGATTTTAATTGCTGTACCATTTATTGACAGTGCCTTCAGCGTCCCAGTTCCTAAGCTCTAGAATTCCCTCCCTAAGCCTCTCTACCTCCTCCTTCAAGACACTTCTTAAAACCTACCTATTTGGCCAAGCCTTTGACCACCTGTCCTAACATTGCCTTATGCGGCTCATTGCCAAATATTGTTCGATAATGCTCCTGTGAGGCACCTTGGGACAATTTACCATGTTAAAGTTGGTACATAAATGTGAGTTGCTGTTTCTTACACATCTTTAATTTATTAGGCTTCTCTCCTCTTGTTCCATGCTAATATTAATTCAGCAGTTCAACTATTTCCTACTTTTAAGTAGTTTTCGGGTCATTCTAATACTTCTTTCATATGCATAAATGTGTTTTATTTATTTCTCGTTGCCTTTATTCCATTGTTTTTGTTCTATGCTGTTCTTCTGAAGGTTTTTCCAGTTCTGATGAACAGTCTATTTGTTCTTTGTACATTCAATAAGTGTTTCTACTATTTTCTGTTGTAGTTTTGGATTATCACAACCCAGTTTCTAGTGGGTATAGTCCTGCAGCACAAAATCAGCCCCGAAAGAAGACATTGGATGGACGGTGTGAGAAATACAAACTTTCACACTTGTGCAGTAGGGAGTCTTCTTCTGAGATTGCAGCCAAGGCTCATCATTGGACAGAACGAAGCTTTACTCTGCATTTAAGTTTGTTATACCTGACTTGGGAATGCTGAATGCTAAAATGGAAAATGTTCTGCTCCTGGCATGAACATCTTCATAGAACCATAGAATGGTCACAGCACAGAAGTTTAGCCCACTGTGTCCCCACCAGCTCTCTGCAACAGCAATATAGCTCGTCCCATTCCCCTGTCCTTTCCCCGTAGCCCTGGCAATTTTAAAAGCCATGATTGGATCTGTCTCCATAACATTCTCAGGCAGTGCATTCCAGATCCTAACCACTCACTGCATAAAAATGTTTTTCCTCACGTTACTGTTGGTTCTTTTCCCATTCACCTTAAATCAGTGTTCTCTGGTTCTCAACTCTTCCCTCCCTATCTACTCTCTGTAGACCCCTCGTGATTTTGAATACCTCTATCAAATCTCCTCTCAACTGTCTCTTAAAGGAGAACAATCCGAGCTTCTTCAATGCATCCATGTAACTGAAGTCCCTTATACCTGGAACCATCCTCGTAAATCTTTTCTGCACTCTCTCTACTGCCTTCACATTTTTCCTAAAGTGTGGTGCCCAGAATTGGACACAAGGCTTCAGTTGAGGCAAAACGAGTGTTTTACATATAAATTAATCATCATAACTTCCTTGCTTTTGTACTCTGTCTGAAAGCCCAGGATTCTGGATGCTTTATTAACCGCATTCTCAACCTGCCCTGGCACCTTCAACAATTTGTGCACAAAAACCCCCAGATCCCTCTGGTCCTGCACCCCCTTGAGAATGGTATCCTTTATTTTTTATTGCTTTTTCTTTTTCTTTGTACCAAAATGTATCACTTCATACTTCTCTGCATTAAATTTCATCTGCCACTTGTCTGCCCATTCCACCAGCCTGTCTATCTCCTCTTGAAGTTTATCACTATCCTCCTCACAGTTCACAATATGTCCAAGTTTTGTGTCATCTGCAAATTTTGAAGTTGTGTCCTGCACACCCAAGTCAAAGTCATTAACATACATCACAAAAAGTGAAAAGTAAAAACTTCAGCATAATTACAACCTCGACAGAATGTTGATGGTGTACGGAATGCAAAAATTAGAACTTTGGCTATCACCTCGTGCTTTTGACTAGTGGTCCAAGGACCAACCACTGGGGAACCATACTGTATACCTTTCTCCAGACTGAAAAACAACTCCCTGTTTCCTGTCACTCAGTCAACTTCACATCCATGCTGTCACAATCCCTTTTATTCCATGGCCTTCAACTTTGCTGGCAAGCCTATTATGTGGCACTTTATCAAATGCCTTTTGGAAGTCCATGTATACCACATCAACCTCATCAAAAAACTCAACCAAGTTAGTTTAACACGATTTGCCTTTTAACAGATTTGTGCTGGCTTTCTTTAATTAATCCATGCTTGTCCAAGTCAGTCAGTCTGGGAGAAAATCATCATTTCTAAAAGCTTTCCTACCACCAAGGTTAAACTGACTGGCCTGTAGTTGCTGGGTTTATCCTTGCACTCTTTTTTTTGAAGAAGGGTATAAGATTTTTATTCTCCAATTATCTGCCACCATCCCGATATCAAAGGAGGATTGGAAGTAAAGGTCTGCAAAAGAAACCCGACCTGAGCCCAAAAGCCGGAAGTCCGACCCGACTCAAACCCAACACATGTCATCGGGGTCGGGTTGGGTAGCAGGCCTTTACCCATTTACCCCGATGGGACCCGACGACATGCATCAGGTCCGGGTCGGGTTGGGTCGGACTTCTGGGTCCGGCATTTGGGCTCGGGTCGGGTTTCCTTTGCAGACCTTTAGCTGAAGATTATGGCCAGTGTCTCCACAATTACCACCCTTACTTCCCTCAGTATCATCAGATGCATCCCATCCAGTCCTGGTGACCTATCAACTTTAAGTCAGACAGCCTTTCTAATACAAAAGCAAAATACTGCGGATGCTGGAAATCTGAAATAAAAACAAGAAATGCTGGAAATACTCAACAGGTCTGGCAGCATCTGTGGAGAGAGAAGCAGAGTTAAACGTTTAACTCTGCTTCTCTCTCCACAGATGCTGCCAGACCTGTCGAGTATTTCCAGCATTTCTTGTTTTTATTTCAGCCTTTCTAATACCTTCTCTTTATCAATTGTAAGCCTATCTAGTATCTCAACGACCTCCTCTTTCACTATGACTTGGGCAGCATCATCTTCTTGATAAAGACAGAGGCAAAGTACTCATTTAGTACCTCAGCCATGCCCACTGCCTCCATGCATAGATCCCCTTTTTGGTCCATAATCAGCCCCACCCCTGCTCTTACTGCCCTTTTACTATTTATATGCCAATAGAAGACTTTTAGAATCCCTTTTATGTTAGCTGTCAAGTCTCTTATACTCTGTGCCTCTCGGATTTCCGTTTTCACTTTCCTTCTGAACTTTCTATATTCAGCCTGGTTCTCACTTGTATTATCAACCCGACATCTGTCATATGGATACTTTTTATGCTTCATCTTACTCTCTATCTCTTTCGTCATCCAGGGAGCTCTGGCTTTGTCCTGTCTTTACCCCTTGTGGGAATGTACCTTGACCCTACCTGAAATATCTCATCTTTAAAGGCAGCCCATTATTCTGTTACAAAAACAAGAAATGCTGGAATCACTCAGCAGGTCTGGCAACATCTGTGGAAAGAGAAGCAGAGTTAACGTTTCGGTCAGTGACCCTTCTTCGGAACTGACAAATATTAGAAAAGTCACAGATTATAAGCAAGTGAGGTGGGGGTGGGGCAAGAGATAACAAAGGAGAAGGTGCAGATTGGACCAGGCCACATAGCTGACCAAAAGGTCACGGAGCAAAGGCAAACAATATGTTAATGGTGTGTTGAAAGACAAAGCATTAGTACAGATTAGGTGTGAATACACTGATCTCTAATGCTTTGTCTTTCAACACACCATTAACATATTGTTTGCCTTTGCTCCGTGACTTTTTGGTCAGCTATGTGGCCTGGTCCAATCTGCACCTTCTCCTTTGTTATCTCTTGCCCCACCCCCACCTCACTTGCTTATAACCTGTGACTTTTCTAATATTTGTCAGTTCCGAAGAAGGGTCACTGACCCGAAACGTTAACTCTGCTTCTCTTTCCACAGATGCTGCCAGACCTGCTGAGTGAATCCAGCATTTCTTGTTTTTGTTTCAGATTTCCAGCATCCGCAGTATTTTGCCATTATTCTGTTAGTTTTGCCTGCCAATCTTTAATTCCAGTTTACTTGTGCCTGATCTGTTCTCACCTCACTGAAATTGGCCCTCCTTCAATTACATATTTTCACTCTAGATTTCTTCTTGTCCTTTTCCATATAGCCATCCAAAATCTTAAGATGCTATGATCACTGTTCCCTAAATGTTCCCATACGGAGACTTGATCCACTTGACCCACCTCAGTCCCTAGAACCAGATCCAGCAATGCTTCATTCCTTGTTGGGACACATCAAGAAAATTCTTCTAAACACACTTCAAAAACTCTTCCCCTTTCTACCCTTTACACTATTACTATCCCATCTATTTTGGGATAAATAAAGTCCTCCATTATCACCACTCTATAGTTTTTCACCCCTCTGCAATTTCCCTGCAAATTTGTTCCTCTATATCTTTCCCACCAGTTGGTGGCCTATAAAATACAACCAGTAGTGTATATGGTACCTCTAACCAAATAGATTCTGTTATTGAACTAATATGCTCCCGAAATCAATACTGCCACCCCGTCTTCTTTTTTGCCTTCCCTATCTTTCCTGAACACCTTGGTATCCAGGAATATTTGGTACCCAGTCCTGCCCTTTTTTGAGCCATGTCTCTCTTATCACCAGGGCATCATATTTCCACATGGCTATCTGTGCTTACATCTCAGCAATCTGATTTATCCCGCTTTGTGGGGTTACCTACATGTACTGTAAACCTAATTGCATTCCCTCTTAGTCTGACCCCACCTTACTATTTCTTACTGTAGTGCTATCTGTCTCTCCAATTGTTTACACACCTTGGGCTGAATTTAACAGCCCTCTGAGAAAAGGGCTGGAAGGCAAGAGGGAGGATAAAATGATGGCAGAAGGTGTTAGAGTCATACAGCACTGAAACAGGCCCTTTGGCCCATCGTGTCTGTGCTGGCCATCAAGCACCTACCTATCCTAATCCCATTTTCCAGCACTTGGCCCGTACGCTATGGCATTTCCAGTGCTCATCTAAATACTTCTTAAATGTTGAGGGTTCCTGCCTCTACCACCTCTTCAGGCAGTGTGTTCCAGATTCCAACCACCCTCTGGGTGAAAAATGTTTTCCTCAAATCCCCTCTAAACCTCCTGCCCCTTACCTTAAATCTATGCCTCCTGGTTATTGACCCCTCTACTAAGGGAAAAAGTTTCTTCCTATCTAATCTATCAATGCCCCTCATAATTTTGTATACCTCAATTATATCCCCCCTCAGCCTTCTCTGCTCTGAGGAAAACAACCCTAGCCTTTTCAGTCTCTCTTCATAGCTGAAACGCTCCAGCCCAGGCAACATCGTGGTGAATCTCCTCTGCACCCTCTCCAGTGCAATCACATCCTTCCTATAGTGTGGTGCCCAGAACTGTACACAGTATTCCAGCTGTGGCCTAACAAGCGTTTTATACAGCTCCATCATAACCTCCCTGCTCTTATATTTTATGCGTCGGCTAATAAAGGCAAGTATCCCATATGCCTTCCTAACCACTTTATCTACCTGTGCTGCTGTCTTCAGTGATCTATGGACAAGTAGACCAAGGTCACTCTGACCTTCTGTACTTCCTAGAGTCCTACCGCCCATTGTATATTCCCTTGCCTTGTTAGTCCTCCCAACATGCATCACCTCACACTTCTCAGGATTAAATTCCATTTGTCACTGCTCTGCCCATCCGACTAGTCCATCCATATTGTCCTGTAATCTAAGACTTTCCTCCTCACTATTTACGACACAGTGGGCGGCACCTTGGCGCAGTGGTTCGACCGCAGCCTCACAGCTCCAGCGACCCGGGTTCAGTTCTGGGTACTGCCTGTGCGGAGTTTGCAAGTTCTCCGTGTCTGCATGGGTTTCTGCTGGGTGCTCCGGTTTCCTCCCACAGCCAAAGACTTTCAGGTTGATAGGTAAATTGGCCATTGTAAATTGCCCCTAGTGGTAGGAGAATGGTGGGGATGTGGTAGAGAATATGGAGTTAATGTAGGATTAGTATAAATGGGTGGTTGTTGGTTGGCACAGCCTCGGTGGGCCGAAGGGCCTGTTTCAGTGCTGTATCTCTAAATAAATAAATAAAATAAAATAGACACCGCCAATATTCGTGTCATCTGCGAACTTACTGATCTTACCTCCTATATTCACGTCCAAATCATTAATGTACACTACAAACAGGAAGGGTCCCAGCACCAATCCCTGCGGTACACCACTGGTCACAGGCCTCCACTCTGAGAAACAACCCTCGACCATCTGCCCTCTGCCTCCTGGCTCTAAGCCAATTTTGGATCCAATTTGTCAAATTGCCCTGGATCCCAAGGGCTTTTACTTTCTTAACCAATCTCCCATGCGGGACCTTATCAAAAGCCTTACTGAAGTCCATGTAGACTACATCAACTGCTTTACCCTCATCTACACATCTAGTCACTTCCTTGAAAAAATTCAATCAAGTTAGTTAGACACGATCTCCCCCTGACTGAGTCATGCTGACTGTCCCTGATTAATCCCTGCCTCTCCAAGTGGAGATTAATCCTGTCCCTCAGAATTTTTTCCAATAGTTTCCCTGCCACTGATGTTAGACTCACCGGCCTGTAATTACCTGGTTTATCCCTGCTACCCTTCTTGAATAATGGTACCACATGCGCTGTCCTCCAGTCCTCTGGTACCTCTCTATGACTCTCCTGTGGCCAGAGAGGATTTGAAAATTTGTGTCAGAGCCCCTGCTATCTCCTCCCTTGTCTGACGTAACAGTTTGGGATACATCTCATCTGCGCCTGGGGATTTATCCACTTTTAAGCCCGCCAAAACAGCTAATACTTCCTCCCTTTCAATACTAATGTGTTCAAATATATCACAATTCTCCTCCCTGATCTCTACACCTACTTCCTCCTTCTCCATAGTGAACACAGATGAAAAGTAATCATTTAAAACCTCACCTATATCTTCCAGCTCCAAACACAGATTGCCACTTTGGTCCCTAATGGGCCCTACTCTTTCCCTGCTTATCCTCTTGCCCTTAATATACTTATAAAATGCCTTAGGATTTTCCTTTATCTTGCCCACCAGTGCTTTTTCACGTCCCCTCTTCGCTCTGCTGATTACTTTTTTTCAGTACCTCCTACACTTTCTACACTCCTCTAGGGCCTCCGCTGTTTTCAGCGTTCTGAATCTGCCATAAGCCTCCTTTTTTTCCTGATCCAATCCTCTGTATCCCTTGACATCCAGGGTTCCCTGGACTTGTTGGTCCTACCCTTCACCTTTACGGGTACATGTTGGCCCTGACCTCTCACTATTTCCTCTTTGAATGACTCCCACTGGTCTGATGTAGACTTTCTATACGTAGTTGCTCCCAGTCTACTTTGGCCAGATCCTATTTTATGTTACTCATATCAGTCTTTCCCCAATTCAGTACCTTTATTTCTGGTGTTGCGAGGGGGAACCATGGAATATCAAGGCAGAAATGGCAATGGCTCGGCCACCTGCCAACCGGCTAATTAAGGGAATTAATTGGCCTACTGGCCAATTTACCACAATGCCAGGATTTTTCCAGCATCTGAACAGTTCCCTGACACATGGGGAGACCCGCCAGGTACAACAAGGCAGCCTGCAGGAGCCTCCCGAAAGGGCGAGAGGCCTTCCTTCCCAGAGACTTCATGCTCCACAGAGCGGCCACCCAGCGACAATGGAGCCACAGGGGCAGCCATGCCACTGCTGGAGGTTCACCCCTCTGATCGCCAGGGCCTGCCTGCCTGTCCCCGATACATTAAAAAAACATTTTACTGGCTCTTCAAGAGTTTCTCAATATTGAGGTGTCCTCTCCTTCCCCTTGCAGCACCAGCAGCGGTCACCTCTATGAGTGCCGCTGCCGGTCCTCTGATTGGCAACTCGGAGATGCAGGCTGTCTTCCTCAATTGGGCGGCAGTCTCGACAAATGCCTCTTAGTTGGCTGCCGCCGGTAAAATCCCCTCCACGGTCCCGCCATTACCCGCACGGGCTTCGGACCTGCATTTGCTTCCAGCAGTGGGACCCACAGCATGCCGGTAAATTTCCTGCCCTTGATCCTCCTTTCTAATACTACATCCTTGTTTCCATCCCTGTTTTAAGTTATTTTAAACCCTCCCCAACAGCACTAGCAAACAGCCTCACCAGGACATTGGTCCCAATTCTGTTCAGGTGCTGCCTGTCTGGCTTGTATAGGTCCCGCCTTTCCTAGAACCAGTCCCAATACGTGACGAATCTAAAGCCCTTGCTCCTGCATTGTTTCTCCAGCCATGTATTCATCTGCTCTATCTTCTTATTTCTATACTGACTAGCATGTGGCACCAGGAGTAATCCGGAGATTGCCACTTTTGAGGTCCAGCTTGCTAGTCTCCTTCCTAGCTCCATAAAATCTGCAGGATCCCATCCTTCGTTCTTATGTCGTTGGTATGATATGGGCCACCATCTCTGGCTGTTCACCAACTACGCCCCCATGCACCCCCACCCCCCCCAACCCAAACTGCCTCAGAGTGCTCTGCAATGACTCAGTGACATCCTTGATCCTGGCAACAGTACCTTATTGAGCAGAAAGCTCATGTAAAAAGGCATTAAACTATAAACTCTTCCTAACCCCATGGGAAATGTAAAACTTTTGTTGTGAGTTATGACTCCAGCTTCTTGGAGGAGTCCCTCTAGGTATGATGATATTGAATTAAATTACTGAATTCATGGGCTATTTTAAAGTAAATGTTATCAATAATACACATGAGGGTTCATGAAATACCTAATTCAGAATCAACTCACCCCTTTGGCACCATTGATTTTTAAAGACCAACACTTGATGGTGTTGGAGAATTTACTCCATGGTTACTGTTGCAACAAAGGGTTGTTAGTCCAGAGACAATAACTCTACTCATGATTCGCCCTCTAGTGATTTTTATAACTACAAGCTTTCTTACATTGATTAACGGTATTAGATTTTATATAACTGTACTACAGTGTTAAATAACAATGACATGCAAATAATAAACCCACATATCCCGTGTTTCCAAGGTGTGAAGCAACCAACCAAGGACATCCACTTGGCTCCTGATCATCCCAGGAAAGTGCTGCTTTGCAGGGGGAAAGCAGGTTCCATGCTTACATACAAATACAACCTTGGCCTGTACCTATGTAACAGGCAGGTTGCACATTCAGCTGAGGCTACTTTTTTGGGGTATTTACCAAGCTTATAATCTCTTTGGCCTTTGCCTCTGTTCTGCAAGCTTTGTTTATAATAGATAAGTGCGTAGGACAGTCTTTATAATTTACAGTGGTATGTGGTGTCTTGGCAACTAGTCTATTATCAGAGTATGAGCCTTTTTCTCAATGTGGCTGTGAATCAATCTGTTTCTGATGAAAGGTCACTGAGCTGAAACGTTAACTCTGTTTCCCTCTCCACAGATGTTGCCAGACCTGCTGAGTATTCCCAGCATTTTCTGTTAATAAAAATGTGGACATAGCCACCTTGCTGTCTGCACTGTACAAATCATCCTGGAATTACTTCTGACTGAACTTAAAATTATGGCATGTGACCGAAGAGACCACTGCAGCAGGTATCCTTTCACTTCAAAGAAAATTATTCAGAATTCACCATTAAAACTTATGATTTGTGGAATTTTTACCCTCATAAAAGAATAGGTGTAGCATTCTGGTATTATAAGTGCTCCATGATCTTTTAGCAATTACTTTCCATGTAACACATATTCCAAAGTCAGATGCAACATGGGTCATTTGCAGAGTAAAAATATTTAATCTGATTAAGCAACACATATTACAAAAAAAATTCTGAATTGCGCACCCTGCTGCGCCAGCATGGAGGTTTCTATTTTCCATAAATAACATTCTTATTATTCCTCTGAATAATTATTTTGACCAAGGCATACAGAATTACGACTTTTTATGTGAACGTATGCCTATGCCTTTGAGAAATTTGCCTAATACTATCAAACTAATTTAATATTACACACTTATTGACAGCAGAGAGAGATTTTCATTTCAATGGGTCCCATCAGAATTCGCTGCACACCCAGTTTTCCATTCCATTGTCTTTCAGCCAGGATCCAACAATTAGTTTGCAAACCATATCATAACAAAAGGTGTCATAAAATTTAACAGAAGCAGCAAATGGACAGCTTCAAGGAATTTGCTTTAGAAACAGAACAGCATACAGCTGTAACACAAATCATGCTATAGAATGACATGAATGATCTAGTTTCATTTTTTTTGTTTCAATTTTCTCTCACCTGAAGGCAGTGGCTTATGCTGGCATACTGTTACACAGCAGTGTCCCAGAGGTTCATCTCATTCATGTGTGAATTTAACAGTCGTTGCTGACAGGTATTACAGTCAAATCCTATACTGTCCTCACCCAATATTCACATATGCCCTTCCTAGTGGGGAAGCAATGGCCAGCCATCAGAAGTAGGAACCATGGCTGATATTTCCCTTGCTTGGCCTATGGACACAGATGGCAATTTTAACAGGTTCCAGCTGAGATCAACGAAGTCAATACTATCAAGTTTCCATAAATCATGCAACATCTAAAAACTAAACCTATTTCTTGTGGAGCTGCTGCCACTGCAAATTCCAATAGTTTACATCAGCTTAAACGCAAACAATTTTCATTACTGTCTGCCTCAAACATTTGGAACATAAATAATAATACGAATTGCAACATCTGATGGATCATCAAAAAAAATCTGCTATGGGTAACCCAAATGAGCCATTTAACCATAACGTTTGATCCAGGCAATACTTATAAGTCAGTTAATATTTCCAGACAGAAAGCCAGCTCTTCCTGAAATAATTAACCTACCTTTTCCCTTTGCAGATCCTGATAGATTTGCTTTCTATTCCCAGTACAGTATTTTCAGGCTTATTTCAATTATTATTGCATTTTTCTTTTAAATTAAAACTTCAAATAGTCCAAGTCAAATGATCCATTAAACAAATTATCTTGCGTTCACAAAACTGCGATTCAAATAGTCTAACCAGTTCCTTTCTTGTTGGAAAATACTACTAATCATCTTTTCAAAACACACACAAAAGATACTATGAATAATGAACAATTCAGCACTAGGTCTACATAATTAAATGCGTTTGAAAAGAAAAATAAATATAGGTAAACTAATAGCTTTAGATCGAAGGCTGGGAAATTAAAAAAATTACTTTATGGTTGTGTTGTTGTGGCTGAACATACCAAAATCTGTATGAAAATTGAGTCAAATCTGTAGGTGACAGTGAACGGCTACCATTTTAAAAAAAGTTCTCAATGATCCTCCACCTCCTTCCTGCTTCAACACACCTGCTTTCAGAGAAGAAAGGTGGAGTAAAGGAAACATGAAATACAAACTTGTCCAGAGTGTGAAGCAGTCACAGCTGAGTGACAAATGCATCGGGGCTTCACTTCAATGAAGTGGTATTTGTCCTGTTATTTTTTTAATACTTCTATACAGCTCCCAGCAGCTTAGATGGAAATTCTTTTAAAGAGCACACAAACAAGGTCAAGCAATTTCCAATGTCATTGTTACAAGTTTCTGGTCTGCCTTAGATATTCTTTCAAGTACAGTGATCGTGGACACTCATGTGAGAGTCTTACATTCATCTTGTGTTCGTACTGCCCAATATTTAATGATACAATAGCACAACCTGGGGGATTAACAATATCATCACCTTGCAATCTGAGCTGGATAACATGAGGGTGAAACTGGACTTTGGTGGCAGTGCAAACCAGGTGAGTATGAATCAGCATTCCTTTTTGACTGAATTAAGTCAATGCAATCTTGCCCACTTCAGCAGCCAGAAAACCAGATTTAGTTTCCACTCCTTAGAGGTAGTTTTTAATTCCGCTGCCTGGCAGAAATCTGGGGGAGCAGATTGCCTGACCTTTGCAGAAGCCACGCAATTTTCATTCCATGGATTGAAAATCTACAACAGGTGGGCAACCCCCTCCACCAGACTATCACCCAGGTAGTAAAATCACAAATATAATCCCTCACTCTGTCCCCATCCCACACATGTGCAAAACCACAGGAGACTGACTAAGTAGACACACGTAAATTTTAAGTGTACCTGTTAATTACTGGGTGATTCTGCTGTTGAATAGAACCTTCGATGAAACTTTTGCTTCATGATAAAGCACCGTTAATGCCAATGCTAATTTACGCAGGATTTTCTAGCCAGCAAGGTAGAGATTCTTGATGAAGAGGCACCTTACTAATACAAGTGTGGTCACCTACCACAAAGGCATTAATCATTGTGAAATATACCATCATACATCATTCGAACTTGTGCCGCATATCACTGAAGTGGTTGGTCTCTGTCACTTCAATAAATTGTACATGGTCCTCAAGTGGTTACTCAGTTTTTCTGTGCAGAGGCCCCCGGTGACCCATTAATTCAATAGGAGTGTTTCAAAGGGTTAATTGTAATGAATGGATGAGCACAACGAAAGAAACAAACAACCCCCTACTGATTTGAACACAGAGGGCAGAGGCCATTAAACATTCCCTAGGGCTCTGGACAATCTACTGCTGAGATGTTAACATCGGATTAGTACTTGTTCCTTGGTGTGAGAGGTAATACTATTTAAACAGAGCTGCTAATGAGGTGATGAGGTGTAAAAGTGTTAGTGTTGAAAGTGAATAAAGAGAACGTAAGGAGTGGAATAGAACTAGTCACTTTGTTTAAAGGTACAACAGTCCACAGCTGGATTTAAAGAGGCAGCCTTGCTTGTTTACACAAGGGATCAGGTGTGATTCAGACTTCATTGATTCAAATTAAATTTGATCTCTTTGGTAATTACACTCCCCTCTGCCCCAAAGCAGTATGAAATTACAATCCCATGCAACCAATTCACATCAGACCCAAGAGGAAAAGGAGGATTTACAAATATCAGAGTCAGGACATTTGCACTGTCAAGTTATAGAAGATGTCAGGGCTGTAGAATTCTTGAGTTATTAAGCAAAAGAGTTGAGACATGGTTAATATTGTACTTTCAAGTAAAAAAACAAAATACAGCAATTATAAAATACAACATTTACTTGCTATTTGTCATGATTTAAAAAAATTACGTTTTGTTTGATATTGCCCTTCCCATTTAAAAACGCCTTTCCTTTTCATTTTGAAGTTTTTTTTCTCATCTTTTTAAATTCTTCCATACCACACGATATGTGAACTGGTGTTGCAGCCTTAGTATCTGCCTTAGACGTTCTCTTGATTACAGCACCATTGGTCACTCCCATAAGTGGCCCAAGCATCAAACAATTATGTATGTGCCCATGCTGCCCAATATCTAGTCATGCCATTATGTAAGAGTAGGATCGCAAATGCATTCAGAAATAAATGTCATGCCTTTTGCATTCACTGTCAAGGGTGTTTCGCCAATCTCTTTGGAAGTGGACCGAGAAGTCCTCAGTAAAATGAAGCAATACAGATTGTTGAACGTTGAACTATTTCACATACAGCAAGAAAACATAGAGTAACAGTCAAAGCAAATTTCACAGCTTGAGCTCAATCTCACTTCTCTTCTCAAACATAGAAAAATGTAACAAACCACCTGCCCGGTCCGTTTTGTAGACCAACCTACTTCATTTTTTGAAACGGACAACTTCTTTTCAGGCTACTTCTAACTACAAAAACTGACTTCCTGCACTTTTGATCACTAATTTCCAATCTTAGACTTATGTTTCTCAGTGCCTAGTTTAAAACCAGTCCCAGCCAGGGGAAGGCCAAAATCATGATTTCCTCCCTGTAACCAATAGACCCAACAATAAAACTGGTTACCGCTCTTCCCTTTTAACAAGATCATCTGCCACTTTCAAGCTGAATGGCGTTATGGTCAGGTGAGGAGGGGTCAAAGGGCTCCCCTCTTGTCTCTCTCCTTCTTTGACCGCCACAGGGTTTAATTCTATTTTAAAGCAGATGTACTGGCCAATTCAGGGAGTATTTGATTATTTATGTGTTATGAACATAAAAAGAACCAATTGGGCAGGTTTTCTTGAGTTTAACAAAGAAAGAGGTTAGCTTTATTGTACTGTTACGATCAGGTGAGAAAGAGGTTTACGGTTCCCTTTCAGCCTTCACCTGGTCTTACTGTAACAGGGTTTAATTTTAAACACACCCCCTTTTAGTTCTCCCTTGGTGAATCCTTGTTCACTGCTTTCCAATTATAAGGCAAGGTAACCAGCACAAACAGGCTTAGTTTTAAAGAAGTTAAAATTTATTAAATATAAACTCTGTGGTTGACGCCTATGGATACATGACGCACCCACACTAGCATGCATCCATGATACACATATGCAAATGGAGACAGAAAAGAGAAGAAAAATAAAGTGGAAAAGTTTAATGCAATATCTGAAGAGTTTTTGTTACAGTTCTTCGAGCTCACTGTAGAGTCCTTGATTGTAGGTAGATCTTGCTTTTCGTTGGGGCCCAGTATTCTTCTTAAACCTTGTTTGCTGTCGGAGACTTTTTTCTCTTGGGGTTCATGTGTCTTCAGTGGATTCAGAGGCTTGTGAGAAAGAGATGGGAGCAGACAGACAGGAGAGGCAGTGGTGAGTCAGCCAGGAGAGATCTTCTCAGTCCAGGAGCATTTTGCTTTCTGCCAAAACTGTTTGTACAAATTCAAAAAACTCAGGTTTGCCCAGCAGGTTAGTCATGTGACTAGCTGGTTTGACCATGTCGGTTTGTGTACTCGGCCATCTTAGCAGTCAACCTGTAATGTGAGCTTCCCCCCCTTCCCCACCCCTCTTCAATGTCTGGTGATCAAAAGTCCATTGTGGGTTGAATGTGTCAGGGAATGGCTGCTTTGTCCTTCCAAACACTGTCTGTTAATCAGCAAATGTATTTCCAGCCAAGATCTGGCAATTTAGCAACAGTTTGAAATTTAATGTCCGTGTGGCGGAATTAATGTGTCTCATGCTTGGCAGGTGGGGGCCTGTATGACAGTACTTAAACTGATCTAAGAATAAGAATAAACTATGCCCCAATTTTCACCCACACACATTTCAGGTTCTCTCTCACACACACAAATAGGTTTCAGAGTGGGAAAGGGTAGATTGGTCAAATTAGAGGCCCGAGAAAAAGGGGATATACAGTCTGTGGAATTTGGTGATTCAGCTGGCTTCTAGCTATATTCGGTGGTCATGAAGCTTCCGGGTTGAAGAGATCGATGGTTGATTCAGTGGGTCTCTTGGAGACAGTGATGAGGATGATTTCCTCCAAGGGGTCTTTGGTTGCAGCTGGAGTTTGCAGAGAGTCAGCAACATGCAAGCTGGAATGGAGAGAAAGAGAGAATGGAGGGACCCCACTTAGGTCTGCACTTGTCAGAGTCCTGATGCTCGTCAGCCTGCTACAGAGAAACACCAGCTTAAAACACACAGATTGGGGAGTTATGGGGGAGGGGGGGGGTGCTTTCACATGACAGCCATCCAGTGATTTGAGCATGGTAGTTAACAATGTATTTTTTCTTGCAACTAAAACAGCCCATGTCTGGGGATTCCTTTCTCACAAGATGTGGCATCTACCCGGTAATGTGAAAAGTTATACAAGTATGTCCTGTACACAAAAAGGACAAATCCAACCCGGCCAATTACCGCCATAACAGTCTACTCTCGATCATCAGTAAAGTGTTGGAAGGTGTCATAGACCGTACTATCAAGCAGCACTTGCTCAATGATGCTCATTTTGGGTTCTACCAGGGCCACCTCATCACAACATTGGTCCAAACATGGACAAAAGAGCTAAACTCCAGAGGTGAGGTGAGATTTACAGCCCTTGACATCAAGGCAGCATTTGACCGAGTACGGCATCAAGGTGCCCGAGCAAAACGAGTCAATGGGAATCGGGGGGGAAGCTCTCTGTTGGTTGGAGTCATATCTAGCACAAAGAAAGATGGTTGTGGTTGTTGGAGGTGAATCATCTCAGCTCCAGGATATCACTGCAGGAGTTCCTCAGGGTAGTGTCCTAGGCCCAACTATCTTCAGCTGCTTCATCAATGACCTTCCCTCCATCAGAAGATCAGAAGTGGGGATGTTCACTGATGATTGCACAATGTTCAGTACCATTCACTGCTCGCCAGATACTGAAGCAGCCCATATCCAGATGCAGCAAACCTGGACAACATCCAGGCTTGAGCTGATAAGTGACAAGTAATATTTGTGTCACACAAGTGCCAGGCAATGACCATCTCAAACAAAATAGAATCTCCCTTTGATGTTCAATGGCATTACCATTGCTGAATCCCCCACTATCAACATCCTGTGGGTCACCGTTGACCAGAAACTGAACTAGACCAGCCACATAAATACTGTGGCTACAAAAAGCAGGTCAGAGGCTGGGAATTCTGTGGCGAATAACTCACCTCCTGATGCCCAAAGCCTATCCACCATCTACAAGGCACAAGTCAGGAGTGTGATGGAATACTCTCCACTTGCCTGGATGGGTGCAGATCCAACAACAGTCAAGAAGCTCGACACCATCCAGGACAAAGCAGCCTGCTTGATTTGGACCCCATCCAGCATGTTCAACATTCACTCCCTTCACAACCGACATACAGTGGCACCAGTGTGTACCATCTACGAGATGCAATGCATAAATTCACCAAGGCTCCTTCGACAGCACCTTCCAAACCTGCGACCTCTACCACCTAGAAGGACAAGGACAACAAATGCATGGGAACACCATCACCTGCAAGTTCCCCTCCAAGCCACACACCATCCAGACTTGCAGGTATATCACCGTTCCTTCACTATCGCTGGGTCAAAATCCTGGAACTTCCTTCCTAACAGCACGGTGGGTGTACCTACCCCACATGGACTGCAGCAGTTCAAGAAGGCAGCTCACCACCACCTTCTCAAGGGCAATTAGAGATGGGCAATAAATGCTGGCCTGGCCAGCGACGTCCACATCCCATGAATGAATAATAAAAAAAAACCACCATCATCGACCCTCCTTGTTACCTCCTCAAAAAATTTCAATCATGTTTGTCTGACATGACCTTCCCTTGACAAATCCATGCTTATTGTCCTTGGTTAATCCATCGCTCTCTAAATGATGACTCATACTGTCGCTCAGAATTTCCTCCAATAATTTGTCCACCTTCAAGGTTAGGCTGACTGGCCTGTAATTACTCAGGCTATCCTTTTCTAAATAATGGTATGTTAGCAGTCCTCCAGCACCACACCTGATGCCAGAAAGGATTGGAAAATGATGTGTTGCTTCAATACATATATTCAATGTCTGCAGCCTTTCTCTTTAAAACTGAGCAAATGAATTTTCTTTTACAGCACCATTCCTCAATCCAAAATCCTCTCTTTGATGAAAAAAAATAAAGAATCCCACAACATTACAGCAGATATATAGGTAGCCCACTCCTAGGTTTCTG
The DNA here is from genome assembly GCF_036365525.1 of Heterodontus francisci. Lineage (NCBI taxonomy): Eukaryota > Metazoa > Chordata > Chondrichthyes > Heterodontiformes > Heterodontidae > Heterodontus > Heterodontus francisci. The sequence continues at coordinate 82,417,349 of NC_090373.1, forward strand.
CCAGTACACCACTTCATCCAGCTTCCCGGAAGATGCGAGTATAATCATCTGACTTGCCTCCAGTTTATTTTATTGTGGAAACAAACTTTGCCTCAGCATGGGAACTGGTCAGCTGATGTTACTTATAGGACAGGTCAGTAGCAGCTCCATAGGGAGCACTGTAGATCAATTTCATGACTTGGATACCTCCTGATCAGCATCCAAAAAAAAAAGGGATGATGCAGTTTCTAGAGTCTGAAACTCAGATTGGCAAAACAAGTAAAGTTATTACCTTTAAACTGATCCCTAATTTATCTACTAGGAAGACTATTGTATTTAATTTTCTCCCACAATATTTATCCTCTTGATATGAAAGTGCTTCCATTTTCTGTAATTTTTTTGAACACTTATATTTAAATGGTGGAAATGGATTTAATTTTTGGAAGGCTGAAGATTTCATAGATGCAAGACTTTGTTTTGTTGTTGACAGTTCACCTGAAGGACACGGAGACGTTGTGTTTGAAAACAACCTTTACTGGATGTCACATGCCTTATGATAAATAAGCAACAGAAACCTTGGTGACCTGGGGAAGATGTTTGAAGAGAAGTGACATGTTAAGATTTACGAGGGCCAGGAGGCTCTGACTGGCTGTTTGTGGTTTCGCTTCTGAGAAATCATTTGGTTCAGTTGGGGTGTGGACAGTGTTTGAAAAGCAGGTGACGATCAACCTGCTAAGAAGGAAACCCAGCTCATTTTTCCTGCACCTCTCTAAGAGGTCCAGTATGTCAGCTCCACATCCCTCCTGTCACTGAAAAAAAAACAGCGAAACCAGAGTGTGATAGCGCAAGCCCCTGACGCTGCATTTCTCCTGAAAAGCCTACCTGACTATTTCTCGACATCTACAGAATGAACTCGTCTGTGAAGATCCCAGTGACCCGTCCCTGTATACCCAGACCAAAAGGGACAACTGACATCCTTCCATAGCTTCTCTTTTTTCTTCAAGAAATAGCAAGTATTTGGTCAAAATTTTATCTGTCTTCTTTTTGTAACAGAGCTCTGCAGAGAGAATTTCTTTATTTTTTTGGGTGTCTGTGTGTGTGGGATTTTAAAAGGGGACTTTCATATTTCAATCTGTGTGTTAATGCTTTGCTTTGTTACTGGAGAAGTACCGTTTTATAATAAACTGATAATTTTGTTGTTTATTAAAGAAACCTGGTTGGTGTGTTTTATTCTGGAATAAAGAGTAGAGTATATGATTGACCATATTGGTAACCGGGTAAACATTTAGATATATGTTGTGACCTGCAGAGAAGTGGAACTAGAAAAGACAGTGCACTTCTCACACCACGGTCATAACACTCGTTAAAAGATAATATCTGCTACAGCTTTTAAGTTTCTGTCCCTAGACTCAAATACTGAATGTGTTTATAGAATCATAGAAAGTTTACATCACAGAAATAGGCCACTTGGCCCATCATGTCTGTGCCAACCAGAAAACGAGCCACTCAGTCTAATCCCACCTTCCAGCCTTTGGTCTGTAGCCCTTCAGGTTATGGCACCTGAGGTGCATATCCAGACACGTTTTAAATGAGTTAAGGGTTTCTACCTCTACTACCCTTACAGGCAGTAAGTTTTAGACCCCTATCACCCTCTGGGTGAAAAAATCTTTTCTCATCTCCCCTCTAATGTGCGATGTGCTTAAATAGATTACGTTGTATCATATCCTTGTTTCCAGTTCTCCTTTGTGGAGTTCTATGTTCTCCCATTTAGCACTATAAAGATTGGAGTGCATGCACTGGAGTGAGTATCGTTAGTCCTGGTCTGTCTTTTCCCTTTAAAAACTATTCACAAGCCAGCTACTCTGGTTTACAGCTGTTACAATCTTTTGTGTTTAGCAATTTAAAAAAATTGGACTTACAGATTTGGCAAACCCATTTAAAGAACATTTATTCCTTGTGGGTTTTTATTAATGTTGCCACTGGTGTATCTTTTAAAATGCCATAATCGTTAAGGTATTTGCAAATCTTTGCATGCAAAATGCTTCATGCCACTTGCACCTCACATGTGGCTCTTTGCTTTGCTCAAAACAAGACATTTGTCAAATAAAAAAGGAGAAATGCTGGAAGTAAACAGCAATTCCAGCAGCAACTGAAAAAAAGGGTTCGTTTTCCAGGTGGGGTCTCTTCATTGTAATAAAGATTTGTCAAATGCTTTTTGTCCTGTGGATAGTAGCCAATAAAACAGCTTTGCTTTGTTTTTCTAAGGTTTTCTCATCCTCATGTGAAGCAAATGCTAAACAAATGTAATTTGAAAGGAAGCATAAATATAATTTAGTAAATACACTTTTAGGAGTACTTTTAAATTTAAAACTTTTCCTCATCTCTATACAAGAAACCAATAAAAAGGTTTGTTTATTCAAGGTATGAGATGAGGATCTTACTGAGCATGAATTGGCCAACATTGTATTGAACAGTGGCTTTGATTACTTTCAAGTAAAAGCTCCATCACCAATGTACTCCACAGGACGTCACTAGCTAGGTATGGTTTTACTAAGAATTGTTTTATTAATAGTCTTTACCTATGTAATACACACTGACCTCCTGCTTTAAATGCTGAATTGCTGCTTTACTCATTATGGTGGCCAACCCTTCAGAATTGCCCTAGAGTTTTCCAGGAATTGAAAACGTTGTTGCAACAATCCATGAAAACAAAAAAAACCATAAAAGTTAGAAAAGTTTTTTTCTTCATTTTCTTTGAACTTTTTCATTTATTAGCTTATCAGAGATGGAGAAGAACAAGTTCTTTGACTGGGAGTTAGAGGTGAGAAAACTTCAGGAATATGTCCAGAGTTGACAACCCTATGACTGATCCCCTCCATGGAATGACCATCTGTTTTTTGAAAGCTATTAAACTTTATCATTCTTCTAGGCATTTTACAGATCATGATGTAAATTTGATCCAAGAACTCTAATAGAAGGTACAAACCTTCATCACTATCCAACTGACAGGCATCCAGCTCTCAAAATATTTTACTTCTGATTTTACTTTTTTTTTGTTTACTTCTTCTAGGAAGCCACAATGCTAAGGCCATACCCTGTTTTCTCTTTGGTAGGGTTGTGACTCGTGTTCACATATCCACTTCATTCTTTCACTGATAATATGATTCAGACACCAAGAAATTGGAGAGTAATCATACCCAAACTATTCACACTTGTTTTCTGCCATTTTTCATAATGGCTACTGAAATTGTAGGTTACTGTCTGAAAAACGAATCCAAAAGCTTTCAACCTTCATTCTTAGACAACCATTCTCTGCTACCATGTTCGATTCCAGAAAGCTAGTTAGTGAAGGATAGAACTGGAGCCAATCTTTATACACTTTAATAAGCATTTATTGGGAGTTACATATTACAAACATGCATCTTCTAACCCGCCAACACAGTTTGTCTGTATCTATTTCTAGGGGTGCAAGCAAATTCCCAGTTCATGCCACTACATACATACAATTAAACACAATTAATATACAATTAACAGCACAGCTGCTACTTAAAGCCTCATCCATGCATTTCTCACATTTAGACTACTCTAATGCTATCCTGACAGTCCTCCCATCCATCATTGCCTTCATCTCATCCAAAACTTTACTGCCCATATCCTGTCCTGCACCATGTCCTGCAGCTCCCTCATCCCAGCTTTTTCTGATCTACATTGGCTCCTGATATTTCAATGAAATTCTCATTCTTGTACTTAAATTGACCATGGCCATGAACTGACTCTCTCTGTAACCTACAATTACTCCACTTCCTCCCCTACCCCACCCCCCAACAAAAAAACCCTTTCTGCCTCTGACCTCTTGTGCATCACCCCATCCCTTCACTCCACCATTAGCAGTGTGCTTGTAGCTGCCTAGACTCTCTGCTCTGGAATTCCATGCCTCAATCTCTCCTTTGAGATCCCCAGTGTCAGCCATGGCTCAGTTGGTAGCACTTTCACCTCTGAGTTAGAAGATTCTGGGTTCAAGTCCCACTCCTTGTGGGCTTGAGCACAAATATCTAGGCTTACACTCCAGTGTAGTACTGATGAGGGTACTATCTTTTGGAAGCCCCGAATACCCTCTCAGGTGGGTGTAAAAGATCCCATGCCTCTATTTTGAAGAGGAGCAGGGAATTATCCCCGGTGCCCAGGCAAATATTTATCCCTCAATCAACATCACTAAAACAGATTATCTGGTCATTATCACATTACTATTTGTTGGTGTTTTCAACATTACAACAGTGACTACACTTCAAAAGTACTTCTTTGGCTGAAAAGCACTTTGAAACATCCATTGGTTGTGTAAAGTGCTATATAAATGTAAGTCTCTGTCTCTTTGTCCATTCGCCAAGTGGTAAATTACTGATCTGAGCTGAGCCATTAGGAGAGATGCTGAATGGATTAAAGAAGCTGCCTCACATTCGGCCCCTTGAGTCAGCTCCACCATTCATTAAGATCATAGCTGATTTGATCATGGCCTTAACTCCACTTTTCTGCCTGCCCCCAGAACCCTTCACTCCCCTGTAGATCAAAAATCTGTTTCATTCAGCATCCACTGCTCTCTGGGGTAGAGAATTCCAAAGATTAACGACCCTCAGAAGAAATCCCTCCTCATCTCCATCTTAAATGGGAGACCCCTAATTCTGAAACTGTGCCCCCGCGTTCTAGATTTCTCTAGGAGGGAAAACATCCTCTCAGCATCTACCCTGTCAAGCTCCCTCAGAATCTTACATGTTTCGATAAGATCACCTCTCATTTTTCTAAACTCCAATGAGCATAGGCCCAACCTGCTCAACCTTTCCTGATAAGACAACCCCTTCAATCCAGGAACCAACCTAGTGAACCTTCTCTGAACTGCTCCTGATGCAAGTATATCTCTCCTTAAATAAGGAGACCAAAACTATACGCAGTACTCTAGATGTGGTCTCACCAACACCCTGTACATTTGTAGCAAGACTTCCCTACTTTTATATTTCATCCCCCTTGCAATAAAGGCCAACACTCTATTTGCCTTCCTAATTAGTTGCTGTACCTGCATGCTGATTTTTTATGATTCATGCACGAGTACATTCAGATCCCTTTGCACTGTAGCATTCTGCAGTCTATCTCCATTTAAATAATATTCCGCTTTTCTACTCTTCCCACCAAAGTGGACAACCTCACATTTTCCCACATTATACTCCATCTGTTAAATTTTTGTCCACTCACCTAACCTATCTTTGGCTCTTTGCAGGCACTTTGTGTCCTCCTCACAACTTGCTTTCTGATGAAAGGTCATTGAGCTGAAACATTAACTCTATTTCTCTCTCCAAAGATGCTGCCTGACCTAAGTATTTCCAGCACTTAGTTTTTATTTGCTTTCTTACATATCTTTGGATCGTCATCAAATTTGGCTATAATACACTCTGCCCCTTCATCCAAGTCATTAATATCGATTATAAATAGTTGAGGCCCCAGCACTGATCCCTGTGGCACCCCACTAGTTGCAGTTTGCCAACCAGAAAATGACCCACTTGTCCCAACTCTGTTTCTTGTTAGTTAGCCAACCCTCTATCCATGCTAATATATTACCCCCAACACCATGAGCTCTTACCTTGTGCAGTAACCTTTTATGTGGCACCTGATCGAATGCCCTTTGGAAATCCAAATACACTACATTTACTGGTTCCCCTTTATCCATCCTGCTTGTTACATCCTCAAAGAACTCTAATAAATTTGTCAAACATGATTTTTCTTTCTCAAAACCACATTGACTCTGCCTGATCGCATTATGATTTTCTAAATGTCCTGCTACTACTGCCTTAAGAATGGATTCCAGCATTTTCCCAATGACAGATGTTGAGCTAACTGGCCTATACTTTCCTGCTTTCTGTCTTGCTCCAGTCTTGAATAGAGGTGTTTACATTTGCAGTTTTCCAATCTGCTGGGATCTTTCCACGATCTAGGGAATTTTGCAAGATTATAACCAATCCATCCACTACCTCTGCACCAACTTCTTTTAAGACCATAGGATACAGGCCATCAGGTCCAGGGGACTTGTCAACCTTCAATCCCATTAGTTTTCCTAATGTTTTTTCTCTAATGGCACTGATTGTTTTAAGTTCCTCCCTCCCTTTTGCCTCTTGATTTTCTACTATTCTTGGGATGCTCTTTGTGTATTCTACTATGAAGACAGATACAAAATACTTGTTCAAAGTCTCTACCATTTCCTTGCTTCCCATTATTAATTTCCCAATCTCATTCTCTAAGGGACTGATGCTTACTTAAACTACTCTCTTCCTTTTTATATAAGCTTTTACTGTTCTTTTTAAAAATGTCTTGCTGGTTTATTCTCTTACTCTAATTTCTCCCTTTTTTAAGCCATCCTTCACTGGTTTCTAAAGTTTTCTCTATCTTCTGACCTACCACTACTCTTTGTAGCATTGCACACCTTTTCTTTGCACACCAATTTGATACCATCCTGAACATCCTTAGTTAGTCACAGATGGTGCATCCTTTTCATAGGGGGGAATTTTATGCTATTCCCCATCCCCTGTGGAAGATTTGGAGGTGAGGAGAGCATAAAAATTGGATGGGATGGTGGGGTGGGGTGGTGGTGAATGGCCTTCTCGCCCCACTGCCAACTGCAATTCTTAACTGGGCAATTAATGGCCAATTAAAGGCCTCATCCCACAGTCGCTGCAATTAGCCACGTGGTGGGTGGCCCTATTGTGCACAGGAAGCACGGCATGAAAAACCTTGCTGGCTACTTCCTGGCTCCAGGTGGTGGTGGGGTGGGGGGGGGGGGGGGTGTCCCTCATTCAAAGGTACTTCGTGCCTGAATGAGGGACCTGGCATTAGGAAGGAGGGGCATGCCACTGAGAGTCACCCCCTGCCCTCCGACCCCCACCTCACAAGACCTCTCCCGCCCTGACCTACCACATGACCTGGGTCCAGTGCTGCGCTTGGGCCTTCAGTAGGCACTCCTCCAGCAGCAGCAGCCGCCGCCTCCGCAGTGGTGCTGCACAGTGAAAAAGCTGATTTCTGATTGGCTGGCAGCTCTCCAAGGGCAGGACTTCCAGCGCTGGGGTTCTTGATCCCATGGAAAGCCCATCACTGTCAACAAGTACTAGATTCGGCAGGCCTTCTGGGGAAGAGGCGACGTGGGGTTCTCAGCGCGTTTTTCCAGATGTCGAGACCCCTGTCGCCTGCATAAAATCCTGACCATTGAGTCTCTTTTTCTCAATGGAATATATCTTTGTTGAGAGTTATGAAATATGTCCTTAAATGTCTGCCACTGCCCCTCTACTATCTTACCTTTTAACTTGTTTTCCCAGTCCACTTTAGTCAACTCTGTCTTCATACCCTTGTGATTGCCTTTATTTAAGTTTACAACACTAGTTTCTTCCCTCACTGCGTCGAATTCCCACACTCACCAAATTTCTGATTTAAGCACTGTGTCGAACTGGACTTCGTGCTACTTACTTGGCGCATTTAATCACAGTGATCATTCACATTCTGGTGGAAAAAAAGCCATTCACCTACCCCTCGCAGTAGAAAAATGATACGCAGGACAGAAAATTAAAACAAATGGAGGATAGAGGGGAAAAAATATTTTTAAAACTGTAAGGTATTTAATTTATTGGGTGAATAAGGTTAATTAGTTATTCCTGCCCTTCATTACGCAACTCATTTCATTTGAGTAATTAACATCTTGACTTGTCTGTTGCTTTAGCATGGTCAGAATCTCATACAACATGAAAACTATTTCAAATCTATTCCTCATCTCGCACACAACTTGAACCCTATTGTTTGACACTCACGTCCTTTAAACTGTTAACTGCCTAGTTAGTTGCAGATTCAGAGAAAATGGATCAAGACAGCTACATTCTAGTTAACAGCTATCAGAAAGAAAAAAAATCTTTATTTCCTCTGTCTAGACTGGCATTGAAACCAGTCCCCAGAGGTGAAATGTTCTATTGCAGTACACTGGCAAGGCCTTTATATCGTATCTCACGTAATTGTGACATTTTGGTGAAAGATGTAGAGTAGCTTTGTTAACTTTATTTCCAGCTAAACACAGTAACTGGAAAAGAAGGATAAAGAAATAACCTAAATCAGGCAATCTGTGAGAAACCCATTGTGATGAAAAGCTCAGCTGACACACTGTGCTGGAGACAAGACCACCAATTATGACAGGTTTGCCTTTCTGCATACATACAAGAGAGGTGGAATTGGAGAGAAATGATTTATTGCCATGGTTACCATGGAGCAGACAAAGCGATACAAACAGTGATCTCTAATGGTTGAGGCTCAGAACTGCTGAGTCAGTATCGGCAAATGCTACGAGGGGACTGTCAACGCCCATCCATTTTATTTATGGCCCACAGAGCTCAAGTTCACTTTCGTACTATGTACATGTATATCGGGAAAGGCAATAAAAAGTTATTATTGTGATATGTTTTGGCACAGGCAAACAGAAACACTGGGATCCTCTTATGCAAGTAATTTTAACCCATAGTATACTGTGAATGAGTTCAGGCATGCTCTTGTTCCTGAGTTGCTGACCTGTTTATTCATGCATCACAGCCCATTCCTATTTAATATGGAAAAAATCAGAGAGTGACAGGGCTGAAAGCCACAAACCCCCATTTGATCAGTTGCATTTTAGCTTCATGGTATTTTTTAAAACATTACTTAATTCTTCAAAATGGGAGCAGGGAAGGAAGGAAAAAACACTGGAAAAAAAATTAAATCACTGTTCTCACTTTGTTGAAAAATTTGCAGATCCAGAATTACACTGAAGCAGGGTACAGAAATGAGATACAAAATGTTGATCAATTTTGCAGTAACTCTGCTAACTATACTGGCTCAGAACAGCCACAGTTCTTCATAGAGCTCAAAGATGTTATCGGTCTTCAACAGTCTGACAAGATTGCAAGGGTAGCTTTGGATGTGCTATTTCAGTTAGAGGGTAACCCTATGGAGTGTGCTTTGTTGAAATAATCATGTGGGCTGATAACCAAGTTGAGAAGCATATAGCATTGAGATGGATTATAGAACTTATCACAGAATCATTGAATAGTACATCACAGAAGGAGGCCATTCTGGCATCAAGTCTGCTGTGTAATTAAGTATTTTAAGCCTTGGAAAATATGCAGCAGAGTTTCATTCTTTTCCTCCTAAAAATCCTTATTAAGTAAAAATGGCACAATTTAGTATTTCATGTTTAAAAATAAAGAAATGCAGCAGCTTAAGCCACAAGGCCAGGCAGTGCCTGCATTTTGAATTTCTAGAGTATTTTTCTCCCTCTCAGGTTTCTCATTTCCAGAATACATGTGGATAACATGCCTTGTGCCTTTTACTAAATATTGTACAATTACAATATATCTACAAATAGTTAGTGCCTCTTTAATTGGTAGTTTTAAAATATAAAATATTGTATGCGATATTTGATGCACAGTCATTACATCATCGTGAAGTATAATTAGTGTGACTCAACAAATTATTTTAAAGAAAAATTATAATATGCTTATAAATAACAATCTGTACAAAAGTGGGGAGAATTAACTTTGTTTCAATTGTGAAAAAGAGAAAATATTTCAAATATATAGCAAACTATATTCTAATTTATTGTAGTCTACTCCCAATTTGCTTAACTGCTGCTTCAGTCAACATGAGTCTTTGGGGAACAGCTGTACTTAATTGTATGTGGAAAAACAGAAACTTATACTAATTAGCAATAGTTATCATTATTAACAGTGGTAAATGCGCACACAAGATATTTGGGCACGCACATTAGTAAAGCACATTATTTTTTGCTTCACATCACTGGTTACCCAAACCTTTTTTTTTTGACCACACATTGCTAGTATAGAAGAGTTATCAGGAAGAATCTTACCAGAATGAATATTTTGGAGAGATCAATCACTGTGGAAATCAGATGAATAGTTTTTTTTGAAGAGCCATCTGCCTATCAATATTTCCTTTTAGCCACCAATATCCAAAGCTTTCAAAACATTAAGTTGTTTAATATTTTGGTTCAGAGTTAATATGGCAAGATATGTATAAAATAGTTTCATTGAACATTGGGGAGCTAAAGTAAAGATAGAGGGCAGCCATAAATAGATAAGTCAAAATAGAGGGAGGTATTGTGTGGATTGCCTTAGGGGCCTCTGCTGGGATCTCCCCTATTCGAGTATATGACCGACATTCACAGCTTCAGTGCAAGGTAACCAAATTAAGAGATTTCACCTGTTAAGAAGGTTTCCATTTTTTTTTTTTATTTTGAGAATTTGTGTTTTAAAACTGAAAAGGATTCCATAGATGCCGGAACTTTGGGCGTTTTTTTTAAAAAAAAGGTCACCAGAAGGTTTGGACTGAGTTTGAGCTGTAAACAGTTACTGGAAGGCACTTGTTTTCAAATAACCCAGCAGGGGTTGTTTTTACTTGGGGAGATGTTGACAAAGGAATGACGGGCCAAGGAGACATAACTTCTGGAATGTTTTCAGTTTCAATTTGAACTGTTAAAAAAGCCAGTTGGTGTTTTGCCTGCAACAGAAGAACAACTCACTTCTCTCTCTTGAAAATAAACCCTGCATCAAGTGTGGCAGTTTCCTACTTCCTCCTGTATTTGAAGAAACCCTGCATGTTTGAAAGAAACCTTTGTTGCTGCATTCCTGCTTTAAGACCTATTTGGAGCCTCTGTAGCTGCATCTATTGGAAAGCCTACCCAAACTGATCAACATTGCCTGGAAAGAACTGCTCTAGGAAGATTCCATTGACAGGTGTCGACACGCATTTGGGACACCTACCCAAAACAAAGGACATCTTTCCATACCTTCTTTTCAGCCTAAGGGTTTTAAAAAATTCCTTCTATTTCTTTGCAACAGCAGTAAACAAAAATCCCTTTAAAAAGGTACCTGGACATGCACCTGAAGTGCTGTACCCAGCAAGGCAACGAACCAGGTGCTGCAAGGTGAGATTAGATTGGGCGGCTAGTTTTTTTTTTATATAGCCGGCACAGACACGATAGGCTGAATGGCCTCCTTCTGTGCCGTAACTTTTTTATGGTTCTATTTTTTCCCAGTTAATTGGTGTGTGTACACGTATGTGTGTGTGTGTTGGCTAGGATAAAATGGGCTTTAATATTTCAATGTGTGTATGTTTTACTTCATTATTGGTTAGGACTTGGTTTATAATAAACTGATAATTTTGTTGTTTATTAAAAAAAAACTGGTTGGTGTGTTTAATTCTGGAAAAAGAGAGTATATGATTGACTGTATCGGTAGGTGGGAAAATTGAAATATATGCTGTGACCTGTGGAGAAATAGGACTAGAATAAACAGTGCACTCCTCCCGCCTTGGTTGTAACACACCAAACTCGATGATTTATGGACTTGTAGCAAAGACATGCCAAAAGCTGATCAGTGGCTAATGCATTTCAATATGGACAACGATATATTGGAAATAAAATACAGAATGGAAATAAAAAGATTGTGTTTCTATTATGGGTAAAGAACGAATGAATGAACTTGCATTATATCATGTCTTCAGGACATCCCTGAAGTCTTCACAACTATTAAATTATTATTGAGGGACAGGCATTGTTATATAAGTAAATATATCTGCCCCAGGTCTCAGCTCCTGTACTCATCCATGCCTTTCTTACCTCAAGACTCAATTATTCCAATGTTCTCTGGTTGGCCTCCTGTCTTGCACCCTCTGTAAACTACTGCCTGTACCCTTACTCACACCAAGACCTGTTCACCTAACACCCCTATGCTCGCTATACTACATGGGGTTGCCAAATTGGCAACCCCTCGATTTTAAAATTCTCATCCTTGTTTTCAAATTCCTCCATGGCCTCGCCCTTAGCCATCTCTGCAACCAGAATTGTACTCAACCACAATCTGTAACCTCATGATCCAGCATATCCCCCACTTTACCATCAAGCCAGGGGATCAAGCCTGGTTCAATGAAGAGTGCAGGAGGGCATGCCAGGAGCAGCACCAGGCAAACCTCAAAATGAGGTGTCAATGTGGTGAAGCTACAACCCAGAGCTACTTGCATGCCAAACAGTGTAAGCAGCATGCAATAGACACAACTAAGCAATCCCACAACCAACAGATCAGATCTAAGCTCTGCAGTCCTGCCACATCCAGTCGTGAATGGTGGTGGACAATGAAACAAATAACTGGAGTAAGTGGCTCCACAAATATCCCCATCCTCAATGATGGGGGAGCCCAGCACATCAGTGCAAAAGATAAGGCTGAAGCAGTTGCAACAATCTTCAGCCAAAAGTTCCAAGTGGATGATTCATCTCGGCCTCCTCCTGAAGTCCCCAGCATCACAGATGCCAGTCTTTAGCCAATTCGATTCACTCCACGTGATATCAAGAAATGACTGAAGGCAATGGATACTGCAAAGTCTATGGGTCCTGACAATATGAGTACTGAAGTAATAGTACTGAAGACCTGTGCTCCAGAACTTGACATGCCCCTAGCCAAGCTGTTCCAGTATAACTACAACACTGGCATCTACCCTGCAATGTGGAAATTGCCGAGATATGTCCTGTATACAAAAAGCAGGACAAATCTAATCTGGCCAATTATCGCCCCATCGGCCTACTCTCAATCATCAGTAAAGTGATGGAAGGTGTCATCAACAGTGCCATCAAGTGGCACTTGCTCAGCAATAACCTACTCAGTGATGCTCAGTTTGGGTTCCGCCAGGGCCACTCAGTTCCTGACCTCATTACAGCCTTGGTTCAAACATGGACAAAAGAGCTGAACTCAAGAGGTGAGGTGAGAGTGACTGCTCTTGACATCAAGGCAGCATTTGACCGAGTATGGCATCAAGGAGCCTGAGCAAAACTGGAGTCAATGGGAAACAGGGGAAAACTCTCCGCTAGTTAGAGTCATACTTCGCGCAAAGCAAGATGGTTATGGTTGTTGGAGCTCAATCATCTGAGCTCCAGGACATCACTGTAGGAGTTCCTCAGGGTAGTGTCCTAGGCCTAACCAACTCCAGCTGCTTCATCAACGATCTTCCTTCAATCATAAGGTCAGAAGTGGGGATGTTTGCTGATGATTGCACAATGTTGTGCACCATTCGCAACTCCTCAGATACTGAAGTAGTCCGTGTAGAAATGCAGCAAGACGTGAACAATATCCAGGCTTGGACTGATAAGTGGCAATTAACATTCGCACCACACAAGTGCCTGGCAATGACTATCTCAAACAAGAGAGAATCCAACCTTGACATCCAATGGCATTCTGATCACTGAATCTCTCATATCAACATCCTAGGGGCTTCTGACCAGAAACTGAACTGGAGTAGCCATATAAATACTGTGGCTACAAAAGCAGGTCAGAGGCTCGGAATTCGCAGCGAGTAACTCATCTCCTGACTCCCCAAAGCCTGTCCACCATCTACAAGGCACAAGTCAGGAGTGTGATGGCATACTCTCCACTTGCCTGGATGGGTGCAGCTCCAACAACACTCAAGAAGCAGGACAAAGCAGTTTTCTTGACTGTTTGTGGTTGGGATGCCATTCACTCCCACCAACGCAGAGTGGCAGTAGTGTGTACCATCTACAAGATGCACTGCAGCAAGCACCAAGGCTCCTTAGATAGTACCTGCCAAACCCATGACCTCTATCACCCAGAAGGACAAAGGCAGCAGATGCATGGGAACACCACCACGTGCAAGTTCCCCTCCAAATCGCACATCATCCTGACTTGAAACTATATCGCTGTCGCTTGGTCAAAATCCTGATGAGGCCTGGTATCACATTTTGTTTGCTAATGCTCCTTGGGACATTTTTCTACATTAAAGGTGCTATATAAATGCAAGCTGTTGTTGTAGCAGCCAATTTTATACATAATAGGGTCCCACAAACAGAAAATCAGATGAATGACAGAGTAATTTGAGGGAGGAATAGCAGCTGAAAACCAGGGAGAACTCTCTGTTGTGATGTTTCAACAAATCAAAACAAGCACCTCTAAGTTTCACATCTTATCAGAGCTAACACCCCTGAAAATGCAGCTCTCCCTCAGTCCTGCATTGGAATGTCCATCTAGATTTGATGTTCAAGTCCTGGCGTGAACCCACAACATGTAATTCAGAGGCAAGAGTGCGACCAAATGAGTCAAAATGACACTTGGTAGCACAAAGGATAGAATTTGCCAGTTTGAACAAGACCCAAGAATATTAAAAGAATAAGACAGACTTGTGTTTATATAGTTTCTTTCACATCCTCAGCATGTTCCAAAATTACTAAATTTCTGTTGTTTTTGTAGGCAAACACAAAAGCCAATTTTTGCACAGCGACATCCCATAAACAGCAATGCAATGAATGACAATTTAATTTGTTTTGGCCGTGTTGCTTGATGGTTGAATGTTAGCTAGGTAATGGGAGAACTCTCTGCCGTTCTTCTAAAGATTACCTTGGTTTAATGTTTCAAAAACAGCACTGAAGTATTCCCTTACTACCATATTGAAGTGGCAGGCTAGATTATGTGCTCAATTTCTGGAGTGTAGTTTGTACTCACAACCTTCTGACTCACATACAAGTATGTTACCAACTTAGCCAAGCTGGCACTTGACTTTCACCCAGCACGTTAAAACAGTGTGAAGTAACAATAAAAAAAAATGAACAGGATGTTTATCATTAGTGTGAAACTATTTACATTTCAATTCCCAGGAGTCATGCTGAAGCAGTATTTTATTCTAACTAGTTCTGTGCACAGTTCCACTAGTGACATAAAGGACCGTCCAGGTCCTAATGCAAATGCAGAGGAAAGCTAAAAGAACAGATCGCCAGTGTTAGAAGGGAAGGCAATAAAACACAACTTTAGGGGTCTTCAACCTCAAAAGGTAACATCTCATAGGAAACTTTATAAAGTTAATAGGATAAAGAAAATGAGCACAAAACAAGACTTTCATATACAACAGAATAGCAGGGCAAGACAACACTGGTTCAGGGTTGACAAGGGAAAGTTTACAACAAACATCAGGAAGTGTTTCTTTCCATAGTAGGTGGGTAACAGCTGGAACAGGTTGCCAGGAAGGGTGGTTGAAAAAAGACTCTGGACTCATTTTAGAATGGAGTAATGGGAATATGGTAGGTTTGGAATTCTGAAAGGGTGAGGTCAAATGGCCAAAGCATATTCTTATCCAAGTCTGCTTTGTGATCCCTTTTATTCCTTCATCTAATCTGAAAGTGTGTTAACAGTACACTTTTACATTAAAAAATAGATAGTAACTGCAGAATTTACTGTATAAGTATTTACCTCCTCAGGTGTTCACATTCTGAAAAAAAGAGAAACTGCAGTGTCCTGTTTTCTATTCTCAGCTAAGGGCCTAGAAAATTTCTAATCAAAAGTAAATGTACTCATTGATCTCATACATGGTGATCTTAGCTTGTGCCACATGGATAGTATAGATTTCACAATTACACTGTTTACAGACTGGTCAGAAATGTTTCTTTTAATTGTTAAGTTTGCCCTGTTAAGTTTTCCTTATAGACACATGGGAAAATTGGACCTAATCTTGCTGGACCGAGGTATGTGGAGAAGGCCAGCAGTCTGGTCTTCTGAGGAGCCAAGGGCTTAGCCTTGGACAATTGTACTCTTACTGAAACTGAAGATCTTGCACCTAAACCATTGCTAACTAGCCAATCCTTCAGAGGTCAAACAAAATAGAATGACAATATTAAGGTATTTGTCAAAAGTGTCCAAAGGGGATCATTAAAACTGACAAATCATATAGTCTAGCTGGCAAACTAAATTCCTCCTGGAAATTGATGAACATGCTACTGTATTAAAACAATCTAACTTTTATTTAATCAAATCCATAGAGATAGATGAATGCAATAGTAAGTATGCCATAGACAAGGAAGTGCAGGAGTTTGGTTTTCTTAATCCGAGTATCAAACATATCTTCAGTCTTTTTCAGTACAGTATTCAAATCTGTCAGAAGAGACATTTTCCAAACAATATTATAAACTGCTCCCCCAACAGCTCAATGGGTAAATGTTCTTTTTAATGTATGAAAAAGATGATTCCAAAATCAATCTTTGGGCCCAACTGAGTTAGCTTACCTCAGCCCAGTCAATGCTACCATTGTGCTCTAGAATAGTCAGCCAGTATTCTTGCTCCCAATTACTATTCAGTGAATCCTGCTGGAAAACACACATGGATGTGATAGGCTACTTTGACTGTAGAGGACATCGCAGATGAGCCTATGAAAACTGAAGTCAAACATAAAGACTAGCGATAATAAAAACAGAAAGTGCTGGAAATACTCAGCAGGTCTGGCAGCATCTGTGGAGAGAGAAACAGAGTTAATGTTTCAGGACTGTGACCTTTCATCAGAACTGTGGAATGGTATCCCAGTATGAACCATTGCCTTCAATCGTAGCTTTGTTTCATGAAGAAATGTCTAGCTTTTTCAAATTTCATGTTTGCAAACTTATGGGGAATTAATATAACTCCAGTAGAAACGCACATGTATCAGTGATATTTTGGGAAGAAATTTTCCCTTCCCAAACAAGCAGCACTTTTTCCATCAACAGAAAATGGCAAATTAAAGAAAAAAAAAAACTTTCTGGCCTTTTTTCCCCCCTCTTCCTGTTTAGGCTTTCACAAACTTTCTCAGGTCAGAAAGGAGACAGGCAATCTATTCCTATTTTTGTGACAGGACAGCGGTTAAATTGGTTAGCCCCCGCAATTAATCTGCACCCGTTGAGTGGAATGTAGGCAACATGCCAATTTTGTGCTGCTTACTAATTATAATGATTTCTGCATACAGCGAATGCTCCCCCACACAGTTCATTGGCTGCAGGTATCAGCAGGGGACCCAACATCATTACTAACGTACACTACTTAAAGCTAGCCTGCATTACTTAAAGCTAACCAGCACTACTTAAAAGGAGACGCATTGTGGCTGGAGCAGGTGCTGGAACTCATTCTGCAAATGAATCTGCCCAGGGAAAGACAGAAGAATGGCTGACCATGGGAGAGTACAGGTTTGGTGGAAAGGAAGAAAGATGTCCTGTATCCTCGAGTTTTGGTGGGATCCTTTTCTCATTTCAGATACACAAGTACTGCATCGTGCCCAGGAAGAGCAGGAAGATAGCGAAGTCGACGACGCAATGTCACTCGATTTCACAGCCGCAGTCACCATCTCAGATGCGTAATTTAGAGGATGGCATAGAGGAGAGATCCGCATGTGGTAAGACACTGAGCACAAGTGAGCTGCAGCCAGGGCAGGGAGAAAGTAGAGCACGGGGGCCAATTCTCCAGAGGGCAAGGTTGCACATGGCTTCTGCTGCAGAGGATTCAGATGAGCCTTTTGATTGGCCGGGCTGCAGAAAAGGACTGATAGGCATACACACCAAAATGCTCAGTACATTGGGAAGCCTACCAGAAAGTCTGTGTTCAATATCAAGGAGCATGGAGGATTCTGGCACCAACTTGGGGCACAGGGCTTTGCACAGAGCACGGAGCTCATCATTTCCAGCATGGAAGTGGTGGCCAACTCCATCAATAAACCGTGGAACCAACCATGATGCAGCATCAGATGATCCCGATGTCTCAACTTCCATTACAGGACAAGCAGCAGCCACCCAACATCAGGGTGCTGCAATGGAAGCTCAGACAGCTGCCATCATGGCTGTGGATACCAGTGTTCAAAGGGCCGTCCAGGGTATCACAGCAGTTCAACAATCTGTTCTCCAGCAGATTACTGGGATTGCTGAGCGCCGCCTCAGGAGAGTGGCCATGACTCCATGGAGCTCGACTCTGCTGTCCTGTCTCCGGAGGACAGCATTCATGCTCACATACCTGCCATGATGCCAGTGCCCTTGCTTTTGCCGATCAGCCAGTCCAGGGGGCTGCTGCCACTCACATTGAGATGGTGCAGTCTGAAACAGTGCCTTCTGGGCCCTGAGCTGGTCAATGTCTTCCTCCAAGGCCATCTGCAGTTTCCTACACTGAAAGTTGGCAGTCTTCCACCAGCCATGCTGCAGTCACTGGGGGATGGCACCTCACAGGAGCATTGGGACAAACAAAGGCACCGGAAGAGGCACCAAGGGATTGTACAAGAGTGATTAGTTTATTTTTGTATGCAATATGGCATGCATTAATTTATAAATTTCAAGGAATATGTACTTTAGTTTAGTGATACAGCACTGAAACAGGTCCTTCGGCCCACCGAGTCTGTGCCAACCATCAACCACCCATTTATACTAATCCCATATTCCTACCACATCCCCAACTGTCCCTATATTTCCCAACCACCTACCTATACTAGGGGCAATTTATAATGGCCAATTTACCCATCAACCTGCAAGTCTTTGGCATGTGGGAGGAAACCGGAGCACCCGGAGGAAACCCACGCAGACACAGGGAGAACTTGCAAACTCCACACAGGCAGTACCCAGAATTGAACCCGGGTCGCTGGAGCTGTGAGGCTGCGGTGCTAACCACTGCGCCACTGTGCCGCCCTGTGTTGGTTCTTATTTTTGCATTGTGGACAATAGGTTGACATGATGGTCAGTGACATAGGGAAGGTGAAAAGTGTGGGATTGGTAGCTGATCCCTCATGATGCAAAGTTGTGTAGCATGCAGCATGCCATGGCAATTCTTGATACTGGCTCAGCGGTGTACTGCAGGGCTCCTCTGGAGCAGTCCAGCCAGTGGAATCATTGCTTGAGCATGCCATCTGCTTTCAGATTTATTGTGGCAGCATGGCTCTTGTGTGCCTGTTGTGCACGGGTTGTGGACTGGGTCATGAGCCACGTTGGCATCAAATAGCCCTAGTCGTGCAGGAGCCACCCTTTGGTAGTTGAAATACAGCTGGCATGGAGGAATACTGCCAAATGAATGGATCATGACTGCTGCAGGATCCTGGGCATCAGGCTGCGTGATGTTCTGCCTATGGTTACACACCAGCTGCATATGAGGGAGTGGAACCCCTTTCACTTCAGGTATATGGCAGAGTTGACATGAGGCACACACAAAGTAACGTGTGTGCAGTCAATGGGACCCTGCAAACCTTGTTTATTAACCCTTGACTCTCCCAGATGTCCAACAAATCTGTTCAACGAAACCCTTTTGTTATTTTAAAGACCTTAATCAGGTCAACTGCCTCTTTTCTAAAGAGAGCCCCTGCTTTTTTAGCCTTTCTTGATAAGTATATTCTTTCCTTTCTGGTATCATCCTTTTGAATCTTTTTTGCACCTTCTCTGCTGTTCAGTTCTATCCTTCTGTTAATGAACCCCAGTGCTTGGCTTGCTTTTTTTTTTAAATGGCCTTATTAACTTGCATCACTACTTTTAGTGATTTGTGTTTCTGTCTCACTAGTTCCCTCTGCTCCTCTACCCCATTCAGACTATTATTCAAGCAGTATGTAGCAACCTTATTCTTCCTACGAAAATGCACCACATTACACTCATTTACATTGAAATTAATTTTCCAATTAAATACCCATTCTGCAAGTTTATTAAATGTTTTTGTATATGGTTGCACTCTTCGCTTGTATTAACTACATTTTTCTTGTAGTTGGCGAGCTGTGAAAATCATGTCAGCAGTGCCTCTTGATGGCTGAAGCCCACATTGAGATTTGGGGAGTAGCTCTTCAGCAAGAGTAAGGAGTCAGTTCTGAAGGGTTTTTGTAATGATCTTTCCTGCAATGGAGAGCAGGGAGATTCCTCTGTAATTTCCACAGTTGAATTTATCCCCTTTCCCCTTGAAGATTGTCATAATCATGGTGTCCTTGACATCATTTGGGACTTCCTCTCCATTCCAGATCTGTAGGATGAGGGCGTGGAGCTGTAATGTTAGTTCCTCTCCTCCCTGCTTAAAGATTTCAGCGGGGATTCCATCACCACCTGCCGCTTCATTGTTATTCATTTGTGCGATGGCTTTCATCACCTCCATAGGCATTGGTGGAGTTCTGAGCTCGTCTCTAACTGGATGTTGTGGGATGGAGTTGAAAACACTATCAACAATAAATTCTGGATTGGAAAGATCTTCAAAATGCTCCCAACAGGCGTTGACAGCTTCCCTTTTCTTGATCCAATCTCCCTCATCCTTAGGCCTCAGAAGAGCTGGTCCTTGAGTATTTGGGCCATAAATGGTCTTTGTGGCAGTGAAGAAGCCACGGATTTCATTCATGTCAGCGAGATGTTGAATTTTCTTTGCCTTGTCTGCCCACCATCTGTTCATGTTGCGGGTGCTCCTTTATACCTCTGCCTTTGCTTGTTGGTAAGACAGTTTCTTTTACTTTGAGTTTGGGTCAGTCCTCCATGCACAGAAAATCATGCACTTGTGATCAATCAGTTCATTGATATCCTGATCATTTTCATCAAACCAGTTCTGATGTTCCCTGACAGAAAATCCAAGTATATTTTTGCAGGCATTGATGATATTGGATTTAAGGACACCCCAAGCTCTGTGGACACTCTTCTGTTCTTGACTGAAGTTTGAAAGTTTTTTCCTAAGGCATTGTTGGAATCGATCTCTTTGGATAGGATCCTTCACAGCTTCAACATTGATCTCTATACATTGCGTTTTTTGACTTGACAAAGGTCTTCGACTCTAAATCGTGAGGCATTGTGGAAGATTCTGTAAGTATGGATGTCCTCCAAAATTCATCATCATCCTTCACCTGCTTCATGATGATGATATGCAAGTGGTGATCCTTAGCAACGGATTCGTTACAGACCCCTTGGAGGCTAAGACATGTCTACAAATCCCGAAAGGTAGCTGGACAGGTAGATAAGGTGATTAAGGTGGTGTATGGGACACTTTGCTTTATTAGCTGAGGCATACAGTATAAAAGGAGGGAGGTTATCCTCGAACTGTATAAAACACTAGCTGGGCCACAGCTAGATTACAGGGTACAGTTCTGGTCAGTGCCTTACAAGGAGGATGTGATTGCACGAGAGATTATAAAGGAGATTTACCAGGATATTAGGCCAGGACTGGAGAATTTTAGCTATGAGGAAATATTGGATCAGCTGGGTTTGTTTTCTTTGGAATAGAGGAGGCTTAGGGGAGATTTCGTTGAGGTATATAAAATTATGAGGGGCCTGGATAGAGTGGATAGGAAGGCCCTATTTCCCTTAGCAGGGAAGTCAATAACCAGGGTGCATACATTTAAAGCAACTGGTAAGAGGTTTAGAGGGGAGTTGAGTTTTTTTTTTTTAACCAAGACAGTTGAGGGGATCTGGATCTCACTACCGGAGAGGGTGGTAGAGGTAGAACCCTCAGCACATTTATTAAGTATTTGGATATGCAATTGCAGTTCCATACCCACAGAGCTACAGACCAAGAGCTAGAAAGTGGGATTAGGCTGGATAACTTTTTTTGGGCTGGCAAGAACACAATGGACCAAATGTCCTCCTTCTGTGCCATAGATTTCTCTGATTCCAGACAGGTTAGTCAATCATGACCTTCCCTTTTGAAATCCATGCTGACTATTCTAGGATATTTTCTATTTCTAGATATTTTTCGACTACATTTTTGAGTAAAGGTTCCGTTATCTTTCCTGTTAGTGATGTTGAGCAAATTGGGTCTATAGTTGCCTAGACTTGTTTCATCTCCCTTTTTAAATATAGGATTATTAGTTGTCCCCATTCTCTGGCACTATTTCCTTTCTAACCACCTGTGAGGTTCTTTTTTTTAAAAAAAAAGTGTTAAATTTAGTTCCTAAATTCTGATAGTCCCTTTGTAAGACCTCCTCACTGTTCTTTTCTATGTGATTGGTCCCAACATGGATCATAACTGGACCTTCTGCCTCCCTTTCCAAGTTTCTCTCCCATTATTGAGAGATAAAGTTTACTTTTGCATGAGGTAGGCAACACTCTCTTCTGGGCTCTCAGTCATAACTGCAGAGGGCGCTATCTATCCCAGTAATTATCAAACAACCGATAACCTGCAACCTTTCTCAGCTGCTCCTTTCTCCCTTGGACTGCTTTCTGCCCCAGTGCCTTGGTTAGAATTCTGACTTCCCTCCCTGCAGCCTTCATCCTTATCACAAATATTAAGTACATTAAGTTTGGTTGACAAACCTGTTGGAGTTTTTTGAGGATGTTACTTGTAGCATAGATAAAGGAGAACCAGTGGATGCGGTGTATTTGGATTTTCAGAAGGCTTTTGATAAGGTCCCACAAAGTAAGCTAGTAAACAAAATAAGAGAACGTGGGATTTGGGGTAATATACTGGTACGGAATGGGAATTAGTTAACAGACAGAAAGCAGAGAGTAGGAATAAAAAGCTCATTCTCAGGATGGCAGGCTGTTACTAGTGGGGTACTGCAAGGATCAGTGCTTGGGCCACAGCTGTTCACTATCTATATCAATAACTTGGATATGGGGACAAAATGGAATTTTTCCAAATTTGCTGATGACACAAAACTAGGTGGGAACGTAAGTTGTGAGGAGGATGCAAGGAGGCTTCAAGGGGACTTGGACAGGTTAAGTGAATGGGCAAGAACATGGTAGATGGAATATAATGTGCATAAGTGTGAAGTTATCCACTTTGGTACAAAAGAACAGAAGGGCAGAGTGTTTCTTAAATGGCGAGATGTTGGGAAGTGTTGATGTCCAAAGGGACCTGGGTGTCCTTGTTCATGTGTCACTAAAAGCTAGCATGCAGATGCAGCAAGCAATTAGGAAGGCAGATGGTATATTGGCCTTCATTGCAAGGGGTTTTGAGTACAGGAGTAAAGAAGTCTTGCTGCAATTGTACAGACCTTGGGTGAGGCTGCACCTGGAGTATTGTGTACAGTTTTGGTGTCCTTTTCCAAGGAAAGATATACTTGCCAAAGAGGGAGTGCAAAGGAGGCTCACCAGACTAATCCCTGGGATGGTGGGATTGTCTTATTGTGGAGAGATTGAGGAAACTTAGGCTGCATTCTCTAGAATTTCGAAGAATGATAGGTGATCTCATTGAAATTTACAAAATTCTTACAGGGCGTGACAGGGTTGGTGAGATAGGATGTTTTTCCCCGGCTGGTGAGTCTAGATCCAGGGGGGACACAGTCTCAGAAGAGGAGGTAGGCCATTTAAGACTGAGATGAGGAGGAATTTCTTCACTCAGAGGGTGGTGAATCTTTGGAATTCTCCACCCCAGAGGGCTGTGGAAGCTCAATCATTGAGCATGTTCAAGACAGAATTCAATAGGTATCTGGATACAAATGACACCAAGAGATATGGGGAGAGCATGGGAAAGTGGCATTGAGGTAGATCATCAGCCATAATTTAATTGAATTGTTGGGGCAGGCTCAATGGGCTGAATGGCCTACTCCTGCTTCTATGTTTCTTTGTTCCTCCATGGTTGCCACCGTTAGTAAGATCTGGAAGTGATGTAAAGTTTTTGGACTGCTGACCCAATGCTTTCCGCTCCCATTTACGACCACCCCTCATCTGAACATGTTCCAAGTGGCTTGATAAAATTCTGTCCTAAGTATGAGTGTTTCTTCATTATCAGTCTCCTCTTCTTCCATTTCTTGCTCCTGCACCACTGGCTGGCCTGGTGTCTGTTCTTGGGTATCTGAAAGGAGAAAGTCACAAGGGTACAGTTGCAGTGAGGGGGATGAAAAAAAAAAGAGGAGCATGCTTAAACCACCTACACTTGTAAATCAGAAGAGATTGTGGGATGAGGGGGACATGGGATGTGAGAAGGAGGATTAGGTATGGGTATATCATCTTCAATGGTTTCAGCCCCATTCCTGGCCACGGCCTCAGTAATGGCAACTCCAATGATGGCAAGCACCATTTCCTCCATCGGGGTGAAAACAGGCAGTTACGCCTATCTGCTGCCGGTTAGGTGCTGCTGCCTCCGGTTGCACATCACCTTATCCTGCGAGGGGGGTGAATTATGTCAGTGAATACAGTTGAATGTAGTTGAATGTATTTGGATGATGCTGTTGCAATGGCTGAATAGCTGGCAGTGCGTGCAGGCTGAGAGATGTGGGTATGAGGCTTGCAGCAGTGCTAATTGTGTAAGGGTGATGTGAATGTAGTTGATTGCGATTGTTGGTAAGGGAGTGAAAGGGGGTGGAGATGAATTAAGCAGTGAGAGCCTGGGGGGAGGGGGTATGGCATTTTGTTCTTTTTATTTGCTCATGGGCTGTTGGCGATGCTGAAGAGGCCAGCAATTAATTGGCCATCCCCAATTGCCCTTGAGAAGGGGGTGGTGAGCTGCCTTCTTGAATTATTGCAGTCCGTGTTGGGTAGGTACACCCACAATGCTGTTCAGGAAGGAGTTCCAGGATTTTGATCGTGACAGTGAAGGAATGGCAATGTAGTTCCAAGTCAGGATGGTGTGTGATTTGGAGGGGAACTTGCAGGTTGTGGTGTTCCCATGCGTTTGCTGCCCTTGTCCTTATAGGCAATAGAGGTCATGGGTTTGGAAGGTGCTGTCAAAGGAGCCTTGGTGTGTTACTGCAGTGTATCTAGTAGATGGTACACATTGCTGCCACTGTGCATCAGTGGTGGAGGGAGGGAACATTTAAACAGCTGGCTGGGGTACCAATCATGGGGTCTGCTTTGTCCTGGATGGTATTGAGCTTCTTGAGAGCTGTTGGAGCTGCACTCATCCACACTCCTAACTTGTGTCTTGTAGATGGTGAACAGGCTTTGGGGTGTCAGGTGGTGAGTTATTCGCCGCAAAATTCCTCACCTCTGACCTGCTCTTGTAGTTGCTCCAGTTAAGTTTCTGGTCTATGGTAACACCCAGGACATTGATGGTGGGGGATTTGATGATGGTAATGCCATTGACTGTCAAAAGGGAGATGGTTAGATTCTCTTTTGTTGGAGATGGTCACTGGCTGGCACTTGCTTGGCATGAATGTTACTTGCCATTTATCAGCCCAAGTCTGAATGTTGTCCAGGTCTTGCTGCATGCAGACATAGACTGCTTCAGTATGTGGGGAGATCTGAATGGACATGAACACGCTACAATCTTCGGCAAACAACTCCATTTCTGACATTTTGGCAGGAAGGTTAATTGATGAAACAACTGAAGATGTTTGGGCTTAGGACACTACCCTGAGAAACTCCTGCAGCGATGTGCTGGGGCTGAGATATTTGGCCTCCAACAATCACAACCATCTTCTTTTCTGCTAGTTATAACTCCAGCCAGTTTCCACACTCCCCACACACCCTCCGGATTCCCATTGACATCAATTTGGCTGGGGCACCTTAATGTCACACTCTGTCAAAGACATTCAAAGATGCATTCACTGGCTTTGGACACTGTAGTGATTGAACTTCTTGTGGAAATCTTTGGGACTACACTGTTGGCATTGACTGTGACAGCTATCTGCTCCCACTGTTGTCACAGCATCTGTCTGGAAGGCCTCCTGGTCCCTTGTGGATAGAAGGCCTCTCTCCTCCGGTCCACGATCTGCACTAAGGCATCCAGTGCTGTTTTGAAGAACCTTGGAACATGCTCTCTGCCATGTTGTGCCATTCTTATGTCTTTCTCAGGTCAAACTTGCATTTATAATAACATTCAGCACCTGCCCTTTAACAGGGACAAGCTGACTTTAAGTAATGGTGGCTATCTTAAACTTGTGCTAGACTCTCATGATTTTGCACCACCTGCTCAGGTATGCAGCCACTCAACAGCACACTTGCACTGGCTAAATGCCACAATCAAGTAAATGAACAGGCAGCACAAAGTTCTCGTGCTCAGAATCATAGAATTGTTACAGCACAGAAGGCGGCCATTCGGCCTATCGTGTCTGCACTGACTCTCCGAAACTGCAATTCACTTAGTGCCATTCCCCTGCTTTCTCCCCATAACCCTGCACAGTCTTCCTTTTCATTAAACAGTCTAATTCCCTTCTGTATGCTTCAGTTGAACCTTCCTCCACTGAACTTAGCGCATTCCAGACCTTAGCCACTCGCTGCGTGAAAAAGTTTCTCCTCATGTCGCTTTTGCTTCTCTTACCCATTACTTTAAATCTATGTCCTCTTGTTCTTGATCCTTTGACGATTGGGAACAATTTCTGTCCATCTACTCGGTGCAGACCCTTCATGATTTTGAATATCTTCATCAAATCACCTCTCAGCCTTCTGTTCTCCAAGGAAAACAATCTTAACTTCTCCAATCTATCTTCATAACTGAAGTTCTTCATCCCTTGAACCATTCTCGTGGATCTTTTCTGCACTCTCTCCAATGCAGTCAGATCTTTTCTCAAGTGTGGCGCCTAGATCTGGATGCAATAGTCCAGCTGAGGCCAAATTAGTGTCTTATGTAAGTTCAATACAACTTCCTTGCTCTCATACTCTCTGCCCCTATTAATAAAGCGCAAGATACTGTATGCTTCATTAACCGCTTTCTCAACCTGTCCTGCCACCTTCAATGACTTATGCACATATACACACAGGTCCCTTTGCTCCTGCTCCCCCTTTTGAGTGTTCCCTTTATTTTATCTTGTCTCTCCTTGTTATTCCTACCAAAATGAAGCACTTCACATTTCTCTGCATTGAACTTCATCTGCCACTTATCCATCCATTCCACCAACTTGTCTATGTCCTTTTGAAATTCTACACCATCCTCCTCAGAGTTTACAATGCTTCCAAGCTTCCAATCATCTGCAAACTTTGAAATTGTGCCCTAA
Organism: Heterodontus francisci; assembly: GCF_036365525.1. NCBI lineage: Eukaryota > Metazoa > Chordata > Chondrichthyes > Heterodontiformes > Heterodontidae > Heterodontus > Heterodontus francisci. Next base: position 82,443,983 of record NC_090373.1, read on the forward strand.
GGTCTAAGTCATTAGTATATATCAGGAAAAGCAAGGGTCCCAACACTGACCCCTGGGGAACTCCACTACAAACCTTCCTCCAGCCCGAAAAGCATCCATTAACCACTATTCTTTGTTTCCTGTCATTCAGCCAATTCTGTATCCATATTGCTACCATCCCTGCTATTCCATGAGCTATAACTTTGCTCACAGGTCTGTTGTGTGGCCTTTTGAAAGTCCATGTACATCAACTACATTGCCCTCATCAACCCACTCTGTTGCCTCCTCAAAGAAACTTCAGCAAATTAGTTAAACATGATTTTCCCTTAAGAAATCCATGCTAGCTTTCATTAATTAACCCGAATTTGTCCATGTGACTATTAATTTCACCCCAAATTATTCTTTCTAGAAGTTGCCCCACCACCGAAGTTAAACTGACTGGCCTGCAGTTGCGGGCTTATCTTTACACCCTTTTTTGAATAAGGGTGTAACGTTTGCAATCTCCAGTCCTCTGGCACCACCCCAGGTCAAAGGAAGACTGAAAAATTATGACCAGTGCCTCCGTGATTTCCACCCTCACTTCCCTCAGTATCCTTGGATGCATCTCATTTGGTCCTGGTGCTTTATCCACTTTAAGTACTGACAACCTATCTAATATCTCCTCCTTATCAATTTTAAACCCTTCTAGTGTCTGTATTACCTTCTCTTTCACCATTGCCTGGGTTGCTGCATCTTCCTTCGTAAAGACAAATGCAAATTTTTCATTTAATACCTCAACTATGCCCTCTGCCTCCATGTATAAATCCCAACTCCTCCTTTTACCACACTTTTACTATTTATATGTCTATAGAAAACTTTGGAATTTCCTTTAATGCTACCTGCCAGTCTCTTTTCATGCTCTCTCTTTGCTTCTCTTATTTGCTTTTTCACTTCCTCTCTGGACCTTCTATAATCAGCCTGATTCTCAATGGTATTTTCTACTTGACATCCATCACAAGCACACTTATTCTTCTTTATCTGAATCTCTACCTCGTCATCCAGGGAGCTCTGGATTTGTTTACCCTACCTTTCCCCTTTGAGGGAACGTACCTTGATTGTGCCCAAACTATCTCTTCTTTGAAGATAGCCCATTGTTCAGCTGCCGTTTTTTCTGCCAACCTATGACTCCAATTTATTCACCCCAGCTGCATTCTTAACCCATTGAAGTTGGCCTTCCCCCGTTAATCATTCTCATTCTGGATTGTCCTTTGTCCTTTTCTATAGTCATCCTAAAACTTATAATACAATGATCACTGTCTCCTAAATAATCTCCTACAGATACTTGATCAATTTGGCCCATCTCATTCCCAAGAATCAGGTCTAGCAGTGACTCCTTTCTTTTTTGGAGTAGAAACATACTGCTGTGGAAAATTTTCCTGAACACACACTAGGAACTCTTGCCCCTCACTGCCCTTTACACTACTACTATCCCAGTATATTTTTGGATAATTAAATTCCCCCATTATAACTACCCTATAATTTTTTCACCTCTCTGTAATTTCCTTGCAGATTTGTTCCTCCACGTCCTTCCCACTAGTTGGTGGCCTTTCAACAACACTGAGCAATGTAACCGCATGCATCCTGAAGAATGGGTATGGGTTAATTGTGCAACATGATCTCTGCACCTGTTATCGGGGGCAATCGAATTTGGCCCCTCATATCTTAAATATACATCAAAAGTGCAGTGGTCCCTACACTGACCCCTGGGGGACACTACTATCCTTCTAGTCCAAAATACAACCATTCAGCACTATCCTCTGCTTTCTGTCTCTTAGCTATTTTCATATCTAACTGCCACGCTTTAATCCCATGGGCTACAATATAGAATATAGTATATGACTTTACAATAAAATCTGTTAGCCACTGACATTTTATAGTTTATCTTTCAGATTTATGTCAGAAATGCACATTCAGAAAGGGATGCAATGGTGCTAGAAATTGTCTTTTTATAGAATGAAGTAAACTGTTCATTATTTGCAACACACACACTTAGTGAAGAGGAAGGAAGCCCTTTATGCTTCAGCCCAACACTATACTAGTTAAAGTTAGTGCTATTCCTCTTAATGCAACAAGATCTGACATTTGACAAATCGGATTCAACAGTTTGTGATGCTAGATTGATATCCTGGAGTTTTGTTAGATTATTTTAGGAATAATCACAATGATATAGCACAGTAGGAGGCCATTTTGCCCATCATGCCTGTGCTGGCTCTTTGGTAAAGTCATCCAATTAATACCACTTCCCTGCTCTTTCTCCATCACCCTGTAAGCATTTCCCATCAAGTATTTATCCAATTTGCTTTTAAATGCTATTGTAGAATTTATTTCCATCACTCTTTCAAGAAAAACATTCAAGATCACAACAACTAATTGTCTGAAAAAATGTTTCCTCATATCACCTCTGGTTCTTTTGTGTCTTCAGTCTGTGTCCTCTGATTACTGACCCTTCTGCCACTAGAAACAGTTTCTCCTTATTTACTCTATCAAAACCATTTGATTTTCTTGTAATGGTCTTGTGTTTTTTTTCTCTCCTCAGGAAATATTGCGATGTGCCTTTAAGGCTGTAAAAGATCAGTACTTCTTTAAGGCAGCAAGCTCCAGAGTCAGTGAGCCAAAGTGCATTCTGGTTGCCAGGCAACAACGATACAGAGAGAGAGAACAGAAATTCAATATATCCATTTTGACTTTGAAACTAGCTGGTAAAAACTGGTTTGTTCCATCGACAGACTGTTCCAGCAAGTGAAGGAAATAGGGGAGTTCTGTAAGTCAATTTAAACCCTGTGTAGTTTCTCTCTCAAAATTCTACAAAGCTTCCAGCCAAATTAATTCCTTAAAGAAATAAGAAAAAAAGGTTTTTATTCTTTTATAACAAATTATTGATGTGCTGTATTCATCGCTGGAAAAAAAGAGTTTCATGCTAGAACTGCTGAACTAAACTGCTGAATTCCTATCTTTGGAAGGATCTTTGGGTTCATCAGGCCTCAGAAGACTGCAAGTGAACTTTGTGTTGTATTAGAAGACCATTCGTCGGAAGCATAATCTGCAAAGACTTTATTGTTTTTTTTGGTTTTTTTCTGGGCAGCTAATTAAAAACCAAACTACTGTTAGTTTGAGTATATGTATGCGAATGCGGGAGATAGATCTTTAAATAAGTTATAAAGGTCTTTCGATATTGGTTTATCTTAGTAGCATTTAAGATATTTAGTTTTTTTTAGTAAATAGTTAACTTGTTGATATCTAAAGATATCTGGTTTGGTTCGCTTCATACGGGGTTACTAGATTGTTCAATTTGGTTGCTGCTTTCTTCGATTTGGAAAGCTTAAAGAAATATGATGCGACCTGTGCAGCGACGGGACTGAATTGACAGTGCTCCCACCATGATGAGAATCATATTTTGATTGGGGGCTTTGTCCTGAGCGGTCGTAATGTTGTACAGAGTCAAATCTCCTCTTAACCTTCATTGCAATCAGGACAGCAACCTCAGATTTTCCAGTTTCGCTCATCACTGGCAACATCTCCAATAAGGCACCCTTAGACCCGGACAACCTTCCTAAAGTATGGTGCCTAGAATTCAACACAATATTCCAACTGAGGTTTGACCAGTGTTTAATAAAGCACAACATCCTTGCTTTTGTACTCTATGCCTCTATTGATAAAGCCAAAGCTCCCAAATGTTTTATCAGTCTTCTCAACTTGTCCTGCTGCTTTCAAAGATTTGTGTGCATACACCACCGAGTCTCTGGTAAATTTTAAAGATGCAGGAATATTCAGTTCATATTGCCTCTCCATTCTTCTTCACACTCCCCTGTGTTAAATTTTATCCACCACATTTCTGCCTATTTTACTAGTCTGCATATGAAATAAAAGCAGAAAATTCTGGAAATAATTCAGAGATCAGGCAGCATCAGTGGAGAAACAGTTAATTTTTCAGGTGGAAGGCCTTTCATCAGACATGGAAAAGGTTTGAAATGTAACAGGTTTTAAACAAGTACAGAGGCAGGGAAAGTGGGAGGGGAGGAAAGAATAAAATGATCTGTTATAAAGATGGAAGGCATAAATGATTAAAGAGATGATGGTGCAAGGCAAAAGTGGGTGGTAATTGGACAAGTAAAGAAACAAAAATTGTGTCCACAGGAACTGTAAATGGCAACAGCAGAACAATTACCAGTAGTTGCTGGATGAATAAAGCAGTGGTTATGATCTGAAATTGTTTAACTCAATGTTGAATCCGGAAGGAGAGAAATGCCTGATCGAAAGATCAGGGGCTGTTTCATCAACTTCATTAGAAGAGGCTGACGACAGAAGGGTCTTCGTGGGAGTGGGGATGGAGAATTAAAATGACAGGGGACCTGAAGCTCAGGGTCACTCATGCAGAATGAATTCTTGAGTTCTTGAATTTCGTCCCTTTAGGCTCCCCACCTTCAGTTCCTCTTTAAAACCCACCTCTTTGACCAAAATGTTAGCCACACCTCCTAATATTTCCTTGTTTGGTTTGGTCTCAATTTATCTGAAGAAGCTGTTGTGCAGTTTGAAAGGGTTAGTCTGGCAAATGAACCATGGGCCATTTTTTTCTTTGCAATGAGTTATGATGACCTGGAATGCACTGCCTGAATCTGCTTCCACCATCCTTTCAATCAGAATTTTCACAAGGAATTGGATAGATACTTGATAATGAAAAATTTGATGGGCTGTGGGGAAAAAAGCAGGGGAGTGGAACTAACTGGTTAGCTCAAAGAGCCAGCACAGACACGATGGGCTGAATGGCCTCTTCCCATGTGTCATGAACTTTTAATCATTTTTCTCCTCAGATTTAAAAAAGCAGTGTGTGCCTTTAAGACTATTAAAAACAGTGCACCTTTAAGGTAGAAGGTTCTGGAATTTCTGAGACACTGTGCAGCAGCTGCATTTTTATTACCCTTGGCATCAGCAGGCGAGAGAGGGGTCACATGATAATGTTTCCACTTGGCTGTGTGCGGAACTGGCAGAAACAAGTTAGTTTGAGAGACTTCCCAGCGAGGCATACTGAAGAAAAAAGGAGCTGTTTTATTGTCCAAAGAGCTACAAGCCAAATTAATTCTGAGTAAAGAAAAGCCTTTTTTTCAAGAAACGGTTTGTATTGCTGCACTCATTGTTCAAAGAACTGTTTAATGCTTGCTGCAGCCGAAGGATTGAATGCCTATCTACAGAAGGACTATTTTCATCAAATCCACGTGAAGACTTTGAGTGACCTTTGACTACTTCTACATTAGAATCTCATCCATCAGGTACGTAACTTACAAAAACGTACTTATTTTATTTATTCTTAAGAGATAGCTAATTTTAAAAACTCCACTTTTAAAACCAGTTAACAGTTAGTTTTTGAGTGTGTGTGAGACAATGCAGGAGATGGTTAAAATAAGAAGTTATCAGGTCTTTAGACATAGGTTTATCTTAATAGTGTTTAAGATTTAGTTTTTTTAATGCACAGTTAATTTGTTGTCTAAAGATACCTGGTTTGGTCTGTTTTATTCTGGGGTTACCAGAGTGTTGAATTTGTCTGTTTTCCAACTGGGTATGAAAGCCTAATAATATGCTGCGACCCGTAGAATGACGGGATTAAATTGACAGTGCATTGCTCCCATCGCAGTTGTAACATGCTCTACCATTCTATTATTTTACAGTATTATGAAAACTGAAATCTCTTTCAAAAAGAGCTGGTGGTGTCTAAGGAAGAATCGGCAGCAATAGGTTTTGAATTCTAGTGAAGCTGAGAGTACTGATTTGGAAGAACTGGACTACTTGACAGGTCTTGATATCATGGCCAAGAGGATGTACAGACTTGATTTTGACCAGAACAATCTGTAGCCTTAAGTATAGATTAAATAGTAAGTGACTGATAACAGTCATCAGTGAGAAGGAATTAGTACGTGGTCTTAATTGGGTATCAATTGTGTTTAATTATATGTAGGTGGAGGGCATTAATTGAGGTTTCACTTAAGCACATATAAAGAGGCACTTACTGAAATCATGAGAGTAGCAAGTCTGAGGACTGGGAGTGTTTTAGAGCAAGGGGCCACCAAAAAGTTGATTTAAAAAAAAGGAAAAAGTAGTAGAGTAAACTAGCCAGTAGCATAAAAATCGATGGCAAGAGCTTTTATAAATATATCAAAAGGATTTTTTTTTTATTCATGGGATATGGCCGTCGCTGGCTATGCCAGCATTTATTGCCCTTCCCGAATTGCCCTCGAAAAGGTGAGCTGTCTTCTTGAACCGCTGCAGTCCATGTGGGGTAGGTAAACACACAGTGCTGTTAGGAAGGGAGTTCCAGGATTTTGACCCAGTGACAGTGAAGGAACGGCCATGAAGTTCCAAGTCAGGATGATGTGTGGCTTGGAGGGGAACTCGCAGCTGGTGGCGTTCCCATGCATTTGCTGCCCTTATCCTTCTAGGTGGTAGAGGTTGCGGCTTTGGAAAGTGCTGCAAAAGGAGCCTTGGTGGTTTGCTGCAGTGCATCTTATAGATGTTACACACTGCTGCCACTGTGCATCAGTGGTGGAGTGAATGTTTGTGAATGGTGTGCCAATCAAGTGGGCTGCTTTGTTCTGGATGGTGTTAAGCTTCTTGAGTGTTGTTGGAGCTGCACCCATCCAGGCAAGTGGAGAGTATTCCATCACACTCCTGACTTGTGCCTTGTAGATGGTGGACAGGCTTTGGGGAGTCAGGAGGCGAGTTACTCGCCGCAGGATTCCTAGTCTCTGACCTGCTCTTGTAGCCACGTTATTTATATAGCTACTCCAGTTTCTGGTCAATGGTAACCCCCAGGATGTTGATAGTGGGGGTTCAGCAATGGTGATGACACTGAATGTCAAGGGGAGATGGTTAGATTCTCTCTTATTGGAGATGGTCATTGGCCGCCACTTGTGTGGCGTGAATGTTACTTGCCACTTATCAGCCCAAGTCCGGATATTGTCCAGGTCTTGCTGCATTTCTGCACAAACTACGTCAGTCACGAATGGTGCTGAACATTGCGCAATCAGCGAACATCCCCATTTCTGACCTTGTGATTGAAGGAAGGTTATTGCTGAAGCAACTGAAGGTGGTTGGGCCTAGGACACTATCCTGAGGAACTCCTGCAGTGATGTCCTGGAGTCAGATGATTGACCTCCAACAACCACATCCATCTTCCTTTGCACTAGGTACGACTCCAACCAACAGAGAGTTTTCCCCGATTCCCATTGACTCCAGTTTTGCTAGGGCTCCTTGATACTATACTCAGTCAAATGCTACCTTGATGTCAAGGGCAGTCACTCTCATCTCACCTCTTGAGTTCAGCTTTTTCTGTCCATGTTTGAACCAAAGCTGTAATGAAGTGCTGCTTGATAGCACTGTCGATGATACCTTTCATCACTTCACTGATGATTGAGATCAGACTGCTGGGGCAGTAATTGGCCAGGTTGGGCTTGTCCTGCATTTTGTGTACAGGACATACGTGGGCAATTTTCCACATTGCCGAGTAGATGCCAGTGTTGTAGCTGTAGTGGAACAGCTTGGCTAAGGATGGAACAAGTTCTGGAGCACAGGTCTTCAGTACTATTGCCGGAGTGTTGTCGGGGCCCATAGCCTTTGCAGTATCCAGTGCCTTCAGTCGTTTCTTGATATCACGCGGAGTGAAACGAATTGGCTGAAGACTGGGATCTGTGATGCTGGGGACTTCTGGAGGAGGCAGAGATGGATCATCAACTTGGCACTTCTGACTGAAGATTGTTGCAAATGCTTTAGTCTTATCTTGTGCGCTGATGTGCTGGGCTCCCCCATCATTGAGGATGGGGATACTTGTGGAACCACCTCCTCCAGTTAGTTGTTTAATTTTTCACCATTCACGCCTGGATGTGGCAGGACTGCAGAGCTTCGATCTGATCCGTTAGTTATGGAATCGCTTAGCTCGGTCTATTGCATGCTGCTTATGCAATTTGGCACACAATTGGTCCTGGGCTGAAGCTTCACCCGGTTGACACCTCAATTTGAGGTATGTCTGATGCTGCTTCTGGTATGCCCTCCTGCACTGGTCATTGAATCACGGTTGGTCTCCTGGCTTGATGGTAATGGTCGACTGGGGGATATGTTGTGCCATGAGGTTACAGATTGGTTGAGTACAATTCTGCTGCTGCTGATGGCTCATAGCGCCTCCTGGATGCCCAGTTTTACATTGCTAGATCTGTTCGAAATCTATCCCATTTAGCAAGGTGATACTGCCACACAACACTGTGGAGGATATCCTCAATTTGAAGGTAGGACTTAGTCCCCACAAAGACTGTGCAGTGGCCACTCCAACCAATACTATCATGGACAGATGCATCTGCGGCCAGCAGATTGGTGAAGACGAGGTCAAGTATGTTTTTCCCTCTTGTTGGTTCCCTCACCACCTGCCACAGACCCAGTCTAGTAGCCATGTCCTTTAGGACTCGGCCAGCTCGGACAGTAGTTGTGCTACTGAGCCACTCTTGCCACCCAGAGTACATTCTGCGCCCTTGCCACCCTCAGTGCTTCCTCCAAGTGCTGTTCAACATGGAGTAGTACCGGTTCATCAGCTGAGAGAGGGTGGTAGGTGGTAATCAGTAGGGCAACTCCCTCCCGACTGTATACCACTGTGTCGCCACTTCTGTTGGGTCTGTCCTGACGGTGGGACAGGACATTCCTTGGGATGGTGATGGCGGTGCCTGGGACTGTCTGTAAGGTATGATTCCATGAGCATGACTATGTCAGGCTGTTGCTTGACTAGTCTGTGGGACAGCTCTCCCAATTTTGGCACAAGCCCCCAGATGTTAAGAGGACTTGGCAGGGTTGACAGGATTGGGTTTGCTGTGGTCATTTCCAGTGCCTCGTTTGATGTCGGGTGGTCCATGCAGTTTCATTCCTTATTGACATCGTAGTGGTTAGATACAACTGAATGGCTTTTAAGGGTCAACCACATTGCTGTGGGTCTGAAGTCACATATAAGAGTTCAGAAGAATGAGAGGTGATCTCATTGAAACATAATATTCTAAAGGGGCTGACTAGGGTAGATACTGAGATTATTTTTGCTGGTCAGGGAATCTTAAACATGGGAGCACAGTCTCAGGATAAGGGGCTGATCATTTAGGACTGAGATGAGGAGAAATTACTTCACTCAAAGGGTTGTGAATCTTTGGAATTCTCTATCCCAGAGAGTTGTGGATGCTCCATTGTTGAATACACTTAAGGCTGGGATAGACAGATTTTTGGTCTCTCCTGGGGCATAGCAAACAGGCGGGAAAATGGATATGAATCCTAAGATCAGCCATGATTGTACTAAATGGCAGAGCAGGCTCGATGGGCCATATAGTCTACTCCTGCTCCTATTTCTGGTGTTCTTGTGGTTGAGTTAGGAGGTGTATACCTGTAATGAATGTTAGACTGAGTAAAGGTTGGCTCCAGTACTGTCCTTCACCAACTCGCTTTCTGGAATAGAACATGAAGTATTGTGCATTTGGGACATTATTGATTTTCATGGTATGTGCAGTTTGGTGGAGGAATAAGAGTAACACATGAATCCAGAAATTATGGTTGGTGATACTGGTGGATGAACTCTTAAGACATCTGTATGACATTCTTTTGCCCACTATTTTTGCAGATGTGTCATTCCTTTGCAAGCAGATTAAGTAGAAAGTAGAGTGACATTAATTAGATTAGCTACAGTAATTCCTAGATGTGTTTCTGATGTACAGTTGTATTTAGGTCTGTTTGATTCAATTTTGATCAAGTCACAAAACATTTGTTCAGTTAAAAGAGGCCAATTCTGTCTGATTTTCACTAAATGCTAAATGATGTTCAGTATTTACAATCTTTATCCATTCTCTAGAAGTTGAACAACTAGGACATGTTTCATAGAACTTCTCATCAGAGTCCCTCACTCTAACCCCTTACTGTACAACAATCCACTATTATTTATTGTACTGGGGATACAATCTTTGTTCACTCAGCTGTGCTTCTCCTTGGTCGGTCATCTTAGGTCGTGCTAGTTTACACTGCATATTCTGCAATCCAACCATCTGTCTAAAAAAAAAACTCACCTTTTAATTAGTTGAGGAATTTCTCCAGAAATATGCTTTATATGTTTCAGTTGAGCATTTTAAATGTATTTCAGAAGCACAATCACTATTTACTAAATGCATGACATTAAGACAGTTTTCCTGAAGAAATAAGACTGTCTTAAAAGGAAAGTTTCATTCAAAATAGTAGATTTTGCCTCATTGAAAATGATTTTATAAAAAAGTAACTGTGCAGAAATCAAACTTTTATATCTGAGCTGTATGCAGATTAATTTAAACTCTATGGGGGAAATTTTCACAACAAGCCGAGAAAGGGCATGAAGTGGGCAGGATATCTACAATGTGTGAGGCTTGTGCTTCACTTATTTATGATGTGTGAGCTCGGTGTTATTCGCACTGGCTTTGGTAACTTACTCATGATTGTAGGGGGTGGTGGGGGGGGGGGCAGTGCAGTGGAATTAACACCGTTTAAAGGCAGCCCACACCTCTAAACAGGAGTTACACTTTGCCTGTGCTTCATGCTTGACACTTCAAACTTCAGACATATCACAGTTAATACCAGTTATGCAAGGCCTCCACTGCACCCAATGCCCCCCCACCCCCCCCAGCAAATTTTCAGAAATCCCACAGAAGTCCTTGTAGAGGCTCAGCACAAGAAAGCATCTGCCATCAACTGGTAACAGGTCCAATGGTCAGAGATGATTGAGCAGGTAAATGCCTGTAGTATTGCTCTTAGAACTTGCATATGAACTAGCAGGAGTAGGCCACTTGGCCCCTCGAGCCTGCTCTGCCATTCAATAAGACCATGGCTGATCTGATTATAACTTGAACTTCACATTCCCATCTACCTCCTGATAACCTTTCACCCCCTTGATTATCAAGAATCTATCTACCTCTGCCTTAAAAATATTTAAAGGCTCTGCTTCCACCGCCTTTTGAGGAAGAGAATTCCAAAGACTCACGACCCTGAGAGAAAAAGTTTCACCTCCTGTCTGTTAAATGGGTGACCCCTTATTTTTAAAATAGTAACCTAGTTACTTGGCAGTATTTTGAATAACTTCAATGATTTGAACCAAGCTGTTTCGGTAAGAACCTACTTCAAGCTCATTACTCCCCGTCCTGTCCGGAACCACCTGTAGCCCCAGCAAAACGTTTTGTCTTTTTTTTCTCTTCACCAGCACGTTAATCTTAAGAAATTAATTTTAATCAGCAAGTTTTGACATGCTTTTCTGGCTCTTTTAGCGCACACAAGCAAAGGAAGTTTCCAGCTGGTCACTGTAATAGCTGCATATACACTTGGCAAGAGATCAACTCAGCAGCATTGTTTAAAATTAGAGTTTGAATTAAAGTGCTTGTAAGCGGAGTGGGTGCCGACTGTACAAGCAGCTATTACGGTAACCAGCTAAAATCTGAGAAAGGCTGGATATTGGCAATTTAAAATGTGCTAAACAGCCAGAGAGTAGAGAAAATGATAGAAAGTTGGGTTACAGCACAAAAAACTGTGGGAATTTGTTTATGGGGTGTTATCGCATGACAGAACACTCACTACCTCTATGGTTCATGGTCACTTGTACTGCAAAGAAAAATGAGGGACGAAAATAAAAGGAAAGTCATCCCAACAAACATCTCACCTAAAATATATATCCACATACTTCTTGTGTGCCACTGGAATGTCACATCACTGGCACACAGTATCTACCGTCTACAAGATGCACTGCAGCAACTCACCAAGGCTTCCTCAGCAGCACCTTCCAAACCTGTGACCTCCACCAGCTATAAGGACAAGCGTATAGGAACATCACCACCTGCAAGTTCCCCAAGTCGCACACCATCCTGACTTGGAACTCTGTAGCTGTTCCTTCATTGTCACAAGTTACAACTGAAGATAGACACAGGGGCAAGTGCCAACATTTTACCACTGTGAATACTCAGTCATGTTCCTAGCGAAGTGGGAGTCTATGCTACAACCAACAAGAGCATAGCATTGGCATTGAAGTGCAGATATGGAAGTTCTGCCTGGTTGCCACAAGTATTCTATGTTTTTGAAACCACTGGTCCAGTGGTAGCTGGACTACCAGCATACAGTGAACTCCAGATCATGGTGATTCACAAGATCAGTAAAGCACCAATGCTAGATAACCGAGACAAATGTGACCCCATTGACTCTAGTCAATATCTGCAACACAAGTACACGGATAGATTTGACACTGCGGACAGTTTATAGGAGATGCCGTTCTTTACCTGAAAGACGATGCAGGTCTCTCCATAGATCTCCATGGAAGTGCAGTGTCCACAAGAAGGGAAAATTAAAGGCTGAGTTTGACGCAATGGAACAACAAGGGATTATGCACCGTGTTTAGAAGCACATTGATTAACCACTGTAATTAAGAAAGATAGTACTGTCAGAGTATGCTTGGATCCCAGAAGATTACATCAAGCACTCAAAAGGTGTCCACAGAAGATTCCTACTCGAGGTTCAACCCAACCTTTGCTAGAGCCAAGTTCTTCGACGTTGGATGCAAAACATGGGTATTGGTCAGTGCATCTTTCCGAGGATTCACAGGAACTAACCACATGTAGAACACCATTTGGGAGGTTTTGCTTTCTACAGTTACCATTCTGTCTGCATATGGATCACCTTATCAAGAGTGTTCCTGGATTTGTTTGCATTGTGGATGACACAGCTGTCATGGGAAGTAACAAGGAAGAGCATGACAAGAATCTTCACATTCTAATGGAGACGGCTAGAAGAAAAGGTCTCGTGTTTAATAGCATAAAATGTGCTATCAATGTGAGCCATAGTAAATTCTTTGGTTCAATCCGTTCTGACACTGGAATATGACTGGATCCCAGTAAAGTTGAGGATGTACAATCAATGCCTACTCCTCAAGATAAAGATTTACAGAGGTGTTTGGGCATGTTTAACTTCTTAGCACCATATATCTCGAATGTCTGAGAAAGCATCATCACTGCATGAACTTCTCAAGAAAGATACACCATTCTTGTAACATGAAGATCATCAGCAGGTGTTTAATTCTTTAAAACATTTTCAGCAGAAGCATGTTTACAATATTATGTCCCAAGGAAAGAAACTACACTTGAAATAGATGCTTCAGTAGGGTGTTGGAACATGCCTGTTACAGGAAGGTCAACCAATTGCATTCAGTTTGAAATGTTTGTCACTCACTCAGATGAAATATTAGAACATAGAATGAGAAAGACTGGCATTAGTGTTCAGTATCACTAGATTCCATATGTATCTATTCAGTGAACACTTTGTCGAGACTGATCACAAGTCGTTGGCAATGATTTGGCAAAAACCACTCACCACTGCATCACATCGACTCCAACAATTGTTAATCAAAGTACGGGGTACGATTGTGAGGTCCGACACCAACCTGAAAACCTCATGGTTACGTCTGACACATTGAGCTGGCTACCCAACCCCAAGACGACAGAAAGTATACTGTTGGATGTCCAAGTGGACAAAGTAGATGTGGAACTAGAAGATCTGTACAACACTGATTTAATACGATTTGGACAGAACAAATACAAAGAGCTCCACGAAGTGAGTTCCAGAGACCTGTCCTCAGAGCATTATGGCAGCTCATCAGTGGATGGCCAGATACAATGCAAGAGGTTCCCACAGACCCTTTTGGCCATATTGTGATGAATTAGGGATATTAAGTCATTTTCAAAGGCAGACAAGTATTGATACCAAAACCGCTTCATCAAGACATGGTATGACTTAAGACATCCTTACCCAATTGCATCAAAATCATATCGGCATTGAAAGATCAAGGCAACGTGCATGTGAGACAGTTTATTGGCCAGGGAACAATAATGACATATAACAGGCAATTAGGATGTTCAATGCACGTCAGGAACATCAGCCGAGTCAACACAGAGTGCCACTCCATCCTCACTATGTTCCATCACTTCCATGGTGACATCAAGAACAGCTACTGAATTATTTACTGTCAGAGGTGATGGCTTCTTACTTATGGCCAACTACTTCTCCAAATTTCCTATCATTTGCCAACTGAGGAATACATTGGTCAGGATTTTGCATTGCAGGTGGGGTTCCCAGCGCGGCACAAAACGATGGCGAAAGCCTGCCTTTGCTTTTTCGTGCTGTCCCAGAGCAATCCTTTTTTTAAATTTTAAATCAAAGTTTCCCAAGCCTGGATCCCTGTCCCTTTAATGATGGGGATCCTGTCTCGAAGAACTGCCGCCCAAACAGAGGGTCGGCAACTCAGCTGAATCAGCAATGCCACAGAGAGTGGTGGCCACTGCCAGTACTGCAGAGGCCTTCAACTGGCCCAGTACTGGAAGGCTGCATCTCAGGTAGGTGAGGCGGGGTCACTGGCGTCAGTTCGGAAGAGTGGTTGTGCATTCCAGGGGGAGAGGGGTCAAGTTGTTCCTGGCAGGGGTCCTCCATTGTCCACAGTGGAGGCAAACCCCCACAAGGCCGCAGGGAGTGCACCTCGTGTTCCAAGGCACCCTCCCCACGTGGCAATGCACCAACTGCCGCTTGCAAGATCCCAGCAGGAAGCAGCCCTTAATTGGCCGTTAATAGTCCACTTAAGGGCCTCAATTGGCCTCTGGACAACTTGGCGATAGGCCATCGGCCCCCACCATCCTTCATGATTCTCCATGCCCTCTCGCCTTTGACCCTGCTCCAGGGGGCATAAAATCCAGCCCATCAAGTACATTGGTACAGGAAACCCAATGACTGCTGTTTTCAGTCTTTTTGGTTCTCTGGAGGAGATAGCGTTGGCTAACGGTCCACAATACACCAGTAAGCCATTCTAGGACATGTACGCAAAGTGGGCTATAAATTACATTGTCATCTCCACACTATCCGAGGTCTAAGAGACTAGCAGAAAGGATGATGCTGATGGTAAAGTCACAAATCTTGAAATGCAAGGTGGGCAATCAAGACATTCAAATAGCAATAAAAGCAAAATACTGCGAATGCTGGAAATTTTAAATAAAAACACGAAGTGCTGAAAAAACACGGATCTGGCAGCATCTTTGGAGAAAGAAACAAAGTTAACATTTCAGGTTTATGACCTTTCATCAGAAGTTCTGTTAACTCCGTTTCTGTCTCCACAGATGCTGCCAGACCTCCTGTGCATTTCCAGCACTTACTGTTTTTAATTTAAATCGTAATGTAGCACCTGCAAGCACCACCACTGGATACGGGATTACCATCCCAGCAGAGATCATGTTCATACAAACTAGGAGCAGGAGTAGGCCATTTAGCCCCTCGAGCCTGCTCTGCCATTTCATAAGATCATGGCTGATCTGCTTGTGGACTCAAATCCACTTTCCTGCCTACCCCCGATACCCTTTGACTCCCTCGTTTGTCAAGAATCTGTCTACTCTGCCTTAAAAACATTCAATGACTGCCTTCACCTCTCACTGGGGAAGAGAGTTCCACAGACTCACGACCCTCAGAGAAAAAATTTCTCCTCATTTCTGTCCTAAATGGGAGAACCCTTATTTTTAAAACTGTGTCCCCTAGTTTTATTCTTTCCCACAAGGGGAAACATCCTTTCACCATGAACCATGTCAAGTCTCCTCGGGATCTTACATGTTTCAATAAGATCACCTCTCATCCTTCTAAACTCAAATTAATACAGACCCAACCTGTCCAACCTTTCCTCACAAGATAACCTTCTCATCCCAGGAATCAGTCGAGTGAACCTTCTCTGAATTGCTTCCAATGCAATTATATCCTTTCTTAAGTAAGGAGACCAAAACTGTACACAATACTCTAGATGTGGTCTCACCAATGTCCTGTACAACTGTAGCAAAACATCTTTACTTTTTCTCTTCCATTCCCTTTGCAATAAGTGACAACGTTGCATTTGTCGTCTTAATCACTGCATACTAACTTTTTGCGTTTCGTGTACTAGGACACTCAGATCCTTCTGCATCTCAGAGTTCTGCAATCTCTCTCCATTTAAATAAAGATTGCTTTTTTATTCTTCCTGCCAAAGTGGACAAGTTCACACTTTCCCACATTCTACTCCATCTGCCAAATCTTTGCCCACTCACTTAACCTATCTATATCCTTTTGTAGACTCCTTATGTCCTCTTCACAATTTACTTTTCTACCTATCTTTGTGTCTTCAGTGAATTTAGCAACCATACATTCTGTCCCTTCATCCAAGTCATTGGTATAGATTGTAAATAGTTGAGGCCCCAGCACTGATCCTTGTAACACTCCACTAGTTACAGCTCCCAATCCAAAAATGACCCATTTATGCCTACTCTTTGCTTCCTGTTAGCTAATCAATCCTCTATCCATGCTAGTTTCTGTTACCCACCATACCATGGGCTCTTATTTTGTTTAATAACCTTTGATGTGGCACCTTGTCAAGTGCCTTCTGGAAACCCAAGTACACCACATCCACAGGTTCCCGTTTATCCACATTACTAGTTACTTCCTCAAAGAACTCCAATAAATTAAACACTATTTTCCTTTCACAAAATCATGCTGACTCTGCCTTGAGATTTTCTAAATGACCTGCTATAACCTCCTTAATAGATTCCATCATTTTCCCTGTTAAAGATGTTAAGCTAACAGACCTGTAGTTTCCTGCTTTCTGTCTTCCTCCTTTCTTGAACAGTGAAGCTACATTCGCTAGTTTCCAATCTGATGGCACCTTTCCAGAATCTGGGGAATTTTGGAAAATTAAAACCAATGCATCCACTATTTCAGCAGCCACTTCTTTTAAAAGTTAGATATAGTTCTTAGAGCTAAAGGGACCAAGGGATATGGGGAGAAAGCAGGAACAGGGTACTAAGTTTGGATGATCAGCCATGGTCGTATTGAATGGCGGTGCAGGCTTGAAGGGCCAAATGGCCGACTCCTGCTCCTTTTTTTCTATGTTTCTCAGACCCAAGGATGAAGTCCATCAGGACCTGGGGACTTGTCAGCTTTTAGTTCTAAATTTTCTCAGTATCCTTTCCTTAGTAATGGTAATTGTTTTAAGTTCCTCCCTCCCTTTCAACTCTTGAATCACAATTATTTTTGGATGTCATTTGTATGCTCTACAGTGAAGACAGATGCAAACCATTTGTTCAATTCCTCCACTATTTCTTTACTTTCCATTATTAACTCCCCAGACTCTCGAAAGGATCAACACTCACTTTACTTACTCTTTTCCTTTTTCAATACCTGTAGAAACTCACCATCAGTTTTTATATTTCTAGCTAGCTTTCTCTCATCCTCTAATTTCTCTCATTATTCTTTTAGTCATTCTTTGCTTTAATATGTTCTGTCCAATCTTCTGACCTGCCACTACTTTTTGCTGAATTGTATGTTTTTTCTTTCAATTTCATACCATCTTTAACTTTCTTAGTTGGCCATGGATGGTGCATCCTTCCCCGGGATTGTCTTTCTCTTTCACTGGAATGTATCTTTAGAGTGTTATGAAATATCTCCTTAAATGTCTGCCACTGCATCTTTAACTGATTTATCCCTTAACCTACTTTCCCAGTTTACTTTAGCCAGCTCTGACTTCAACCCCTCATAACTACCCTTATTTAAAACACTAGTCTTCGATCCACATTTCTCACCCTCAAACTGAATGCGAAATTCAATCATGTTGTGATCACTGCTACCTAGGGGCACCTTTACTACGAGGTCATTATTAATCCTATTAAACCTGTCTCACTACACATTACCAGATCTAGAATAGCCTGCTCTCTGGGTGGTTTTAGAATGTGCTGCTTTAAGAAACTGTCCTGAAAACACTATGAACTCATCATCCAGTCTACCTTTGCCAATCTGACTCATCCAATCTAGATATGGATTGGAATCATCCATTATTATTGCCTTTCCTTTCTCACAAGCCCCCATTATTTCTTCCTGTATACCCCATCCTATTGTGTGGTTGCTATTAGGGGGTCTATAAAATACTCCCACAAGTGACTTCCTAACTTTAATATTTTTTATCTCTACCCAAACTGATGCTACATCTTGAATTTTTGAACTAAGGTCACCCCTCTCTATTATCCGGTCATCCTTAATTAACAGAGCTACCCCTCCACCTTTTCCTAGTTTCACGTCCTTCCGAAACGTCATGTACCTTTGAATATTCAGGTCCCAGTCTTTGTCATCTTGCAGCCATGTCTCTGTAATGATTATCAGATCATACATATTGCTTCCTGTTTGAGTTATCAATTCATTTCTTATATTATGAATGCTATGCACAAATACAGAGCTTTCAGTTTTATCTTTTTAATAATTATGCAACCTCGAGCCTTAGCTGCTGACACACTCTTAATTTTGTACATTCTGTTCCCCCCTGCCATGTTCTGATTGTTATTTCCCTTATTGCTATCTTGCCTTGTCCTCTCTCTTAAATTTAACCTATCTTCTCACATGATCCCTCACCCCTACTATGTAGCTTGAAGCCCTCTCTACTGCCCTAGTTATACAAACTTGCCAGAACACTGGGCCCAGCATGGTTCAGATGAAGAGCATCCCAATGGTACAGCTCTCACTTTCCCCAGTACTGCCAGTGTCCCAAGAATCAAAACCCATTTTTTTTTATTCATTCATGGGATGTGGGTGTCACTGGCTATGCCAACATTTATTGCCCATCCTTAATTGCCCTTGAGAAGGTGGCGGTGAGCTGCTTTCTTGAACAGCTGCAGTCCATGTGGGGTAGGTACACCCACAGTGCTGTTAGAAAGGGAGTTCCAGGATTTTGACCCAGCGACAGTGAAGGAACGGCGATATAGTTCCAAGTCAGGATGGTGTGTGACTTGGACGGGAACTTGAAGGTGGTGGTGTTCCCATGCATCTGCTGCTCTTGTCCTTCGAGGAGGTAGAGGTCGCGGGTTTGGAAGGTGCTGTCGAAGGAGCCTTGGTGCATTGCTGCAGTGCATCTTGTTAGATGGTACTCATTGCTGCCAAATTGTGTCAGTGGTGGCGGGAGTGAATGTTTGTGGATGGTGTGCCAATCAAGCAGGCTGCTTTGTTCTGGATGGTGTCGAGCTTCTTGAGTGGTGTTGGAGCTGCATCCATCCAGGCAAGTGGAGAGTATTTCATCACACTCCTGACTTGTGCTTTGTAGATGGTGGACAGACTTTGGGGAATCAGGAGGTGAGTTACTTGTCGCAGGATTCCTCGCCTCTGACCTGATCTTGTAGCCACGGTATTTATATGACTACTCCAGTTCTGTTTCTGGTCAACGGCAGCCCCTAGGATGTTGATAATGGGGGATTCAGCGATGGTAATGCCATTGAATGTCAAGGGGAGATGGTTAGATTCTCTCGTTAGAGATGGTCATTGCCTGGCACTTGTGTGGCGCAAATGTTACTTGCCACTTATCAGCCCAAACCTGGATATTTTCCAGGTCCGGTGGGACAGGACATACCCAGGGATAGTGATTGCAGTGTCTGGGACATTTTAAGGTATGATTCCGTGAGAATGACTATGTCAGGCTGTTGCTTGACTAGTCTGTGGGACAGCTCTCCCAACTTTGGCACAAGCCCCCAGATGTTAATGAGGAGGACTTTGCAGAGTCGACAGGACTGGGTTTGCCTTTGTCGTTTCAGTGTCTAGGTCAATGCCGGGTGGTCCGTCCGGTTTCATTCCTTTTCATTGACTTCGTAGCGGTTAGGTACAACTGAGTGGCTTGCTAGGCCACTTCAGAGGTCATGTAAGAGTTAACCACATTGCTGTGGGTCTGGAGTCACATGTAGGCGAGACCAGGTAAGGACAGCAGATTTCCTTCCCTAAAGGACATTCGTGAACCAGATGGGTTTTTACAACAATTGACAATGGTTTCATGGCCATCATTAGACTAGCTTTTAATTCCAGATTTATTAATTAAATTAAAATTCCCCTTCTGCTGTGGTGGGATTCGAACCCATGTCTCCAGATCAATACCCTGGGTCTCTGGGTTACTAGTCCAGTGATAATACCACTACGCCATCGCCTTCCCATTACTCCCACACCAATCATTCAGCCATGCATTTAACTATCTAATCTTATTTACCCTACACCAATTTGCTCGTGGCTCAGGTAATAATCCAGAGATTATTACCTTTGAGGTTCTGCTTTTTAATTTAGCCCCTAGCTGTTCATGCTTCCCATGCAGAACCTCTTTTCTAGTTCTATCTATGTCATTGGTACTCACATGAACCATGACAACTGGATCCTGCCCCTTCCATTGCAAGTTCCTCTCCAGCCCAGAGCAGATGTCCCGGACCCTGGGACTGGGCAGACAACACTGCCTTCTGGACTCTCGCTCTTGGCCACAGAGAATTGCATCTATCCCTCTGACTATGCTATCTCCTATTGCCACTACATTTCTCTGCTTATTTCCCTACTTGAATGGCTTCCTGCATCACGGTGCCATGGTCAGTTTGCTCATCCACCCTGCAGCCCTCGCTCTCATCCATATAAACTGAAAGAACCTCAAACCTGTTGGACAATTGCAAGGGCTGAGGCTCCTCCACTTCTGCCTTCTCGATCTCCTTACCTGCCTCACTCGCAGTCGCAGTCTCGTGTGCCTGACCAAAATCAGACAACCCTATCCTTTGCGATGTGACTGCCTTCTGGAACAAAGTTTCCAGGTAACTTTTCCCCTCCCTGATTTTGCACAAAAGGTTCATACACAAGGTAAGATCACATGGAGTTGGGGCAATTTATTAGCTTGGATAGAGGATTGTTTTCTGTTGGTTCGCCAGTCAGGATAAATGGGTCCTTTTCTGGTTGGCAAGATGTAACTAGTGGGGTGCCACAGTGTTTGGTCCTCGGGCCCCAACTATTTACAATTTATATGAACGACTTGGATGCAGGGATAGAAGCTACTATAGCCAAATTTGCAGATGACACTAAAATAGGTGGGATAGTACATTGCAATAAATAAATAAGAAATTTACAAATGGATATGGATAGGTTCGGTGAATGGGCCAAAATCTGGCAGATGGAGTTTAACGTGGATAAGTGTGAGGTTATCCATTTTGGTCAGAATAGAAAGGCAAATTATCTAAATGGAGAGAAACCTAAGAGTGCTTCGATGCAGAGGGATCTGGGTGTCCTCGTGCATGAATCGCAGAAAACTAGTTTGTAGGTGCAGCAGATAATAAGGAAGGCAAATAGAATTTTGGCATTTATTGCTAAAGGAAGAGTATAAAAGTAGGGAAGTGTTGCTGCAACTGTACAAGGCATTAGTGAGACCGTACCTGGAGTATTGTGTACAGTTTTGGTCCCTGTGAAGAGGGATGTAGTTGCATTGGAGCTAGTTCAGAGGAGGTTTGCTAGATTGATTCCAGGGATGAGGGGTTTGTCTTATGAAGAGAGATTGAGCAGTTTTGGCCTTTACTGTCGAGAGTTTAGAAGAATGAGAGGAGATCTAATTGAGGTATATAGATGATTAAGGGGATTGACAAAGTAGACGTAGAGAGGATGTTTCCTCTTGTGGGGCAATCTAGAACGAGAAGTCATAGTTTTAGGATAAGGGGTAGCAGATTTAAAACAGAGATGAGGAGAAATTACTTCTCTCAAAGGGTCGTGAGTCTGTGGAATTCACTACCCCAGAGTGTGGTGGATGCTGGGACATTAAGAAAATTTAAGGAGATAGACAGATTTTTAATTAGTAAAGGGTTGAAGGGTTATGGAGAATGGGCAGGAAAGTAGAGTTGAGGCCGAGATGAGATCAGGCATGATCGTATTGAATGGCGGAGCAGGCCAGAGGGGCTGAATTTCCTACTCCTCCTAGTTCTTATGATGCATCGCAGTGCCTGTAGCTCAGTCTCCAGCTCACTGACTCCGAGCCGAAGCTCCTTCAGTTGCAGACACTTATTTCAGACATATTTGCCGTGGATCACCCTGGCTTCCACCAGCTCCCACATATTGCAGCTGCAGCACATCATCAGCCCTGCCATCCTTAATGTGTTTTCATTAATTAAGTTAATTATTGTTAGTTTTTAAAATTAATGCCCCAACTCACCAGCACTTGCTGTACTTACCTAATCTTGGTAATACAATAAGTCTTTGTGCTTAAACTAAAAAAGCAAACTCACCAGCTTTTACATTATTCTATATTCCAGCTATTTACACACCTTTCTGAAAAGTAATGAATTAATCTAGCTATCTGCACACAGACCCTTACAGTAGATACTTACCAATTAACTTAATGTTGCTGTTATGTCACTGTTTGCTTTTTTTTTAAAAAATCATTCTTCCTTCAAACCCAGTGCATGCCAATTCTAAGCAGCTGACTGGTGTGCCTCTCCAACTCCCAGGTAAGCGTGAGCCTCGAGCCACAGCCCTAATTTCTATCCTCCCACTCCGGTCTGCTTCCATACAGGTCCGTTACCTCTCTGATTCCCAAGTTAGTGTGGGCCTCGAGTTTTGGTTCCTATTCACATCCTCCCACGCTGGTCTGCTTCACACAGTTCCGCTGCCTCTCCGACTCCCAGGTAAGTTCAGAAGGCAAGTCAGGACAACTCTTCCGAGTCATAATCTAATCGGATCATCGTCAGTCCAAGATAAATTATTGGCAAGGCAAGAGAAAATGAAAATCACACATGAACAATATGCAGCCATAGAGCTACCTCCTCTGCATGTCGGAAGGAAGGTCAGAATAATCCACCCACAAGATAAGACATGGTTCCCTGCGGAAGTGTCAAGGATCTGCACTGAACCACGCTCAGACAAGGTAACCACTCTGAATGGAGCAATGTTGAGGAGGAATAGATGTCAGCTGAGTGTGTTATCCAGCAGCATCATAACTAATACTCCTGTAGCATCAAGAACATGTTCACATTCAGGTTCTGAGAGTGGAGATAAGGAAGATGACACGTACAACAGTCAAGTACAAGATAATTGTCAGTCTAGACCTGCGAGTCAAGAGAAAAGAATTGACAATTCCAGATCTCAGTAAAGTTTCACTGTTACCCGATCAGGTCGAGTCAGATCACCTGTAATTTTCAGAGACACTTGAATAATTAATGAGAGTCCATACATGTGTAAATTGTTATGAAAGTCCTTATTGTTTTTGTTAAAAATATTTTTTGAGGAATTCATAGTCCAACTGAAGAAATGTTGGACCAGTTTTTTTCCCCCAAGAGAGTCATCAAGAGGACACAAAGAACTGGTTTGGCAACAACGTTTACTGGTTGTCACATGACAGGTTAAAAATAGAACAGAAACCCTGGTAAGTGGGGAAGGTCTGCAGAAATGTCAGTCATGCACTCCGTATCAGGACAGAACCCCAGCTCAGCCCAGCCTATTCTATCTCTTTAAAAAGCCCGCTGAATATGTGTCACAGAGGAAGAGACCAAATTCTTGCTGAATGTTTAAAGAGTCAAGCCTGCAGAAAAAGAGAATTCCCAAGGCAGGAGAGAAGACCACAACCCAGCTCAGCACCTCTCTAAAAGATACTGATAAATCTACTGTGTCAACTCATCTTGTCTCCTGTCTTTGAAGAAAAAGCCTGCTAAATTAATTCTCAATGCCACCTGAAAAGAACTGTTCTAAAAGCTCCCTGTGACCTGTCTACATGTACTCAGAGGCTAGACTGTATGCCAATTGTGGAATACAACAGATCTGCTGTTTTCTTCAAGAATGAGCAAGTATTCAGCCCAAGTGTTTTTTGTCTGTAACAGAGCTCTGAACAAAAATCCCTTTTATTTTTCCAGTTAACCATTGTATGCGTATTTGTGTGCAAAGGTAAAAAGGGAACTTTGAAATTTCAATCTATGTCTTTATGCTTTTCTTTATTACTTAAGCCTTGTTTTATAATTTTGTTGTTCATTAAAGAAACCTGGTGAGTGTGTGTTATTCTGGGAAAAAGGAGAGTATGTGACTGACTGTATTGGTAAGTGGGAAAATTTAAATCTATGTTGTGACCTGTGGAGAAGTGGAACTAGAATAATCAGTGCACTCCTCCCACCTCAGTCATAAAATACTGCTCACAATTATCCTATTACATAACTTTCTATGTAGAAAATGAAAGTTATAAGTTATTTAAGGAAAGAGGATGTTGTGATATTGCTTTAAAACTGATTAACATACCACTGAATATGTGGAGAGTTTAGTATACATCACAGGAAGTGATGCAAGTTAACGTGATACAGTAGTTGGAGCAGTGTTCGTCAGCAGGTAGCATATGTATTGAAGAGCTCTCCTGGAATCCTGTTATTATTCAATAAAGAGCCCTTTGTTTAGTTTACCAATCAGTGTTAGGTACATTTGATTTGCAACCCTTTGAGTGTAGTAATTTCTCCTCATCTCAGTCCTGAATGATTGGCCCCTTATCTTGAGACTGTGCCCCCGCGTTCTAAATTCCCCGACCAGTGGAAACAATCTCTCAGCTTCTACCCTTTCAGAATCTTGTATGTCTCAATTAGATTGCCTCTCATTCTTCTAAACTCAAGAGAATATAGGCCCAATTTACTCAGCCCCTCATCCTAGGGACTAATTTAGTAAATCTTCACTGCACCGCCTTCAGTGCAAGTATATCCTTTCTTGAATATGGAGACCAAAACTGCACAGTGTTCCAGCTGCGGTCTCACCAAAGCCCTGTACAATTTTAGTAAGACTTCTTTATTCCTGTACTCCAATCCCCTTGCAATAAAGGCCAACATGCCATTTGCTTTCCTAATAGACTGCTGCACCTGCATGTTAACTTTGTGCGTTTCTTGTACGAGTACCCCCAAGTCTCTCTGAATATCAACACTCAGCAGTTTCACACCTTTCAAAAATATTCTGCTTTTCTATTTTGATGACCAAAGTGAACAACTTCACACTTCCCGACATTATACTCCACTTGCCATCTTGTTGCCCACTCACTTCGCCTGTCTATATCTCTTTGCAACCTCTTTATGTCCTCCCCACATCTTACCTTTCCACTGAGCTTTGTATCATCAGCAAACTTAGATGCATTACTCTCTGTATTAATGACCTTGATGAAGAGACAGAGTGTAAATAGCTGAGGCCCCAGCACTGATCCTTGCAGGACCCCATTATTCACTGCCTGCCAACTTGAAAATACCCCTTTATGCCCACTCTCTACTTCCTGTCGGTTACCAATCCTCTATCCATGCTAACATATTACCCCCAACACCATGAGTCGTTTATCTTGCCCATCAATCTTTTATGTGGCACTTTATCGAATACCTTTTGAAAATCCAGGTATACAACATCTACTGGTTCCCCTTTATTTATCCTACTTGTTCCATCCGCAAAAAACTCTAATAAATTTGTCAAACAGGATTTCCCTTTAGTAAAACCATGCTGACTTGTTGTAATACTACTATGCTTTTCCAACTGCAACATTAAGACTTTTTTATTAATAGTTTCCAGCATCTTCCCAATGACTGATGTTAGGCTAACTAGCCTGTAGTTCCCAGTTTTCTCTCTACCCCCTTTCTTGAAAAGCAATGTAACATTTGCCAACTTCCAATCTGACGGGACCATTCTTGAGTCTAGGGAATTCTGGAAAACCATAGTCAGCGCATCCACCATCTCTGTAGCTGTCCCTTTTAGAACCCTAGGATGTGAGCCATCTGGCCCAGGGGACTTGTCAGATTTTAGACCAAGTTTCTCCAATACTTTCTCTCAGCTGATATCAATTTCCTAATTTTCTCACTCTTTTTAGCCTCCAGATTACTGTCTATTTCTGGTATGGAACTTGTGTCTTCTACTGTGAAGACAGACAAAATATTTGTTCAATGCCTCTGCCGTTTCCTCATTCCCCATGATGATTTCTCCTGTCTCTGCCTCTAAGAGACCAATGTCTACTTTAACTACTCTCTTCCTTTCTATATACTTATAAAAATTTGTACAATCTGTTTTTATATTGCTGGCTAGTTTACTCTCATTCTATTTTTTTCCCTTATCAACTTTTTGGTGGCCTTTTGCTGGTTTCTAAAACACACGCAATCCTCAGACTTGCTACAACTTTTTGCAACATTGTAAACCTCTTCTTTTAGTCTAATACTCTCCTTAACTTCCTGAGTGAGCTAAGGATGGATCTTTCTTCACAAGTTTTTGTTTTTGAACAGATTATTATTTTGTTGAACCCTTTGAATTGTTCGTTTAAATATTTCCCACTGTTCATTTACCACCATACCTTCCAGTCTACTTACCCAATTCTCCCCTCATACCTTCGCAATTGGCTTTAAGTTTAAGATTCTTGTTTGTGATTGAAATGTGTCACTTTCAAACTTAACATGAAATTCAATGGTATTATGATCACTATTTCCCAGTGGATCTTTTACTATGACATTGCTTATTAATCCTGCTTCGTTACACAATACGAGATCTAAGATAACGTTATCCCTAGTCGGTTCTACAATGTATTGCTCCAAGAAATTGTCCTGAAAACATTCTACAAACTCATCTTCTAGACCACTGTTCCCAATTTGATTGTCCCAGTCTATATGCAGATTAAAGGCTCCACAATTAATACATGACTTTTTTTTTTTACAAGCTCCAATAATTTCCTGTTTAATGTTCTGTCCAATAACATAACTACTGTTAGGGGGCCTGTAAACTACTTCCACCAGCGTTTTCTGACTCCTGCTATTCATAATTTTCACCCAAACTGACTCTACTTCATGATCTTCTGAGGCTAGATCCCTTCTTATTCATGTCCTTATGTCATCCTTTACTATCAGGGCTACCCCTCCTCTTTTGCCATTCTGTCTGTCTCTCCAAAATATTGTGTACCATGGAATATTCATTTCCTAATCTTGATCTCCTTGTAACCATGTCTTGGTAATGGCAATTCGATCTAGATCATTTACCTCTAGTGCCACTAGTTCATCTATCTTATTAGAGATTTTTTACCTCGAGATAAGAGTCTAAACACCTCTTGATATTCAACAACACTACTATCACTGAATCCCCCACCAGTAACATGCTGGAGGTCACTATTGACCAGAAACTTAACTGGATCAGCCAAATAAACACTGTCTACAAGAGCAGCTCAGAGGCTGGATATGCTGAGGCAAGTGACCTCCTGACTTCCTAAAGTCTGTCTACCATCTAGAAGGCACACATCAGGAGTGTGATGGAATCCTCTCCACTTGCCTGGATGAGTGCAGCTCCAACAACAGTCAAGAAGCTCAATACCATCCAAGACAAAGCAGCCCATTTGACTGGTACCCTAGTTAGCATTTAAACGTTTACTCCCTCCACCATCAGCATATAATGGCTGCAGTGAGTACCATCAGCAAGGTGCACTGTTGCAAGTCACCAAGGCTTCTCCGACAGCAACTGCCAAACACACAACCTTTGACGCCTCGTAGGACAAGAGCAGCAGGCACACAGGAACACCATCACTTACAAAATCTCCTCCAACTCCCATCGCTGAAAGGGACGAGAACCAGAGGACACCAATATAAAGTGAATGGCAAAAGAGCCAATGACAACATGTTGAAAAACTTTATTTATTTATTTTTTTACACACGGAGTGGTTAGGGTCTGTAATGCACTGCCTAAATGCAGTGGAGGCAGATCCAATCCTGGCCTTCAAAAGGGAATTCGATAAGCACCTATGTGAAAAAATCTGCAGGACTACAGGTAAAGGGCTGTGGACTGGGCCTAGCTGATTTGCTCTTGGAGAGCTAGCACAAATATGATGGGCTGAATGGCCTCCTTCTTTGCTGTAAACAATTCTATGATTCTATTAAGTCACATAGCCTCCTGACTTGGAAATATAATCACTGTTGCTTCATCGCCATTGGCTCAAAATCCTGGAACTTTCTCCTGAACACCACGATGGGTGTACCTGCACCACACCAACTACAGCAGTTCAAGAAGGCAGCTCACCACTACCTACTCAAGGGCAATTAGGGATCGGTAACAAATGCTGGCCTTGCCAGTAATGCCCACATTCTATGAACAAAGAAAAAGGATCAGGAGATTTATATCATCACTACCTGTCTGATTTATGTACATCTTTGAACTAACTTATGAATTAAAAAAGGACTTACTTGATTTTCATTTAGCAACTTCTGTTTTCATTGCTTCTTATTTTCTTCTCTTTCAACCCATCAAGTGCAGGGCAGTGATGGGCTCTCAGGTCCTCCCAAAGGCACTGAACTTGTATGTCCGTGATCTGCACGAGTAGCAAAACTGTCTTCTCATTTTAAGTTTGCTTCTTTCCCTTTAAAAAATTCTTTTGACTGATACAAGGAATTAATTGGGCATATTCCCAACAAGTCCAGGATCTTGGGTAATGTACCTACCTACCCACCCTTTAGGGTGTTGGTTGCACATATATTTCTGGACTTGATCACATGTCCACATTGTGATAAAGATCATCGTGTTGTGAACAGTTGTTTGGGAGCTCATTAGTTAGTGGGTAGAAACCAGTTGCTGCTATAGAATTTGAAGGCTTATAGAAACTTCAAGAGGCAATCTTTGTTGCAGTAACCAAGCTTAGCAAAAATTGTTTGTAATGAGTGGAAGAAAGCAGAGATGGCATGTTTCTCAGATGAGCCACACAAAAAAAATCACCAGCAGGAATTCAAACAGAGAAGGAGGGTTCTCCTTTGTAATATAAATCACAGGGCCTCAACAGCTGTATAGGAAGAAAGGAAGGAAGAGATGACTCCTATCATTACTGGCTCTACCATTCCAGTACAATGAAAGCAATTCCCCTCAAAGTTTAATCATCTTTCTCAGTGGAGAATGCACCATTATATATTAGTACAGTACTAATTATGTCTGGTAATTACAATTACCTCCTCCTCACACTGTGTTAAAGGGTTGTATTGCTTCCCACACAAGCCTATTATGGAAAAGGGTTCAACTTTAATCTAGTCTTCACCTGAAATGTTCCTTCACTCACATCATTACATGCATTCTGACCATTGTCATCTTCCCATCTAATGTAGCTGTATGATGCAGGTACAATTAGTGGCTTTAGATACCTGTCCATTACAGATGTGCTTTCACACAAATCAGTCACCATGAGAACAGCTGGTGGTGCTTTCTCAGGATGACAACGTGAATTGCCGTTCCCATCTACATCCTCTGACGTCTACATATGGCAAAAATTATGCAGGGCCATGTCAGCAGCTGGTCTATCTCAGGATCCAGCTTCTGGGGTAGCATTTAGGTGATTGCTGATTTGCAGAAAGCCAAGAAGAATTTACAATAAGTTGAGAGGGCAGGTGATGAGGAAAATAACACCAGCAAAGAGAGAATATGAGAATAGAATGGTAGTCAACATAAAGGGTAGTAAGAGGTGGAGTGGGATCTATTAGGGATAAAGAGGGTAATATACTCTTGGAGGTATAGGGCAAAGCTAGAATACTTAATGAGCACCTCGTATCACTGTTTATTAAGGAAGAGGAATCTGATGAAATATCAGTAAAGACAGACAGAGTAGAGGCAATGGATAGGGTAAAAATTGAGGAGTGTTATGAAAGTGCTTCCATTTTTTAATTTTGTGGACTTGTGTTTAAAACTGAAAAGATTCTATGGATGTGTTTTTTTCAAAAAAAGTGTCACTGAGAGGTCTTGCTTGAAAACAACCTTTACTGGAAGTCGTATGCCTTAAGCTCAATAAACAACAGAAACCTTGGTGACTTGGGGAAGATGTTTACAAGAGAAGTGACATGTCAAGATTTATGATGATCAGGAGGTTGCTTTTGGGATATTGTTTTGGCTTTCTGGTTGGGTTGTGGACTGTTGAGTTAGTTGGAGGTCAGCCTGCCAAGAGAGAAACACCCAGTTCATCTCTTTCTTCACGATGGGGAGGCGGTGGCATAGTGGTATTGTCACTGGACTAGTAACCCAGAGACCCAGGGTATTTCTCTGGGGATATGGGTTCGAATCCCACCACAGCAGAAAGTTGGACTCATACCTGACACAAAGGAAGATGGTTGTTGGAGGTCAGTCATCTCAGCCCAGGACATCACTGCAGAAGTTCCTCAGAGTGGTGACCTCTGCCCAACCATCTTCAGCTGCTTCATCAATGACCTTCCTCCATCATAAGGTTAGAAGTGGGGATGTTTGCTGATGATTGCACAATGTTCAGCACCATTCGCGACTCCTCAGCTACTGAAGCAGTACATGTCCAGATGCAGCAAGACCTGAACAACATCCAGGCTTGGGCTGATAAGTGGCAAGTAACATTTGCGACATTTGCGCCACACAAGTGCCAGGCTGTGACTAACTACCCCCAACGAGAGAATCTAACCATCTCCCCTTGATGATGTTCAATGGCATTACCATCGCTGAATCCTCACTATCAACATTCTGGGGTTACCGTTAACCAGAAACTGAACTGGACCAGCCACACAAATGCCATGGCTACAAGAGCAGGTCAGATGCTGGGGATTCTGTGGCAAATAACACACTTTCTGACTCCCCAGTGCCTGTCCATCATCTACAAGGTACAAGTCAAGAGTGTGACACAATACTCTGCACTTGCCTGGATGGGTGCAGCTTCAATGACACTCAAGAAGCTCGGCACCATCCAGGACAAAGCAACCCGCTTGATTGTTACCCCATCCACCACCTTCAACAGTCACTCCCTTCACTACTGACACACAGTTGTAGCAGTGTGTACCATCTACAAGACGCACTGCAGCAACGCACCAAGGCTCCTTTGACAGCACCTTCCAAACCCGCAACCTCTACCACCTAGAAGGACAAGGGCAGCAGATGCATGGAAACACCACCACCTGCAAGTTCCCCTCCAAGCCGTAGGTGAGCAGAGGTTGATGTGGGATAGGACACAGACAGCAGAGTTTTGGATGAGCTGAAGTTTATGGAGGGCGGAGAATGGGAACCTGCCCAGGGAAGCATTGAGATAGTAGAGTCTGGAGGTAACAAAAGCATGGATGATGACTTTGATATCAGATGGGCTGAGATAGGTGATGTTAGAGATAGTCTTTATGATGAAGATATGGGATTGGAAACTCTACTCAGGGTTAAATAGGCCACTGAAATTGCAAACATTCTGGCTCAATCCAAGACAGTGGCCAGGGAAGGGATGGAATCTGTGGTGACTATACTGAGTTTGGACAATGGCTTTGGCCTTGTCAATGTTGAACCAGAGGAAATTATAACTCCTTTAAGACTGGATGTCGGACAAATTGACAATGCAGTTGCAGTAGCACCCATGGAGAAGTAATGGCAAGGTAGAGTTGGGTGTTCCCAGTTGTATGGAGAGAAAACTGCATAAATCAGGAAATAGTGATTATGTAATGTCAAGTGTTGGCTTTAACAGCCTGCAGGAGGAAGGGAAAACTGAAACAGCATTTATGTTGGACTAAGTAAAACCAAGCTCTTCCAAGCCACTGATGAAATCCAGCAAGTTTATTTTGGTTCTGTGAGGCTCATGTGTCAGCAGGCAGTAACACCATCATCAGTCATGAGCAATACTAAAACATCATGAGGGAAGTTAGGTGATTTCACAGCTTTGAGATTCTGAGAAAGAATTTGAGTAAGAGATTGATAAATGAGTCAGACAGCTGGGGGGGTGACAATCGTCATCTGCTCAACAAGCCCAGTCTATAAAAAGCAAGGCCAGCAAAAGAACGAATACTGATGCGAATACACATTTGCCTAATGAGCATATTAGTACCAGTGGAATCACAGCAGCAGCAATCCTACGACCACCAATTTCAATTAAGGAATGTAGCTCATTTTAGTTGGTCACACATGTTCTGATGGCACCACAAATCTTCTGAAATTAACACAGCAAAGATTAAATTTTGTAACAGGAGTTGCAAGAAAGCTGGGACTCATTGCTGTTTTCATTTTGGTAATTGTTCTCACTTGGTTTTGTCTTTTAGAATTAAAACAAATTTCAATCACTGTGGAACAACATCAATTTGTTTACATTCTACTCATAGAATAACATACAGTTGCAGCATTTACTAATCGACAACATAAAATATTTCTTAACAGAACTGTTTTCTTCGACTGTGCAAATTAAATTAGTCATGAGGAGTGGAATGGAAGTTAGAAGCACTGATTCAAGAAAGAGAGAGGATGGGGTCTTACACCCAGAACATTAACTGGTCTTTTCCTTTTACAATGCTGACTGACCTGTGCATTTCCAGTAATTATCATTTTGTATTATATGGTTACTGTTGTTGCGTGATTGCCTTTGTGATCTTAGTATGCTAATGAGCTAAGTACCAGGACATGTCATGTGACTACAAGCCAGTCTGACCCCGCTACAGTAACACCAAGAGGCAAGACCTGCAAATAGTTAGCTCTGTGCTGTATATAGTTGTTAGCTGTTTAATAAACCTGTTCTGAGATCTTTATCTACCTGAACTCCACACGTCTCATTTATGTTGCATCAGACATTAAAAAAAGCTTCTCATTGCAACTGTTGCATTGAATTGTTCTATTCAGTCTTATTTATAATATTCTACCCAATTATACATCTCTGCCTCAGATATATCTATCTTACAGACTGTTTGCATCTCATTATTGTCTCTGGGATTTTATTATTTTAGTGACTGCACAATTCGCTGCTGCATTCTATTCAGTTACTCCTGTCGTGTTTTATATGCACTTGCGCTTTGCTATTTAGAGTCTATCATTGTATTATATTAGCTGATGATTTTAAAATTTTACTTTTGTATTGCTTTTCACACCATCCAAGATCTATACTATTTTGTTCATTGCCATTATTTACATTATATACAGTTGTTACAAAATCCATAGGATCTAAACTGGTACCCATAAGATTGCATTCATGAGCAGGAAGCAGAAAACACTCCTGGAAATTTTTGGAAACTGGATGACTGTGCCTAAGTTCTTGAACAAGAAATTGTGGATGCCTGATGCACACACAGACATTTGTAAAAAAAAACGAACTTCCTCAAGTGCACGTTATCACATAAATCACATAATAAATCACACAATTCACAGTTGAACTGTGTTGTGTATAGAAGATTAAGGAATGACCTAATTGAGCTGTTTAAGACAATTAAAAAGGAATTGATGGTGTAGAGGAAATTATTTCCTCTGGTGGGGTCCTCAGAACAAGGGGGCATATCGTTAAGATTTGAGCTAGTGACCAGTGGTCATATCAGGAAACACTTTGCCCCCACACAAAGGCTAGTGGAAATCTGGATTCCTCTCTCCCAAAATGTTGTTGATGCTGTGTCAAATGAAAATTTCAAAACTGTAAGATTTTTGTTAGGGAAGGATATTAAGGCTTTCAGAACCAAGGCACAGAACAGCCATGATCCAATTGAATGGTAGTACAGATTTGAGGGCTGAATTGCCAACTCTTGTTCCTACGTTTCAATGAACTAACAAACATTAGTTTCTGAGAATGGCTAAAAGTGCACAATGATTGGTTGCCACCTTTTCATTTTACCACTATGGAAATTAGTAAGTACATTGAAAAATGTGTTCTCCTATAATTTTGTTTGTAGTTTGTAAATGAAGAGTACAGTCTGCTTTTGGAATAAAATTGAGTTTGCCATCTCATGTGGCTTCACCACTCCTATCGTGTCAATCACGAATGAGGCCATCTCCGATCACTTCCTTCTATTGCTTCCACCCACATTCCCCTTCCCCCTCCCAACCAGATTTCCTTCTGTATCCCCCCCTGGGAAAAGCTCTACCAATTCACTTACAACTGCACTTTCATAATCCCAACTGTCTAGCCTTTGAACCTCCATTCACTGTGACATTTATGAGCTACTGATCTATTCAACCACACCCTCACCTGCACCTTTGATTCCCCTAGACCCCTTTACTCTTTCTCACCCTGGCCGTTCCCCCAGTACAGTCCTCATCTCTGCTCCCAAGTCCAAGGGACACAGACTCGAATGGAGATGGCAGATAACTGGTTCAGCCGTTCACTGTCAGTTCTGGCTGGACCACAAAGCACTATCAGGTCCTGCTCTTGTCTGACAACACTGCTCACTATTCCAGGATAATCCAGGAATGCAAAGATAACTATTGGCTTTGTTTCTCTACTGCAAACTGTCTTCTTAAACCCCGCTCCCCTCACCTCCAACTATAATTGCAAGGAACTCATTCATGTCTTTGGATGGTTTCAATCTTAGTGACATTCAGCTGCCTCTCCCACATCCCTGCCTTCCCCTAATCCAAAGGGACAAACATCCCCCCAGGCTCGCCACCACCAACACACATCCCATCTGCACCACCTGCCCCCCCAACCGCCTTAGCCCTGAACTCACATCTTTATCTAGTTTCTCTTCTATCTTCCTTTGTTCATTAGACCCACCTTCTGCTCCCTCAGCGCAATTCCCACTAAACCACTGACCACTCAACTTTCCTTCCTGGCCATGTTAATGGATATTGTTACCTGTTCTCGTTCCAAAAGCACTGATCCCTCCCCCCTCCTTTAAAAAAAAACCCTTGACCATTCTGACCTTGCAAACTACTGTCCCATCTCCAACCTCTCCAAAGTCCTTGAACACTCAGAGGATAAAACCCCTGGTCCAAATAGATTGCATCCATGCATTTTAAAAGAATCTCGGGAAGATATAGCAGAGGCATTACTATACATATTAATTTTAGTAAAAGGTGTAGTGCCAGAGGACTGGTGGATAGCTAATGTAACTCCTCTATTTAAGGGTTGGGGGGGAGAAACAGAACATGCCCAGGGAATTATAGACTAATCAGCTTATCAGTGATAGGAAAAATAATGGAATCTCTGCTAAAGAGAATAGAATATCTAGAAAAGAAAAATAATGAATAGTCAGCATGGATTTCAAAAGGGAAAACCTTTTGAAATGTTTGAGGAGGTAACAGATAGAACAGACAATGGTAATGCAGTGGATACAATTTATCTGGACTTTCCAAAGGTATTCAATAAGGTGCCCCATAATAGACTAATGAATAAGATCAGAGAATGCAGAGTTAGGGACAAGTGGCAGAATGGATTGCGGGATGGTTTCAAGATAGAAAGCAGAGAGTGGGAGTAAAGGGTTGTTATTCAGAGTGGCAGAAGTTGAGAAATGGTATTTCACAGGGATCAGCACTGGGACCAAGGTATATCAATGATTTGGACTTTGGAGTCAACGAAAGAAATTCTAAATTTGTGGATGGAACCAAATTGGCAGGGGAATGGTCAATATTGAGGACTACAATAAGTTACACACGGACGTTAATAAACTTGCAGAATGGCCAGATAATTAGCAAATGAAGTTCAACACAGATAAATGTGAGGCAGTACATTTTGGTAGGAAGAATAAGGAGGTAACTTATTACGTGCAAGGTGGGAGTCTAGGTAGTGTAGAGGAACAATGGGATCTCGGAGTACAAATACACCAATCAATAGAAGTTGTGCCACGGGTTAGCAAGGCCATAAATAAAAGCAAACTAAGCACTCGGCTGTATTTCTAGAGGGATAGAATTGAAAAGTAGGGAAGTTATGCTAAACCCATATCGAACCTTGGTTAGACCACACAGAGTACTGCATGCAGTTCTGGTCACCATATTATAGAAAGGATATAGTGGCACTGGAGAGGGTGCAGAAAAGATTTACAAGGATGGTACCAGAAATGTGTGGGTATACATATCAGGAAAGGACGAACATGCTGGGTCTCTTTTCTCTTGAAAAAAGGCTGAGGTCTTTAAAATTATGAAAGATTTTGATAAGTGGAATCATTCTGTTTGTATCCACTCTACTGGGTAGAGAATAACTAGAGGCCATCAATATAAGATAGTCACCAAGAAATTCCATAGGGAATTCAGAAGAAACTTCCTTACCCAAAGAAAGGGTGCTGAGAATATGGAATTCATTCAGTAAGTGGTTGAAGCAAATAGTTGAGATGCATTTAAATAGGAAGCTGGACAAGCATGAAGGAGAAGGGAATAGAGGGTTATGATGAGAGATTTAAATGAGGAAAGATGGGAGGCGGCTTGAGTGGAGCTTAAACACTGCATGGAGAAAATGGCCTGTTTTGAGCAATATACCCTAAGTAATCCTCTCTCCTCCCAAACTGTGCCCACCTTTCCCAGAACTGCATGTGTGACTCTCTCCAATGAGGTTTCCATCCCTGCAACAGTACCGAATTGACTCTAAGAAAGAAATGACATCCCATATGATTGTGAAAATGATGATGATCTATCCCTCCTTACCCTTCTTGACCTGTCTGCAGCCTTTGACACAATCTATCATACCATCCTCCTACAATACGTCTCCATCATCAAGCTGGGCAGGACTGCACTCATCTGGTTCCATTCTTAGCTGTCAGTCATAGCTAGAGAGCAATGGCTCCTCATCCCACTCTTACTTCTGGAGTGCCCCCCAAGGATCTATCCTTGGATCCTTCCGATTTCTCATCTACATACTGCCCCTTAGTGACATCATCCAAAAGCGCAAAGTGAGGTTCCACACGTATGCTGAACACATCCAGCTCTATCTCACCACCAACTCTCTCGACCCCTCCACTGTCTCTAAGTTGTCAAGCTGCTTACCCGACATCCAGTGTTGGATGAGCAGAAATTTCTTCCAAATAAATATTGGGAAAACTGAAGCCATTGTCTTTGGTCCTTGCCACAAAGTCAATTTCCTAACCTCTGATTCCATCTCTCTCCCTGGAAACTGAGAGGCTGAACCAGACTGCTGGCAATCTCGATATCATATTTGACCATGAGATGAACTTCTAACCAAATCTCCGTGCCATCACCAAGACTGCTTACTTCCATCTCTAACATTTCCCAATTCCATCCCTGCTGCTCAAGCCCTCATCCATGCTGATGTTACCTCGAGCCTCAACTATTCCCAATGCTCTCCTGGCCAAACTCCCATCTTCCAACCTTTGTAATCTCGAGCTCATCCAAAACCTGCTGCCTGTATCCTAACTCACACCGTCCCATTCACCCATCAAACCTGTACTCACTGACTTACAATGGCTCCAAGTTCAGAAATGCCTCGAGTTTAAAATTCTCATCCTTGTTTTCAAATCCTTCATGGCCTTACCCCTCCTTCTCCAGCCCTACAATCCTCAGAGCTCTGCACTCCACCAATTCCATCCTCTTGCACATCTCTTGATTTTAATCACTCCACTATTGGCAGCTGTGCCTTCAATTGATGAGACCCCAAGCTTTGGGCATTCTCTCCCTAAACTTCTGCACCTCTCTACTGCTCTTCACTCCTTTAAGATGCTCCTTAAAACTCACCTCTGATCAAGCTTTTGGTCATCTTCCCAAAATCTCCTTACGTGGCTCAGTGTCAAATTTTGTGCGATAGCTCACTTGTGAAGTGCCTTGAGATGTTTTACTCTGTTAAAGGCACTATATATTGTTCATTGTTGTTCAATACCTTTCAGTACAAGACTTGCCCTGAACACCTCTTTTAAAATTGAGGTAAACAAGTGTCAGCTTAACCATTGATTAATTACTGTACTGGATAGGAGCAAATATTTGAACAGATAGTTTTGAAAAAAGAATGTCAACACATCTGGATTTAATTGTAGATGATATACACCCTCTCACACAATTTTAAAGAAATGCTTTTTTTATTCTGTATAAAGCTTACAAGAAAATTGAATAATTTCTGGAGATTTAGCAACAGTGGCTTACATTGTTCGTTCACCTCTGGGATTCAAATAATGGCCCAATGGGGGTCTTCAATACAGCTTGGATTTGAATTAATGTTGGCAAATGTTTTTGCATAAACTGATTTGTGGTGTAAATGGAAACCATCATTGCATCCAAGGGTTGTAGGTGACCAAAACATTTGCCAATATTTCAAAAAAAAAATCTTGAACTAGCACATTGATAAGTTGCTTAAGGCAAAGACGTAAAATCCCCTTTAAGGAATTCTACATGAATATATTAAAAGGGCATGTCAGATAAATGTCAACACCAGAGAGTTACACTGATGTGAAACAAATTGGAAACTTTTTTTTTGCATTTCAAACATACTGAACAGGCTGTCATGCCCTAAATGAGTTTCAAAGGAACTCTTACCACCATTAAAATAGCTAAAACTCAATTTCAATACTTATTGTTAATTCACAAAAGCATTACTTTCAAAATTGAAATCAATCATAACCTCAACTCCCCAAGTTGGTAGCACCCATACCACTGAGGTAGAGCATTGTGGCCTTCAGCCCCATTATAGAATGCAGCACATATTCTAGGCTAATACTTCACTGCCAGACTGATGGAGTACTGTCAGAAGTGCCATTTTTTGGATGGTTCTTTTTCTGCTTTAAATAGTTGTCAAATTTTATAATCTAAAATATTTGCCACATGCAGTCCACACCAATAATCATCCTGTCGAAAAAGTTGTCAATTCTTTTAAAAATTATTTCCGGTTAGCGTCCTACATTTTTAATGAGCATAAAATAACAATGCTTGAACTCTAGTATTATAATAAAAATGTCTGACCTTCATTAGCTGCACCCAGGAATGTCACTTTATCCAATTACAGATGCAAAAAGAATTAAAACACACTATCAAAGTGAGTAGATTCACAGGTGGTATCTGTTAAGTCTGGAATTCCATCTGGGCTTTTACTTTTTATTTCAGAATGGGCTCAACTCCAAAATATGCTCGACTACAAAAACATTAAAACTATAATACTATGTCTCTGCAATTCCACAATAAACTGTGTTGTTTGGTGTGACTTTATCTCTTATTATTCAGGGTTTGTATTGTTACTTCACCCTTCTTCCATTTTTCTCCTTTCTGCTGACTCTCCTAAAGGGTAGTTCTACAGGTAGCAATAGCTATCCTTCACGTCTGAACCTAAACTGGTACTGAATGTCTTTTGATGGAACCTGACAAATGGCCATTTTTCACATTAAGTTTTGACAGGCTATATAATTATAGTCAAGCCAGATCTTATCCATATTCAACACTCATACCACCATTTTTAATTTAGGGGGGCAGAGGATGGAACGGAGTCACAACAAAGCACTCGGGAGCAGAAACTCTGCCTCCAACTCAGAAAAGTGAGGCTAATTGTGCCATTTATATTGCTGCTCTGACTGAGATCCCAGACTAGTAACAACTGGTCTAAATTGCTCAGCAGCACACCAGGTGGTACATTTACCCATTAAGCCAATTAGGCAGGTGTGCATTCTTATCTTAATCCCAATGTCCAAGTTCCAAAAGATAGAGTAAACTCCTCTAATTACTATCAACATCCACTTAAGTAAAACAAGTCCCAAACTCTTTTGAAACTCCAACTCCTTATTGTTTTGAATTTTCTGATTAAAAATGCCTTACTTACTCCAAATCTTATTTTAAGAACAATCTGGTCTTAAATCTGAAGTGGTTGTCACTGAGATCCAGCTTTCTAAACTGAGTGGTTGAAAATTATTTTAAACTCTGTAGAGCACCATTGGTAGATTCAGTTACCTGTGTTACGA
Organism: Heterodontus francisci; assembly: GCF_036365525.1. Taxonomy (NCBI): domain Eukaryota; kingdom Metazoa; phylum Chordata; class Chondrichthyes; order Heterodontiformes; family Heterodontidae; genus Heterodontus; species Heterodontus francisci. Next base: position 82,483,378 of record NC_090373.1, read on the forward strand.
GGCTGCAGTGCTATCATTGCATTGAGTACCTATTACACGGGGTACCTGCATACTGAGTACTAAGAGCAACATGATCTAAAACTAAGCTAAGTGGTCCTACGACCAAGTGATTAAAGCAAAGCTGTATAGCCATACCACATCCAATGAGAATGGCAATGAACAATCAGGCAACGAAGCAAAAGAACTCACCACCATGTGAGCAGCTAAAGATATTTGCAAACAGTTCAGCTTAGTTTCTCACAGAAGTGTCAAATAGATCTTCCTAAATGGTTTGTTCCTGAAATCCCCACCATTATTAGTACCAGTGTCCAGCCAATTCAGTTCACTCCATGTGACATTAAGCAGTGGTTGAGTGCACGCAACACAGCAAAGGCTATGTACCCTGGCAAAATGCTGGCTTCAGTGAAGAAATGTGCAACAGAGTGAGCTAATCCCTTATGCAAATATGACACAGATGTCCATCTGACAATGTGGTAGATTGCTCAGGTATGTCATATCCACAAAAAAACCCAGTCACTTACCAGCCTATCAGCTTCCTTCCAATAAACAAAGTTATTGAAAGAGTCAACAAAAGTGTCATCAATGGGCAATTAGCAGTTTCGGTTCTGTCAGAATAGCACAATTCAAAACTTGATGTCAGCCTTGTTTCAGACACGGACATGAGCTGAATGCCAGAGGAGAGTCTCTGTACTAGCTGCTGTACACATCAAAGCTTGATGCAACTGAGGAGCCCTGATACGGGGACAATAGAGAAACATTTGTTTCATGGGATGTGGGCTTTGCTGACCGGGCCAGCAGTTATTGCCCATCCCTAATTGCCCATGAGAAGGTGGCAGTGAGCTGCCTTCTTGAACTGCTGCAGTCCATGGGAGGTAAGTACACCCACAGTGCTATTAGGAAGGGAGTTCCAGGATATTGACCCAGTGACAGTGAGGGAACGGCGATATAGTTCCAAGTCAGGATGGTGTGTGGCTTGGAGCGGAATTTGCAGGTGGTGGTGTTCCCATGCATCTGCTGCCCTTCTCCTTCTAGGTGGTAGAGGTCGCAGATTTGGAAGGTGCAACCTGAGTAGCCTTGGTGCATTGCTGCAGTGCATTTTGTAGATGGTACACACTGCTGCCACTGTGTGCAAGTGGTGGAGGGAGTGAATGTTTGTGGACGGGGTGCCAATGAAGCGGGCTGCTTTGTCCTGGATGGTGTCGAGCTTCTTGAGTGTTGTTGGAGTTGCACACATCCAGGCAAGTGGAGAGTATTCCATCACACTCCTGACTTGTGCCTTGTAGATGGTGGACAGGCTTTGAGGAGTCAGGAGGTGAGTTACTTGCCACAGGATTCCTAGCCTCTGACCTGCTCTTGTAGCCATTGTATTTATATGGCTACTCCAATTCAGTTTCTGGTCAATTGTAACCCCCAGGATGTTGATAGTGGGGGATTCAGTGATGGTAATGCCATTGAATGGCAAGGGGTGATTGTTAGATTCTCTGTTGTTGGAGATGGTAATTTCCTGGCACTTGTGTGGCGCGAATGTTATTTGCCACTTATCAGCCCAAGCCTGGATATTGTCCAGATCTTGCTGCATTTCTACACAGACTGCTTCAGTATCTGATGAGTCGCGAATGATGCTGAACATTGTGCAATAATCAGTGAACATCTCCACTTCTGATCTTATGATTGAAGGAAGGTCATTGATGAAGCAGTTGACAATGGTTGGGCTGAGGAAATCCTGCAGTGATGTCCTGGAGCTCAGATGATTGATCTCCAACAACCACAACCATCTTCCTTTGCACTAGGTACGATCCAACCAGCGGAGGGTTTTCCCCTGCTTCCCATTGACTCCAGTTTTGCTAGCGCTCCTTGATACCATACTCGGTCAAATGCTGCCTTGGTGTCAAGGGTAGTCAATCTCACCTCACCTCTTGAGTTCAGCTCTTTTGCCCATGTTTGAACCAAGGCTGTAATGAGGTCAGGAGCTGAGTGGCCCTGGCGGAACACAAACTGAGTGTCACTCAGCAGGTTATTGTTAAGCAAGTGCCGCTTGATAGCACTGTCAATGACACCTTCCATCACTTTACTGATGATCGAGAGTAGACTGCTGGGGCGGTAATTGGACGGGTTGGATATGTCCTGCTTTTTGTGTACAGGACATACCTGGCCAATTTTCCACATTGTCGGGTAGATGTCAGTGTTGTAGCTGTACTGGAACAGCTTGGCTAGGGGTGCAGCAGGTCCTGGAGCACAGGTCTTCAGTACTATGGCTGGAATGTTGTCAGGGCCCATAGCCTTTGGCCTATGCAGTATCCTTCAGTCGTTTCTTGATATCACACGGAGTGAATCGAATTGGCTGAAGACTGGCATCTGTGACACTAGGGACTTCAGGAGGAGGCCGAGATGGATCATCCACTTGGCACTTCTGGCTGAAGATCGTTACAAATGCTTCAGCCTCCTTTTTCACACTGATGTGCTGGGCTCCCCCATCATTGAAGATGAGGATATTTGTGGAGCCACCTCCTACTGTTAGTTGTTTAATTGTCCACCACCATTCACGATTGTATGTGGCAGGATTGCAGAACTTAAATCTGATCCGTTGGTTATGGGATCGCTTCGCTCTGTCTATCGCATGCTGCTTCCGTTGTTTGCCATGCAAATAGTCATGGGTTGTAGCTTCACCAGGTTGACATCACATTTTGAGGTGCTGCTCCTGGCATGCCCTTCTGCACACTTCATTGAACCAGGATTGGTTTCCTGGCTTGATGGTAATGGTAGAGTGGGGGATATGCCAGTTCATGAGGTTACAGATTGTGGTTGAGTACAATTCTGCTGCTGCTGATGGCCCACAGCGCCTCATGGATGCACAGGCTTGCATTGCTAGATCTGTTCAAAATCTATCCCTTTTAGCATGGTGGTAGTGCCACACAACACAATGGCGTTGGGGGTATCCTCAATGTGAAGATGGGACTTGGTCTCCACAAGGACTGTGCGGTGGTCACTCTACCAATACTGTCATGGACAGATGTATCTGCGGCAGGCAGATTGGTGAGGATGGGTTCAAGTATGTTTTTCTCTCTTTTTGGTTCCCTCACCACCTGCCACAGACCCAGTCTAGCAGCTTTGTCCTTTAGGACTCAGACAGTAGTCGTGCTACCAAGCCACTCTTGGTGATGGACATTGAAGTCCCCCACCCAGAGTACATTTTGTGCCCTTGCCACCTTCAGTGCTTCCTCCAAGTGGTGTTCAACATGGAGGAGTACTGAGTCATCAGATGAGGTGGGGTGGGGGGAGCGGTAGGTGGCAATGAGCAGGAGGTTTCCTTGCCCATGTTTGACTTGATGCCATGAGACTTCATGGGGTCCGGAGTTGATGTTGAGGACTCCCAAGGCAACTCCCTCCTGCCTGTATACCACTGTGCTGCCACCTTTGCTGGGTCTGTCCTGCTGGTGGGACAGGACATACCCAGGGATGGTGATGGTCGTGTCTGGGACATTGTAAGGTATGATTCGATGAGTATGACTATGTCAGGCTGTTGCTTGACGAGTCTGTGGGACAGCTCTCCCAACTTTGGCACAAGCTCCCAGATGTAAGTAAAGAGTACTTTGCAGGGTCAATAGAGCTGGGTTTGCTGTTGTCATTTCCGGTGCTTCGGTCGATGCTGGGTAGTCCATCCGGTTTCATTCCTTATCAACTTTTTAGCAGTTAGGTACTACTGAGTGGCTTGCTAGGCCATTTCAGAGAGCATTTTAAGAGTCAACCACGTTACTATGGGTCTGGAGTCACATGTATGTCAGACCCAGTAAGGGCAGCAGATTTCCTTCTCTAAAGGACATGAGTGAACCAGATGGGTTTTTGTGACAATAGTGAGATTCGAACCCATGTCCCCAGAGAAATACCCTGGGTCGTTGGGTTACTAGTTCAGTGACAATACTACTACACCATCACCTTCCCATCGAAGATGATTGAGGAAGATGCAAGGAGGCTTCAGCGAACTTGGACAGGCTAAGTGAATGGGCAATAACATGGCAGATGGAATATAATATGAATAAGTTTGAAGTTAACTACTTTGGTAGAAAAAACAGAAAGACAGAATATTTCTTAAATGGTGAGAGGTTGGGAAGTGTTGATGTCCAAAGGGTGTCCACGTTCATGAGTCACTATAAGCTAGCATACAGGTACAACAATCAATAAGGAAGGCAAATGGTGTGGTGGCATTCATCACAAGGGGATTTGAGTACAGAAGTTATGTTGTCTTGCTGCAAGTGTATAGAGCCTTGGTGAGACCACACCTGGAGCATTGTGTACAGTTTTAGTCTCCTTATCTAAGGAAGGGTATACTTGCCATAGAGGGAGTGCAATGGAGGTCCACCAGACTATACCCTGGGATGGCACCATTGTCTTACGAGGACAGATTGAGGAAACTGGGCCTGTATCCTCTACAGTTTCGAAGAATGAGAGCTGACCTCATTGAAACTTATCAAATTCTTACAGGGCGTGACAGGGTGGATGTAGATAGGATGTTTCCCCTGGCTGATGAGTCTAGAACCAGAGGACATAATCTCAGAATAAGGGATAGGCCATTTAAGACTAAGATGAGGAATTTCTTCACTCAGAGAGTAGTGAATCTTTGGAATTCTCTACCACAGAGTGCTGTAGAAGCTCAATGATTGAGCATGTTCAAATCAATAGATATCTGGAGACTAATGGCATCAAAGGATATGGAGATAGCACAGGGAAGTAGCGTTGAGGTAGATGATCAACCGTGATCTGATTGAATGGCAGAGCCGGCTCGATGGGATGAATGGTCTACTCCTAGTCCTATGTTCCTATGTCAGAAGGCAATCATCTCCATCACAAGATATCTCTTCAGGAGTTCCTTCAAACAGTGTCCTCAGCCCAAGCTGCTTCATTAATGACCTTCCTTCCACCATATTAGGACTGGAGCTGCACACTGAAGATTCTACACCGTTCATCTGCATTCAAAACTCCTCTGCTAATGAAGTAGCCCATGTCAGCCTACAGCAGGGCTTGGACACCATTTAGGCTTGGGATTACAAGTGGCAGATAAAATTTGCAATTTGTAAGTGTCAGAAAATTACCCATCTCCAATTAGAAAAAGGATCAATCACATTCCCTTACCTTCCAAGGGCACCACCATCATTGAGTTCCCCAGCATCTTGGGAAATCACCACTGACCAGAAGTTTAGCTGGACCAACCATAACAACACCATGGCTACAAGAGCAGAGCAGAGGCTGAGACTGGGGTCTCACCTTGGACTACAATTCCACAGGTTGCAGCAGACCTCTGGAACCTTGCACGTGGTCATTCTTCATGGGTGAGACAAGGTCATCAGTATCAATAGGCTATTCTGTTGATGAGAGAAAGGGAATGTCACAAATGCTGTCACTTGATGTCTACACACAAATACTTTCCAGCAGTTCACTGGATAGCGATCAGGAGCAGAATCTTGACCTTATGTCTGGACTATGTAACTCAACATTCTGTTGGCTTAGTTAAGAACATTGGAACCAGAGTAGGCCAGCCAGCCCCTCAAGCCTGCCCTGCCATTCAATTAGATTGTGGCTGATCTGTAGCTTAATTCCATCTACCTGCTTTGATTCCGTAATCCTTAATACCTTAGTCTAACAAAAATCTATCAATCTCAGTTTTAACATTTTTAATTGACCTAGCCTCTCAGCGTTTTGGGGAGAGTTCCAGATTTCCATTCCTCTTTTGTGTGAAGAAGTGCTACCTGACTTTATCCCTGAACAGCCCAGGTTTAATTTTGTCATGCCCCCTTGTTTTGGACTCCCCAGTGTCATGCAGACCCCCACCTGCCAAGAAAGCAGCATCGTAATTTTGTCATATGAACAATGATTTTAAACCATTGCTGGAGTGAAGAAAGGACTTGTTAAAATAAAATCACCAGACACTTGGCTGGAAAAACATTTGCATACTAACATACAGTGCTTTGAGAGACAATGGACTATTCCTTGGTCCAGTTAACCCAGTTCAAGGTGAGGACGCTCACATTCCAGGATGACTGCTAAGATGGGAGAATCCACAAACAGAAGTCGTCAAACCAGCTAGTCACATGACTAACCTGCTGGGCAACCTGGGGTTTTTGAATTGTACCAGAGAAAGAGGCAGATGGCTGTTGAAGCTGGAGCAAGGAAGCCTCTCTCTCTCTCTCTCTCTCTCACTTTCTCCCGAGCCACCAGACCCACGGAAGACATGTAAACCTCAAGAGAGAAAAGATTCTGACCTCGAAACAAGTTGAAGCATGCACTGGGCCCCAACTAATTGCAAGTCCGACCGGCAACCAAAGACTTTACAGCAAACTCAAAAGACAGTAAAATAGAAACCCATCTATTGCCTCAAACCTTTCCCCTTTATTCTTTTCTGTCTCTATCTGTGTGTGTGTTTATTGCATATGCATGCTCGTGTGGTCGCATTGCATATTCGTATTCGGTAACTGGATTTGAGTTTAAAATTAATAAACTTCTACCTTTCTTGTTTAAAATCTAAGAAAGCCCTGTCTGAATTGATTTCTTTGCCTTACAATTAGAAAGCGGTGAACAAGAATTCACTAAGGGGGAGCTAAAAACACAGTGTTTTAAAAAATTAAACCCTATTACGGTTAACCAGGCAAAGGCTGAGAAGGAACCCCTAGACCCCTCTCACCTGGTCATAACTCCAGTAAGAAGAAATAGTTTCTCTCTATCTACCCTATCAACTTCTTTCATCATCTTAAACACCTCAATTTGGTCACCCCATATAATCTACTTCATTCAAGGGAATAGAAGCCTCTTCTATGCAACCTGTCCTCATAATTTAATCCTTCAGAAAAGAAACAGAGAAAGACTTGCATTTATATAGCATTTTTCATGACCACAGGATGTCCTAAAGTGCTGTACAGCCAATGAAGTACTTTTGAGTTTGTCGTCACTGTTGTAATGTCAGAAATTTAACTCAGAGATCATCCTGGTGAATCTGATTGCTGCTCAATATTGGTTGGATATGTTAAACAGTGGGTTTACCAAGACTCCTAGGTCTCTTTGAACTTCATTCTTAGCTATTTCAACATCATCATGGAGTATGTGTGTTTCCCATTTTCCTACCTATAGTTCTTGACATTTTGATAAGTCATTCTGTAATTTTTAGGTTGCTTCCTTTGATGCCACTGTCCCTTCTATTTTTGTATCATATACAAATTTAGCCAAATTTAGTTTAGTTTAGTTTAGAGATACAGCACTGAAACAGGCCCTTCGGCCCACCGAGTCTGTGCCGACCATCAACCACCCATTTATTCTAATCCTACACTAATTCCATATTCCGACCACATCCCCACCTGTCCCTATATTTCCCTACCACCTACCTATACTAGGGGCAATTGCTAATGGCCAATTTACCTATCAACCTGCAAGTCTTTGGCATGTGGGAGGAAACCGGAGCACCCGGAGGAAACCCACGCAAACACAGGGAGAACTTGCAAACTCCACACAGGCAGTACCCGGAATTGAACCCGGGTCGCTGGAGCTGTGAGGCTGCGGCGCTAACCACTGCGCCGCCCAAATTGAGCTTCTGAATTAAAGTCTTGATGTAAATGTAAAAATGTAGTTATCTCAACAGGGCCCGGGACATCCCAATCTCCCTAGTATCCTGGCATAACTCCTCTAATGAGTAACCATTGTCTTCTACATTTCTTATCTATTCACAAGTTTTACTCTGAATCTCCACAGCGTGGACTTTAACCAGTAGCCTTTCACATGGAACATTGTTCAATGTCTTTTGATAGTCTCAGGGACAAATATTTAAGGCACTACACCGATTTACACCTACAAACAGGGCAGTATTGCAATGAAAATGGAATGTCATGCTGCCTCAGTAATGTGCTTGTCAGTGACTCCTTTTGAAAACTGCACCTCCACTTTAAAGGCTGCAGGCTTACTTGAAGTAGCAGCAAGCCCACTAGATTTCACACCCTTCTAAATATTGAATTATCCGTTGAATTTAAATGAGGTCTTACAATGAAAATTGATCAGGCCATCTGCCGATGTCATCAGAGACTTCGCCCACAAGTTACCTGATGCATACAACATATGAAATCACCCCTAAATATGCAATATTCCAGGGTTTACCACAATCTATCAAAGACGTTGTCGACAGGATCATCCCCTTCTAAGGCAATGCTGATCTTGGTTCTTATCATCTCAGTTTACTCCTAATCAATTCTATTACTTTACTTGGCATTGGTGAGGCTGGTGAATGTCTGTTTCAGCAACCTTTTTGAAAATGTGCCCCTAAGTAGCTTACTTCTATTCTGGTTATACCTTTCCAGCACTGATCCATTTGCTCATAATAACCATCAACACTCACAAATCTCATTCTTTGGCTCTCTTAGCACTTGAGGGAAAATATTCTGGTGATTTATTGTTTTTAGCCTTTGTGGGCCTACTCTTCATTTATGCCAAAATTGTTACTTCTACTAGGGTTGTTAAGGAGGGAATGTTTCAATCATCCCTTGTTGACAAAGATGAGAATGTCTGTCATTCGTTTAAATAATTAGGGTTTAAGTGGAGGTTGTTTCCAAGTAATGGACCAACCACAGTTCATCTGGAAGAATCAGATAGGGTCTTTGATTGTATATTAGCAATTAAGGGTTCCTTTGCCGAAAGTGCAGTGCGTTTAAAATGTTAATAAATGCAGCATTCAGACAGATACCTAATTTCCATATGTTGTCATGTGGTGCTGTATGAATGCAAGTAGGGAAACAGAACTGGAACAGGCTATTGTTGCATTACTTACCAAGAGTATAAAGATTTAACATATTGTTGGACTTCTGATTCACCTTAGGAAATTGTTCTCATCTAAGAAACGAAAAAAATGAAAACAGTATTCTGAAAAGGGTGCACTAACTGCTTATGAATGGCTCCCAGTTCTTAAATACACCTATTGGGTATTTCAATATTATTGCCTCTATGGTTGCGTGAATCAAATTTTCTTTGTAAATAAGTTTGCCAAAGTTTAGTCAGTACATAATGGTCTACTTGTGTCTTCAGAATTCTTAGGAGATAGAGAGCATCTACATGTTCTCCAGTAAGCAATTTTCTGTTTAAAAATAAAGGGTCACCCATTTAAGACTGAGATAAGGAGAAATTGTTTCTCTCTGAGGGTCGTGAGTCTTTAGAATTCTCTTCCTCAAAATGCGGTGGAAGCAGAGTCTTTGAATATTTTTAAGGCGGACAGAGATAGATTCTTGATAAGCAAGGGGGTGAAAGGTTATCGGAGTTGAGGTTACAATCAGATCAGCCATGATCTTATTGAATGGCAGAGCAGGCTCGAGGGGCCGAGTGGCCTACTCCAGCTCCTAATTTGTATGTTCGTATGTATGTAATTGGGTTGTTCAATATGGGTTATGCTAACTCAGAATGACAGAGAGAAAAGAGTTGGGTTTCAGTTCACAGGAGAGATGGCCTGCTAACAGAAGCTATTATCAAGCTGTTTGTACAAGAAACAAATGGTGGAAAGAGACCAAATTGTAACCATTTCATATATTTCTTATTTAATGTTAAGCCTCAGTTTCAGTCCTATTAATATATTTAGGTTTTCATATCTTCTTTGACTGCTCTGTTACTGCTTTATATTTTGCCATGTTTATTTCAAGCAGCCAGTGTAATGATTTGTTAAGAAGCTGATCTAAAATATGAAATGGAAAATCTGTGATTAGACTCAAAAACTTAGGAACCAAGCCAGTTGTATCTGCTAACTTAAATCATCAGATTAGAAGGGTTGTAGGGCCAGTGGCACATTAAATTCTTGTCTTTTGAAGCATTATGTTCTTCCTGCAAACAAGATCATGTCCAATTAAATATTATCAGTTTTAGGTAGGCTGGGAACAGGTCATAACAGAAGACTGCTTAGTTTAATTACTGGGCAGAAGCTAACTGGACAATACTTCCCTCTGATCATACTTCAGTTTTTCAACTCAGGTTATACCTGTCAGGAAAGATTGAGCAAACTGGGGCTCTTTTCCCTGGAAAAACAAAGCTTGAGGGTGACCTGATAGAGGTCTGTAGGATTATGAAAGGGTTTGATAGGGTAGACATAGAGAAAGTGTTTCTACTTGCAGGACAGACCAGAACTAGGGCCCATAAATATAAGATAGTCATTAATAAATCCAAAACGGAATTCAGGAGAAACATCTTTACCTAGAGAATGGTTAGAATGTGTAACGCACTCCCACAGAGAGTAGTTGAAGCGGATAGCATATATGTATTCAAGGGGAAGCATGAGAGAGAAAGGAATAGAAGAATATGTGATGGAATTAGGTGAAGAGGGGTGGGAGGAGGCTTGTGTGGAGCAAACAACCAGCACGGACTGTTGGTCCAAATGGCCTATTTGTATACTATGTAATGTATCTTCCTTTTGGAATCAATGGCTGTATAGAAATCAGCATTCTATTTGGAGCGACTTGCTGTCAGGTCTTATTGCAAATGATTGCTGACTGTTGAGATCCAAACTGGAGAATGTTCATAGGTAGGATAACGAACAATTTTAAAAATCTGTTTACAAAAGGGTGAAGTTTTGAATAATGTATTCTTTCTTACCACAATGGGATGAATACTTGATGTGAAAAATACTCTCCCTATTTATTTTTTCCTTTGAAGGAATATTTCATGGTAAAGCTTTTCTCATTATTTGAAGGGTGTACATTGTTAGAAAATTAAAGTAGTCTAATAAAGTTAACTACTCATATAAACTAAAATGGCCCCAGATTTGATCATCGCTTTCTGCTCAATTAGTTGATCTTCACCAAAGGAAGTGTAGATTAACCACAATTAGTCTGAATACAACACAAAAGCTATGTGCCATATTAGTTAGTTATAACTCTTAAGTAATGGGTTGATGCTTTTCGATAGGATTTATATTTTATATCATGCTTTGTCTTTTAAACATTTATACACAGGATATTTACTTAAATACATTATTAACATTAGAATTGCTGGCTTGGTTGGGCAAATGCTGAGTGCAAAGTGTTGTTTTTGGTTATGGTCCTAGGTTTGAGCTTGTTTGTAGACAGAAGAAATTTTGCCGATGTGGATGAATTGCCTAAAGTTTGTGTCATCATCCTTTGCCAGGATACAGTCCGGGGAATGGTCTGGGTTTTCATAGGGTGAGAGAGGGGATTTGTCAGATTTCAGACAATGACCACATATCACCTGTTGCAATTGCCATGTTTCAGTTTCAACTTCATAAACAAAGAGAAGACTTACCAAGCATTTGTTTTCCTCCTATTGCCCTAGCCCCACACCCACACCCTGTCCCATGAAGACAGAATCCTCTGACCTCAGTTGCCTCAGGATCAAAACATGTTTCTTCTTTGGTTAATATTTAAGCCAAGAAATGTATCGGCTAATTGATCTAATTACAGATTGTTTGGAAGATCATGCTGTGCAACTGAAAGGCAATTTATGAATTTAGCTTTAGGGTACGGATGAAAAAAAGCAGGAAGATGCTTCCTTGAGAAACTTGTACACACATAATTGCAATTGATATCCGGGAGGAAATTATAAAATCACAGCTCAATTGAAGAGTTCTGATGATGATGAAGAATGAATCAGAGCTCACTGAGGTACAGCCTTCCTTTCTTCAAGGGTATTTCCTTTTTTCTACAATATATACTTTAAAGATGTTTAGTGTTGAAAACAGAAGTTCTCTGTTACCTACTGCTGAGCCTGCTGCTACTGGCTGGCTGGCTTTCATAAATTAACGGGCAGGGTAGAAATATTCTTTATTTCTTTGAAATAAAGCTTTGTTTAATTTGGTGCAATGTGGTTTGTGTAATTTTATATGCATCAAGTAACAGAATGAGTGTTCTAAGGCAATGAAACTTTATTATGAACAGATGAAATGCATTGAAAAAAAAAGTGGTAAGTAAATATCCATTGTGGTTGTTGCTGATCTTTATATGGCTTGAAATGGTTTGGCAGTAGTTGTGTATAAGCCTGCTTTGTAAACAGTAAAGAGTTGCTCCAATGTCCCATTTGTGCGCTGTTACTCATTCAAGCACAGTACTTGTGATGAACAAACGCAAGAGAAAAGGGACAATAAATTATGAACGTTGATGCATCATTTCAACATAGGACATATGCTGAAGAGTAGTATTTATTCCTCAGCAGCAGTTCACAGTGTTTACACAATGTACTGATTCATTTTGGTGGTTTTTGCATCTCTTACCGGCTCAAAGTTCAACTAACATCACTCACAAGGCCTAAAGTCTGATATACATATGTTTCCATGGCTGTCCTTGACTCTTCTGCTCAACTTTACGGGTGATGCAATTAAAGAGCTTGGGCAAACATTTGTTCCCAGCAAGTTTTCCCATTGTGCCAAGAAACTGGAGACATTCAACTGTATCATTCAAGACTACCATTCACCCTTGGATTTCCTAGCTAACAGTATAGTAGCTACTGAATTAATTATTACAAATATGCTTGCAGATAAAGAAAATATTGGACCACTCTTCCTCTTCAGTTTTGCTGCTTGGTACGTCCAATCTCTTTGTAATGGCCATATTATGAAGGATGCAGCAAACCACTGTAATTCTTGAAAGCCTTTCTGTACTGTAGTGCAGGATTTCTGCTTACCTAACAGGAAACGGAAACAGGACGGGAGAATCTATTCAACCACGATTCTGGTGGTACCCAAGGCCTCATCGTATTTATTTTCATATGTCAGAAAAGGAGTTCCGAAGAAGGGTCACTGACCCGAAACTTTAACTCTGCTTCTCTTTCCACAGATGCTGCCAGACCTGCTGAGTGATTCCAGCATTTCTTGTTTTTATATCCATTAACATTGCTAATACCTTTGGTAGTCTAAGTCAATTATAGGTAATTTTTGTAATTTTCAAATTTAATGATTGTGTCTGAGGAGTCCAGCAGGTTTATAGATCTTATAAACCGAAACATAATGGAAATCCAAAAATTATACAAATTGAAACCAGGTATATATTTAGTTTTGCACCTTGATTTGGAAAACAATTCTTTCAAATTATCAGTCCTCTCTGTCCTCCAGGACATGGTGGAAGTAATTGTAAATTTCCATGTCTGCAACGCAATCTGTATCGCAAGATGCAAACCAAACCTCATAAATTTCCCACTATATATCCCATTCTGTTGTTTCCCTACAGTGTCACTGCAGCACAATAGATTTAATGTTCTTCAAATAGATTTTTATGATTATGTCTTGAATTCTTGGGTGTTTTTAAACACAGGCAGTCAATCTCATCTTCGTAACTTCAAAATGATTAACAGGAAAATTCACAAGGAAGTGCTGTGTCCAATATAAAACTTTATGATGTGGGAGGTGATGAACAGGACAGTCAGTTGCTTCTCATTTCTTTCCACTGCTTAACCATTTTCTGGTGTTGTGTTATTGGCTCTTAACGCAAATGTACCAAACATTATAACAATGATTAGGCAACTAAATGAAGTGTTCTTTATTGAAGAATAACCAAGGATAGGCAACCGGCATGTAGCACCACGGATATTTGACAAAATTATTGACTCAGCCACAGACATGGGGGCAATTAATTTGTCTATAAAGTCAATCTAATGCCATCAAAACAGTCCAATTTAAAACACATTTCTCCCTATAGATAAAGTAGCTAAGCATACAAACATCAATGGAGAGCAGCACAACTATATTAGCTAGCTATCAAGCAAAATAGTATGCAATACAATTGTAAATGACTTTTGTTGACAGAATAGAGCCAGCTACACCATGTCACAGGGTGGTAGATGGATTTTCGAATCCAGTCCAAAATCTCACGACCAGTGTTTCTTTCAACTTTTTTCAGTATTGTCCCAGGCTTTTATGGCTTTTCCCATTGTTCACTCTTGTGATCACTGCCACTACCTCGAACAACGCTGCTAACACATTGCACAAATCTGCATCACTGCCACCATATTGTGTTATTGGCTCTTAACATAAACGTACCAAACTCCATAACAATGATTGGTAAACTAAAATAGGTTTGTTATTGAATAATAACAGGATTCTGCTGACTAACACTGCTCCAACTATTATATCAAATGTTAACTTGCATCACTTCCTACGATGATGTATACCAAACTATTTACATATTCAGTAGCATGTTAATTAGTATTAAAGCAATATCACAACAGATACCTTGGAAACCATCATCAAAGCAAGATACAAATAAAAGATAATGAACATGACTTCATTTTCTGCACTCTCACTTTGTACACTTGCTCTCACTCTTGCATGCACTGACCCATAGCCAATCGAGAACAATAATATTGTAAAATTTATTTGCAGCATTTTGTCGAATTAAATATCTATTCATGGTTTAATTAGTATAATTCAATAACTGACTGAAAGTTCCTAGGTTCTTATCTATTCAGCAGAATTTTTATTCAGAAGTCCCATGGATAGCTAACCCTATGATAAAATGCATTTTAATCAGTGTAACCACTTTTAAAAAAATATTCTTCAACTTAAACCAGAGCAAGTTACAATTATGGCCATTTCCTGATTGCAGAGTATATTCATTGCTGTCTTTTCTATATAAAGCATAATTTCATTCTTTGTTGAAACAGCTGGAACTTGGATAGGGTATCCATGGCTTTCCAGTTCATGCTGGGAAATTTGGTATCCATCTTTCTGTTGTTCTTTTTCTGGGAAAAAGAGGGACAGGTGGGGATGTGGTAGGAATATGGGATTAGTGTACGATTAGTATAAATGGGTGGTTGATGGTCGGCACAGACTCGGTGGGCCGAAGGGCCTGTTTCAGTGCTGTATCTCTAAACTAAAACAAGGTTATGTTTTACATCTCTTAGTAATCTTTGATATTATAGTATACTTATTCACTTAAAAGTGTATTGCAAGTTAAATTCTTTAATAAATATATGAAAGTTAATAAATCATCTCATGTAGCATTCTGTATACAACTACAAGAACCCCCTCTCTGTGTTTCTTTAAGTTGAGAGATACATATTGAAGAGAGTTTCCCAGACCCTTATCTTTGGCCTCCTTATCTGGAGAGACAATGGGTAAGCGCCTGGAGGTGGTCAGTGGTGTGTGGAGCAGCGCCTGGAGTGGCTATAAAGGCCAATTCTAGAGTGACAGGCTCTTCCACAGGTGCTTTAAAACTTGCTTTAAGATGCTCTATGATTCTGTACTGCTTTCCCTTTAAAAACTCTCTTGGCTGCTTTGATTGACAGGAGCAGGTATTTAGCAGTGCTTGTCCATTTACTGAGCTTCCAGCACTCTAGTCTGTCTGTTTACACAGCTGAGCAATAAGCATTTCACGTGTTTAGTTTTTCTCTGCTAGAGTTTGTTTATACAGCTGTTCAATAGGCAATTCTTCACACTTGAGTGGTTTTATGAGTTTTTTACACTTTGGCTGAGTGAATGAAAGGTATTCACGCTCAAGTGCTTTGATGATTTTTTAAAAAAAGCTTTAACTGCAAGCTGCTTGAATGGAGGAGTCTGACGCTTTTTGCTGTCGGGCACCTCCTGTGGTGCCAACTTCGATCAGACTTAGAGGGGATCCTTTGAAAACAATCTATCAGCCTGAAATAGGGATTGGGTTTTCCCAGTTTTTTTTCCTTTTACTGAGCCTTTAAAAAAAAAAATCAACTTTGCAAGCACCTCAAAGCATTTTTTCAATGGGGAGTCTTGGACTGTCGGGACAATGATTGACCCAATCGCAGTGATTGATTTGCAGCCTGTTGTTCAGTGTTCTGTCTTCTACAGCTTGAGGTAAAGGTTTTCTTCTTTCCCTGTTTGGGCCAGAATTTTTTTTTAAACTTTCTCTCTTAACTGTAGGAAGGTAGTTTTTAAAGCTGTGTTCCCTATTGTCTTTTAGTTTATACTTTGCCTTCTCACCACAGCTGCCACCATATAATGAATTCTTTTATGTTGTCTGATGCAACATAAATGAGATGCATTGCGTGCAGTTGATTGAAGATCTCAAAACAGGTTTATTACAGCTAAGCTAGTATGTACAGTACAGAGCTGATGAAGCTAACTACTTACACAACCTTCATCTAGGTGTTACAGTTGCAGAGTGACTCTGACCTGTAGTCACCTGACTGCATCCTGGTACTTAACTCATTAGCATACTAAGATAGAGTAATAGAGTCATATAGCACAGAAACAGGCCCTTCGGCCTATCGTGTCTGTGCCGGCCATCAAGCACCTAACTATTCTAGTCCCATTTTCCAGCACGTGGCCAATAGCCTTGTATGCTATGGTGTTTCAAGTGCTCATCTAAATACTTCTTAAATGTTGTGAGGGTTCCTGCCTCTACCACAATTTCAGGCAGTGTATTCCAGATTCCAACCACCCTCTGGGTGGAAAAACATTTCCTCAAATCCCCTCTAAACCTCCTGCCCCTTACCTTAAATCTATGCCCCCTGGTTATTGACACCTCCGCTAAGGGAAAAGTCTCTTCCTATCTAACCTATCAATGCCCCTCATAATTTTGTATACCTCAATCATGTCCCCCCTCATCCTTCTCTGTTCGAAGAAAAACAAGCCTAGCCTTTTCAGTCTCTCTTCATAGCTGAAATGCTTCAGCCCAGGCAATATCCTGGTGAATCTCCCCTGCACCCTCTCCAGTGCAATCACATCCTTCCTATAGTGTGGTGCCCAGAACTGTACACAGTACTCCAGCTGTGGCCTAACTAGCATTTTATACAGCTCCATCATAACCTCCCTGCTCTTATATTCTATGCCTCAGCTAATAAAGGCAAGTATCCTATATGCCTTCCTAACCACCTTATCTACCTGTGCTGCTGCCTTCAGTGATCTATCGACAAGTACACCAAGGTCCCTCTAACACTCTGTACTTCCTAGGGTCCTACCATCCATTGTATATTCCCTTGCCTTGTTAGTCCTCCCAAAATGCATCACCTCACACTTCTCAGGATTAAATTCCATTTGCTACAGCTCTGCCCATCTGACCAGCCCATCTATATCGTCCTGCAATCTAAGACTTTCCTCCTCACTATTTATGACACCACCAATTTTCGTGTCATCTGCAAACTTACTTATCATACCTCCTAACTTCATGTCTAAATCATTAATGTACACTACAAACAGCAAGGGTCCCAGCACGATCCCTGCAGTATACCACTGGTCACAGGCTTCCACTAGCAAAAACAACCCTCGATCATTACCCTCTGTTTCCTGCCACCAAGCCAATTTTGGATCCAATTTGCCAAATTGCCCTGGATCTCATGGGCTCTTACCTTCTTGACCAGTCTCCCACGTGGGACCTTATCAAAAGCCTTACTGAAGTCCATGCAGACTACACTTTACCCTCATCTACACATCTAATCACCTCCTCAAAATATTCAATCAAGTTAGTCAGACACGATCTCCCCCTGACAAAGCCATGCTGACTATCACTGATTCTTCCCTGCCTCTCCAAGTGGAGATTAATCCTGTCCCTCAGACTTTTTTCCAATAGTTACCCACCACTGATGTTAGACTCACCAACCTGTAATTACCTGGTTTATCCTTGCTACCCATCTTGAATAATGGTACCACATTCGCTGTCCTCCAGTTCTCTGGCACCTCTCCTGTGGCCAGAGAGGATCTGAAAATTTGTGTCAAAGCCCCTGCTATCTCCTCCCTTGCCTCACACAAGATCTTAAAAGGACATCACTCTTAAAGGCAATCATACAACAGGATGCACCAGAGTAAAGCTTGGGGAGAATCGCTCACCCGGCAGCCGAAATACCCAGGGAGATGCAGATAGTGAGATGGAGACTGGCGGCTCCATACCCCAGATAGGGAGGCTCAGATATAGCCTAAAGGCTTGATTTCTGCTTTCTTGAGCTAAGTGTTAGAGAAAATCATCAAGGGAACACAAAAGAACCTTTTCTCTGCATTTATCACAAGCTCTGCCTAATGTAGTAGTGTTTGATGTTGATTCCCTGTTGAAAACATGAAAAAATGTTCCATTAAACAGTATTGAAATATCAGTGAGTGCAAAAGAAAAATGTTAAAATTTTAAAAAGATGCAAACCAAATTCTGGATATATGTACATTAGCAACCTAAAGCATTAATATTTTAAATTTACTTTTTGATAAATGTTTATTAACTTCCAGCAACGTAGCATAGCCCCAATCTCAGAACAACATTCCTTGTGACATTATGCACTTCCATGGCTCTATGGTAACAACAACAACTTGCATTCATATAGCACTTTTAATGTACTGAAACATCCCAAAGTGATTCACAGGAGTGGTTATCAAACAAAATTTGATGCCAAGCCACGTAAAGAGATATTAGGACAGGTGATCAAAAGCTTGATTAAATAGCTAGGTTTTAAGGAGCATCTTAAAGGCCTTACTTCTGAGTCAAGAAGGTTGTGGGTTCAAGTCCCACTCAGGAGACTTGAGTACAAAATCTCGGCTGAGACCACAGTGCACAACTGAGGGAATGCTGCACAATTGGAGGTGCCTGTCTTTCAGATGAAACGCTAAATCAAGGCCTATCTGCCCTCTCAGGTGGATGTAAAAGATCCCATGGCACTATTTCAAAGAAGAGCAGGGAACATTTTCCCTGGTGTCCTGGCCAAGACTCATCCCTTGACCAACATCATTAAAAACAGATTTTTTTGGTCTTTATTGCATCCCTGTGTGGGAGTTTGCTGTGTACAAATTGACTGCCACATTTCCTACATAACAATAAAGTCGATACTCCAAAAATATTTCATTGGCTATAAAGTGCTTTGAAACATCCTGAGGTCATGATAGGCACTGTATTAAAGCAAGTCTGTCTTTCTTTCAAATTAGCCATCCTTTGAACCATTTTATGGCATGTTTTTAGATCGTAGTTGTTTTGATGACACTTAGAATTGGCAGTGCAACATGCCATCAAATAGTTGTTCAGGTGGAGAGAAAGGTTACTTGTTTATGACCTATGTTTATAATATTTCTTGAGCATTTTGAGAAAACTGCAATTAATTGTTAAGCAGATCATTTAAATGCAACTATGCCACAGTTTCTAAATACTTAAGAGGCCTGCACACATGTATTAAGTTTGGCATGGGTGCAGGACGAATATTTAGCTAGGATGCAAAAGGGCAACAACAACATGGAGTTTTTTTTTTAAATATGGAACGCTTCACGAATTTGCGTGTCACCCTTGCGCAGGGGCCATGCTAATCTTCTCTGTATCGTTCCAATTTTAGTATATGTGCTGCCGAAGCGAGTTTGCTGTTATTATCCTTCCTGAGGAACAGAACAAATCGTACATTGGAGCACACAACTGGAGAACTCATGAAAAGGCTTATTCCTAGGCAGGGGGTATACAGAGCTATATCTTAAGACAACCAAGATAGTAATGTCCAAGGAGATCAAAGCTCTCCAAGATGGCAATTACTCAAGTAGGTAGTTTGTCAATCTGTAGCCAAAGAACTATGCTAGTTTGGATTCAAGAGATAAGCAAGGGCTATTTCAAAGAAGTTTCAGACATTTACACAGAGGTGTAGATCAGCTATTGGAAAAACTGCAACAATTCTAAGCAACAAGCCTTCCCTAAGATTGAGTATGATTGACTGCAGTTGTGCAGGTCAGGGTGCCCACATTTGGTTTAATGGTGCACATAAATTGCAAAGACTTCTATTCAACATACAAATGGTTTACAATGCACAATGGACTGTACATATCAATGCACATTACCAAGAATAAACACGACTCCTTCATTCTCAACCATTCTCTTCCTGCAGAGTTGAATGCTATTTCCAACTGCGAGGTTATTTGTTTGAGTAATTAGTCTATGGCATAAAAATACTCATGATACTATTGCACAGTCCACAGCCAGAAGAACATAATTACACCCAGCCACATGATCCATTCTATAAAGCTAACATTCAGGACTCAAAAATTTGTTGGCACTTGTTTTGGTCCCGGAGCCAAATTCGCGATCTGCCCGTGGCCATTCCCATTGAGGCAGGCAGCAGGCAAGTTCGTGCTCAACGAACCATCTAATTTTTTTTTTAAAGAGTGCACAGGCAATTTGTTTAAGTGTGCGGTCCCATTAATTTTTTTTGCGCAATTGCGCTTGCGTGGTAACTTAAAGGGACTAATTTGTGCTAGGCCTGCGCAGGACCTTTCAGGTTGCCTCGCAGTGCGCAGCTTAGAGGGGACATTGTTTGCATTGCCTTTTCCTTAAATGATTGTAGCGTTGGGCCAAGCGGAGCCTGCACTGCTGGATGGCTGAGTGTTCAGCGGGTGGCCCAGCTGTGTGCACTGATAGCACATGGTGCAGTCAGCCTGTTCCTCTTAAAGGTGAACTGCACTCAGTAGAAGGGAGTTGCTGCTGACTGCCTGTACTGACAAATAGAGCACCAGCCTAGCTTCATGGATGCAGTGCTGGAGGTCGACAGGAAGAGAGAGGTCACATTCTGAAAGTGGGGAGGAGGATCACCCTCTGAAGGGAATGGGAGCAAGTGGCCAGGGAGATTATTCCCCAGAGTCTGACCCCGAGAACCTGGCAGTAGTACTGTAAGAAGTTAAATGACCTCACACGGATGGTCTAGGTAAGTGAATGCATCTTCAGATGACATCTCAAACCCACCACACCACCAACTCTCACACTGCTCAATGCACCACACCTCCATCACTCACCTATCAGCAGTCCCTAATACACATCACTCATGCCTACCATTCAGATGCTCCACCTTAACCTCACGAAACGTCCAATGATACTTGCCTCACACCCACCTCCCACTGCTTCCGGGAGGAAATAGTTCTCCGCAACATAGCCCGTGGCACCCAGCATCACTGAGAATATTCAGGATGATGGGATGTTCCTGCCCTCGGCCTAGGGCCCTACCAATTCAGAGTCAAATTTTACAAATTTCACAGTCACGGCATTTTAAGAATCGTGAATTTTATGATTTCATGAATTTAAACTGTAAATTTCATGGTGTTGCGACAAACCATGAAAATGATCTATTTAAAACAAAAAAGACAAGTGAGGTTTCTGGTTTCAAATGGCATTTAGTGTATATTCAAAAACTATTGTAAAAAGCTGACTATAAACAGGTCACATTCTTTACTCACTAAGTCAGGGGCTGAATATGAGCACGGAGACTCAAACGCGTTAATCTGAGACTTCACCTGCCCACAATGTGTAGCAAAAACCTTTGGTAGGTAGTCCTGTCGTAGTTTGTTTGCACTTGGCAAGCAACCAACATTTTGCACATTTTGTTGAATGAATACCCACAGCTTTGGGTGATCAGGTTTATCCAATGGTATGTGTGCACTTGCAAAAGCATCCACAAGTTCCATTGTAACCAACTGATGATTTTCTGAGCTGTCTGTCAACTTCTGAAAAAGAGATGAAATCGTTGTTTGTTTGTTTGCATGTTTGTTTTCCGGCAGTGCGGTGTCGGATGCTCTTTTTCTGCTGTGATGGTTTTTGGACTCTAAGCCGTGCTGAACTGTTGCCTGCTGTGTGTGATTCAATGAAACGTTGAAGCTTCTACAAAACATTATACCACCATCGGCATGCAGAATTTGTCTTCCAAATTCTTTCATTTGATATGCTGCAGTAATGGTTGTAGCCATTTTCGATTTGCTCATTTTGGCATTCTCACTTGTCTGCTAATGCTCAAAACTGCATTGGAAGCCCTCCCTCATCTATTAATAGACAAGATGAGCCTTGTGTCAATCAATAAAACACATGATGTTCGCAACATGCCCAGCAATCAGCAAGTTGAGCCTTGTGTCAATGAATAAAATGTAAAATGGCTGATTTTACAGAGGACCTGAGATTTTGTGGTCCGTGACACATTTTTTACAGCCATGAATTTGGTAGGGCCCTACTTATGTCCCTTCTCAACTCCCACCTCACCCTCATCTTGCTATCTGGCATGACGAGCAAGCTGCAGATGATGTGACCATGGACCTTTTGCTTCTCACCCCAACCCCCTTGCCTCTACCCAACCTTCCCTTTCTGATTTTCTGCTTTCAGATGCCCAAGAACTGTCACCTGCCTATCCACAGTCGCCTAAGGAGGAAGAGGTAGAGCAACAGCACATCATTGATGAAGAAGCCCCATCACTTGATCTGACACTTGCAGCCCTCAGCTCAGATACTGGCATTGTGCAAACTTTCTCAGTTAGTATAGTATTGGGATCCACATGTGGTGAGTCATTGGGCACGTGTGAGCTGCAGCCATGCCAGTGGGTAAGGATACCTTGTGTGCCAGCTCACTGAAAGGTGAGGTCGCAGACGGGTTCTGCCATAGGGGACTCAGATGAGGACCTCTGGGGCAGCATAAAGGAGAATGCTGATGAACATGCACAGCCAGATGCTTGGTGCATTGTCTGGCCTGATAGCCAGCCTCCTGTCACTGTAAAAGAGCATGGTGGAATCCAGCTCTGGCATGGCAGAGGGCATTGAGCAGGGTTTGGAGCGCAACCTTCCCAATGTGGAAGTGGTGACTAACTCCATGACAGCATTGGCAGAACCACCTGTGATGCAGCATCTGGTGGTTGGTGTCTCAGCTTCCACTGCAGCACAGGTGGAAGCCACTCAATGTCTCAGTGTAGTGGTCTGACAGAACTCAGACAGAGGATATGAGTCAAGGCGTCATCGTCATTTATGGCACAGAAAGGAGGCTGGAAATTCTATGGCGAGTAACTCACCTCCTGTCTCCTCAAAACCTGTGTAGCATCTACATGGCACAAATCAGAAGTGTGATGGAATACTCTCCACTTGCCTGGATGGGTGGAGCTCTGACAACACTCAAGAAGCTTGACACCATTCAGGTCAAAGCAGCCCGTTTGATCGGCACCCTATCCACCACCTTCAACATTCACTCCCTCCACCAGCGATGCACAGTGGCAGCAGTGTGTACCATCTACAAGATGCACTGCAGCAACTCACCAAGGCTCCTTAGACAGCACCTTAGTTTAAGACTCTTGTTTGTGATTGGAGCATGTCACTTTCAAACTTATGAATTCCATGATATTATGATCACTGTTTCCCAGTGGATCTTTTACTATGACATTGTTTATTAACCCTGCTTCATTTCACAATACTACATCTAAGATAGCTTTATCCCTATTTGGCTCCACAAGTATTGCTCCAAGAAACTGTCCCAAAAACATTCTATAAACTCATCTTCTGGACCACTCATGCCAATTTCATTGTCCCAGTCGAGATGAAGATTAACAACCCCCACAGTTATTACATTGCCTTTGTTACAAGCTCCAATGTTCTGTCCAATGGTATAACTACTGTTCGGGGGCCTACAAACTACTCCCACCAGTGTATTCTGTTTGTTACTTTTCCTTATTTCCACCCTTACTGATGCTACTTCATGATCTTCTGAGGCAGATCCTTTCTCACTAATACCCTTATGTCATCCTTTACCATCAGTACTACCCGTCCTCCTTTGCTATTTTCCGAAATATTGTGCACCCTGGAATATTTCCTAACCTTGATCACCATGTAACCACGTCTCTGTGATGGTGATTAGATCTAAATCTTGCACCTCTATTTGTGCCACTAGTTTATCTATCTTATTGCAGATGCTTCATGCATTCAGAAATAGAACCTATAATTTCATTTTTTTGCTTCTATTCCCTGCAATGACTTTATTTTCTGATGTACAATTTCTGTTAAACTCTGTCCCTTCCTGTCCCATTCTGCTTGTCTACCAACAATGCTATACTGCTCCGATATTTGGATTTCTAAATCTCACCTCTCCCAAACCACCCCCGCCCACGCTGTTAGTTGACAACCTCTAGTCTTATCTGCTGGCTCACTCTTGAGCTTGTATGCACTGTCACTTCCTATCACACCCTGATTATCATTGTCTTTACTGCTATCTTGCTCTCTTGCCTTCTCCTCTCTCTTTAAATTATCACATCTTCCCTCACTTGATCCCTCACCCCCACTATTTAGTTTAATGCCCTCTCTACTTCCCTAGTTATATGACTTGCCAGAACACTTGTCAGGTGTGGACCGTCCCAACGGTACACTCCCACTTTCGCCAGTACTGGTGCCAATGCCCCATGAATCAAAACCCATTTCTCCCACACTAATCTTTGATCCATGCATTTAACGGTCTAATCTCATTCACCCAATGCCAATTTCCTTGTGGCTCAGTAATAACCTGGAGATTATTACCTTTGAGGTCCTGCTTTCTAATTTAACCCCTAGCTGCTCATACTCCCTATGCAGAACCTCTTTCCTAGTCCTATCTATGTCATTGGTACCCACGAAGACCACGATAACTGAATCCTCCCCCTCCCACTGCAAGTTCCTCTCCAGTCCTGAGCAGATGTCCTGAACCCTGGCAACGGGCAGACAACACAGCCTTCTGGACTTTCCTTGTTGGCTGCAGAGAACGATATCTATCCCCCTGACTCTACTGTCCCTATTACTACTACATTCCTATTTACTCTCCCCGCCTAAATGGCTTCCTGTACCACAGAGCCATGGTCAATTTGTTCATCCACCCCGCAGTCCTCGCTCTCACTCATACAAGCTGAAAGAAACTCAAACCAGTTGGACAATTCCAAGGGCTGAGCCTCCTCCACTTCTGCCTTCTCGATCCCCTTACCTGCCTCGCTCACAGTCACATCCTCCGGTCCCTGACCAAATCAGAAGACCCTATCCTATGGGGTATGGCTGCCTTCTGGAACAAAGTGTCCAGGTAACTATCCCCCTCCCTGATGCATCGCAGTGTCTGTAGCTCGACCACCAGCTCACTGACTCTGAGCCGAAGCTCCTTTAGCTGTAGACACCGACTGTAGACTCGGTTGCCATGGATCACACTGGTGTCCACCAGCTCCCATATACTGCAGCCGCAACACATCACCTGCCCTGTCATCCTGATTTTGTGTTAAATAAGGAATTAATTATTTACTGAATTAATGAATGGGAAATATTCAGCCAATCTATTAAGCATAACTAGTATTAGTAAATAAAACTTTACAACTAGTAAAAGTACCCGAGTTTTGAAAGATAAACGATAAAAAACTCACCAACCATTCAACTACCTGTTTTCCTGTGATTTTTAAAAAAGTTATTGTGGGCATTGCTGGCGAGGCCAGCATTCATTGCCCATCCCTAATTGCCCTTGAGAAGGTGGTGGTGAGCCTCCTTCTTGAACCGCTGCAGTCCATGTGGGGTAGGTACAACCACAGTGCTGTTAGGAAGGGAGTTCCAGGATTTTGACCCAGCGACAGTGAAGGAATGGTGATGTAGTTCCAAGTCAGGATGGCGTGTGGTTTGGAGGAGAACTTGCAGGTGGTGGTGTTCCCATGCAACTGCTGCCCTTGTCCTTCTAGGTGGTAGTAGTCGTGGGTTTGGAAGGTGCTGTCGAAGGAGCCTTGGTGCTTTGCTGCAGTGCACTTTGTATATGGTACAGACTGCTGCCACTGTGTGTTGGTGGTGGAGGGAGTGAGCATTTGTGAATGGGGTGCCAATCAAGTGGGCTGCTTTGTCTTGGATGGTGTCGAGCTTCGAGTGTTGTTGGAGCTGCACCCATCCAGGCAAGTGAAGAGTATTCCATCACACTCCTGACTTGTGCCTTGTTGATGGTAGACAGGCATTGGGAAGTCAGGAGATGAGTTACTCACTGCAGGATTCCTAGTCTCTGACCTGCTCTTGTAGACACGGTATTTATATGGCTACTCCAGTTCAGTTTTTGGTCAATGGTAACCCCCAGGATGTTGATCGTGGGGTTTTCAGTGATCGTAATGCCATCGAATGTCAAGGGGAGATGGTTAGATTCTCTCTTGTTTGAGATAGTCATTGCCTGGCACATGTGTGGCGCGAATGTTACTTGCCACTTATCAGCCCAAGCCTGGATATCCAGGTCTTGACGCATTTCTATGTAGACTGCTTCAGTATTTGAGGAGTCACGAATGGTGCTGAACATTGTGCAATCATCCCCACTTCTGACCTTATGATTGAAGGAAGGTCATTGATGAAGCAGTTGAAGATGGTTGGACCTAGAACACTACCCTAAGGAACCCTTGCAGTGATGTCTTAGAGCTGAGATGATGGACCTCCAACAACCATAACCATCTTCCTTTGCGCTAGGTATGACTCCAGTTTTGCTAGGGCTCCTTGATACCATACTCGGTCAAAATATTTTCACATTTGATTTTTCCTTGTCGTAAAGGACATGAGGGAACCAACAAGAGGGAAAAACATACTTGACCTTGTCTTCGCCAATCTGCCTGTTACAGATGCATCTGTCTACGACAGTATTGGTATTGTCACACTTTGATTTTTTTTCTCCTCAAAATGAGATCGGTTCGCTCTGGTGGCCTGAGCTGGCTAGGCTAACTCTTTTACACTGCTCAGTGGGCCTGCTCTCTCCCTCTGCCACCACTCTTTTAAACTGCTTTCTGGTCCTGCTTGCTCTCTCTCTCTGCTGCTGCTCTTTTCCACTGCTCGCTGGTCCCGCTCTCTCTTTCTCACTCTCTGCTGCTGCTCTTTTACATTGATCGCTGGTCCCCTGCTCTCTCTCTGATTGTTTGGTGGTCACCCATTCCCTCTCTTCCTACAAACTCTTAAACTGCAGGGTGACCACATCTATAAACGTGCTATCCACATTGCTCTCAGCCTCATGGATGCACAGCAGTGACGCAACCTGCTGCTCAAGTTCTGAGACCTGGAGCTCAAGCGGCTGCAACTGAACACTTCGTACACATATGGTTATCAAGGACCCATGAAGTGCCCTGGAGTTCCCATATAGCGCAGGATGTGCACTCCAGAGGTTGCAGCAGCTCTGCCATTCCTCTATCTATTAAAATATATACCCTGCTATTAAAAGTAAACCCTCCTACTACAACAAAACTCTGCTACTAATGAATACCACAAGTTGTACCCCTGTACTTTTTGGATTCAGATCAGTTCTCTACTAAATTATGAACACAGAATTCATCATAAGCTTCCTTTCATACTACTCTCCACATCTTTAGTCATCCAGAGAACTCTAGTTTTTTGATGTGCTTCCTTTCCCCTTGTGGGAATGTGTCTAGTCTGTTCCCCAAACTATCTCCTCTTTTGAAGGCCCTCCCCATTGCTCATTTTCGGTTTTACCTGCCAAACTTTAATTCCAGTCCACCTTAGCCAGATCCCTTCTCAACTCATTGAAATTAGCCCTCCTCCAGTTAAATATTTTCACATTTGATTTTTCCTTGTCTCTTTCCATAACTACTCTAAACCTAATCATATGGTGATCACTGTTTCCCAAATGCTGTCTCAATGACACATGCTCCACTTACCCCATTTCATTTCCCCAGAGCTAGTTCCAGCACTGCTTCCTTCCTCACTGGGATGGAAGCATACTCAGCAAGAAAGTTCTCTTGTACACATTTCAAACACTCCTTCCTTTCTTTGCCCTTTACACTGTTACTTTCTCAGTCTATATTAGAATGGAACTGATGGAATTGCTCTCTCAGAGAGCCAGTACGGACACAATGGGCTGAATGGCCTCCTTTTGCACTATAACAATTCTGTGATTCTGAGAGAATAATTTAAATCCTCCATTATCACTACTCTGTAGTTCTTGCATTTTTCTGCAATTTGCTTGCAAATCTGCTCTTCCATGAGGCGTATTTTTCAGGTTTCTAATGAGTACATCTGAGATCAGCGGATAGTTAATTGCATATGAGGTTAAAATGTTTGCATCTTACATGTCACAGCATTAAAATATGATTATCAAATTTGAGCTCTGATTTCGTGGTATTGTTTCCCAAATGGAATATTACACTACTCTTGGAAAAACCTATTTGAATCTTCCCTTCTGAATGTTAGTTAAGTTGAGCAGCTTGACAAACAGTTTTTACAATAAGGTTATTAAAAGATGACACCTGGAAACTTGCTCTCTTTTAATGAGATTGCCAATTAGAACCAGTTTTGTGCTGTGGATCCCTGCACACTGTGTGCTGAATATTATGAGTGTGCTGCAAATCGCGGTGGTGGGTTCTGTTCTCGGCGGTCCGCTCGCCCCGATCCGCCATTGCTGACCCCCCGCGATATTTCACGCAGGGGCTCATTTAAATGGAGGAGGTAGAGTGGCTGGCCCCGATGACAGAGGGGGCGGGTGCTCTGTCCCAGGCAGTGGCATCTGGCATCACTATACAGGGGCCAACGCCATTTTTAAAGGACTTCAGGCCCTTCACATTCATTTACATGTTTAAAGGTGCTGTTTTGGTAGAAAGTGCAGAAAATTTTATTTATCTTTGATTCCCCTCTTCCCACCCTCCCCCCACTGAGTTCTCATTTCGTAAATTGACATTTCCCCCAAAAAAAGCACTTTTGAAAATGCTGAACTTTAACCCCTCCACCTTCAGAACATTTGACCCTCAACCCCTTCCCACCATCCCCACAACCAATTGGAGAGGTTTTCCCCACTCCCACACCCCTCCTGACCCGACGATTTCACTGCTCCCCCCTCCCCACCAGTGTTCCGAAGGTGCGGGAGTTCTGGCCGGCAACTAGAATATCTGTGTGGGTTCATAGGAACATAGGAGCAGGAGTTGGCCATTCAGCCCATCAAGCCTGCCTCACCATTCAATATGATCATGGCTGATCATCCGCTTCAATGCCTTTTTCCCCACACTATCCTCATATCCCTTTATGTCATTTGTATTTAGAAATTTGTCAATCTCTGCTTTAAACATACTTCATGACTGAGCTTCCACAGACCTCTGGGGTAGAGAATTCCAAAGATTCACAACCCTCTGAGTAAAGAAATTTCTCTTCATCTCTGTCCTAAGTGGCTTCCCCCTTATTTTGAAAGTGTGTCCCCTGGTTCTAGATTCCCCAACCAGAGGAAACATCTTACCTGCATCTACTCTCTCTGTCCCTTTCAGTATTTTGTAGGTTTCAATGAGATCACCTCTCATTCTTCGAAACTCGAGAGAATATAGGCCCAGTTTCTCCAATCTCTCTTCATAGGACAGTCCTGCCATCCAGGAACAAGTCTGGTGAATCTTTGTTGCACTCCATCTATGTCAATAATATCCTTCCTAAGGTAAGGGGACCAAAACTGCACACAGTATTCCAAATGCGGTCTAACCAAGGTTCTATACAATTGAAGCAAGACTTCACTACTCCTGTACTCAAATCTCTTGCGATAACAGCTAACATACCATTAGCCTTCTTAATTGCTTGCTGCACCTACATGTTAGCTTTCAGTGACTTATTGACAGGGACACCCAGGTCCCTTGGTACATCTGCACTTTCTAATCTCTTACCATTTAAGAAATACTCTGCACATCTGCTCCTCCTACCAAAGTGGATAACCTCACATTTTTCCACATTATATTCCATCTGTCACGTTCATTTGAATGTTTTTAACATACTTTTAATATTGAAATGAAGGCACTGCCAGCAAGCGGCAGTGTGGGGGGGGGGGGGGGGGGGTGTGGGGGGGAGGTGGTGGGGGGAGGGGGTGCACACTGAGGCCACGCTGCCACTGGTAAAATGCGGCATGGCCTTCTTGGTATTGGGGGTCGCGGTGTGCCTCACCCAGAAGAATTTTCCAGGCCTCCCCACCACAACCCCCGACGCCAGAGGGCTCATAAAATTCAGCCCAGGGCATTGGGTTGAGACTACTTAAACCATATTAATATAGAATCTATCCAGGGAAAAGTCAGAGCAGGATTTCATTCCAGCAGTTGGTGCTGGCCCACCGCCACCTTCTCAAGTCAATAAACACTGGCCTTGCCAGCGATACCTATCCAATGAACAAATAAATGAGGGGAGAACAGGCTTAGGTTAATTGGGTAAATAGACTAAAATGTATGGCAGTAAATGAACATTAGGAAACATTGAAAGAAACAATTCAAAATATTCAACAAAAATACATTCCATTGAAAGACAAAAACTCAACAAGAAAGACCCATCCGTGGCTTACTCAGGAAGTTAAGGATACCATTAAAATAAAAGAGGCGGCTTACAATGTTGCAAAAAACTGTAGCGAGTCTGAGGATTGGGAATGTTTTAGAAACCAAAAAAAGTTGATAAAAGTGGAAAAAATAGAATGACAGTAAATTAGCCAGCAATATAAAAAGATTGTAAGAGCTTTTCTAAGTATATAAAAAGGAACAGAGTAGCTAAAGTAAAAGTTGGTCCCTTAGCAGCAAAGACAGGAGAAAGTATCATGGGGACTGAGGAAATGGCAGAGGCATTGAACAAATATTTTGTGTGTCTTCACAATAGAAGACATAAGTTTCATACCAGAAATAGACAGTAACCTAGGGGCTGAAAAGAGTGAGGAAATTAAGGAAATTCATATCAGCCGAGAAAAGTATTAGAAAAATTTAAGGGAATAAAATCTGATAAATCCCAGGGACCTGATGGCCTACACCCTCAGGTTTGAAAAGAGCTGCAGAGATAGTGGACGCGCTAGTTATGATTTTCCAAAATTCCTTAGATTTGGGATTGGAAGTTGGCAAATGTTACACTGCTTTTCAAGAAAGGTGGGAGAGAGAAAACAATGAAATACAGGCCAGTTAGCTTCACATCAGTCATTGGGAAAATGCTGGTATCTATTATTAAGGAAGTCTTAACAATGCACTTAAAAAAAGCATAGTATGTTTAGAACAAGTCAAATTGGTTTTACTAAAGGGAAATCCTGTTTGTCAAATTTATTAGAGTTATTTGAGGATGTAACTAGTAGGGTAGAGAAAGGGGAACCAGTAGATGTAGTATACCTGGATTTCCAAAAGGCATTTGATAAGGTATGACACAGAAGTTTAGTAGGCAAGGTAAGGGCTCGTGGAATTGGGGGTAATATATTAACATGGATAGAGGATTGGTTAACAGACAGGAAGCAAAGAGTGGGCATAAACGAGGCATTTTCAAGTTAGCAGGCAGTGAATAGTGGAGTGCTGCAAGGATCAGTGCTGGGGCCTCAGCTTTTAGAATCTATATTAATGACTTAGCTGAAGTTTGCTGATGATACAAAAGTAAGTGGAAAGGTAAGCTGTGGGGAGGACACAGAAAGGCTGCAAAGAGATATAGACAGGTTAAGTGAGTGGGCAATAAGATGGCAGATGGAGTATAACGTAGGGACGTGTGAAGTTATTCACTTTGGTTGTGAAAATAGAAAATCAGAGTATATTTTAAAAAGTGTTAAACTTGTAAGTGTTGCTGTTCAAAGAGACTTGGGTGTGCTCGTACAAAGAATGCAAAAAGTTACCATGCAGGTACAGCAAGCAATTAGGAAGGCAAATGGCATGTTGGTCTTTATTGCAAGGGGATTGGAGTACACGCATAAAGAAGTCTTGCTAAAATTGTACAGGGCTTTGGTGAGACCATGGCTGGAATTCTTTGTTGGGTGGGAGGCCGCGCCCACTGGTCAAAATGTTGGTGATTAGCCTGCCTCCACCAGGCTTGGGGAGCCAGACCGGGATTTTTCGCTCCCCAGGCCCTCAATTGGTCTTGGGTGGGACTTCAAATCCTTGAGGCAGGAAGTCCCACCTAATGGAGCTGCCAGCCAATCAGCAGACCAGGAGTGGTGGCTACTGCTGGGACTACACCCAGCCATCACAAGGAAGGTGAAGGATGGCCTCGGAAGGCAGGTAGGTTTTTAGGGTCTTGCCAGGGACAATTGGCCAGGACCCGGTGAGGCAAGGGGGATTGGTTAGGGTGCGGGGGGGCGGGGGGTTAGTGTTGCTTGTTGGGGGTGGTTGAGGCATTGGGGGTGATCCTCCCTGGGGCACAGGGTGCCTGATCAGGATGGGCACCCCTCAAATCCGCAAGGCGGCCGCCTGGTTTTACCAGGCAGGGTTCGAGGCTTCAACCGTCCGGCCGCCGAGGGTAAAATACCCACGGCGGCAGGAGAAGGCTCTTAAGTGCCAGCTAATTGGCCACTTTAGGGTCTTGATTGGCCTGGGGCTAGCAGACTGTTTCTTGCCACTGCCGCCCCACATAAAATTTTAGCGGGCGCGAGTGGGGGTTGGGAACGCCCCCCTCCCACTCAATTTTACGCCCCTTTGAGGGTTAAGTGTTGGAAATTGAGATCAAAAACTGTTACTTTAATCAGAAGATCAGTTGCAGCTTTTCACACTCTATCCCTTGGTAGCTGAGTGCAGAATTAATCTTTCAGTATTGTGAAAGTTAGGCAAACATCTTCTGAAAGTTCAGTGCCCATCTGCCACCAGATAAGTTAAGATTATCCAGACTTTCTCATACAGTCCAGATTATCAGAATTAAGTATCAACACAACGTAAGTGATAGTGATTATGTCTAAACTATAATTAAGCTTCATTGAAAAGATGACGTGTGAATTATAAGTCAATATAAAAAAACTGTGAAAATACTGTAAAAATAAGGTCCAAGTTCAACAGGACGATTTTCAATAATTTACAAACTCTTTCAAATCTCAAGCTAAATTTAATATTGAAAATTTTAATGTTGCTGTGTTGTTAACTTTTGACATTATTTCAAATTTCTGTCTCTTTGTTTAGTTTTATAGAGTCCTTTAATTAATGCAAAATCTTTGTTGCCAGATAAGATGTCAGCTACAAATTTCTAAAAAAAATTGGCCATTAATTTTACAATGTGGTGAACCTGACTGTGCTGGCAAATGGCTGCAAGTGGTAATGACTTATTACAATGTGTGAGATCTTTGAAACAATTATTCTCTTGCATAATTTTAAGGCAATAAGGACATAAAAAAGGCATAGAATAAGAAAAATTTTGATAGCAGACCATGTGCAATTGCATGGGATTTTACCAAGTAAAGGCTGCTATTAAATTTATTTGTTTGAGAAGACTTTGGCGCAAAAATTTGGATCCACATCACCCACTTTTTGCATGCTACAAGTGCCCTCAGAGGTCCAAAATGGCATCCATGGCATGTGTGCATACTTCTACTGAGAGTTGCACCAGATGCCATATTGGTGAGGGTATTAGCATGGGCAGTGAGTGTCTGCTGGGAGTATGTAGAGTAGGCGCATCATGATGTGATTCAACATGCAACGTTGAGTTGATGCCCACCGCCATTTTGGAGCTCAATGCTCCAGCTAGTACCATCTCTTAATCACACATGGCTGAACATGCATTCAGTAGCCTGAAGGACATCCTCCCCCAACAACCTGACCAGTGGTATTTAAAGGGATCATCTACTACTTACAGGTTAGTTGCTGATTGATTTCTACTGGCTGTTGCTAAGATCGTTGCTAAGAACTTTCTAAAGTTCTTTAAAGTAGCTAAAGTCTACAGGGAGTGGTGTGGCAGGTGCTGAAGGACTTTGTCCTGACTTCAAGGATTCTGTACAAACTCGTTGCTCCCAGACATGAATGCACTGGTAGGCATTCCCCTTGGAATGCAGCATGACTTGGAGAATGCTAGAAGAGCGAGGAGGAGGACGGGGAGAAGAGCTGTCACCAGGAGGTGATATCCTCCCTAGATGTTCAGGAAGCAATTCATCGACCTGAAACGCAGTGAGGAACAGTTTCACTGAATTCTGCCACCTGGTGCAGCCACAACTACAACTGCAGAGCCGGCTGAGAAACGCAGTGCCATTGGCTGTGCTGATGACCATGGCCATGAACTTTTAAACATCAGGCTCCTTCCAAGCTGGAGTTGGAGATATGTGCAAAATCTCGCAATTTGCCATCCACTGTTGCAAAAGGAATGTCACTGAGGCTCTCTACATTTTATTCTCCCTTGCTGGAGGCCAGCAGGCAGTGAGCACACGACTGCCTGAGGAATGTGGGCATCCCCATGGGGACATTGTTCGGCAAGTGCCACATGTCAACTCTGCAACCGAAAAGGATTCCACCCCCTCAATATCCAGCTATTGTGTGACCATAGACAGAGAATTATTCAGGTCAATGCCCGGTATGTTGGCAGCAGTCATGATGCCTTCATTCTGTGGCTGTCCGCTGTGCCAGCTACATTTGAATCACCACAGCAAACCAAAGGGTGGACACTGGGTGACAAGGGCTATCCACGAATGACATGGCTAGACTCTGGTGCGAAACCCATGCACGTGGGTGCAGCATTCATACAATAAAAACCATGCTGTCACATAAAATGCAATAGAGCAGACCATTGGCATGCTGAAATGACGCTTCTGCTGCCTGGACTGTTCTGGAGGAGCCCTGTAGTACTCGACATAGCAGGTGTCAAGATTCATGCTGGTCTGCTGCATGCTGCACAACCTCGCCATCATGAGGACACAGCACTTGCCACCAGCTGTACAGTGAGCAGCAGTCGGAGGAGGACAGAGAAAAAAAAAAGACTTGCATTTAAATAGCACCTTTCATGACCACTGGACAAGTCAAAGTGCTTTACAGACAATGAAATACTCTGCTATAATGTAGGAAATGCTGCAGCCAATTTACACAGCAAATTCCCACAAACAGCAATGTGATAATGACTAGAGAATATGTTTTTGTATTGTTGATTGAGGGATAAATATTGGCTTGAAGACTAGGGATAACTCCCTGCTCTTCTTTGAAATAGTGTGGTGAGATCTTTTATGTCCAATTAAGAGGGCCTCAGTTTAATGTCTCAACTAAAGACAGCACCTCCGACAGTGCAGCACTCCCTCAGTACTGCACTGGAGCGTCAGCCTTGAGTTTTGTGCTCAAGTCCTGGAGTGGGATTTGAATCCACAACCTTCTTGACTTAGAGACAAGAGTGCTATTAACTGAGCCAGTACTGACTCACAAGGCAACCTTGACAGCTCCTTTTTGGCCATGTTGCCTGTGAACAAATCACTGGACTGTGATACCAGTAAATACAACCCCAATTCCCCACTCACCAATGGTCCCACACCTCAACTTCACTCCATCACTCAACATCACAGCGTCCAATTGGCTACAATACAAATATTAAAGCCAATATGAAATAAACGTTCCAAGCCAAATTTATAAATCTAAGCATGCTAAATATGCCGATAAAGTATGCACGATTGCATACAAATGTATACTAATCACACTTGTGCAGTCCCTTACTGCCTGTCTTCTATTTCCCTTTGCCTGTCCTCGTGCTCCGACACAGTGTTACCCCCAGTGACTGCTGCATGGTTGGTGGAAGGCTGCTGACTTTCAGTGAGGAAGACTGCAGATGGACCTGGAGGAAAACCTCAAGCAACTCTTGGCCGAGAAGGCCCAGGTTTGGACTGCAAAATCTTGGCATAGGCGGCAGCAGTCTGCTCTCATGCCCACATTTCTGTCCTTGTCCTGCTGCAGTGTTCCTGTGAACATCAATGCAAGCTCAAGGTGTAGCACCTCATCTTTCGATTAGGCACTCTAGAGCCTTGCGGACTCAATATTGAGTTCAAAAATGTATTTTTTAAAATGATTTTATTTTATTTTTAACCATGTGTCTGATTTTTCATGTTGTGCTTTTGGACAGAGCTGCTCATTACTTTGCCATTAACACTCTCTCTGGACTAATGCTTTGTCTTTCACCACAACCATTAACACTCTTTGCCTTTGTACCATAACATCTTTGTTATTTAATCTCTCCTGCCCTCTGCCCTATCACACACCTTCTCTTTTGTTCTCTTCCTCACCACCATCAACCTCCCCTTCACTTGCTTAAAACCTAATACTTTTTTTACCTTTGCCATTTTTGATGAAAGGTCCAGGCCTGAAACGTTAACTCTGCTGCTCTCTCCACAGATGTTGCCTGACCTGCTGAGTATTTCCAGCACTTGCAGGTTTTATTACGGCAACAATATGGTCTGTATGGCTAACATGCAACAGCAGGGCCACAGGCAAAGTGGCAGTGGTGTGAAGTTGAACGCTGAGAGAGAACAGCCGGTTCACACCGTAAGGAACCACTGTCACTCCCCTGGGCAACACCTCAGCACTCCTCGTAGTCTGCTGGAGGGCAGATTGTTGGACCGCTGTGACATCCTGCAAACTCCTTTGAATGCTGTTATCCGCAATTATGATGGCAGCAGTCTGCGATTGCGTGCAGAAAGCTGAGCTTGCAGTTTGAGCTTCGACAGCAGCACTGAGACATTGGGTGGCTGCTGCTTGTGCTGCAATGGAAGCAGAGGTATTGGGCATCAGATGCTAATTCACAGTTGGATCCAAAAATGTGCAAATGGAGTGGATCACCACTTTCATGCTGGAACGGATGAATTCCAAGGTCTGCCTATAGCCCTGTGCAAAGCCAGTGCCAGACTCCTCATTGCTTCTTGACATTGCATGCAGGCTTTCTGGTAGGCCTGCCAATGCACCAAGCATTTCACTGTGCAGACCCATTAGCTTTCTTCTGAAGCCTGCACCATCAAAGTGCTCATCTGCATCAGAATTCATGTACGATCTCACCCTCTGGTGAGCTGGAACCTTTGAAATCCTAGACCCCTGTGCTGTCTGCCGGCCACTCATGCCTGGTATCTCACCATGTGCTGATCCTGCCTCTATGCTATCCTCGAAGGTACGCTCAGTGTCAGGTCTGAACTGGTAGCTTGTGAGCATTAAATCAAGTGACAATGTTTCTTCATCATCAGTGTGTTATTGCTCTTCCACTTGTGGCTCTTCCACCACTGCCTGGCCATGTGACAGTTCTTGGATATCTGAAAAGAGAAAGGCAGAGGCTAGGTTGTGGTGGTGGTGGTGGGGTGGGGAATGGCATCTTGCAAGTGGTACATGCTTACACCATCTGCAGCGTGAAAATCAGAAGAGAATGTGGGATGTGAGGGAAGTGGGATGTGAGGGAAGTGGGATGTGAGGAGGAGAACTGGGTTTGAGGAGACCATCATTTTCTATGGTTTCAGACCCACCACTGGCCACTGCCTCCCAGATTACCATTCCAATGATGGCAAGCACCATTTCCATGGGGGTTAGAACATGCAGGTGTGCCTGTCCACCGTTAGTTAGGTTCTGCTGCCTTCACTTGTGCATCAGCATGTCCTGCAAGAGAGAGGCAAGTGTGTCAGTGAGTGTGGTGAAATCTCTTTAGGTGACGTGGCTGTCATGGTTGAATAGCTGGCTATGTGTGCAAGCTGTGAGCTGTGGGTTGCAGCAATGCAAAGTCTGTGAGGGTTCAGTGGAGCATAGAAATGTCAGGTATGAGGCCTAATTGCTACAGATTGTCGGTAGGTGAGTGATGGGGTTTGGTACATTGATCAGTGTTTGAGGATGGTGGTGTATCTGGTGGGATATGGCATTTGAAAATGAATTCACTGATTTTCACAACTTGTCTGAGGTCACTGCTTCCAGGTCCTCAAGGCTCGACTCCTGAATGATGGGAATATGGCATCTAGGTGGATAGATGTGATTAGGACTATCTGATCACATGAAGAGTAAATGCCAACATGGACTGGTTGAGCTGAATGGCCTACTTCCATGTTGTAACTTCTGTATATAACACTTCTCTCATCCTTTCCACCGACTCCACCAAGGCCTCCAATGCAGCATCCAAGAACCTTGGAGCATGCTATCTGCCATGTTGTTCTATTATTTAGTTTATTTTCACACCAGAATAACTTGTACAAGCACTTCCACCACTTGCTGCAGCCACAGTGCACCTCCCCTTTAAAAGGGGCAGGTTGCCTTTAAGTAGTGAAGGCTAGCTTTAAATTGTGCAATCCTCTACGATTTTGGGCAGCCTGTTGAGATATGCAGCCACTCAATAGCATGATTACTGCTATCTGTGCACTGCAATCATGGTAATGAGTATGCACCATGAAGTTGGCATGCTGCCTGCATCACATTGAATAGGCATGGGGTAATCATGCATTGTGAGTTCCGCCTGTTTTGGAGGGACTGTCCAATTTAGACTCCATTGCTTTGTTTATTGGTGAATATAGCAATGAAACAAACACAAAAATATTACAGACAAAGAATAGTGCAGTTAACTTTCTAAACCACAAGAGTTTATTACATGCCCCACACTCTATCAATTCACTTACATCTCTGTAGCTCACAACTTTTTGGCTGTCTCATTCTATTTGCTTGCATCAGAACAAATTCAATCAACCCGTGAGAGTTAAGCTTATATTTAGCTCTTCCATGATGCCAAACATTGACTTTAGGGCTATTAGTAAATCAAATCCTTACACAGTGTTTGTGTTGTTGCATTACAGAGGTGCAGCTAGATTGAAAAAAGCTAACAGAGGGACCATACCACAATCACACTATGAGAAGCAGTGCAGTACTCCACAAACAAAGGAGGGGAATTCCATTAGCTTTGCACACTGGATGAAATATTAAGGAAATAAATCAACACATCCTACCCAGAGCACAGACATGAATGGTGCCTATACACAGAGAAAAAAAATACAACTAATCAGCTTACTGATTGCCAATGACTGTACAGGCAGAATAGTATCCATATGTCACCCTGTCCCAGATCAGTTCTTTCAGTTCAAAATAACAGATTTGACAAAAATAGGCATGATAATGGCATTTGAGTTTCACTGATGATGCCACCATTAGGAACTTAGGGAAGTGTGCCAGGGCTTTGCTGCAGATCACTAACAAAACTTGGAACAGATCAGACTACTCAAGTTAGTAAAAGGGATTTCGATAACTATTTGAACAGGAAGTAGTAATGGAATGTATATGTGGTTGGATGCTCATCTTGGGGTAAATAGGACAGCAATGTTGTGAATGGTCTGGTTCAGCCTCAGTGACCAAGTAGAATGATGGGGTCGATAGCTAGGGAATGGACTTTGTTGTGGGGATAGGGGTGCAGTGTGACAATAATGACTTCTTTCTTCCCAATATTTAGTTCGACGAAACATATGCTTATCCAGGACTGGGTGTTGGACAAGCAGCGGTCTGGGAGGCAGGAGGCGCCGGTAAAATCATGGGGAGCCTCATCAGACCGGCTCCACCATCGGGGCATTTTAGTGATGAGGAGGCAGGCAACCAATTTCCATAATTAAAGGCTATTTTATGGTGCTGTTGTCATCTTGCCAACGGAAGGTCAACCCTCCTGCCGCGTGAGGAGGCTACCAGCTAAGCTGAATGGAGGCAGCCTCTCAATGACAGTCCGGGGTTGGGGTTGGGGGGGGGGGGGGGGGGGAGGGGGAGAAACGTTTCACTGAAGAAAGAAGGGACCGCGGGCAGGGAAGACAGCCCCCACGATTTCCTCTGAGGGGTTTCCCCTCCAGTACTCAGTCGTGTGATTTTCAGAAACATTTTTTTGCTCCGACCTGCTGTAGGCACCAGGTCTCCCTCTGATTGGGTCAGCAGCTCTTGGGGCTGGGCAGCCATCCTTAGTAGGATGGCAGCTGCAGCGGCAGCTACTTAATTCTCTGCCACCAGCAAAATGCAGCCCCAGGCCCTGCCGCCCACTAAAGCAGGGCTGCCCTCCTCCCCCTGCACTTGGCCCCAGCAGCATGACTTCTGCCACCTCCACAAAATTTTGGCCATAGTTTCAGTTATACCTATTTGATTCTTTAACATACTTTTAATGTTCACATTATTTATATTACTAGTGTGCATTATGAAATAAAATGTATAGTGTGTGGATCTACTAAGGTACAACTCCTGGCAATGACTGAAGAGACCTCAAGTATGGATTTTTTCAACAAGCCAGTAAAAGCAGACAGCCAGTAGCTTGACTGCCAGCTGTCCAAATAGTTTCTATTCTTTATAGATCATGGATGGACATCAACTTGTATAAAATGAATTTAACAGACTGTTTACACTGAGCAAATCCTGCCAAATCCATTGATGAGGTTGTCTATGGTCAATTAAGAGTGGAATCTGTGATACTACTTAGTAAACATAGCTGTTACACGCGATACGTGTTGATGCCTTCAATCCACTGTGCATTGAAATCATAAGATTGGTGGGTTCATATAACCTGCCGCATACAGTTTATTTCTGTTAAAAGATTAACTGATGTAAAAATATTAGTTAATTTATTAACTGAAAAGTAGCTTTCAAAATTTAAAAAAACATTACTCACACATGCAACTCAAATAAAAAAATTATAATTGAACTGTATAGTCAATGCCTTTGCATTTTTACAATGAAACAGCAAGTTTTATTTGCTGTTATACATCATTAGAACATAAATTTGACCATGAACTTTTAGTCTCAAACTGGAATTTTATTTTCTGGACCTTTGATGCCATAGAACCATATTTCTATCAATTGACTGATCTTAGGTGGGTCTTGGCCATTTCTTTAAACTGAGAAAATAAAAATGATATATTTTTAATTTGTTTTGAAGTTCAATTATAAACATTTAGATGGCCACTCTTCGACTTGGGATACTTTTTAATGAAGGATATTCAAAGTAATAGTAGGTATGGAGTCCACTGTAAATTTACAATTTTTAAAACAGTTCAAAGTGTAGTGCTCTGATTCTGTTACTGATCAAGAATATCAGCGTTCAATTTGTGTTCGTCATCTACAGTGAGTACCTTAATGTGTGCTACTGTAACATATTCATTCACCCATTCAAATTAAACTAATAAACCAATGCTTTGAAATAGCACACAGGCGAATTTCATATAAATGTGTAAAGTTATTTCTTACAGAAACCACTGAGAGAATTTAAAATCTATAGTTATCAGAAAATTCATGACAGGTTTTATGGCTGGTTCCATGTTGAAAATTGTAGAATGGGGTCATCCTTTAGATGACTTAAGTCCTTTAACCTTTAAATTCTAGTTCAGCAACATGCCCAGATTATTCTCAGATAATTCCTAGTGAATCCTTGATAACTAGAATATCATCTTAATACAAATAAAGTCCAACAGGTATGATTTGAATTACATTCACTCTGACAGCAGTGGAAATGTGCTTCTGACTCCTGCATAAACCAGTAGCTGTTTATAAATCAGTATGGTCCAATTTTCAACAGGGATTTGGAAGAATCTATATTTCTGGTTTATTGATGAAGTGATATTTATTTTCTGGAAGTGATATAAACATTTTAGACTTTGAGGGGCTAAAGTCATCTACATTTATAAAACAACTGCAGCAACATATTAACCAATTATTTTATGGCTAGGCATTAAAGGGTAGAGTTTCTACTAGTTTTGTAGCCAGGTTCTGACCCAAGTGCCTGAACCAGAGCCAAGAATCAGGAAAGTTGAGATGTAAGTGAGTTACACCCAAAACCACTTGCGCACATGTTTTCTGCAAACTTTTATGCAGGTTCAAGATTTAATTGACCTGAATCAGGCCCTGCGTACAAAACTGGCCATGTCACCAAATCAAAATTGAGAGATTCCTCTGATTGCACTGGTTAGGAAAGGCTCTTCAAATTGTTCTCAAAGTAGGCAAGTTTTAAAAGTTTTTCATAGGAAAAAATATTTAATTTACAAATAAACTGACTAATGTGCACCAATGAAACTTCTAAATGGTACAGTTTTAAGTCATTTTTTAGTGATTTTAAATCTGGTTACTCACAGGCAGATAACTTATTAATAATGCTTTCCTTCTGGTCATAAACATATTCTCAACTGTATTAACACAACTGCACCAGGTTACCATTCTTAAGTACATCAAAGAACACTCTATAATGGGAAGAAAATAATTATTCTGTTATGCTTCCCGATTGCACTGGTTCCTGGAAAATGTTATGTTTTTTATTATTAAAATGATTTTAGCAGAAACTTGAAGTATAACCTAACGAGTGCAATTTTAAATGCATTTTGGGCACTATTTCCCAATTTTGTCTACAATGTAAACTCTACCCCAAAAAAACTAATTTTCAAAACTTCTAATGTTTGACAGTATCACCATCATTTTATTATGCGTTGCAAAGTTTCAAGTCTGTGATATTTTGAAAACTCTAGAGTTGCTTTTCCTACAATTCCAAAAATGTTTGTACACATTTCATCCTCATGGATTATTTTCCAAAGATCTTTCTGGTGCAATTCTCCATCTGTGGAGAAATATTTAATTTCATTTCAAAATTCCTATAACTGCTTTGCAAAGCCTGTAAAAGGCAGTATGCTCACTGCAAGTTCAACTCACACACATCTGCTCAGATATTTACCAATGAAAGATGATAAGAGAAAGTCAGGAAGCACTCACACCCTGCGAGATAATACCCCAAGGTGATTGGTCAGAAGTTGATCCAGCATAGTACCTTTAACATAAGAAATGTAGCAATGGCAGCATGTCAAATGATTACATGATTTGTTCGTGATACTATTGGCAATACAGTAGCCATTAGAATATCTTCAGAGAAGGAAGACATTTGCAATTCATCTTAGAGATTTGCATGTTCTTTGATGTCACAGTAATGAAAATCAATGAGTTTTGCCATTTTTCTGACAGTTTAAGTAGTTCCTCTTTAGATATAAAATTGCTGAATTAGGCAAAGGACAATGATAAAAAGGCTTCAAATGACATACAAGTAATCTATTAAATACTTATTAACTTCTGTAAACTAGTTTGTATTTTATTTTTCTTCCACATACAGTATTCTTACTTCTGATTTTAGTTTCCGATCTTTAGACTCCTGAACACAGATGAAACTATGCACTATTTCACTCAGTGGGTGATTGAGAGGACTTTCGGCATCTTGATAATGCATTTCAGATGCCTCGACTATTCAAACAGTATCCTGAAGTACAGGATACTATATTCTGCAAAACACTGATGTAATTTTGGATTAAGGATTGAGATATACTTTGATCAGTGTCAGGGTAATTATGAACAGATACAAATTATAACTAGAAGAAAATAAAACACATGACATGGAAGTCAGCACAAGCAATCAGTTTTAAGTTCATAACTTTTACTTGTTTGTAACTTTTTGCACATGTTGCATAGTCAGCTTCAAATATGGAAACAAATGACACAAAGTAAATCTCATCTGTAGGCAGCTCGGATGTGTATTGAAACGTTCCATATATTCTTTTACAGAAAAATATATTACATATACTCAAACTTGACTTACAATGTAAATGTTTCTCCATCTCAATCAAGTAGCTATAATTGGATCTCTGCAATGAGATAATGTTCCTTAACAGGGCATGATTTTTTTTTTTGACTGACTTTATGGTGCCAGCTATGCTGTTTTTTTACTTTAATTATAGCTATATTAGTGATGGTTTTAGCTCTCTTGTCTTTGAGTCAGGCAGCCATGAGGTCAAACCCATTCCAAAGACTTGAGCACGTAACCCAGGCTGGGGGAGTGCTGCACTGTCGGAAGTGTCATATATCAGATGAGATGTTAAACTAATTATCTGTTTGCTCGCATCCCATGGCACTATTTGAAGAGGAGCAGAGGAGTTCTCCTGGTGGCCTCGTTAACATTTATTCTCAATCAAAAACACCTAAAAACATTATCTGGCAATTAATGTTATGGCTGTTTGTGGGATCTTCATGCACAAAATTGTCTGCCAAGTTTCCTACAACAGAGAGTCCACTTTAATAGTACTTAATTGGCTATGAAATACTTTGGTGCATCCTGAAATTGTGAAGGGTGCTATACAAATGCAAGTTGCTTCTCTTTTTCTGCCACAGTACAGAATAAGGTAGAATTTTGCATTGTCCACTTGTGCATTTAGGAATTGTATGTATGAGAACGATTTTGCCACAAAAATAGCAGCCGATTACAGTCGATGGTGGGGGGAAACCTGGGGCAGAGAAGGCAAAAGTTTTGTTATAGATCCCAAAGCGGCACTCCTACTCCTCCTATCCCACAAGGAAACCAGTCTAAATTGGAAAATAATTAACTTGCTGGGCCTTTTCTGGCTCTGGATCCATTTCATGTCAGCCATACTCAACTTCCCTGGTGCTGTGCACTGCTTGGGGTTAAATTTTCACAGGTTCCAATGGTTCCATTGGGTTCTCGCTTTTGAATATTTACAACACCCTTGTCTGCCCGTGATGGGGACCTCAGATGCCTTCTGAAACCCAAGAGTTAAAATAGTGGATAGTGAGAGTGTAGTGCAAACAGGGAGGTAAATACACTGCCCCTATTTGAATTTCTGCACATTCTCATTGGGTGCAGGCGTTTAAAGTCGAGCCCTTTCTTTTCTAAACTTGGCTGTCCAACCTCACAAATATCAGATAATTCAACTAGAACTGTAATGTAATTAACTGTCTTTGGCTGGATGACAGCAGCCTGATTGGATTTGTGCAGTGGGTGGGCTACTGCCATGGCATATCACTTGTAGCATTTGCCATT
The DNA here is from genome assembly GCF_036365525.1 of Heterodontus francisci. Lineage (NCBI taxonomy): Eukaryota > Metazoa > Chordata > Chondrichthyes > Heterodontiformes > Heterodontidae > Heterodontus > Heterodontus francisci. Next base: position 82,527,482 of record NC_090373.1, read on the forward strand.
ACTCTCAGTCTTTCCAGACAAATGTGTCAACTTCACAAACTGGATCCATGATTACATGCTGGGTAACCTCTAAAGAGATTTCTGAGTCATTTAACGCTGCGCAGCATGCACTGGACTTCATAAAGCACATTCATTTCTATGAAAGTGATATTATACCTTACCTTAAAGGATTGAGACTCAAAGATTTGTAGATTTAAAGAAACCATAAAGATCATCATAGAAAGAGGGCGAAGGCCTGTTAAATATCCTCCTGGCAACAGCCAAACAAAATGTGAGGAAGTATATTGAGAGGAGAATTTAAAGACAAATTGTCTGCTTTAAGGTTATGTTTAAGGTGTGGCATCTACCTGGTAATGTGGAAAATTGCCCAAGTATGTCCTGTACACAAAAAGCAGGACAAATCCAGCCCGGCCAATTACCGCCATAACAGTCTACTCTCGATCATCAGTAAAGTGATGGAAGGGGTCGTAGACAGTACGGAAAGCGGCACTTATTCAGCAATAACCTGCTTAGTGACGCTCAGTTTGGGTTCTACCAGGGCCACTCAGCTCCTGACCTCATTACAACATTGGTCCAAACATGGACAAAAGAGCTAAACTCCAGAGGTAAGGTAAGATTTACAGCCCTTGACATCAAGGCAGCATTTGACCAAGTATGGCATCAAGGAGCCCTAGCAAAACAAGTCAATGGGAATCGGGGGGAAGCTCTCTATTGGTTGGAGTCATACCTAGCACAAAGAAAGATGGTTGAGGTTGTTGGAGGTCAATCATCTCAGCCCCAGGACATCACTGCAGGAGTTCCTCAGGGTAGTGTCCTAGGCCCAACCATCTTCAGCTGCTTCATCAATGACCTTCCCTCTATCGAAAGATCAGAAGTGGGGATGTTCACTGATGATTGAACAATGCTCAGCACCATTCACTGCTCCTCAGATACTGAAGCAGCCCATCTCCAGATGCAGCAAACCTGGACACCATCCAGGCTTGAGCTGATAAGTGGCAAATAATACACAAGTGCCAGGCAATGATCATCTCAAACAAAACAGAATCTCCCCTTTATGTTCAATGGCATTACCATCGCTGAATCCCCCACTGTCAACATCCTGTGGGTCACCATTGACCAGAAACTGAACTGGACCAGCCACATAAATACCGTGGCTACAAACAGGTGGTCAGAGGCTGGGAATTCTGCAGTAAAATATTGAAATTATACATAATTTAAATTGTACCATTGCATAGCATATGAAACTACTGCATGCAGGTTTCTTTTAATATTTACTACGTTTTGGGCAGAGCAATTTTTGAGTTGTGATTGACCAGAACAATATTGTTAAACTGCTTTCATAGTCACCTAAGAACAATATCAGATTGACTGATCGACTCCTTATGGATTGTGGCACTTAGAAGCTCCATTGGCTGTTACTGGAATGGTATATTTCATGTAAGTTGCTGCTTCCTGGCATGAATATTGTTTCTACAAAACATTGACACAATTTTTTTTGAATTTCAGAAAGGCTTACCAGGGTGCATGCATTGAGATGATCTGGAGAGATGTATATTGTGATATCTTGACGTAGTCTTGCTTGGTTGCTGACTTTTCTGCATTTTCACTTTAATCCAGATGTTGCAGAGTGAAGAGCTGTTAGATGAAGCAGCAATTCCAGTTGTTATGCAATTGCTGCTGCCACTTAGTCTCGTGACAGAAGTATTGAAAAGTCGATCTGGAAGGGGCTCGCTGGATCCTTAGTTGTTCAACAGAAATGCTTACAAAATAAGAATGCAAAATTCAGCAGCCCACTTGTTCACTCGTTAGGAATACAAATACTTGCATTTGTTCACTCGTTAGGAATACAAAGGAGAAAAAAGCAACCTGTGACTTCCCACACTATTGGACAAGTGTTGGTGATCTGTTGCTAATCCCCAGCAATATTTAAGACAACCACTAGGAGGTGCATGAGAGTGGCCTAGACTGATTCCCTTCCTCCTATAGGAAAGTGCTTGGTATCCACTCCATGCCTTCCTACAGTGGCACAGCTCACTTCAGTCTTACCCTTCCACAGTGCTGGAGTTTTCATATTCCACAATCTGAGGCTTTTATCATTAAGATAAATAAGTAATGATTCCAGACAAGTATTTTTATAATTACACTTATAATTATGGTGCGCACCATTCCTTAGCCTGATATATGAAAACAAACAGAACCAAGTTCTTTGGCACTTCACATGTAATTTTTACAAATTAGCCTCATTTATTAAAGTGGCTACCTTCACGGACTCAATGTATTCCTAAATGTAGACAAGTGTGTTATGGACATCTTCAGCAAGGTAACTCCTAACCCACACCACTCAACCAGAACAGACAGTCTGGAAAATGTCAGACTATTAAATGCAACCGAATGCAAGTAAAATTCATGAAGTAAAATTAAATATGCTGAAAATATGTGTTTAGTTCCATTCAGTTGCACTTAACAGTTTACTTCTGTACCCCAAAATCTTGGTATGTATTAAATTTGAGCTTCAAAGAATTTACGAAATACAGAAAACAGCAAAACAGAATGCTGACATAATACATTTGAGACATGAGGTAGAAAAAAATCAGAATAACTTAGACGATGCGCAATACAACAAGCCGAGTTGTAGCTTAACCATTTCAAGTGAATGAGACAACAATATCATTAGTTAATTAAAATACAATATTTATTGGGCGTGGATAGGATTCCAAAATACACAGCTTTCTACACAGAAAGGGAAAGCATTCCTTCAGATAAATACTTGGAAGTTACTGATTGCTTTTACTTTCTATTAATTGCAGACAAATACAAGACAACTCGGCAAACCAAATTTCATACGGTGAGCACTCAGCACATAGCAGCATGATGTGGCATTGACTTCAGCCTAACACATGCCATAAATGGCTTTTGAGTGCCAATGTGTGGATATTTGTATGAGTTTTTAAAAAACAGAACTGACTTCTTTCTGATTTGTGTGTTTTAACCACCATTTATTTGGAGGTAATAATTAAAAGGAGACACTGTTTTGCTTGAGGATAGGAAGTTGGTGCTCATAGGTGACAGGTCGAATGGTAAAAGTATTGTTGCATCAGCTATGAAGTACTGCCATTCCTTCACGATAACACTGTCTGATTTAACATACATCATTGACGGCACATTCACCAATAGGAAAATCATCTTCCATTTCTATACACTCATCTTAATAATATGCTTTTGTATGGTCCCCAAAGACAGTTGTCATGCAGGCAACTTCACAACAATGAGGCACACATTATTTCACCACATGAACATTAACACTTAAAATTGGTGCTGGGAAGAGGGCCTGTCACAAGGAATTGCCAGGTCCCTTGCTGGAAAGACCTTTTTTGGATACTGGCAGACAGAGTTGGAACAAAGGATCCAGTCCCTGCTTTTCCAATATACAGAAGACCTGGTGAGGCCAGTTTAGTCACATGACTAACTAGCTGTTTGAATTTGAACTTGCCACAGAGTGCTTGAAACTCAGAAAGCTCTTTGCTCCTGGACTGAGAAGATCTCTCTCCTGTCTGCTCTCATCTCTTTCTCACAGAACTGAAGACCCATTGAAGACTCAGGAACCCCATGAGAGAAAAGTCTCCTGCAGTGAACAAGGTTTAAGAAGAATACTGGGCCCCAATGAAAAGCAAGAATACTTGCAAAGGGACGACAGTGAGCTCGAAGCACAGTAAACAAGAAACTCTTCTGATTGCCTCAAACCTCTCTATTTTTCTTCTGCTCTTTTCTGTCCCTATTTGCATGTGTGTAACACGTGTGCATGCTTGCATGAACCCGTTGTATATCTGTAGGCGTTACCCGAATTAGAGTTTAAGTTTAAATAAATTTCACTTTTCTTCTTTAAACCTAAGAAAACCCAGTGTGCTCATTTCTTTGCCTTATAATTGGAAAGTGGTGAACAAAGATTCACCAAGGGGGAGCTCAAAACATGGTTTTAAAATCAAACCCTGTTACAATAAGACCAGGTGAAGACAGTAAAGAATCCCTAGATACCTTTCTCACCTGGTTGTAACACAGTTCTATAGTTAAGATCCAGTTAGTTATGAAACTGTTATTCAAGTAGGCAAGTAAGACTAGTTTGAGGTTTACGAAGTTTAACAGCTACTCATTTTAGTAGCTCACGCAGCATATGGCTCCTGCATTTTCTATTCCCCAAAGACAAAATGGTGAAACAGTGATAGCTAACAATCTAGCACTGCTGGCATTTTGTATCAATATGCAACTAAGAGTGGTGTGATGTGACACACAGTAGACATGACATGAGAAGCCATTCTTTTGCAGTGGAGTTGTTTGGTTTCTTATTTAATGCATAACATACATTGCACTGGAAAAGTGAAAGTTTTTCCTGTGACACAAAATCTCATGCAATGCGACATTAACAAAGGTCATGCACATCATTCAATGATGCTCAGGTCCTGATGTGCAGGATGTGCATTGATATTTCAGCTTCCAGTTGTTTTACATGGGTTTACACCAATTTTAGACATCAAAGTGATCAATCTGATTTCCCAGTACAAGTGAAAAACAAAATAACCTTTTCCTTGCTTGAAGATCTGCTGCTAAATTTAAATTGCCTTACTTAATTTGTTCTAGTGGTTTTTTTTGTAATAGTAGCATTTAAATTTAGCTACTTAAGAGATTACGTGAAGTCAAGAAGTACAATATTTTGCTGTCAGAATTTTTTTTTCTGAATCCACAGAATAAAATGTGGAAATTAATTTCAGGTATGGCACAAATGTGCTTACTTAATAGCTACATACTGGTAAATATTCATTACCTATGTAAAAAGATGAAAAGAATTCGCAAGTGTAACAGAGACAGAATTCTCTGGTCAGAACTGCAACAATCTCAGAATCCATGAGTCATAAATACAAATGATTGAAAATAGACTACAAGTGCAAGAGACCTAGAAACCACCAACCACAAGTGCAAGAGACCATGAATCCACCAACCACAAACTTAAGCAGCCCAAAATTCACTTGTCAGAACTTCCAAGAGAATGAGAAATTCACAAATCACAAGTAGAAGGAACTAAGAAGTCACCAGTGCAACAATAAACTGAATGAGGATATTACTGTCACAAGTGAAATAAATTCTACAAAGCTGGTGCAACATTCTGTTCATCTTCCAAATTTTTTTCTTTCTTTTTAACAGATATATATAATGCCATGTAGATAACCAGCATCCACTGATCCTATGGATAATTTGGGTGAAAGGTGAGTATTCCCTCCCCCCCCCAAAGTGATAATAGTTCTCAGAACGCAGTTAAAAAGCTATTGATGTGTGCAGGTGTGTGCAATATAATTACCCACAATACTTAACTGCAATTCCAATTCAAAAATCCGATACAACCTTTACATTCTAAGGATGCAGAACCATTCTAAAGGCTGCCAAAGAGCAAATTGAACAACTCACAGGATCTGAAATGTCTCAAGAGTTTCCTGTAGCAGCCCTGAGCATAAACTGCAAACTCTAATTAAGGGCATCAACTAGTACAGCTGAAGAAGTAATTCATTCCGTTCTAAAATGCTGCTTTGGTTTAAGTGAAAGGATTAATGATTGACAGCTATTAAGTAACCATACTGGAATTAAGAATAATGGCAGAATTACTAAACCTATTAACTAGTATTCCATTAAGTGGTTTGTAGTCCACATTCTTCTTAATTTCCAGCTCATCAAGCTTAATTCCAGACAGTTCTATATGAAAACTGGAGTTCTGTTTTCCAATTTTGACCTTTTATGTTTGTATCTGATAGTGAAATTAACCGTTATTAATCAAGGTGATATCCTGCACTGATGTGCATTTTCTGCACATTTAAACTGCTGCATATTAAGTTCCATTTTCTTTAAAACAGTAATTATTCAGAAATTCACTGATGCAAGTGTCAAAGCTGTGTTTTTAATACACAGATCAGCAATAGCTTCCAAAACTTTAGTAGTCAATGAATTAAAATTGAGATTCAAAATAAATAACAGTTGAACAAAATCATTGTCTGCAACAGGGTGATGTTTGATGTCATTTATTACACAATTCAATGCTTTGTAATGGATGGTTCTCACTATAAAAACATGAGTATGGCTTCATGGGGTTGGAGCTTTTGCTCATACAATGGTGCCAGTGTTCTTTTCTATTGGATGATTTTCTGAAGCATGGAACATTAAACCTATAATGGACCAGTTGTTAAAAGGAGAAGAAACTCAAAAGCAGCTAAGGCTACATCAAATGATAAGTACTTACTATTTATGGCAAGGGATATGCCGTCTCCATTCGTAATATTTATTGTTGTCTCTATGTCCTTTAAATGATAAGACCATATTATAACTATTCTTTTTCTCCACAATGTGTCCAAGAAAATTACCACTGCATCTAATTGTTTTACAGATTAAAATTTTAAGAACTCTCCCAACGAGATGGCTGGACTCCTGATAGGATTGCTGTCTTCGTCGCCAAAATTCAACAGGAAACATTTTCATCACAACCTCTAGATGGTAATCTGGTGGAGCAAATCACCTACTCTTTGTAGAATTAGGCTGCATTTCATTGTATTGAAATCAATGGAATGAAACTTGAGTGGACGATCTGCCAGATTATTGCGAATACAATGGAGATCAAAATTACTCCAATGTTTCCCCACCTAAACTGGGTTATTGAGCCAAGATTAAGAATAAAAAGCAACTGAGCCCTGAAACCACTGAGCAAGGGACCTGAATTTATTTATTGGGCAGGACCCAGTTATGCCAGGTGGCCGTCCCTTTTGCAATGTCAGCCGAATATGTATGGGGTGGATGAACGCTTCTTGTACATACATTACTTGCCAGCATTGCATACTTTTAAAAAATTCATTCATGGAATGTGGCATTGCTGGCTAGGCCGGCGTTTATTGCCCATCCCTAATTGCCCTTGAGAAGGTGGTGTGAGCTGCCTTCTTGAACCGCTGCAGTCCATGTGAGGTAGGTACACCCACAGTGCTGTTAGGAAGGGAGTTCCAGGGTCTTGACCCATTGTCAGTGAAGGAACGGCGATATTGTTCAAGTCAGGATGGTGTGTGGCTTGGAGGGGAACTTGCATCTGGTGGTGTTCCCATGCATTTGTTGCCCTTGTCCTTCTAGGTGGTAGAGGTCATGGATTTGGAAGGTACTGTCTAAGGAGCCTCGGTGCATTGCTGCAGTACATCTTCTACATGTATGCACTGCTGCCACTGTGCGTCGGTTGTGTAGGGAGTGCCAATCAAGCGGACTGCTTTGTCCTGGATGGTGTCAAGCTTCTTGAGTGTTGCTGGAGCTGCACCCATCCAGGCAAGTGGAGAGTGTTCCATCACACTCCTGACTTGTGCCTCGTCGATGGTGGACAGGCTTTGGTGAGTCAGGGGGTGAGTTACTCACCGCAGGATTCCCAGCCTTTGACCTATTCTTGTAGCCATGGTATTTATATGGCTCCTCCAGTTCAGTTTCTGGTCAATGGTAACCAGAATATTGATAGTGGGGTTTCAGCGATGGTAATGCCATTGAATGTCAAGGGGAGATGGTTAGATTCTCTCTTGTTGGAGATGGTCATTGCCCGGCACTTGTCTGGCGCGAACGTTACTTGCCACTTATCAGCCCAAGCCTGGAGTCCAGGTCTTGCTGCATTTCTACACAGACTGCTTCAGTATCTGAGGAGTCATGAATGGTGCTGAACATTGTGCAACCATCAGTGAACATCCCCACTTCTGACCTTATGAATGAAGGAAGGTCATTGCTGAAGCAGCTGAAGATGGTTGGGCCTAGGATCCTACCCTGAGGAACTCCTGCAGTGATGTCCTGGAGCTCAGATGATTGACCTCCAACAACCACAATCTTCCTTTGTGCTAGGTATGACTTCAGCCAGTGGAGAGTTTTCCCTGATTCCCATTGACTCCAGCTTTGCTAGGGCTCCTTGATGCCATACTCGGTCAAATGCTGCCTTGATGTCAAGGGCAGTCACTCTCACCTCACCTCCTGAGTTCAGCTCTTTTGTCCATGTTTGAACCAAGGCTGTAATGAGGTCAGGAGCTGAGTGGCCCTGGCGGAACACAAACTGAGCGTCACTCAGCAGCTTAATGCTAAGCAAGTGCTGCTTGATAGCACAGTCGATGACACCTTCCATCATTTTACTGATGATTGAGTAGACTCATAGGGCAGTAATTGGCCGAGTGGATTTGTCCAGCTTTTTGTGTACAGGACATACCTGGGCAATTTCCACATTGTCAGGTAGATGCCAGTGTTGAAGCTGTCCTGGAACAGCTTGGCTAGGGAACGCGGCAAGTTCTGGAGCATGGGTCTTCAGTACTATTGCCGGAATATTGTCAGGGCCCATAGCCTTTGCAGTATCCAGTGCCTTCAGTCGTTTCTTGATATCACATGGAGTGAATCGAATTGGTTGAAGTCTGGCATGTGATGCTGGAGACTTCAGGATGAGGCCAAGATGGATCATCAACTCAGCACTTCTGGCTGAAGAGTGCTGCAAATGCTTCAGCCTTATCTTTTGCATTCATGTACTGGGCTCCCCCATCATTGAGGATGGGGATATTTGTGGAGCCACCTCCTCCAGTCAGTTGTTTAATTGCCCACCACCATTCACGGCTGGACATGGCAGCACTGCACAGCTTAATTCTCATCCGTTGCTTATGGGATCGCTCAGCTTTGTCCATCACATGCTGCTTGCACATGCTCCTGGCATGCCCTCCTGCACTCTTCATTGAACCAGGGTTGGTCTCCCAGCTTGATGGTAATGGTAGAGTGGAGGATATGCCCAGTTTTGCATTGCTTGATCTGTTCGAAATCTATCCCATTTAGCATGGTGGAAGTACCACACAGTACGATGGAGGGTATCCTCAATGTGAAGAAGGGGGCCCAGCTAGTGGTCTCCTAACAGCAACCAAAAGAAACATTAATTCTCTCAGAAATTTACGCTTCAGCAGAAGGACCTGTCAACACAAATACAACAACTTGCATTTATATAGCGTCATTAAAATCAAGACCCCCTAATGGAGTGGCAAGGTGCCACTTTGAAATTCTGGGCCCTCGGAGGCAGATGCCCAGGGAGCACTGTAAATGAGGTAGGTATTATTCCCTGTTTATAATGACCCTGTCCCTCGGATGGGGCCAGTGCTAGGGCTGCCTGGCAGGTGGAAATCCTGCTCACATCACTTCTAGCAATGCCGTGGCCTGCCAGGAATTTTAAGGCTTCTACTTCAACACCTAGGTTCAGAAATAAAGCAAAGACATGCACCTTGATTAAGTCAGGCAATTAGATACATTTTTCAGACGGCATATCCGGATTGGAGGCAACAATAGCGGTGGCTGATAAATCAGAATGGGGGAAGAGCGCAGACCTTACATGGTGTTTTCCAAAAAAAAGCAAGGGGCAACATCACAGAACAACAGGTGGGTGATTGGTTGGTGAATTTTAAGGGTTTTTTTCTCTCCAAACTAGGGCAGTGGTTTAAACTGGGACCAGGAATCTATAAAGTACTTTATTAAATTTACAGCTTAGCTAGTTAATCAAATGAATAACATTTCAATCAGGGTAAGTATGTGAATTTATAAGAGTATGAGCACAGAGCAGGTCTAGAGGCATTAATTAAAATTAATAATTCATCCAAGGTAGTGACTCAGATCTAAAAGAGGCAATCGAGATTTTTTAGATGAGACCTGTTGCTTGTGTTACGCCATTGTGCTTTGTTCAGTGATAATTTTCTTTTCAGATAATTTTCAGATTGGAGATCTGAATTTTTATATTTTTTAAAGACATTTTTAAAAGACAAGCTAAAAAGACCCAGGAAGTTTAAAGGAACTACCTGTTCTTTCAGCAAGCAGAGAAATACTGCTAACTGCTATGTTTGAATCAGAGTGACCATCATGTGACAAGCCCCTCTCCATCTGTGGTTTTAAGCTGGTGTTTTCTCTGCAGCAGAGAAGCAACTGTACTCTGACATGAGCAGATCCTAAGTGGGCGTCCCCCTTCTCGCTCTCTCTCTCTCTCCATTCCAGTTTGGAAGCTTTCAAATTCTGCTTGCTGACTGACCACCTTTGCATACTACAGCTACAATCAGAAACCCCATTGGAGGAAATCATCCACATCGCTATTGCCAAGTGACTCACCAAACCAGTCATCTACCTCTTCAAACTAAAAGCCTCAGGACCACTGCATTCAGCTAGAATGCCAGCTGAATCAGCAAACTCCTCAGACTGTATACTTTTTTATGGACTCTAATTCAACCAATCTACCATTCCCCACTCTGTAACCTATTTATGTGTGTATAAACCTCTAGAGTGTGTGTGTGTGTATGTGTGTGTGTGTATGAAATTTGGAGCATTGTTTATTATTTTTATTAGTTTGGTTTAGGTACAATAAAGTTAACCTCTTTCTTTGTTAACTCAAGAAAACCTGTCCAATTGGTTCTTGTTGTGATCATAACAACAACCAATCAAACACCTACTGAATTGGCCAGTACATTCACTTTAAGAAAGAATTAAACCTGTTGTGGTCAAACGAGGACAAGGAAAAGAGGGAAGCCCTTCGACCCCTCCTCACTTGACTGTAACACTTGCAATTCCTACACCATGTGGGAATTTCGGGACACTTCAAGTGTCTTGGGGGACCACGTGTGTCGGAAGTGTCTCCAGCTGCTTGAGTTGAGCTCAGGATTTCTGAGCTTGAGGGGCAGTTGGAGTCACTGCAGGGCATCAGGAAGGATGAGAATTTCCTAGATTGTATGCTTCAGGAGATGGTCACCCCACAGGCATTAAAAGTTCAGGATAGTAGATGGGTGCCTATCCAGAAGAGTAGGAAGAGGCAGGAAGTGCAGGAGTCTTCAGGGTGTGTGACACACTCAAACTGGTACGCAGCACTGGAGAGCAATGGGAGTGGCCACACCTTGAAAGAGTGCAGTCCAGACCATTGCACGAATGTGCAAGGGACTATAACGGAGGGAACAGCAAAGAGTAGAAATGCAGTCGTTATTGGAGATTCCATCATTTGAGGGAAAGACAGATATTTCTGTAACCGTCATCGTGAGGACCACATGGGGTGTGATGCTTTCCTCGTGCCAGAGTAAAAGGACATTATGGAGAGGATGCAGAATATTCTGCAGGGGGAAGAGAGTGAGCCAGAAGTTGTGGTACATGTTGGTACCAGCAACATAGGAGAGGGCAGGGATGGAATTCCTATGATTGGATTTTCAGACGCTAGGAATTAAGTTAAAAAGTAGGACCTTGAAGGCAGTCATCTCTGGATTACTTCCAGTGCCATGCACTAGTGAAAGCAGAAATAGGAAGAGAGGGAGGAGCAATGTGTGGCTTGAGGCATGGTGCAGGAGGGAGGGCTTCAGATTCTTGGGACATTGGGACCAGTTCTGGGGCAGGAGACACCTATTCAAAAGGGATGGGTTACACCTCAACAGGACTGGGACCAATATCCTCGTGGGGAGGTTCACTATTGTGGTTGGGGAGGATTTAAACTAAATTGGCAAGGGGATGGGCACCTGCATATAAAAGTAGAAATGAGGAATAAGGGGCACAAAGTGAGTATGTTGGATAGTACTCGGGGAGGGAGTAGCTCCATACAAGATAGGAGCAGACTACGAAGGACTATGAGGAATACAAAGACAGGTTTACAATGCACATACGTGAATGCACAAAGTGTGGTGAATAAAGTTGGTGAGCCACAAGCACAAATAGCGGTATGGGAGTATGATGTAATGGCAATAATGGAAACATGGCTTAAAAATAGTGAGGGCTGGTCGCTTAATATTCAAGGAATCAAGGTGTTGGGGGTGGGGTGGCTGTACTGATTAGGGAAGACATTGTACTGTTGGAAAGACAGGAACTCCTTGAGGGGGCAAGGACAGAATCCATTTTGTTAGAGTTGAGAGGCAAAAAGGGGATGATCACACTACTGGGGATATTGCAGAGGCCTCCAAATAGTGAGAGATAGAGGAGCAAATCTGTATGGAAAACACAGAGATGAGCAAGAACTATCGAGTGGTGATATTCGGGGACTTTAATTACCCAAGTATCGATGGGAATAATGTTAGAGTAAAGGGAAAAGAGAGGGAGGAATTTATGAAAAGTCTTCAGGAGAACTTCCTTGACCTGTATGTTCTCAGTCCAAATAGGATGGAGGCATTGCTGGATATGGTGCTGTGGAATGTTGATTTTTTTCTCCCGATTGTTGTTACTATTGGGAATGAGGTGGGCCAAGTGGACCAAGTGTCTGTGGGGGAACAACTGGGTAAGAGTGACCATAGGTTTAAATTAGTAATGGAGAAGAGCAAGGAAGAAACCAATTTAGAACTTCTAAATTGGAAGAGGGCGAACTTCAAGGGGATCTAGCCAGGGTAAATGGAAACAATGATTGACAGGAAAAACTGTCACTGAACACGGGATGATCTTTAAGGAGGAGAGGTTTCATGTACAGGCTACGTATATTCCAACAAGGAGGAAAGGCAGGGGAACCAAAGCCAGGACACCTTGCACATTGAGGGAGACAGAGAATATGATGAAACAAAAAAAAAAAGAGGGTTTATGATGCCTGCCAAGTGAATTCTTCAAGAAGCAACCAGGCCAATTACAATAAGTTGAGAGGGGAAGTGAAGAGGAAACTAAGACTGGCAAAGAGAGAATGAGAATGAGAATAGAATGGCAGTCAACATCAAAAGGAACCCCAAAATCTTCTACTGGCATGTAGATAGTAAACGGGTAGCAAGAGGTGGGATGGGTCCTATTAGGGATAAAGAGAGTGATATATGCTTACAGGTGCAGGGCAAGACTAGAATACCTAATGAGTACTTTGTATCAGTGTTTACTAAAGAAAAGGATGCTGACAAAATATCGGCAGAAGCAGAGATGAATGAGGTGAAAATTGATAGGCAGGATGGAATACAAAGGCTGGCTATGCTTAGAGTGGATAAGTCGCCTGGTCTGGATGGCTTGCATCCAAAGTTGCTAAAGGAAGTAAGAGTGGAGAAAGCGAAAGGGCTTGTCATAATCTTTCAATCCTCCCTATATACGGGGGAGGTGCCAGAGGATTGGAAAGTAGCAAATATGACACCCTTATTCAAGAAAGGGTTAAATGACATTCCTGGTAACTACAGGCCAGTCAGTTTAATATCTCTGCTGGGTAAGGCTTTGGAAACAATAGTCAGGGAAAAAAATCATGCTCTTGGAGCGGTTTCAGTTAATTAAGGAGAGCCAGCATGGATTTGTAAAAGGCAGATCAGGCTTGACCAATCAAATTGAATTTTTTGATGAAGTATCAGAGAAGGTTGATGAAGGGAATGCAGTGAATGTTGCCTTTATGGATTTTAAGAAAGCATTTAACAAAGTACCACATAAAAGGCTGCTAACCAAAATCGAGGCTCATGGAATTGGAGGGTCATTGTCAGCTTGGATAAAAAAAATTGGCTTAAGGACAAAAAAGAGTGAGCCATGGTAAATGGTTGTTTTTCAGACCAGAGGATGGTACACACTGTTGTTTCCCAAGGGTCAGTGCTGGGATCATTAATTTTTTTGAACATATATATAAATGACTTGGATCTTGAAATAGAGTAAAATTCTAAAATTTGGCAGACAGTGAGGATGATACCAATTGACTGCAACAGGACATAGATAGGCCGGCAGAATGGGCAGACAATTGGCAGATGAAATTTAAGACAGAGAAGTGTGAGGTGATGCATTTTGGCAGAAGGGATAGGGGAAGACAATATGGACTTAATGGCACAGCGATAAAGAGCGTGCAGGAACAGAGGGACCTGGAGGTTCATGTACATTGATCTTTGAAGGAGGCAGGACATATTGAGAGTATTTAAGCAGAGCATATGGGATCTTTAGCTTCATAAATAGAGGTATTGAATACAAGAGCAGGGAAGTAATACTGAACCTTTATAAAGCTCTGGTTTGGCCACAATTAGAGTACTGTGTCCAGTTCTGGTCACTCCACCTTCGGAAGGATATGAAGTTCCTTGAGAAAATGCAAAGGAGATTTACCAGAATGCCTTAAGGGATGGGGGAATTTAGCTACAAGATTAGGTTGGAGAAGCTGGAGTTATTCTCCTTGGAACTTTGTTCCTTCCCTGTTGCTGCATCAAAATCCTTGAACTCCCAGCCGTACAGCACTGTGGGTGTACCCACACTAGATGGAATACAGTGGTTCAAGAAGGCAGCTTGCCATCACCTTCTCATGCAACAAATGCAAAGTTAGAAGAAAATGAACATTTCTGCATTTACAAGATTTTAGCATTAATTAGCAAGGATATTTGAATTTTACTGTCTGCTCCATTCCCTCCTTTCTCTATCCACTGTACCAAAAACTTGTAGTCTTTCGATGAGAGATCTTCATAGTCTCATTTACACCCAAACCCACAACATGCAACATGCAAGATGCAAGATGAAAGAGCGTGTAGATGACAGATGTCAGGTTAATAATACAGGTGAGAACCAGGCTGAATATAGAAAATTCAGAGGGGTAGTGAAAAAAGTAATGAGAGAAAAAAATGAGGGTATGAGAAGAGAATAGCAACAAAGAAAAAGGAATCCAATAGTCTTCTAGGCATATAAATAGTAAAAAAAGTAGTAAAAGGAGGGGTGGGGCCAAGTAAGGGCCAAAAAGGAGATTTATGCATGGAGGCAGAGCATGGCTGAGGTATTAAATGAGTACTTTGCATCTGTCTTTACCAAGGAAGAAGATGCTGCTGCGAAAATCATAGTGAAAGAGGACACAGTTGAGACACTGGATGTGCTAAAAATTGATGAAGAGGTGATATTAGAAAGGTTGGCTGTACTTAAAGCTGATGAATCTCCAGGATCGGATGACATGCATCCAAGGATCCTGAGGGAAGTAAGGATGGATACTGTGGGGGCGCTGGCCATAATATTCCAATTCCTCTTAGATACTGGGATAGTGCCAAAGGAATTCAAAATTGCAAATGTTACACCCTTGTTCAATAAATGGTGCAAGGATAAGCCCAGCAACTAAAGGTCAGTCAGTTTAGCTGCGGTAGGGGGAAAACTTTTAGACATGATAATCCAGGACAAAAGTAACAGTCACTTGGACAGTTGTCGATTAATTAAGGAAAGCCAGCCCAGATTTTTTAAAAGTAAATCATGTTTAACTAACTTGATTGAGTTTTTTGATGAAGTTACAGAGAGGTTAGTGAGGGTAATGCGGTTGACGTGGTGTACAGGAACATCCAAAAGGCACTTGATAAAGTGCCACCTGACAGGCCTGTCAGCAAAGTTAAAGCCCATGAAATAAAAGGGAAAGTGGCAGCATGAATAGGAAGTTGGCTAAGTGGCAGGAAACAGATAGTAATGGTGAATGGTTGTTTATCGTACTGGAGGAAGCTATACAGTGATGTTCCCCATGGGTTGGAACAAGGACCACTGCTTTTCTTGATCTATATTAATGACCTAAACTTGGGTGTGCAGGACACAGGGCTGGAGCTCCAAAAATGGCAGCCCGCCTGCGTGGGCAATCCCAAGTCCTCGTCAATGGTGTCAACTGCCTGTGCACAGGTGCTGACGCCATTTTTAAAGAGCAGTCAGCCCGACTGGCTTATTTAAATATTTAAAGACATATTTATTTAATTTTATTCAATGTATTTCTTTTGCCCCTCTCCCAACTCCCCCCCCAATATCAATTACATTAACTATTTGCCCTTCCCCCCCAAAAAACACTTCTCTTTACCATCTGACCTTCCCCACCCCCAACTGCACAAAGTTTAAAGTACAACTCTTCCCACCATCCCCTATGCCCATTACGTGTATTTGACCCCATTCCCTACAACCCGCACACTGATAAACTTACCTCCTCCCCACTCCCCACCAGCATGGTGCCTCGTTTCCCCGGACAGAGATCTGAAGGCGCAGGAGTGCCGGCCGCTAGGCCGAAGATCGTGGCGGGCCATCAAGATTAGACATAAGTATATGTAAATCTATTAATTTTATGAATTTGCACATGCTGATTGTGGTCCCTTCACCAAGCAGCAGGGGGCACCACGTTGCCTTGCCGCTGCCGAGAGGATCGGGCTGGGCTCTGTCAGCGTCGAGGTCCGTAGTGGGCCTCATCCGGAGCCATCTTCAGGATCCCAACATCGACAGCTCCTTAAAATCCAGCCCACAATTTCAAAATTTGCAGTTGACTTAAAACCTGGATGTATTGTGAACTGTGAGGGTGACAGCAATAGACTTCAAGAGGACATAGACAGGCTAGTGGAATGGGTGGACATGTGGCAAATGAAATTTAATGCAGAGAAGTGTGAAGTGATACATTTTGGTAGGAAGAATGAGGAGACAATATAAAAAAAGGATACAATTCTAAAAGGGGTGCAGGAGCAGAGGGACCTGGGGATGGATGTGCACAGATCTTTGAGGGTGGCAGGGCAGACTGAGAAAGTGGTTAATAAGGCATATGGAATACTGGGCTTTATAAATAGAGGAATAGAGCACAAAACCAAGAAAGTTATGGTGAACCTGTAGAAAACACTGGTTTGGCCTCAACTGGAGTATTGTGTCCAATTCTGGGCACCAAACTTTAGGAAAGGCTTTAGCGAGAGTGCAGAAAAGATTTACAGGAATGGCTCCAGGGATGAGGTACTTCAGTTATGTGGATAGATTGGAAAAGCCGGGGCTGTTCTCCTTGGAGAAGAGAAGATTGAGAGGAGATTTGATAGAAGTGTTCAAAATCATGAGGGGTTTGAAAAGAGTAGATAGGGAGAAACTGTTCCCATCAGCAGAAGGGTCGAGAACCAGAGGACACCAATTTAAGGTGAATGGCAAAAAAAACAAAGGCAACATGAGGAAAAAGTTTTTATACAGTGTGTATTTAGGATCTGGAATGCACTGCCTGAGAGTGTGGTGGAGGCAAGTCAATCTTGGCTTTCAAAGGGAATTGGATAATTATCTGAAGAGAAAAAAATAGCAGGACTGTGGGAAAAGGGTGAGGAGTGGGACTAGCTGTTGCAGAGAGCTGGCATGGACACGAAGGGCAGTATGGGCTCCTTCTGTACTTTAACCATTCTATGATTCTTTCCATGTTAGACTAACAAATCATATGCTTAACAAAAGTAATTCATTGTGGGAAGTGCTTCAAGACATTTCAGTGTGTTAAGGGACTATATAAATGCAAGTATTATTACAGAACCAAACCAATCACTGCATGTTACTGGATAGGATTACTAATATGCAGTGTAGCTCACTCCTTTCTAACCAGTTCTACACAACATCATAAACCAAATGAAATAATGCCACATTATAATGATAGATCTTGCACTTACCAAAGATTTAGTGTCCACAAAAATGACTTCAACTTCTTTTGATTCCAAAAATAATTCAACAGTCAATGCATGGGCCTGAGACAATTAACGGAATCAGACACATAAATACTGTGACTACCAAAGTAGGTCAGAGGTTGGGAATTCTGCGGTGAGTGACTCACATTCCTGCTTCCTCAATGCCTGACCACCATCTGACTTACAAGTCATAAGTCAGGATTGTGATGGAATACTCTCCACTTAGCTGGATGAGTGCAGCTCCAACAACACTCAAGAAACTCGACACCATCCAAGACAAAACAGTCCACTTGATTGACACCTTAAACATTCACTCCTGCCACCACAGGCACACCTTGACTGTAGTGTGTACCATCTACAAGATGTACTACAGCAACTCATCAAGGCTCCTTCAACAGCATCTTCCAAACCCACAATCTTCATCATCCAGAAGAACGAGGACAGCAGATGCGTGGGAACACCATCACCTGCAAGTTCCCTCCAAGTTGCATATCATTCTGACTTTTTTATTTTTTTTATTTAGAGATACAGCACTGAAACAGGCCCTTCGGCCCACCGAGTCTGTGCCGACCAACAACCACCCATTTATACTAACCCTACAGTAATCCCATATTCCCTACCACCTACCTACACTACGGGCAATTTACAATGGCCAATTTACCCATCACCTGCAAGTCTTTTGGCTGTGGGAGGAAACTGGAGCACCCGGCGAAAACCCACGCGGTCACAGGGAGAACTTGCAAACTCCGCACAGGCAGTACCCAGAATTGAACCTGGGTCGCTGGAGCTGTGAGGCTGCGGTGCTAACCACTGCGCCGCCCATGAACTTGGAACTATATCGCCGTTCCTTCACTGTTGCTGGGCCAAAATCCTGGAACTCCCTCCCCAACAGCACTGTGGGTCTACCCACACAACACGAACAGCAGGGGTTCAAGAAGGCAACTCCCCACCACATTCTCAAAAGCAATTAGGGATGGATAATAAATGCTGGCCTTGCCAGTGATGCGCACATACCCTGAATGAAGAACAAAATGCCACTGCCTTACAAGATAGTTGCTGATTAACAGGCAACAGAAACTTTTCAGAACTCTCGAGTGTAATGTGGAAATTTAATCACTAAGATATGCAAGGATGACGAAACAGAATCAACTGCACTGTTTTTAACTTATTACTGCCAGAGCTGGCGGGCAGCCATAAAGACAGGGCTAAATTGTGGCGAGTCGAAGAGACTTAGTAGTTGGCAGGAAAAAAGACAGAGGCGCAAGGGGAGAGCCAACTGTGCAACAGCCCCAACAAACAAATTTCTCTGCAGCACCTGTGGAAGAGCCTGTCACTCCAGAATTGGCCTTTATAGCCACTCCAGGCGCTGCTTCACAAACCACTGACCACCTCCAGGCGCGTATCCATTGTCTCTCGAGATAAGGAGGCCCAAAAGAAAACTGCCTTGCTTTTCATAATCTTGTGATTTTTTTATTAGAAGTTGTCAATTGCAGGGTTGAGTAAGTTTCTGTTTTTAAAATAATTTCGATCATTAAAATAAGAGGCAAGGCAAGTTTCCACTTATTCCGCAGCTGATGCCCAGCCAATTAAGCTTCATTGTCATCAGTGATGACATCATCTGGATTCTCAGACTTGATTACTCCCTGTATTCCACTGCTGGGAATTGAATAGCTTCTATGGTTTCTTGTAACCTTGAATAGACAGGACACTTAGCACTTCTAGTCTCTTAGTCTTTTTCTTAATGAAACAGCAACAGTTCTTTGAAATGATATTGCAAAATAAAAGATGCCAGCCAATGTAAAACTACAAATCTTCAATCATTCAAAGAATATCTGCAGGGTTAGAAACACACATGTAATGCCAAAAACAAACCAGTAACAAATTTATACAAGTCTGCACCTCATGAACACAGGCTACTGAAGCAGCAAGGATAGGTTTCAGCTGGCACATGGCCGAACAAGAAATGTGGCACTTAATAGCTTGATAACCATTTACTTGAAACATTAAGAACTTGAACCCAATAACAAACTTCAGCTTGGAGGTGGGATGGTGGATGTGGGAAAATAAGTCCAGAACAAGGATGAAAATATATAAGTTAATATAAGACTAACAGATCAAATAAAGAATTTAAGAGGAATTTCTGAACACAATGAATGTGGAACTTGCTGCTACATGGAGCGAGTCAAGCAGATAGCGTAGGTGCATTGAAGAGTGGCTTGATGCCTACATTAGGGAGAAGGGAATAGATGAAAAGTGAAGGATGGGGAGAGGAAATTAGAGTGGGAGGAGGCACATATGGACCATAAATGCCAGTATAGACCAGTTGGTATGAATGGTGTATTTCTGTGCTGCAGATTCGATATATTCTGCGTAATTTGGTTGTGTGCAATCACTGCATTTCTGAATTTTGCTAGTTTTTAGACTTTGAATAAGATCACTCCAGCTCAGCACTGGGCCAGGGCTAAAACAAACATATCTGATCCGAATATTTGTTTTAAACAGAACACAAAGAGTACTACAGTGATGTTGTAGGCTTGACAGCAGCATCAATATTGAATGTCTATTAGACAGAATCTTTGGAGCAAGTATTTGAGGAAATTTCTTTTTCTAAAAACAGGAGGCCCACACAGCAAATTAAGGTCAGTATTAATATGGTACCACACCTGTTTTACATAAACATCCTCATTGAGTATTTACCTGAAAGGAGCATTCTTAAATGGCTTTTTTTTTAAAAAAAGGTTGAAATCCTGAGATTTTGTTCGAAATGTTGATAGCTTCAGAACAACCTGTGTTTTTCCATTTTAGTAAATAAACCATGAAGAATTTTCAAATCCATGTTTTCACAGGGCTCCCATTCCTTGTCCTGTTTATGATTGGTTTACATTTTAGAAATTTCTACACAACCCAAAAGAAGCCAATTTGTTCTGTACTTTTATGTCTTATGATATGGATGCACAATTTATTAAATTTTAATGAATTTTTATCACCAGAAAAGCAAACTCAGAATTCAAACTCTGATCTTATCCTGCCCCTGCCATGTCTTTGGAAGAAGCAAAAGGCTGTAATGCTATATTTAAACTTTATAAACAGGGAAGCACCATTTCTGGTGAAAAATACCATAACTTCTAAATAATTGCTTTAAACATTTTTACAGGTCGACACTTGAGGAATAAAGTATTGTAAAGTATTATCCTAGTGTTTTTTTTAAACTGCTAGTGTAAAGTGGAACCTAAATCCCAGGGCTTGTGACACTGAGGACTTAAAATGGACCTCTATCTACTTCCCTGCTTCAAATTTGGCATTGATGCCACTCTTTCACACATTAAACTCTATGAAGCACTTGCTTTCAAATACACAATTCAGTTTTATTTATGATTGAACCAAGGATAAGGACTCAGTACTTTTTGCAGCACAAGATCAGCACCACAACATAATAAATAGGAAATTGAAGACGATCAATTCTAAAAATAAAATCAAATTTATCCATTTTTTTCTTTGAAGACAATGCTCTGGTTCTTTAACGCTGTTTCTGTTTTGCATTAGGATTAGTTCTTTGCGATTGGGGGAAAATATCCAATTCACATTGTAATGTAATAAAGCATAACATTAAGACACCTTTCACAGATGGCAAGTGTGGGTTGCACAAGACTAGCTAAACCATAGTCAGGCACCACGAATTCAAACTTGTAAGACATTTAAGATACTGTACAAATTAACTTAGAGCAACATAATATACAATGTGGTTGATTCCAATGTGAAGAGTGACCTCACTTATAACAATACTATTATACAGATTTTCTAGCTGATTTAAAATATATGAATCCCTCTAAAATTATTCATTTTCTATTAACAATACTGAACTAACTACAGCACTGCCTACTCTGCTTGTGTTTTTAAAGCCCCTCTGTCTTAGCTAAATAGTAGAAAGCATCTGAAAGAGATAAGAACCCTTCAACAATAAATCATGCAGGTTTGAGAGTACAGTAACATTTATCATGCTTCCTTCAACCTGTCCTGACAACCTTCAGCCCTTGGAATGCACTTGGTTTTTAATATTCCATATTTCTTAAGTGATCATTAAAGTTGGAGCATTTGTTACGCTGTATTGGGTGAAAAGCAGAAAGCACCACTGCCATTGACAGTGAGCTTACCTGATGGTATGGGAACTGTACATTGGTGGCCAAATCAAGTCAGATGCTTTAGATTGAGAACAATTGTATTTATATAGTGCCGCTAACATAGAAAAATGGCCCAAGAGGTTTCACAGAGGTGTAATTGGACAAAAATACACACCAGACAATAAAATATTAGGGATGGCTTACCAAAAACTTGGTCAAAGAGGTGGGTTTTAATGAGGGTCTTAAAGGAAGAGAGGGAGTGTTTTAGGGAGGGAACTTCAAGGCAAGGGGCCTAAACAGCTAAAGGCATAGCCCTCAATGGCGGAGTGAAGGAAAGGAGGGATGCATAAAATGGCACAGTCTGAAGAGAGAGTTCGAGGCGGGTGTGTGTGTGTGGATGGGGTGGTGGTTATAGGGCTGCAGGAGAAACAAGGAATATAAATTTAAATTGGAGACGTTTGGTGACTGGGAGCCAACATAGGTCAATTGGTCAGCAAGAACAGGGGTGATAAGGACATGGTGTGAAATAGAATTTGGGCAGCAGCATTTTAGATGAGCTGAAGTTTATAGAAAGTGAAAATTGGAAGGCCAGTCAAGTGAATGTTAAAGCATTTGAGTTTGGAGGTGACAAAGGCATGGATAAGGGTTTCAATAGCAGGAAGGGGGAGGCGGTGGTGTAATGATATCACTGGACTAGTAACCCAGAGGCCCAGGCTAATGCTCTGAGGACATGGGTTTGAATCACACCACAGCAGATGGTGAAATTTAAATTCAATTAATAAATCTGGAATTAAAAGTTAGTCTAATGGTGACCCATGAAACCATTGTCGACTGTTGTAAAAACCCATCTGGTTCACTAACGTCCTTTAGGGAAGGAAATCTGCCGTCCTCATCTGTAACTCCAGACCCACATCAATATGGTTGACTCTTAAATGCCCTCTGAATGGCCTAGCAAGCCACTCAGTTGTACCAAGCTGCTACAAAGTGTAAGAAAAGGAATGAAACTGGACAGACCACCTGGCATTGACCTTGGCACTGGAAATTACAATCACAAACCCAGCCCTGTCAACCCTGCAAAGTCCTCCTAACATCTGGGGGCTTGTGCCAAAATTGGGAGAGCTGTCCCACAGACTAGTCAAGCAAGAGACTGACATAGTCATACTCATGGAATCATACCTTACATACAATGTCCCTGACACCACCATCCCTGGGTATGTACCCTCCCACCGGCAGGACAGACCTACCAGAGGTGGCTGCACAGTGGTATACAGTTGGGATGGAGTTTCCCTGCAAGTCCAAAACATTGACTCTGGAGACAGTGAGGTCAAACATGGGCAAGGAAACCTCCTGCTGATTACCACTTACCACACTCCATCAGCTGATGACAGTACCTCTTCATGTTGAACACCAGTTGGAAGAAGCACTGAAGACGGCAAGGGCACAGAATGTACTCTGGGTGGGGAATTTCAATGCCCATCACCAAGAGTGGCTCGGTAGCACCACTACTGGTTAGGCTGGCCAAGTCTGAAGGGACATAGCTGCTAGACTCGGTCTGCGGTAGATAGTGAGGGAACTAACAAGAGGGAAAAACCTACTTGACCTCGTCCTCACAAATCTACCTGAGCCAGATGTATCTGTCCATGACAGTATTGGTAGGTGTGACCACTGCATATTGAGGATACCCACTATCGTGTTGTGTGGCATTCTTCTTCTTCTTCTTTGGCCTCCTTGTCTGGAGAGACAATGGATAAGCGCCTGGAGGTGGTCAGTGGTTTGTGAAGCAGCGCCTGGAGTGGCTATAAAAGCCAATTCTAGAGTGACAGACTCTTCCACAGGTGCTACAGACAAAATTAGTTGTCGGGGCTGTTACACAGTTGGCTCTCCCCTTGCGCTTCTGTCTTTTTTCCTGCCAACTGCCAAGTCTCTTCGACTTGCCACACTTTAGTCCCGCCTTTATGGCTGCCCGCCAGCTCTGGCAATCGCTGGCAACTGACTCCCACGACTTGTGATCAATGTCACAGGACTTCATGTCGCATTTGCAGATGTCTTTAAAGCGAAGACATGGACGGCCGGTGGGTCTGATACCAGTGACGAGCTCGCTGTACAATGTGTCCTTGGGGATCCTGCCATCTTCCATGTGGCTCACTTGGCCAAGCCATTTCAAGCGCCGCTGGCTCAGTAGGGTGTATATGCTGGGGATGTTGGCCACCTCAAAGACTTCTGTGTTGGAGATACGGTCCTGCCACCTGATGCCAACGATTCTCCGGAGGTAGCGAAGATGGAATGAATTGAGACGTCGCTCTTGGCTGACATACGTTGTCCAGGCCTCGCTGCCATAGAGCAGGGTACTGAGGACACATGCTTGATACACTTGGACTTTTGTGTTCCGTGTCAGTGCGCTATTTTCCCATACTCCGTTGGCCAGTCTGGACATAGCAGTGGAAGCCTTTCCCATGCGCTTGTTGATTTCTGCATCGAGAGACAGGTTACTGGTGATAGTTGAGCCTAGGTAGGTGAACTCTTGAACCACTTCCAGAGCGTGGTCGCCGATATTGATGGATGGAGCATTTCTGACGTCCTGTCCCATGATGTTCGTTTTCTTGAGGCTGACGGTTAGGCCAAATTTGTTGCAGGCAGCCGCAATCCTGTCGATGAGTCTCTGAAGACACTCTTCAGTGTGGGATGTTAATGCAGCATCGTCAGCAAAGAGGGGTTTCCTGATGAGGACTTTCCGTACTTTGGTCTTCGCTGTTCGACGGGCAAGGTTGAACAACTGTGGAGGAAAATTCCTTCTTCTGAAGACTTGAACGCATGTGAGAGCAGCAGGGAGAAGATGATCCCAAACAGTGTAGGTGCCAGAACACAGCCCTGTTTCACGCCACTCAGGACAGGAAAGGGGTCTGATGAGACGCTGCTATGCTGAATTGTGCCTTTCATATGGTCATAAAATGAGGTGATGATATTTAGTAGCTTTGGTGGACATCCGATCTTTTCTAGTATACTGAAGAGACCACGTCTGCTGATGAGGTCAAAGGCTTTGGTGAGATCAATGAAAGCAACGTAGAGGGGCATCTGTTGTTCATTACCACCATGCTAAATGGGATAGATTTCGAACAGATCTAACAACTCAAAACGGGGCATCCATGAGATGCTGTGGGCCATCAGCAGCAGCAGAATTGTATTCAACCACAATCTGAAACCTCATGGCCCAGCATATCCCCCACTCTATCATTATCATCAAGCTGGGGGACCAACCCTGGTTCAATGAAGAGTGCAGGAGGGCATGCCAGGAGCAGCACCACGCATACCTAAAAATGAGGTGTCAGCCTGGTGAAGCTACAACACAGGACTACTTGCATGCCGAACAGAATAAGCAGCATGCGAGAGACAGGACTAAGCAATCCCACAACCAACGGATCAGATCTAAGCTCTGCTGTCCTACCACATCCAGCCATGAATGGTGGTGGACAATTAAACAACTAACTGGAGGAGGTGGCTCCACAAATATCCCCATCCTCAATGATGGGGGAGCCGAGCACATCAGTGCAAAAAAAAAAGCTGAAGCATTTACATCTATCTTCAGCCAGAAGTGCCGAGTGAATGATCCATCTTGGCCTCCTCCTGAAGTCCCCAGCGCCACAGATGCCAGTCTCCAGCCAATCCGATTCACTTCACGATATCAAGAAATGGCTGAAGGCATTGGATACTGCAAAGGCTATGGGCCCTGACAACAATCTGGCAGTAGTACTGAAGACCTATGCTCCAGAACAAGCCAAGCTGTTCCAGTACAGCAACAACACTAACATATACCCGGCAATGTGGAAAATTGTCCAGGTATGTCCTGCACGTGAAAAGCAGGACAAATCCAACCCGACCAATTACCGCCCTTTCAGTCTACTCTCGATCATCAGCAAAGCGATGGAAGGGGTCGTCAACAGTGCTATCAAGCGGCACCTGCTCAGCAATAACTTGCTCACTGACTCTCTCAGTTTGGGTTCCACCAGGGCCACTCAGCTCCTGACCTCATTACAGCCTTGGCTCAAACATGGACAAAAGAACTGAACTCAAGAGGTGAGGGAGAGTGACTGCCCTTGACATCAAGGCAACATTTGACCAAGTATCGCATCAAGGAGCCCAAGCAAAACTGGAGTCAGTGGGAATTGGGGAAAACTCTCTGCTGGTTGGAGTCATACCAAGCACAAAGGAAGATGGTTGTGGTTGCTGGAGGTCAATCACCTCAGTCCCAGG
Organism: Heterodontus francisci; assembly: GCF_036365525.1. Lineage (NCBI taxonomy): Eukaryota > Metazoa > Chordata > Chondrichthyes > Heterodontiformes > Heterodontidae > Heterodontus > Heterodontus francisci. The sequence goes on from NC_090373.1 coordinate 82,553,196, forward strand.
ACATCACTTCAGGAGTTCCTCAGGGTATTGTCCTCGGCCCAACCATCTTCAGCTGCTTCATCAATGACCTTCCCTCCACTATCAGGTCAGAAATGGGTATGTTCGCTGATGATTGCAGAATGTTCAACACCATTTGTGACTCCTCAGATACTGAAACAGCCCATGTCCAGATGCAGCAAGACCTGGACAACATCCGGGTTTGGGCTGATAAGTGGCAAGTAACATTTGCGCCACACAAGTGCCAGGCAATGACCATCTCAAACAACAGAGAATCTAACCAGCTCCCTTTGATGTTCAATGGCATTACCACCAGTGAATCCCCCACTATCAACATCCTGGGGGTCACCGTTGACCAGAAACTGAACTGGACCAGCCACATAAATGCTGTGGCTCAAAAGCAGATCAAAGGCTGGGAATTCTGCAACAAGTAACTCACCTCCTGATTCCCCAAAGCCTGTTCACCACCAACAAGGCACAAGTCAGGAGTGTGATGGAATACTCTCCACTTGCCTGGATGGGTGCAGCTCCAACAACACTCAAGAAGCTCGACACCATCCCGGACAAAGCAGCTCGCTTCATTAGCACCCCATCCAGCATGTTCAACATTCACTCCCCTCACCACCGACGCACAGTGGTAGCGGTGTGTACCATCTACAAGATGCACTGCAGCAACTCACCAAGGTGCCTTCGACAGCACCTTCCAAACCCACGATCTCCACCGCCTAGAAGGACAAGGGCAGCAGATGCATGGGAACACCATCACGTGCAGGTTCCCCTCCAAGCCACACACCATCTCGACTTGGAACTATATCGCCGTTCCTTCACTGTCGCTGGGTCAAAATCCTAGAACTCCCTTCCAAACAGCACTCTGGGTATAGCTACACCACATGGACTGCAGCGGTTCAAGAAGGCAGCTCACCACTACCTTCCCAAGGGAAATTAGGGATGGCCAATAAATGCTGGCCAAGCCAGCGATGCCCACATCCCACGAATGAATGAATAAAAAAAAAATTGCCTCAGGAAGGGAAGAAGCAAATGTTTTGTGATGGACAGTACATGAATCAGAGATAAAAACAAGAAATGCTGGAGCCACTCAGCAGGTCTGGCAGCATCTGCGAAAAGAGAAGCAGAGTTAACGTTTCGGGTCAGTGACCCTTCTTCGGAACTGACATGAATCAGAGTCTCAGTTCAGGTTTTAGCCTGAAACAGTGGCCAGGAACAGGTTGGAACTGGCTGCAAAGGCCGCAGTTGATGGTCTTCATCTTTCTGATGAAATTGCTGCTCATCCACAATTGGATATCGGACAAAGAGTCTAACTACAGAGGCAGAAGTAGAGTTGGGAAAGATGGTGAAGAGGTAGTGCAGGTAAAATCAGAAAGGGAAAATTGAGAAATTCAGCCATTTGATTGGGCATTTCAAACACAAACAATGCAAAAGATCCCACATTTCTGGGTCCTGGGTAATCAGTGCAATCTATCACATAGTGTTGATTGGTTAAGATGCAGTTCAGTGGCAATGTGGGTGTCGAGAAGTTTCTCCAAAAAATTCAACTTCAGCCTTAGTAAACTGCTCATCCCAGCAGTATGTACCAGACCTTCTTGCTGACTAGTCTGGAGCTAGTTTCTCTCCTGCTGTTATGAACTTAAAAAGAAACTAATTTTGTGAACTTGCAAATCAAACACAGAAGTCAGCACATTATTTAATCTGGACTATGAGCACAGAATTTGAGAGTATGAGAAGCAGATTAACAAGTCTCAATCAAAATTTGAGATTAAAAGACATTTTTCCCTACAAAGTTATGAATCTGTGGAATGGACTCCCAGATAAAGCTTCAAATAATCTCGCGATTACAGCTTTACAAATAACCTGAACGAACACCAGGCTTGGAATGGGACTCACTGTGATAAGAACAAGTACATACAGAAAAATCTGATACCATGTGAAACATTGTTCTTTGAAGGGAAGACACCATGGAAATGTCACGCTAAGGAAGGGAACAGATTATAAATAAATAAAACAACATGCAAGGCTAGCTAAATATTCAGGAGTATTGCTGGATTTACCTTTGGCAGAGAGAGAGTACCCTTTTTTCAATGGATTACAATAGTTGGAGAGAGTCCATGCCTGTGGGAGTGGACTTGATGGTCCAAATAACATTTTCGCATTTATTTATGTTTCTCAGGAGAATTTCTCCATTTCGCTCTTACCATGCTTGCTGCATAACAGGGCCTTTTGCGTTTCTAACCTATTTTAGTCACTGTTTTGTTCAAGGTGCAGTTTGGGTATTACGTCCAAATCACTTATTTTAGTTTAGACAAGTGAAAAGAATTACTCATGAACAGCAAGTAATTTTAGCATTTTCCAAGTCTGGTACTTGCACACTCTGCATCCTCCATTCTCAGTCTCTGAGCACAGAAACAAACAAATTCAGGAAGTTGCATGCTTAGGGTTGAATTTCACTGAGTAATGGATTAGGACATCAATGGAAGGATGCAATTATCATAGAAATGGATTTGAACCCAAATCTCAGAAATTACGAGATGGCAGGGCAACACTGTGGAGGTAAACATAGTCAGTTGGCTTAGTTAATGCTCAAAAGAATTCCCTTAATATCTGCCTGCATCATTCTTAAATTAAAACAATGTGTTTACCCATCTTGCATACCAAGCGTTAAAGGGCAAATTCAGAGTATAAATTGTCAGAGGACAGATATGAAAATTATAGCAGCAAAAGACACAATATTAATACCACTGTTTCAGTAGTTAATTTACTTAAGTTGCCAACACTGAGTTGACAAAGCTTTCATTTTTATACATAACAAAAACAATATCAAGGTTTTTACAACAAATTTATAACGATGAAAACAGTAAGGATTTGCTCAAGATGAAAATAAAGCATGCACAGATCTAGAAGACAAGTATGAATGTGTTCCTGTGCCAAAGCCCTTCAATGAGCAGAACAAGAAATTTTATTTCTCAGCAAAAGGCTGTTTCTGTTTTTGTTTTCTTTTACATTCACATAATGGTGTCTTCAACAGCTGAAAGAAGTGTGGTTCAAATGGATGAACAAAAGTCAAGTATGATTGGTTTCTTTGTATAGTCACTGTGCCTGCAATATATAATAGTGGGGAGAAGAAGCCAAGTAAAAAAAAAATGCATTTGTCAGTTGCTATGTGATAATACAATAGTAAAAATGGATTAATACAACTATGGAATTGTCATCCAGGATAGTTAAAACATGACATTGGACATAGTTAAGTAAATCTCAAACGTTTAAATGATGCTCAAATGTTGAGTTTATCCAGTGAGTACCTGAGTCCTATATACCAGGAAAGCTCCATGTTAGATTCCCATTCTGAACTGAGTTAGATCATTTCAGCCAGGGTGATGGTGGTAAGGGTGAATTCACCTCAGTTCTCCAAGATAGGGATCTGGCTCATTCCTCAGTGATGCTGGAAATGTGTTAACTTGGACAGTAAGCGAGGATAAGATTCCTCTTGGCTGTAACGACCCCGAAGAAAATGGCTAGAAACTTGGTGAGCTGCAATTTTGCATGTGCCCTGTGCCTGAATGGTGAGGCCCCTGATAATGAGCCTTGGGCCTCATTAGAATGGAACTAACATGGTGCGAACACCTAGCCAGCAAAGAGGAGACCAAGATCGTGCTGCTGCTGATGTCACCATGGCTTTCAGATAAGTGAAACCAGGGCGAGCGCGGGGAGTGGAGGTGTTCAGAATCGGAGACCATTTTCAAGGTTAGTAGGGTGGGGCAAGTGGTGAGAGGGATCAGAGGCCATGGGTCGGAAGAGAAGCTGGGGTCGGGGGCTGATCGGGTGTTAGGGTTGAAGCTGTCGGGAGGAGAGGAGGTCAGGAGTTTGGAGCAGTGGTTAGCTTTTGTTAAACATGAGGTTGGAAGGAGCACTCCTGCTTCTCCCAGCTCCATGTTCAGGTAAATAAATGTGAAAAGTTTATCTTGTGGGATCAAGGTCTGGTTTTACTGAGTGCAGCTGGTGCTAGCACAAGCCACCTCAGGGGGAACCAATCTAGAAATGCGGCATCAAACAAGTGTTAGGTCCTTTATTTGCATATGCAAAGAGCCTAATGCCTGTTTTCAGTCGTGGGTGCCGGAAGTTTATTTTATTCCTTTCCCGGGTAGCATACTGTCAGACAGAAATGCACACATGCTTCCTTTCCATCATACTGGGAGATTAAGCAGGCCAGTTAGTGCTCAAAAAACAGGAGCTGTGTGGCCAAATTCATAGGCCAGTAATTTTGAAGACTCAGACGTGAATAATGATGATTGGGGAAGATACCAGAAGGTACCTAAAGAATCACAGGTCAGTAAGGAGTCAAACAAAGGACATCAGAGTAAACTGTTACGAAAAAAAGGACAAAATTAGGCTGATAAGAGATCTGCTTGAACTGTGGAATATCATCAATATAGACTTAACATAAATCATATATAGTATGTTGATAAAAATGTGTGAGGATAAAAGCCTGTGTGAAAATATGCCTTGACATCTAAATTGTATACCTGTGTCTACAGAAACAGAATTCAATGTCTGTAGCCAGTTTTAAAGTCTATTTGCAGTCACAAACCAAATGAAGTTAATAACTGACAACTGTTCTTTCATTTTAACTATTATAACTTATGACATATAACTTTATTGAAAATAAAGACAATTACCGGGAATGATTAACTTACTTACTTGAGTTATTTCACACCTTCTGTATGCCACTTTAACCTGCAACAAGATAAAGCATTTTAACAAAACTCTGTATGGTTAAGATCTCTCTCTCTCTCAGACAAGTTTCCTTATTCTGTTCAGGAAGCTGATCAACTCTGCACCAGCTTACATGAAAATCCTATCTCCCTTGTTGCAGGTCATTTACAGACCCAAGTAATATAAAGGCACAAGTTCAACCTCGTTGAAACATATTCTCATCACAAACGCTTTCTGACTGATCCCAGTTTAAGTGATATTATAAAGAGAGCTGCTCACATCTCAAGCAGATGAACCCTTGTTGCTCTCAGCACTCTTGAATAAATACTACCTATCCTTGGGGATTTATTTGTTTTGAACCCTTTTAGCCTGTCTCATTTATAGTGCAGTGATAGATGATATTTGTGATATCTTTATTTGGAGACAGCGTGTTGCTCATGCCTTCCTTGTGAATACTTAGAGAAAGTAGACATTCAGAATATTTACTATCGTGTGCTCATCCTCAGTTTTTAGCCCGTTTGCACCTTTAATGGTTTTCACCTCTTCTGTGGTTGCCTCTTATTGCTACAGGCGCTGCTTCACAAACCACTGACCACCTCCAGGCGCGTATCCATTGTCTCTCGAGATAAGGAGGCCCAAAAGAAATGCACCCCACATTATGAGAAAATAAATTGAGAATTCTAATGAAGTGAGATCAAGTAAGGAACTTGATGATTAATGATCAAGAGAACTAAGCAACATAAAACAAGAGTAAGGGTTCCTACAAATGTAGGCATTAGCAGCCTGGACATGTATGATGATGGAGCCTATCAAAAACACACATGCCTGGTATCAACAGCAACATTTGAAGTTGATTTTATTTCATTTTGTACTGAGTGTTATTACTTTACTATTCGGAACTTACACTGAAAAATATATTTGAACCATTTTGGATTTTGATTCTGCACCATTGAGAAAATTTATAAATAAATAGGTATGACTTTGAGAAAATACAGTAACAGGACTTTGTTAAAGCGCATGAATAAATAAACACATTCCCCCAAACAGATGCACAACTGCAAATAAACATTTTTGTCTTAAAAACCACAAAAGCATTACTGCACATTCATGAAACTGATGTATACATAATTTAATTGATTGGTTTTTAGGAAACAAGATCTGTAGTGAACCAATAAATTTGGTGAATTGACATAATTTCTGGTCAATCGCTTACAGAATCCATAATTTGGGATCAAATTAGTCAACATTTAGAACTGCATGTGATAATTCGGCATGTACTTGAAGAGGACTAATCTGCAGGGTAATGGGGAAAAAGTTGGGGTGTGGGACTAAATTCGACAGCTCAATAAAGAACTGGCACATACACGATGGGCCAAATGGGCTATAAGGTTCTATGATTCTACGGTCAAGGATAGCAGCAAGGACTGCATAAAGACGGAGCAGAATTTTATCTGCCCTTGGAGGTGGCCTCAGAGGAGGGGGTGCAGGCAGGCAAAATGGCAGGGGGCACCAGTCCCGATGTTGCCCGATTTTGTCGGGGAAGAAGAAGGCTGAGGATGGCCTTCCTGCCCCAGGGCAAATGAGGCTCTTACATGGCCAATTAACCGCTACTTAAGGGCCTCTTCCTGCCTCCACCTGAATTTTTTGGTAGGCAGAGGGGTCCGCCGCTGTGGGGAGATGCCACCAGGTGAAGCCAGGCAGCCTCCTAGCGGGGTTGGGGTGTCCCTCCTTTGAGGGCAATCCAGGGACCCCGCAGGGGCTCCCTGGCAGTGACTGCTGCCCCAGTGGGAAGACACCCGCACCCCCCCCATCCTCACCAACCCCCTCCTCCACCCCGTCACCAGGGCCTGCCTGAATGGCCTCTTAGACCCCAATCCCACTTACTTGTCCCAAGGTCTCCTTCTTGTTTGGGACTGCAGGGCCTCCTACAGTACCGACAGTTGCCACTGCTCCCAGTGGTGCTACCAGTACTGCAGAGCTGTTGGCCTTCCGACTGGCCAGCAGCTCTGGAGGTTGGAACTCATCCCTTAAAGGGCTGGTGTCCCCAATGATGGGTAATTAATTGCCTGCCCACTGTGAAATGGCTTCAGGGGTCCGACGGAGGGTCTCCCCCAGCCGACCAGCCCGCTGCTGGGATCCCTGTCGCCAGAATGAAATGCAGCCCATGGTCTGTTTCAATAGTTTAAAAGCTTTTTTAAGAACCAACTGACCGTATAAAGGGAATACAGTTTATGGATTTTTAGAAGGCATTTGACAAGTAGATTACTAAAATTTGCATTTGGTAGTCTGGCCACTACCTGAAACATTGGGACCATGCAGGGGAAGATAAGCAAAGGTCTTCAGACAGACACCCCTTTGATCTTTTGATAAGATTACCTGAAAGTTCAAGAATGGTTTGTATTGGATGGAACATGTGGCATGATACTGAGATACCGGTGTAAGTGTGCAGATGTGATTTGTTGCACATGAAGTAACTAACATGCTGAAATGCATGGGAAATCTGCACTGAAGGACGGGTCTCAGACAATATGAAATGGTTAATATGGCCAGTAGATTGAGACATTTTAAAACATCAAGGCATTGACACATACTCCATAGAGAAACTGATTTTAATCAGGATAGATTGGTACCTGTCAGAGGGAGTAAAATTAACGTACTTTTAAGTCTACGCATAATCTTTTGTTTGAACCATATGCATTTATGACATGTCAATAATTTAGAATTGAGTGAGATGATCTGGGGAGCGCCAATCTATTTTACTGGAAAAGCTTTTACTTTTATTCTTGGTGGCAGCTTAGAAGTAACTATGCTAGTCAGGGGGCAATTGTGAGAAGACAATAAGGATATTTCCTTCCCAATGGGGGTTGGGGGAGATCTGAGAGAAATGGTTGTCCAATAACCTTATAAAACAGTAAGAAATTAATTGCATCCGATAATACCTCTATCTCTTATTAAGAAAGACTCTGTAGCAGGCAGATAGGACAGCGTAGGCTTGTTATCTCTGCCAAGGGAATGACTCTAGCACAGGCTCTGAAACAAGATATTCCTAAAGCTGATAAGATGGAGCCTTGTCCTCTCTCTAGACAAGTGTCTGGCAGAAGTTTACAAACTATACCAAGCACGAAATAAAGCGAAAAGTGACTTTGGGAGGCCACAGTGATAGGCAGGGGAGGTATTTACTTTGAGTACCTGTCCCTTGATGATTGGGCAATTGGAATCGAACAAGTGATTGACATGGAACACTCACCAGCCACTCGAAATAAAGTACATAAACAGGTGCTCGGGAGGGAAAACTTTAGTCATCATCGGACGAAAAAGAGCTTCTCGAGGTGGTTCTATGCTGGCTCCAACCTCACACTTTGGTTAGCTCAAGAAAACTGAACACCCTGAGGACTGAACAGACCACCAACACCCCGCTTGCCTCATCTGTTGGGGAGACTGGCAATACCGCACTCTCCCACTGTATGATCTGGGATCAGTAATCCATTCAATCTGTTATGCGTCGTATGTGTTTTCTGTCTATCTAGCTTATGCATCATTGTACTTAAACTGCTGCTTCTAGATATACATTATATTTAAACTATTGCTGAATAAACTATTTTATAATCATGTTATGAGCTCGACCCTCTTCCTTGGGTATCTGTGATTTGCAAATCTAAATCCTGCACCACCAGCAAGTGGCAATGATGAAAGGGATATTGCACAGGATCTCTTAATACTGTATTCTCTTTTTCCTTTCTTACTTCTGTCTCACCTTACACACACTGTTTGACAAACTGCAGCTGCTTTGAGCAGTCACTCATCTCTTTCTGCTCACCCTTCAAACTAAAAGCTAACCCTTGTCCCTTTCTTTCATTTCAAGTGCTTAAAATGTCAATGCCCCTGTGCCAGTGCAGGAAGAGGAGGATGGCCTTCCTGAGGATGCAACATCATAAGATCTGAAGATAGAAAGCACCCACTAAGTAAATGGCATCACGTGTACCTTAGAGCAGGAATTCTCAACTCGGGGTCCACAAAATGGTTTTGAGGGGTCACCTTGTCAGAAGGACAAGGATCATCACCAATTTAAAAAAAATGTAATCTGAACAAGCACGTTCTGAGTGCAATCCTTTTTCAAATGAAATAATCTCCATAAGCCCAGCCTTCCAGCGGTGCCGATTGGCCAGTTTCTGGCCTGTTGAGAAGCACTTGGGGAAGTGGATCAGGCAGAGCACCTGTCACTCAGGAACAGAGGTAGATTCCCATTAACTTGCTTCTGGGAAATCTGATTGAACAGATTTGCCTGTAACTCAGTCACCAGATTTTCACTGCAAAACTGCAGTGCCTAATCAGAGATCTCAGGGAACAAGAGAAGATTCTAAAAACAATGGAGAAAAATCTTTGAGAAATTCAGGAGAATTGAAATTCTATTGTGAAGTTCTCAAAGTTGCAGAAACAAATGGAGCAAAAAGATGGGCTGACATTTTGGAGGGTGAGAGATTATATTGCAGGTCAATTCAGTGAAACTTTACTGTCATAAAATAACTGATGATACCTGCTGAATACGTTGCAACTGGTTGCTTTGTCTATTACGGCGTGGTTCTGCTGTTGTCACCAAATTAACCTTCTCCATGTTCCTATTCTGTCTGAGTTTGAGAGTAAACTTGCGGGAACCATAAAAATTGACTGTAAAAGCTTCGATAAATGTGTGATGAGAAAAAGATTAGTGAAGACAAATGTAGGTCCCTTACAGTCAGAAACAGGGGAAATTATAATGGGGAACAAAGAAATGGCAGAACAATTAAACACATATTTTAGTTCTGTCTTCACAGAGGAGGACACAAATAACCTCCCAGAAATGTTAGGGAAACAAAGGTCTAATGAGAGGGAGGAACTGAAGGATATCAGTATTAGTAAACAAATAGTGCTAGGGAAATTAATGGGGTTAAAGGCTGACAAATCCCCAGGGCTTGATAATCTACATCCCAGAGTACTAAAGGAAGTGGCCCCGGAAATAGTGGATGCATTGGTGATCATCTTCAAAAATTCTAGAGACTCTGGAGCAGTTCCTACAGATTGGAGGGTGGCAAATGTAACCCCACTATTGAAAAAAGGAGGGAGAAAAAAAACAGGGAACTACAAACTAGTTAGCCTTATATCAGTTGTGGGTAAAATGCTAGAGTCTATTATAAAGGATGTGATAGCAGTACACCTAGAAAGCATAAACGGGATTGGGCAAAGTCAGCATGGGTTTACAAAAGGGAAGTCCTGCTTAACAAATCTACTGGAGTTTTTTGAGGATGTAACTTGTAAAATAGATAAGGGAGAACCAATGTATGTGGTGTATTTGGATTTTCAGAAGGCTTTTGACAAGGTCCCACATAAGAGGTTAGTGTGCAAAATTAAAGTACATGGGATTGGGGATAATATACTGGTATGGATTGAGAATTGGTCAACAGACAGGAAACAGAGATTAGGAATAAACGGGTCTTTTTCCAGGTGGCAGGCAGCGATTAGTGGGGTACTGCAGGGATCAGTGCTTGGGTTCCAGCTATTCACCTTGGGTGAGGGAACTAAATGCAACATTTACAAGTTTGCAGACAACATAAAGCTTGGGTGGGGGGGGGGGGGGGGGCGGTGACAGTGAGCTGTGAGGTGGATGCAAAGAGGCTCCAATGTGATTTGGACAAGTTGCATGGCAGATGCAGTATAACGTGGATAAATGTGAGGTTATCCATTTTGGTTGTAAAAACAGAAAGACAGATTATTATCTGAATGTTGATAGATTGGGAAAGGGGGAGGTGCAATGAGACCTGGGTGTCCTTGTACACCAGTCGATGAAAGCAAGCAATTAGGAAGGCGAATGGTATGTTGGCCTTCATTGCAAGAGGATTTGAGTACAGGAGCAAGGATATCTTACTGCAGTTATACAGGGCCTTGGTGAGACCACATCTGCAGTATTGCGTGCAGTTTTGGTCTCCTTACCTGAGGAAGGATGTTCTTGCCTTGGAGGGAGTCCAAAGAAGATTTACTAGGCTGATTCCTGGGATGGCAGGATTGACGTATGAGGAGAGATTGGGTCGACTAGGCCTATATTCACTAAGGTTTAGAAGAGTGAGAGGGGATTTCATAGAAACCTATAAAATTCTAACAGGACAAGACAGGCTAGACGCAGGGAGGATGTTCCCGATGGCTGGGGAGTCCAGAACCAGGGGTCACAGTCTCAGGAATTGGGGTATGCCATTTAGAACCAAGATGAGGTGAAATTTCTTCACTCAGAAGGTGGTGAACCTGTGGAATTCTCTACCGCAGAAGGCAGTGGAGGCCAAGTCATTAAATATATTCAAGAAGGAGATAGATATATTTCTTAATGCCAAAAGGATCAAGGGATATGGGGAGAAAGCGGGAACAGGGTACTGAATTAGACGATCAGCCATGATCTTTTTTGAATGGCTAAGCAGGCCCAAAGGGCCGAATGGCCTACTCCTGCTCCTATTTTCTATGTTTCTCCTGTCCTTGCCTCAGCTTATCTGTTGCGGAAACCATCAGCCACGTCTTGGTTACCTCTAGACTTGATTGTTCCAATGTGCTCCTTGCTCACCTCCCATGTTATACCCTCCACAAACTTGAGGTTATTCAAAACTCTGCTGCCATGTCCTAACTTGCCCTCAGTCCCACTCACCCATCTTACTTGTGCTCGCTGATCTACAGTGGCTCCTGGTCAAGCAACACCTCAGTTTTAAGATTCTCACCCTTGTTTTCAAATCCCTCCATGGCCTCTCTCTATATCTGTAAATCCGTAATACCCTTCAGCCCTACAAAGTGCCTGGATATTGATCAAATCTGGCCTTTTCAGCATTCCCAATTTTAATCACTCCACTATGGGCAGCCTGTCTGCAGTCTACAGAATTCCAGGAATGCCCCTAGCCTCAACAACAAGCGGGCCACCATGATGGAACCTTTATTGGCAGCTGACTCTACTACAAACAGAAACTCAGACAGCTGTCAACTTAGCTGCAGGAGCCAATAGTGATAGGGGCTTGCAGAGAATCACATCATTCTTACACTCTGTTCTCACACAGCAGTAGGAATTGTGAGTCTTTGTCCCAGGAGGGTAGCCTCGGGTCCATGGGGGAGGCACCTGCTGTCCTCTCTCAGGATGACAGCATGCCTGTTTCCCCACGCATTCACTCCGTCAGTGTTCTTGCTAGTGCCACACTACCAGCTGGACTAGACTGCCCAGCCAATGTAGAGATATCGCTGGACACTTCAGACAGCCAGAGCTGCTTGAGTTCACCCACCACAATCTTCTGAAGTACCCTCAATGGTAGCTTAGCAGCCTTCCACCTCCCAAAGATAGCCACTGGGGATATACCATGTGGAATACCTCCTGGAAGCACAAGGATAGGTGGTCGAGCACACAAGAAAGGCATGTGGGGTTGCACAGGGTGATTCTTGATTATTCCAGTTGACAGTTATTCAATTATAAAGTGAGTTTGAATAAAATTTCTGCTTTCTGGATTTGGTGTTGGTGTTAATCGTGCGGTCAGTTAAGGGCAAGACACGTGAGGCTGAACTGAAGGAAGGCAAGCAGGTAGTGTAGTAAAAACAATGGTAATAAAGATAGCAAGGCTGTTGTATTGGGAATGGGAGGGATGATTCAGGTGAACTGCTTTTGGATGAGTAGCTCTCTGAGAGGTTTGGCAGTTGAAGGCAAACGTAGTCGATGCTGCTCCTGCTCTTCCTCCTCCTCCATTTATTGGTGCCCAGGTAAAAGTAAAGGCTGGTCCCTCAGTAGAAAAAAGTTCTACAGCATGCAGCACATAAACATGGAAACATGGGCATGATGCACTGCAGAACTCCTTGGAAACAGTCCAGGCAAGGTAAGTGCTGCTTGAGAATATAATGACTCAGGCACTGGGGCAGACTAATTTCACAAACGAGTCCTACAGCCAGCATAGGTGAAATATTATAAAGAAGCTTCCTGAATCATTCCAGCTCATACCCCAGACATCTGCTCAAACCAATATGGCAAGCAGCACACTTCTGGTGTGGAACAGGTGGACGTGAAGCAGCCATAGTGGACCCGTTGGTGCCCGTTTTAGGTCTTAAAAATGGTTGTGGTGTACTCAAATTTCTAGTCTATAAATTCCTAGAAAATGTGAATGCAGATAAATCAGGCCACAAAAAATATAGTAGCATTTTGTGACGTATAAATAGGGGCTTCGAGTATAAGTGCAAAAAGGTCACAAATTTCTAGGAGACAATGTTTAGGCCACAGTTTGTTTCTTATGTGCAGTCTGCACTCCATTAAATCCACAGAGCATGTATAGCATAGCACCCGTAGGATGATACCAAAGATAAGAAACTTTTGTTAGGAGAGATGTGGGGACTATTTACATTGGCACAGGTAAGATTAAGGGGAGATGTAATTTTGTTTTAATTCTGAATTTTGATAGGATGTTTAGGGAAAGAGTATTTACTCTGATTGGGAAGTCAATGAAAAAGGGTCATTCATTTAAAATTGTCTCGAAGAGTGTGGAGAACATTTAGATGAAAATTCTTTATGCAGAGAACTAGAGCAAGGAATATTTTGCCACAGAGATCAATTGAGGTAGAGACCATTGCACCTTTAAAACAAAATTAGATGATCATCTGAAGTAGAGAAACACAGGGCTATGGGAACAGAGCAAAGTAATTGGATTATTTTGGAATTTTTTCATTCATTCATCTGATGTAAGCATCGCTGGCAATGACAGCATTTATTGCCCATCCCTAATTGCCCGTGAGAAGTGGAGGTGAACCATCGTCTTGAACAGTTGCAGTCCATGTGGTAAAGAAGCATCAACATCCTGGGGGTTACCATTGATCGTAAACTTAGCTGGACCATCCATATAAATACTGTGGCTAGAAAAGCAGGTCAGAGGCTTGGAATTCTGCGGCAAGTAACTCACCTCCTGACTCTCCAAAGCCTGTTCACCATCTACAAGGCACAAGTGATGGGATACTCTCCACTTACCTGGCTGAGTGCAGCGCCAACAATACTCAAAAAGCTCGACACCATCCAGGACAAGGCAGCCCACTTGATTGCTTGTGGATGGGGTGCCACCAACAAAGCACAGTGGCAGCAGTGTGTACCATCTACAAGATGCACTGCAGCAACGCACCAAGGCTCCTTAGACAGCATCTTCCAAACCCATGATCTCTACCACCTAGAAGGACAAGGGCAGCAGTTGCATGGGAACACCAAGTTCTCCTCCAAGCCACACACCATCATGACTTGGAACTATATCGCCGTTCGTTCTCTGTCATTGGGTCAAAATCCTGGAACTCCCTTCCTAACAGCCCTGTGGGTGTACCTACCTCACAAGGACTGCAGCAATTCAAGAAGGCATCTCACCACCACCTTTTCAAGGGAAATTAGGGATCAGCAACACTCACATCCCATAAAAGAAAAGAGCTCCCATAGTTCTATAAGGGAGGGAATTTCAAGATTTTGGCACAGCGATAATGAAGGAACTACAATATATTTCCAAGCCAGGATAGTGTGCAACTTGGAGGGTAATATTCAAGTGGTGGTGTTCTGATGCACCTGCTGCCCTTTTTCTTCTAGGTGGTGGAGGTCTCCATTTGGGAGGTGGTGTTGAAGAAGTCTTGGGTGAGTTGCTGCAAAGCATCTTGTAGATGATACACTCTGAATCCATGGTTGTGGAGAGATTGAGTGCTTAAGGTGGCGGATGGGGTGCCAATCAAGTGGGCTGCTTTTTCCTAGATTGTGTCGATCTTCTTGAGTGTTGTTGGAACTGCACTCATCCAGGCAAGTGGAGAGTATTCCATCACACTCCTGATTTGTGCCTTGTAGATGGTGAACAGGCTTTGGGGAATCGCCGCTAAATACCGAGCATCTAATCTGCTGTTTTAGTACAGTATTTATATGGCTGTTCCAGTTCTGTTTCTGGCCAATGGTAATGTTGACATGGGGGATTTGGCAATGGTAATGCTATTGAATGGCAAAGGGAGGTGTTTAGAGTCTCTTCTTGACAACAGATATTGCCTGGTACTTTTGTGGTGCAAATGTTACTTGCTACTTATCAGCCAAAGCTTGAAAGTTGTCCAGGTCTTGTTGCATGTGGGCAGGGACTGCTTCAGTTTTTGAAGAGTTGCGAATGGAACTGAATACTGAATATCTCCACTTCTGACCTTACAATGGAGGGAAGCAGCTGAAGATAGTTAGGTGTAGGGCACTGCCCTGAGAAACACAATGATGCCCTGGGTCTGAGGTGATTGGCTTCCAATAATCACAACCATCTTCCTTTGTTCTAGATATGACTCCAGCCAGTGGAACATTTTATCCCCAATTCCCAATAACCTTAATTTTACTGGGGTTCCTTGATTCCATTGTCAGTCAAATGCGGCCTTGATGTCAAGGGCAGTCACTCTCACCTCACCTCTGGAATTCAGCTCTTATGTGATCTGGAGCCAAGTGCGCCTTGTGGAACCCTAACTGAACATTGGTGAGCAGATTATTGCTGAGTACGTGCTGCTTGTTAGCACTGCCGACGACTCCTTCCATCACTTTGCTGATGATTGAGGGTAGAATAATTGGCCGGATTGGATTTGTCTTGCTTTTTGTGGACAGGACACACATAGGCAATTTTCCACTTTGTTGGGTAGATGTCAGCGTTGTCGCTGTACTGGAACAGCTTAGCTAGGGGCTCAGCTAGTTCTGCAGCACAAGTCTTCAGTACTACAGCCAGGATGCTGCTGCGGCCCATATCCTTTGCTGTATCCTGTGCATGTGGAGTGAATCAATTGGCTGAAGACTGGCTTCTGTGATGGTGGGGACTTCAGGAGGAGGCTGAGTTAGATCATACGCTCGGCACTTCTGGTTGAAGATGATTGCAAAGACTTCAACATTTGGCTTTTGCACTCATGCTCCGGCAAAGATTTGGCACAGACAATATTGGCTGGATTAATTTAATAAAATTAAAACCTGACCCGACAACAGCTAACCCGAACCGAGCCCGAGTCTTTTAATTTTTTTAAATGTCCGACCCGAGCCCAACACATTGGTCGGGTAGCCAGGCTTTAATCAGAGGTGAGAAGAGTGGGGGCGGGGGGGGGGAAAGGAGGGGAAAGAAACAGCTACAAGTTCCGACATAAAGCACCCGAGTGAAATTAAGCCAACCCCTTACACTCTGAAATCTATCAAGTCCAGGAGAAATGGACAAGCCCGTGGAAGATACCAGTAACTGCAGTAAGTACAGAAACATCAACTGAGCTCTTGCTTTAATCTATACTTGACCCACAAGGATTTAAAATTATCTGGAAATAGAGAGATTAAATTTCCCAATCGGAGTTCTCCCCGGAGAGTTTTTTTGTTAATGACATCAGAACTTGATACAGTTCAGAAGCTTGTTTGTTACATTGCATGATTTCCTGAAGTGGATACCTTTTTTCCCTGCAAGTGCTCAGGGTCACGGTGCCTTCACCTGTTTGAAATCAGTGTTTGTTGTTTTTTTTAAACTTTATGATGTTAACTGAACACGGCCACATCAACGACACAGTGGCGCAGTGGTTAGCACCGCAGCCTCACAGCTCCAGCGACCCGGGTTCAATTCTGGATACTGCCTGTGTGGAGTTTGCAAGTTCTCCCTGTGTCTGCGTGGGTTTTCTCCGGGGGCTCCGGTTTCCTCCCACAAGCCAAAAGACTTGCAGGTTGGTAGGTAAATTGGCCATTATAAATTGCCCCTAGTATAGGTAGGTGGTAGGGAAATATAGAGACAGGTGGGGATGTGGTAGGAATATGGGAAAACTGTAGGATTAGTATATATGGGTGGTTGATGGTCGGCACAGACTCGGTGGGCCGAAGGGCCTGTTTCAGTGCTGTATCTCTAAACTAAACTAAACTGGCACCTGCATTGGATCACTGGTCACCAAGTATAGATTAAAGCAAGAGCTCAGTTGATGTTTCTGTTCTTAGTGCAGTTACTGGTATCTTCTCTGGGCTTGTCAGTTTCTCCCGGACTTGATAGATTTCAGAGTGTATAGGGTTGGGTTAATTTCATTCGGGTGCTTTATGTCGGAACTTGTAGCTGTTTCTTTCGTCTCCTCGATTTGGTGCTCTCTCACTGGCTTTGAAAGGACAGAGAACTGCTCAATTTAAAAAGAAAACACACACACATGCACTAAAATGGGCTAAATGAAATATCTGGTGAAAGAAACTTATGAGGCCAGCACCTCGATTTTCATGTGAGGGTGTCAGTAATAAGAGCACAGCAGCCACTTGGGGGCTACCGAGATAGGTTTTCAAACAGGAAAAATAGTGCAGATTTCAGAGCACTGCACGTTTCCCACCTTGACATCCTGAATGTTCATTTGAAGATTACTTCCCGGAGCAAGGCAGCACTGTCCACGCCCAGCCCAGCCTGACCCAACCTGAGCCTGAATTTTGGACCCGGAAGAGAGACCCGACCCGACCTGAACCCAACACATGTCATCAGGTCTGGTCGAGTTTGGGTCGGGTAGCCACGCTTTAGGCTGGATGGCCTCTTTCTGTGCTGATAATTTCTGTGGTCAATTTCAACCAACCAGTCCAGATATTCTGAGGCATTAGTTATCATTCCCTGTAGGAGCCTGCTCATTAGTGTAGATAGTGAATGTCAAAATTTCCACAAAACATCAAGTTAATAAAGCATTTTAAAACCATTATTCATGGAAAAGCCTCAAGCACAGCCCAATTCTGTTTTTTATGTACTTACTCCTTTCTTTTCCATTCTGCAGTTTCTCTGCCTCTTCCTCATCCTCACACCCTTCATCTGCTGAAAAAACAGGACAGGTAAGTGACAGTACTTTGTGATAGATGGCAGTTGCCAATACAGTGAAAACAGCCCTGCTTAGTCACATTGAACAAGTAGCCAGCTAATCAAACCAGGACAACAGTTCTCATGTTTCTTCAAGTAGATTTTGTGCTGAGATACGTTTAATTTGTTGAATACAAACCATTAAATTTGCAAAGTGATTGCTAGAGTTAAGCATTTTTCATTGTTGATTCAGCAACTGGAAAGGGACCGGTGGAGAAATCTTCCTCCTTTGTGGTAGTGTCGCTAAGTTGTAACAGTGTTTTAAAAAGAACACATTTACAATTTCGCTACACCTATTGTACCAAGGAGAATATCTCCCACTATGTCATTTAATTCTGAAGGGTTTACAGTATGTATTAGAACTTGATAAACAATCCAGTTAATAAGGTTTCAATAGCAAAATTGAGCTTGCACTGTATGAACGCATCTGATTTGGATAATGTACCAGAAAGGGTAAACAGCAAGTGCTCATTCCAAAGGTGGAGGTTTATCCCACTTATAATAATTTACATTGACAAATCTAATGTATTGCAGTTTCTTTATTGTGCTGAAACTTAATTGTCTCATAAGCATGTAAAGTTTGATCGACATAAATTCCAGCACGAGTTTATCTGGACATATTTTTTGGAGGGATGTGGGAGGTGTGAGGGAGAACTGAAGCGATTAAAACTTGGATAATTGGCAAAATACGCAACATCGATATCAGGAACAATGCAACTACCACATGAGGTACAGATATGGCTGTGCTATCTTTTTCATGAAAAAGGGAATGGTAGCATAGTGGTTATGTTACTGGACTAGTAATCTGAATAATCCAGAAACACAAGCTCAAATCCTACGATGGCAGCTGGGGAATTTAAATTCAGTTAATTAAATAAAAAGAAATCTGGAATTAAAAATTAGTCTAGTGGTGGCCATGAAACCATTGTTGATTGTTGTAAAAACCCATCTGGTTCACTTTAAGCCCTTTAGGAAAGGAAATCTGCCTTACCCCGTCTGGCCTACATGTGACTCCAGACTCTCAGAAATGTGGCTGACTCTTAACTACCCTTTCAAATGGCTTAGCAAGCCATTCAATTCTATCAAAGCACTACAGGAAACAATAAGAATAAAACCAGACTTTGGCCTAGGCATTAGACATGACAAAGACACACCCAGTCAACCCTTACTAACATTTGGGGAATTGTGCCAAAATTGGTACGTCCCACATGCATTGAATCATACCTATCAGACAATGTCCCAGACTCCTCCATCACCATGCCTGTGTATGCCCTGTCTCACTAGCAGGACAGACCCACCAGAGCTGGTGGCATAGTGGTATGCATTTGGGAGGGAGTGACCCTGGGAGTCTTCAACATTGAGTACCGACCCCAAGAAGTCTCATGGGATCAAATCAAATATGGGCAAGGAAACCTCTTGCTGACTACTAGCTACGCTCTCCCTCAGCTGACGAATTAGTACTTATCCATGTTGAACATCAGTGGGAATAAGCACGGAGGGTGGCAAGGGCATAGAATGTACTCTGCGTGGGGGACTTCAATGTCCATCCTGGACAGTGGCTCAGGTGACAGAGCTGGGCAAGTCCTGAATGACCTATCTACCAGATAGGGCTTGTGGCAGGTGGTGAGAGAACCAACATGAAAAAAAAACCTACTTGGCCTTATTCTCATCAATCTGTTGCAGATGCATCTATCCATTGGTAGGAATGACCACTGCACAGTCTTTGTGGAGAAAGAGCCCTGCCTTCACACTGAGGACACTGGCAGTCGTGTTGTGTGGCATTGCCACCACGTGAAATGGGATTGATTCAGAACAGATCTGCCAGCGCAAAACTGGGAATCCATGAGATGCTGTGGGCCATCATTGGCAGCAGAATTGTATTCAACCACAATCTATAATCTCATGGCCCAGTATATCCTTCACTCTGCCACTACCATCAAGCCAGGAGGCCAACCCTAGTTGAATGAGGAGTGTAGCAGAGCATACCAGGAGCAGCACCAGGCATACCTAAAAATGAGGCGCCAGCGTGGTGAATCTACAATGCAGGACTACATGTATCCTAAAAAAAGAAGCATGTGATAGATAGAGCTAAGCAATCCCACAACCAATGGATCAGATCAAAAATCTGTAGTCCTGCCACATCAAATTGTGAATGATGGTGGACAATTAAACTGCTAACAGGAGGAGGAGGAGGCTGCATGATCATCCCCATCCTCAGTGATGGCACTGCACAGCATGTGAGTGCAAAAGACAAAGCTGAACTGTTTACAACCATCTTCAGTCAGAAGTGCAGACTGGATGATCCATCTCAAGCTCCCCCTGATGTCAAGGGCAGTCACTCTCACCTGACCTCTTGAATTCAGCTCCTTTGTCCATGTTTGGACCAAGGCTATTATGAGGTATGGAGCCATCACAGAGGCCAGTCTTCAGCCAATTCGATTCACTCAAGAAATGGCTGAGTGCACTATATAAAGCAAAGGCTTTGGATCCTGACAACATCCTATTTTATTAATTAAGACTTGTGCTCCAGAACAACCATGCATTTTTCCTAATCATTTCATCACAGCTACAACACTAGCATATACCAGACAATGTGGAAAATCGCCTGGTTATGTTCTGTCAACAAATTGCAGGAGAGATTCAATCTGGCCAACTTTCACCCATCAATCCACTCTTAATCATCAGCAAAGTGATGGAAGGTGTCATTGACAGTATTATCAAGCAGCACTTACTCAGCAATAACGGTGGGCCGAAGGGCCTGTTTCAGTGCTGTATCTCTAAATAACCTGCTCACCGATACTCAGTTTGGAATCTGTCAGGACCAAATGGCTCCAAAATTCATTACAACCTTGGTTCAACCATGGACAAAGGAGCTGAATTCCAGAGGAGAGGTGAGAGAGGTGCCCTTGACATCAAGGCAACATTTGACCAAGTGTGGTATCAAGGAGCCCTTGTAAAATTGAAGTCAATGGGAATCAGGGGGAAACTCTCCACTGGCTGAAGTCATGCCTAGTACAAAGAAAGATGGTTGTGGTTGTTGTAGGTCAATCATCTCAGCCCCAGGATATTGATGCTTTGCTCCTCAAGATCGTGCCCTAAGCTCAACCATCTACAACTGCTTCATCAGTGACATACCCTCCAACATAAGGTCAGAAATGGGGATGTTTGCTGATGATTGCACTGTGTTCAGTTCCATATGCAACTCCTAACTCCTCAGATAATGAAGCAGTCTGTGGTCACATGCAACAAGACCTGGACAACATTTGAGCTTCAGCTGGTGAGTGGCAAATAACATTTGCACCACACAAGTGTCAGGCAATGACTATCACCAACAAGAGAGGGTCTAATAACCTCCCTTGACATTCAACGGCATTACCATAGCTGAATCCCCCATCAACATCCTGAGGGTCGCCATTGACCAGACACTTAACTGGACCAGCTGGAAAAGAGAGCGCGGGGCTTGAGGCCCTCACTGACCTGAAGACAGGAGCGGTGGCGGCTGGCGGACCTGCTCTCCCTCTAGGCGCGTGCTGAGACTCGAAAAAAAAAACTTAGTGACATCACGGGAAATCTGCAAGGTGATTTATTTTTTTTATTCATTCATGGGATGTGGGCGTCGCAGGCCAGGCCAGCATTTATTGCCCATCCCTAATTGCCCTTGAACTGAGTGGCTTGCTAGGCCATTTCGAGGGCATGTAAGAGTCAACCACATTGCTGTGGATCTGGAGTCACATGTGGGCCAGACCAGGTAAGGACAGCAGATTTCCTTCCTTAAAGGACATTAGTGAACCAGATGGGTTTTTACTACAATTGACAATGGTTTCATGGCCATCATTAGACTAGCTTTAAATTCCAGATTTATTAATTGAATTCAAATTCCACCTTCTGCTGTGGTGGGATTCGAACCCATGTCCCCAGAGCAACCACCGCCTCCCCATTGGGTGAGTAGCAGCTGTTAGTGCATTTAAATAGCTTTAAAAAAAGGGAAAGTTTTTTTTGTTGAAAAAAACCTCTAGTGATAAGGTGAGTACTACTAAAGTTTTTTAATTCAGTGTAACTTATTAAGAACTTTAGATTGCAGTGGGTAGAACAAGGCCCCTAGTGTAATTAGTATTTTTGAATTAAGGGTGTAACTAATTAATCTAAACTAGTCATGATAGGAGAGCTCAGTCCCGTGATATGCTCCTCCTGCGCTATGTGGGACAACCATGTGCGCAGGAAACGCATCCAGCTGTAGCTACTGGCTACCCGCATTACGGAGCTGGAGCTGCGGGTGGATTCACTGTGGAGCATCCACGATGCTGAGAACATTGTGGATAGCACGTTTAGCGTGGTGGTCACACCGCAGGTAAAGGCTGCACAGGCAGAAAAGGGATGGGTGACCACCAGGTGGAGTAGTAGGCGAAAGCAGGTAGTGCAGGAGTCCCCTGTGCCCATCCCCCTCTCAAACAGATATACCGCTTTGGATACTGTTGGGGGGGGGGGGGGGGGGGGGAAATGACCTCCCAGGGGAAAGCAGCAATAGCCAAGTTCGTGGCACCACGGAGGGCTCTGCTGCACAGCGGGGGAGGAAAAGGGGAGGAAGAGATATAGTGATAGGGGATTCTATTGTAAGGGGTGCAGATAGGCGTTTCTGTGGCTGCAAACGAGACTCCAGGATGGTATGTTGCCTCCCTGGTGCTAGGGTCAAGGATATCACAGAGCAGCTGCAGCACATTCTGAAGGGGAAAGGTGAGCAGTCAGAGGTCGTGATATACATTGGTACCAACGACCTAGGTAGAAAGAGGGATGAGGTCCTGCAACAAGAATTTAGGGAGCTAGGTAGCAGATTAAAAAGCAGGACCTCAAAAGTTGTAATCCCTGGATTACTCCCTGTGCCATGTGTTAGCGAGTACAGGAATAGGAGGATAGAGCGGATGAATGCGTGGCTGAGGAGATGGTGCAGGAGGGAGGGCTTTAGGTTCCTGGATCACTGGGTCTGTTTCTGGCAAAGGTGGGACCTGTACAAGTTAGACGGGTTGCACCTGAACTGGAATGGGAAGAACATCCTTGCTGGGAGGTTTGCTAGTGCTGTTGGCAGGGGGGGGGGGGGGGTGCTTTAAACTAATTTGGAAGGGGGATGGGATACAGGGTGCAGGTACTGTAGGGGGTGAGGCACAGCCAAATATAGAAGAGAAACTGAGTCAGTCTGGAAGGCAGAGCAAATGTAGACCTGTTAAGGCACAAGTGAAAAAGGCAAGGCTGGATTGCATATACTTTAATGCAAGGAGTCTTACTAATAAGGCAGATGAATTGAGGGCATTGATTAGCACATGGGATTATGATATTATTGCTATCACAGAGACATGGCTGAGGGAGGGGCAGGACTGGCAACTCAATATTCCAGGGAATAGAATCTTCAGGTGTGATAGGAGAGGGGATAAAAGAGGATGTGGCATTGCACTGTTGATCAAGGAGTCAATTACTGCAGTAAGGAGGGATGATATCTTAGAAGGTTCCTCAAATGAGGCCATATGGGTAGAACTTAAGAACAAAAGGGAGGCAATCACTTGGCTGGGCGTTTACGACAGGCCTCCAAACAGGCAGGGAGAGATAGAGGAACAGATATGTCGGCAAATCTCAGAGAGGTGTAAAAATAATAGGGTAATAATAGTCGGGGATTTCAACTTACCTAATATCAACTGGAATAGTCTTTGTGCAAAAGGCTTAAAGGGGGAGGAATTCTTAAAATGCATAGAGGAGAGTTTTTTGAGCCAGTACATAGAAAGTCCTACAAGAGAAGGGGCAGTACTGGATCTAATCCTAGGGAATGAAGCTGGACATGTGGTAGAAGTATCAGTGGGGGAGCATTTCAGGGATAGTGACCATAACTCTAAGATTTCAGGTAGTTATGGAAAAGGCCAAAGCGGGCCAGAAATAAAGGTACTAAATTGGGGGAAGGCCGATTTCAATATGATAAAACAGAATCTGGCCAAAGTGGACTGGGAGCAGCTACTTTTAGGAAAGTTTACATCAGGCCAGTGGGAGTCATTCAAAGAGGAAATAGTGAGGGTTCAGAGCCAACATGTACCCATTAAGGTGAAGGGTAGGACCATCAAGTCCAGGGAACCCTGGAAGTCAAGGGATATAGAGTATTGGATCAGGAAAAAAAAGGAGGCTTATGGCAGATTCGGAGCACTGAAAACAGCGGAGGCCCTACAGGAGTATAGAAAGTGTAAGGGGGTACTTAAAAAAGTAATTAGGAGAGCGAAGAGGGGACATGAAAAAACATTGGTGGTCAATATAAAGGAAAATCCTAAGGCGTTTCATAAGTATATTAAGGGTAAACGGATAACCAGGGAAAGAGCCGGGCCCATTAGGGACCAAAGTGGCAATCTGTGTGTGGAGCCGGAGGACATAGGTGAGGTTTTAAGTGATTACTTTTCATCTGTTTTCACTGTGGAGAGCGCCGATGTAAGTGTCGAGATCAGGGAGGGGAATTGCGATATACTTGAACATATTAGGGTTTTAGCAGGCTTAAAAGTGCATAAATCCCCAGGCCCAGATGAGATGTTGTGTGAGGCACGGGAGGTGATAGCAGGGGCTCTGACACAAAATTTCAGATCCTCTCTGGCCACGGGAGAGGTGCCACAGGACTGGAGGACAGTGAATGTGGTACCATTATTCAAGAAGGGTAGCAGGGATAGACCAGGTAATTACAGGCTGGTGCCTTTAACATCAGTGGTTGGGAAACTATTGGAAAAAATTCTGAGGAACAGGATTAATCTCCACTTGGGCTATCAGGGATAGTCAGCACGGCTTTGTCAGGGGGGGAGACTGTGTCTAACGAACTTGATTGAATTTTTCAAGGAGGTGACTAGATGTGTAGATGAGGTAAAATGTAGTCTACATGGACTTCAGTAAGGCTTTTGATAAGGTCCCACATGGGAGATCCCCATGGGATCCAGGGCAATTTGGCAAATTGGATCCAAAATTGGCTTGGTGGCAGGAAACAGAGGGTAATGGTCGAGGGTTGTTTTTGCGAGTGGAAACCGGTGACCAGTGGTGTACCACAGGGATCTATGCTAGGACCCTTGCTGTTTGTAGTGTACATTAATGATTTAGACGTGAATACAGGAGGTATCATCAGTAAGTTCGCAGATGACACGAAAATTGGTAGCGTCGTAAATAATGAGGAGGAAAGCCTTAGATTACAGGACGATATAGTTGGGCTGGTAAGATGGGCGGAGCAGTGACAAATGGAATTTAATCCTGAGAAGTGTGAGGTGATCCATTTTGGGAGCACTAACAAGGCAAGGGAATATACAATGGACGGTATGAACCTAGGAAGTACAGAAGGCCAGAGGGACCTTGGTGTACTTGTCCATAGATTACTAAAGGCACAGGTAGATAAGGTAGTTAAGAAGGCATATGGGATACTTGCCTTTATTAGCATAGGCATAGAATATAAGAGCAGGGAGGTTATGATGGAGCTGTTTAAAACGCTAGTTAGGCCACAGCTGGAGTACTGTGTACAGTTCTGGTCACCACACTATAGGAAGGATGTGACTGCACTGAGAGGGTGCAAAAGAGATTCACCAGAATGTTGCCTGGGCTGGAGCATTTCAACTATGAAGAGAGACTGGATAGTCAAGGGTTGTTTTCCTTAGAACAGGAAAGGATGAGGGGGGACATGATTGAGGTATACAAAATTATGAGGGGCATTGATAGGTTAGATAGGAAGAAACTTTTTCCCTAGCAGAGGGGTCAATAACCAGGGAGCATAGATTTAAGGTAAGGGACAAGAGGTTTAGAGGGGATTTGAGGAAAAATTTTTTCACCCAGAGGGTGGTTGGAATCTGGAATACACTGCCTGAAGTGGTGGTAGAGGCAGAAACCCTCACAACATTTAAGAAGTATTTAGATGAGCACTTGAAACGCCACAGCATACAAGGCTACGGGCCAAGTGCTGGAAAATGGGACTAGAATAGTTAGGTGCTTGATGGCCAGCACAGACACAATGGGCTAAAGGGCCTGTTTCTGTGCTGTATAACTCTATGACTCTATGACATAAATACTGTGCCTCCAAGAGCAGGTCAGAGACTGGTTATTCTGCAGCATGACTCACTACCTGATTCCCCAAAGCCTGTCCACCATCTACAAGTCACAGGTTCTGAGTGAGATGAAATACTCTCCACTTGCCTGGATGACTGCAGCTCCAGCAACACTCAAGAAGCTCAACACCATCCAAGACAAAGCAGTCTATTTGATTGGCACCCCAGCCACCACCTTAAGCATTCTCTCCCTTCACCAATGGCGCACAGTGGCTGCAGAATGTACCATCTACAAGATGCACTGCAGCAACTCACTCAAGCTCCTTTTCAATAGATCCCAAGCCTGTGATCTCTTTCCCAGATGGACAAGGGCAGCAGGTGCATGAGAACAC
The DNA here is from genome assembly GCF_036365525.1 of Heterodontus francisci. Taxonomy (NCBI): domain Eukaryota; kingdom Metazoa; phylum Chordata; class Chondrichthyes; order Heterodontiformes; family Heterodontidae; genus Heterodontus; species Heterodontus francisci. The sequence goes on from NC_090373.1 coordinate 82,579,185, forward strand.
CACCACTTGGAAGGACCCTCCAAGCCAAACACCATCTTGACTTGGAAATATATTGCCGTTCCTTCATAGTCATTGGGCTGAATTTTATTAGCATGCCGTGCTCCTCGGCTGATTTAAATGGAGGCGGCAGAGCGGCCACCCCCGATGACATAAAGGGGGCGGCCACCGTGTCCCCGGCAATGGCATCCGGCTTTTAAAGGGCTTCAAGCCCTTAGCAAAAATTTACATTTTTATAGGGATATTGGATTTCATTTGCTTTTAATAAATATTTAGAAGATGGAGGCCCTTTCCCAACCCCCCAATGGTCTTTTCATTGCCCTATGTTCAGAAAACTTACTTTACTCCCCACCCGAGCATCCCCCCCCAGCCTTCTCACATTTGCCCTTCAATCCTTTCCCACCATCTCCACAGCCAATAAAGAGTGTTTTCCCTGCTCCCCCACCCTGATAATTTTACTCCTCCCCCCTCCCCACCAGTGTCTCGCCTCGGAACCCCAACTGAGTTCTGAAGGCGCATGAGACGCGGCTGGTTGGCTGTAAAATTGGTGTGGGATGGCCACCGTCGGCAGATAAGTTAATTTGAATTTTATTAATGCTCATTTAAATATTTCAATGAAGACCCTGCCACCAAGTGGTGGTGGGGGGGGGGGGGGCGCTGCACCGAGGCCTCGCCGCCACCGCTAATATCCAGCGGGGCCTTCTTGGCGTTATGGGTCGTGGTGGGCCACTCCCACGGGCATCTTATGGGCCTCCCCGCCACGTCCCATGGCGTCGAGGGGCTGGTAAAATTCAGCCCATTTGGTCAAAATCCTGGAACTCCCTCTTAACAGCACTGTGGGTGTACCTACACCACACTGACTGCAGTGGTTCAAGAAATTGTTTCATCACCACCTTCTCAAGGGCAATTAGGGTTGGGAACAAATGCTGGCATTGCCTGCGATTCCCACATCCCATGGACAAATAAGACAAAAACTTGCCACGATAGCTGCTGGAATGCCTGATTATAAGGCTTGGTTTGAGATCATGCGCTCATGGGTTGGGTTGCAGATAGGCAAGAAAGTACTGCTGATGCTCATCATCGCCCACTGGTGGACTCAGTGCTTTACGGATATGGTATGTGTCTATCCTATAGTCAGAAGTCGGTAGTAATTCACTCACAAATGTTATGGTGAGTTGGTTTGTTCACCATGCTGATCATCAGAAGTCAGTGGGATCTGCTGTGATAATCTAGCCAGGGCTTAAACCCATGCTTTCCAAGGAACAACCAGTGACAATCCTCCTGAGAGAAGGGAAGGAGAGGCAACTGGGGCTTCTTTAGAGTAAAGGTGATTAAAGCTAATATGCCTGGTGATGGGAAGTTGGAACCAAATCAATCTTCTTTGGCAAACATCCAATATTGGAGCACTCCAGATGGCGTTTTGGCCCCTCATAATCAAATTGGCTGCTGATATTTATTATTCTAGTTCACATATAAAGGATAGCCATTGAACATTGGGTTAAGGTACGAGAGGATGATAAGCAGTCAGGGAATATTACCTAACCTTCAAAACTACCTTCAGCAAGGAGGAAATTGGCAGAAAATAAAGAAAATACAAATTTCAAAACAAACAGTAAACAGCTCAGTTTACTATTACTCAGTTACAGATGGCAGACAAATGTTATGATAAAAATGGAAAATGGAACCACCATTCATATTATGTTTCATGTTTCTTTTTAAAGGGACAAGCAATTCTGAATCTGAAGTACATTAGCAAAGGAAGCACAAATGGATCACCATGATCTAGAAACGTACATGATCATCCCTGCTGGTTAGACAAAAGCTTCAGTGGAGCTACTGCCAGCCTTAGTTCAGTTCAAGCATTCTCACTTCTGAATCTGAACCAGTGGCTTGATTACATAATGCAGGCTTACTGTTCAGTGCAGTACTGAGGAAATGCTGTAGAGGTACCACCTTTCTTGTCTGCCCTCTCAGGCGGATGTAATGCGCCATGGCACAATTTGAACATGAGCAGGGAAAGTGTCCTGACCTACATTTATCACTCAACCAGTATCACTAAAACAAACTGGTCACTTATTTCATTGCTGTTTACAGGACCGTGCTGTAGAAAATTAGCTACGCTTCAAAAGTACTTGTGAAGCACTTTAGGATGTCCTGAGATTATGGAAGACATTATATATTAACATGTTATTTCTTTTCCCTTCAAGAAACCTGAAAAAATGTACATTATGTGTAGATGGGAAATTTTGTATACGTCCGTGTAGGAAGCAAGGGTGGTGTATATGGGTAACACTGTAGACAAATCTTTCTTCTGTTGCTGCAGTGTTGACAGTATTTGTCTCTGGCACTACTCATGAGACTGTGACCTCAGAATAGAAGTTTTCTTAGTACAGTCAAGGTTATTGTTTTACAGGTTTTTTCCACTCATGTTTTTTTGTGGGTTCTGCATCTTGAACCACTCAAATATTTGAGCTCTTGCCCCTTAACTCCCACAGAGACTTTCACTTGCCCACATGTACAGCTGTTCAGTACCCAGGGGTGAAACTGAGAACCCATTTTTCCTGATTTTGACTTACTGATTTTATCATGTGGACACACCTGATCTTCCTTGTCATTGGAAGATGGCAGAACACTTCAATAGACCATGACTTAAACTTAAACTGTTCACCAAATTAAGTTAACAGTAAAACAAAAAGTGCACAATAACATTGATACACTGCAGATTTTATAGTATTGGTAATTCCTTTGTAAACCTGGGCAAATTTTTAGCCCGATGGGGGCGGGCACGAAAATTCACACCGCCAACCGCGCGCCAGTTTCCCAGCACCATTCCGCCCTGAAGCCATTTTCCTGCAGGCAGGGTGGGGGTGCAGTGGGTAGCTAATTAAGGGACCTTAAAAGCCTATTAAGGCCTATTGTCAGAGACAGACCGGAAGGCAGACTGGGGGGGTGGGGGGGGGGGCAGCGCTCAAGGCAAGCTTCAAGGTCCTGCTGAGGGGCTCTCCTACACAATGTTGGCCTGGTTGCAAAGGGCATTTTTTATTTTAAAGTTAAAAAGGTTGGAGAAGGGGCTCCTGCATCTTGAAGCACCCTCACTCTTACTTGGAAAGGCAAGTATCTGCTTCCTCAGTGCTGAAGCGCCTCTTAGGCCCTCCAGCTTCAAGAGCCTGCCCACCATCCTTAATTGGATGGTGAGCCAACCCTCTGGTCACTAATTGGCCAATTTGGGGAAAATCACAGCTGGGTCGCTGTTCCCCACACAGTGCAGACTTTGGACCCCCATTTGACACTAACGTCAGGGTCCTGAAGTCCACAGAGAAAATCCTGTCCCTGGTTCAGAAAAATGACTGATCCTGCAACAGTTGCATTTAAATAAGCTTCAGCAGATTTCTAATCATTATTTCTTACAAGAAGAATATGAAAGCCAAATCTATGATACACCCTATCAAAAATGTTTCAGTTTCTGACACAGCCATTTTAAGAGTTACTTTAAGTCTACAGCAGAATGGAAAATATGCTGGCACTGATTAATACGACTTGCACAATTTCAGTGTCCTTCATGGAATTCATTGACTAAATCTCTCAGTTTCTACACATGTAAACAAATTCATTTCTTGGGCACTGGCCAGGTAGGAAAAGCCAAGTAATATTAGATGAAAAATGACTGGTAACTCAAGTCACCAAACCAAAGTCTGCTTCTGATTAAAGCTGCTAGATTCCCTTTTCTAATTTTGCTCGGCTGCACTTCAGAAATAAGGAAAACATTAATCTACAATGAAACATAGCCCAGTGCACAATTATGTCATACAACATTTTAATCCTGACTGACAACAGTCACATTACTGCATGATTGTTTTTTCATGCTATGTATGTGTGTGCGATTTACTATTTACCAAGAATAGCAACTATGTAATAATTTTCTTTGGTAATGCAAAACATGTATTCTAACATAATTATTGCCCTATTTTCAACACAGTCATTACTGCCAGATTTCACACATGCAATGGCACAGTTTCACTTGTCACAAAGCCAATGGCACATCATAGTGTGTCTGACTATGGATTAGAAGATTGTAGGTTTGATTTTTTTTTCCTTGGCTGTGTCCTGCTGTAAGGGCCCTAACCCTTCATCCGGGTTTCTCAATTTTATTTAGAAGTGCTGATACTGGGACTATTTCTAGAATATTGCAAGCGTATGGTGTGGATTTTGAATGCTTACCTTGCAGTGCTCTTTAATCATGGAAAGCTAGGGAGTGTGCATGTATATTTAAACATATCTAAAACTGCCAGTGATGCAGGGATATTAGAAAAAAATCTCTGTCCTTAAGATTAAAACAGAGTTTTAATCCTGTGATGAATAGAGACATTCCTGGATTTCATTTTGTACTATTTTATAATAGCCAGAGGAAAAAATGGAAAATGCCTTTCCTTACCAAATTTCAAAATGGAGCCTGGAACCTGGTCGTCTGCTAAATGCAGACAATGTGTTGTTCTGTAAATCAGTTAATATACAGCAGTTTTATTCTTGGTGCTAATATAGGCTGAAAACATTAAAAGATAAGTGAAATATGAATTAGATGTGAGCATCCGCTCATTAATAGGATATGCAATATCCCCTACCATTATTTCATTAATCAAGGATCATCAACAGATCTAGCTTCAGAGGCTTTTAACTCTTTTAGTCAAGAGAAAGCTTTCATGTCTTCAAATTTAACTGAAGATTCAAACATTATGAAAGAGTGTTTGATCCAAAAGCCCTGTCAATTATCAAGCTGTGTGAGAGATACATTCTGAAAAAGGAATTGTAAATTCATTAAAATTTTGGCAAAGGGTCTAAACCTGAAATGTCAACTTGCCTATTTTCTTCACAGATGTTGTCTGACCTGCTGAGCATTTCCAGCATTCTCTGTGTTTATTTTAGCCCCTTGTGAACTGATTCTATCTTTATTGCTTTTACGAACTGCAGTATCAGTATCTTGCTGCCTTGCAGCTTCAACATATTATTTTACCTGCAAAACAAATTGGTCTATTATTTTTAGTCTGTTTACATTGGGTCTGATGGTGCGACATTTGCCACCTTTTAAAGGAAACAGGACATTTGGTGAACACCCCACATAATTTCCAGTGCACAAGAGCATAATTAAGGGATAATTACTAATTTAATAGCAAGCTATGCCATTCACTTCAAAGGGTGCAAGTTTAGGTTCACAGGAGACTCTGCCTGCTGATGGAAACTAATTCTTTGTCATGACCACCAAACAAAAGTGCAAGTAGATAGCCTAAGCTATAATAATCCTCTATTGTTATGCAATTTTAAAATAATTTAGATGGCTCAAGCAAACTTATTTCACTTGAAAGCACCAATGTTCAAGTGGTATCGGACTATTTCCTCCTGTCTTACTGTACAATAAAATGGCTAAATGGAAGAGAGTTTAGTGAAGTTACAGTGCTCCTGTTGGTTCAGAAGGAAAGTAGTTCATTCTTGAGGTATACACCCTTCGACTTAGAAATGCAGTGTCCCTCTTCCAGCAGCAGCAAATACTTGCATTTATATTAACCTTTTAATGCAGTAAAATGTCTTATGGTGCTTCACATGGGCATTATCAAATAAAATTTGGTATCGAGCTACATAATGAGATGACTAAAAGCTTGGTCAAAGAGGTAAGCTTTAAGGAGAGGTAGAGAGATTTAGGTCAGATATTCTAGATCTTAGCGCCTGGACAGCTGAAAGCATGGCTGCCAATGGTCTCCCAATCTGGGATGTGCAAAAGACCAGAATTGGAGGAGCACAGAGAACTCAGTGAATTGTAGGACTGGAGGAATTGTAGATTACAGAGATAGGAAGGGGCAAGGCCATGGAGAGATTTGAGAACAAGGATGAGAATTTTAAAATGAAGGTGCTGCTGGACTGGGAGCCAAGGCAGGTCAGCGAGCACAGGGATGATGGGTGAATGGGACTTGATGTGAGTTAGGACACCGGCAGCAGAGTTTTGGATGAGCTCAAGTTTACGGAAGCCAGCAGCAGCTTGGAATAGTCAAGTCTAGAGGTAACAAAGGTATGGATGAGGGTTTCAGCAGCAGATGAACTACGACAGGGATGCAGACAAGCGATGTTAGAGAGCTGGAAGTAGACACTCTCGGTGATGGAGCTGATATGAATCGGAATCTCATCTCAGGATCAAATAGGCCACCAAGGTTGCAAACAATCTGCTTCAGCCTTACACTGTGACCAAGTAGAGGGATAGATTCGGTGGCTGGAGAACAGAGTTTCTCCCATCCTTGGGCGAGAGAGGCATATCCTGAGTGTAAACCGCATCATGAGTGTGAACAAACAGAACTGTCCTAAAATGTAAAATTATTTTTAATTCTCCTTACATTCTACACATGTGGAAATCATTTGGCTGAATTAGATTGATCACAATGCAGATTGGATATGCCCACAAAAACATGATGAGAGAGATGAACTGGCTGATTTGGTGACTGTGGAACATGTGTTTATTTATTTACTGTTTTCCTGTTACCAACTATTTTCTCCCAACTTCTTCACCTTGCTGAGGCACAATCACATGGGTACCAAGTACATTATTATTGGTACTGAGGCACCCATTATTCAAGCTTGAGCCTTAAATATTGGCAAGCTTTTTCACGCCAGGGGCATCACATCAGGATCTGATCCTGTCCTCACTCAGCATTCATGTATGAGTGATGCAAGTTGGAATGACTAGGTTGCCATCAGGACAGGGAATAGCTCTCTCCATGATCCGAGGCATTGAGAACAAGTATAGAGCGCCAGCACCACTCAGGCTGAGATCAATGAGCTCAGGATAGATTGGGAGATCTAAACTGGAATCTTCCCAGTCTGTTTGGGTCAGTAACTCACTCAGATACAGTGGAATCTGCATAACATGTGTCCTGTAAGGTGCAAGAGAGTCAACTAAACACAAATTTTTTGCTTGCAACTCAATGGGCTGAATTTTACGAGCCCCTCGATGTCAGGGGTCATGGCAGGGAGGGCCTGTAAAATTCTGCCAGGAGAGTCCCCCCCTGACCCCGACGTCGAGAAGGCCCCGCTGCATTTTTCCAGAGGAAGCAAGACCTTGGTGCAGCCACCCCACCATTGCCTGAATTAAAATATGGAAATTAGAAACATTAACATGTAAATGAACTTACATGCCACTGCTGGCTGTCCCACGCCAATTCTACCGCTGCTGATCGCAACTCGCGCACCTTCAGAACTCCATACGGAGGTCCGAGGCAAGAAACTGGTGGGGGGAGGGCGAGGGCGAGGACTAAAAGTATCAGGGCAGGTGGGGGCAGGGGAGTGAGGAATACATTTTTTATTGACTGTGGGGATGGTGGAAAGGGGGTGAAGGGCAAAAGTGATGAGGTGGGGGGGGGGGGGTGGGAATAAAATTAATGTCTGTCAGCTTGGCATATAAGGCAACCACTGTGGGGAGGGGGGTTGGGTAAGGGCCTCTTGCTTTTGCTTTTTAATTTAAAAATGTAAAAGGTTATCTTAAAGGTGCAAATCTCTCATAAAGGGCTCGTAGCCCTTTAAAAATGGCCCTACGACTGCGAGATGGCGCTGGACGCCATTGCCGGGGACGTGGCGGCCGCCTCCTCTATGTCATCAGGGGCGGTCACACTGCCCCCTCCATTTAAATGAGCCCCCGCACGTAATATCGTGAGGCCTTAGCGGCGGCATTTCCGTGTTGAAAGGCCGCGGATTTCACAGCCCAACATTCCACCTGACGAAACCAAGTACTGGGTTTAGTGACAGGTAGATAATTCTTTAATCTGTCCATAAAATTTCCTTTTAATCTCTGTAAAACCCAACACCAGTCATGCTAGGAGCTGCAACAGCCACTATATCATTACTATCAAGTAACCTGCAGCCCTCCTGAACTACTATAACTTAGAGGTGGAGCAGGAAGACATCAGATTGTCAGGTCAGAGCGAAAAGGAGTACAAGACACAACTGGGAAATCATGGTGAGGGCAAATTAAACCAAGAACTATCGACAAGTGTTATGACCAGGTGAGAAAGGTGGCTAGAGGTCTTTCTCAGCCTTCACCTGGTCTTACTGTAATAGAGTTTTAATTTTAAACACACCATGTTTTGAGCTCCCCCTTGGTGAATCCTTGTTCACCACTTTCCAATTATAAGGCAAAGAAATTAGCATAAACAGGCTTTCTTAGGTTTAAAGAAGAAAAGTGAAATGTTACTAAATTTAAACTTAAACTGTAATTCGGTTAACACCTATGAATTCATGCCACGCCCCACGCTAGCATGCATACGCAATACGCTCATGCAAATAGAGACAGAAAAGAGAAGAAAAAAGAGAGGTTTGAGGCAATATCAGAAGAGTTTTTTGTCACTGTGCTTCGAGCTCACTGCAGTCCTTTTGTAAGTAATTCTTGCTTTTCGTTGGGGCCCAGTATTCTTCTTAAACCTTGTTCACTGTAGGAGACTTTTCTCTCTTGGGGCTCCTCTGTGGTCAATGGATTCCAAAGCTGGTGAGAAAGAGATGAGCAGACAGGAGAGAGGTCCTTTCCAGTCCAGGAGCAAACAGCTTTCCGAGTTCAAATTCAAAAAACTCCAACAGCCAGTCAGTCATGTAACTAAACTGGTCTGACCACGTCTTCTGTGTATTGGGGGCAGGGACTGGTTCCTTTATTCCAACACTGTCTGCTAGTATGCAAAAAAGGTCTTTCCGGCAAAGGGCCTGGCAATTTCTTGTGATAGGCCCTCTTTTGTTCCCAGCAACAATTTTAAGTTTAATGACCATGTGGCAAAATTATGTGCCTCATTCTTGGCAGTGGGGGGGGGGGGGGGGGGGTCTGCATGACACAAGGAATAAGCAAAATTGAAGAGAGAGCTAAGTAATAGAAATAAAGGACACAGGAAAGGTAGATGAAAAAACAGATCTCGGAAGCAAATAAAGATAGAAAATAGTACTGAATAAATACAGGAAGAGGATAATTAAAATGAAGAATAAAGGCAAAGACTTAAAGGAAATGTAGCAAATAAAAACACAGAATAAAAGCAAACAAAAACAAATTAGTGAGCTACCTCACCATACATTGGCATGACTCCAATCTGTTTGAGGTAAGCCAGATTCTGTTGAAAGGAAGTCACTCATCAAGCCTGCTACCTTTTCAACAATTAGTGGCTATGGATGGATGGAAAGGCAATGATGATTTTCAGCATAAACACTGTTAAACTATAACTTAATTAGAGGAAATGAACTACTAAAATTCAAAAGACTTACAGCTTGATAACAGAAAATATTTAGCTCCTTCTGGGAGAAGGGCGAGATAAATGCATTGGTCTTGGAGTTTCTGTTCAATTGCACTCTTTTTTGGTGCAGTTTCTCAGATGTCAGGATAAACAGTGTATAAGATTGTGGAATTTTAAGCGCAAATTGCATTTAGAGCAACTTGACTTTCCACGATCTTTTGTGCTAGCTTTAAAAACACACTAGAAACAGGCCCCGCCCACAAAACTGGCCTCAGGATGAATTAATCACCATTGGGAGTTTCCACTAATTGTTCTCATTTGCAAGCTTTGAGACGACTCCAAAAATTAAGCTGGAACTTTTGTGCCTAAGGACACCAATAAGTCTGTTTTGAGTTTCTTTTTTAATTTACTGAGGAACTGACAACTGTGCCCCAGACTAACAAGGAAATAGTTCTGTATAATTTTTTAAAAGTCATTTAAAATTGGGTTACTCACAGCGTGATTTAATATGTTTATTTTTTGTGATAAATCCGTTTTTAGTTCCATTAATCAATCTTTACTAAGTTAGCACTCAAATATAACATGGAATATTTTTAAAGCAAAATTTCTTCTAAGAAATTAAATTTTAAAACACTGCCTGATTGCACTAGTTCATGGAGGACTTTGTGTTCGGTGATATACAAGTAAGTTTGTGCAGAAACGTAGCAGAAAAAAAAACTGTTCAAATAACGTGTAATATTTGGCCCAATTTGCATTGGAACTGGTGACTGTGCCCAAAGCAGAAACCCTACCCCACTATGGTTTGGTCTTTTAAAAGCAATACTCTTTTTTCTTCTGTTATACTATTGCTTTTGAAAATTCACAAAAATACAGAATTTTGTATGCATCTTATTAGAGTAGATTTTTTTTTCTCTCCTTCGTAGATTCAGTTTTTTTTGGGCAGACGCAGACTCTCTTGTTTCCCAAAATTGCTCGTTATTTTCCCAACTGCTTATGTTTTCTACAGAATTTCTGCCAGCAGAAGGCATGATTGGCCAGCCAGGTTTAAAATCATTGTTATAAAATAAATCCAATTTGGATAATAATTTTTAAGATATCTGGATGTTCTGGGATTCAATCATTCCAGAATAAAGTTTGATCTTGTGAAAATCTTACACAATCCTGAGCACCATGCATTCTGATCCAGCTGGGACGGTAAAGCAGTGATGGAAGTGTTTTGTTGGTTACAGCAACATCAAACAAAACAACCAGTACAGTAGCAGTTGGTGAAAAATATGCTTGTAAAATGGTAGATCCAATTATCAGATGTATAACAGTAGTGTAAAATTAAGAGGTTTATTTTAAAATTATGACAAAACTGCCAATTTTATTATTAACATACTCAAAGACAGCTCTCGGATAAGGCACTTATAGACCCTTATCTTGGAACAGACTTTAAAATTATTAACACAGAGGTACAGATTTTGTGGTTGTAATAATGATGAAATTGTCAGTGTTCACTATCAAATGAGAAACTAACAGCAACTTCTGGTATCCACACATGCGCAGTTAAACGTATAAGTCTAGGAGTTGCTGTCTGTGATTTCCTGCTCCTCTGTCTGATGTGCTGTTGAAGTACCCGCGGACAGCAATCTTCGAGAAATCACTGAACTGATGGGTATGTTCCCTTTACACTGTAACATCTCTGTTAAAAACACCTGAAAAGTTATGTCTTGTTAAGGTGGTGTAACTGGATTTTTAATGTCATACTAAGTCACAACTGGACACTTGGAGATCCGCATGATTTGGCACTAGATTTGAATTAAAGTTAGGAAAGGGGAAACTCACGCTACAGAGATTGTTAGATCTTTGTGGGCAGCTTTCTTCAAGGTTAGCTGTGAGTTTCTGCGCTTCTCGGCTGACCACAAAGATTGGGCTTCTACATTTCCAATTTTTTCCCCATCTTTTTTTTCCTGAAAACAGTGACTCAGGCTGGGGTATATTTCTATATTATAGGTGCTGATAGTGTTCTGGGATTTTAGGTGACCATGTTTTATGCATACCATGGATAAAAGCAGAAGCAGCAACCCTGGTCAATTTTCCTGTGGCCTCATCTCAGATGCTGAGGCCAATTGCAACAGCTAAACACTAACTCTGGTGGCTATCAACTAGCACCACACAGATGAAGAATCAAATCTGGGGCTTAGCTCACCTGCATGACCCAGATGTACACCAGGAACATATGATCCACTGAGCTAGAAGGATGCGGCACAGAAGTTGTCAACAAATTAAATATTTACCTTATAACAATCAATGTTACTATATTACAACTTATAAACAGGGCAGCCTATAAATTAAGCCTATTTATCACACCAATGAATTTACTATTAATCGTTAACATCTTTAACCAGATGAAATAAAATTTAATGAGAACAGTTAGCTGCCCAAAAATCTTGTGTTTTTCTTTCCCAATCAAAGGTAACAATTAAAATAAAAATGAGAGTAAAATACGGCCCATTGAACTACATTTGTTCCAGCCTGGACTCAATTCAGAAAAGCAATTTTACTGAATTAACTTGGTGCTGACCCATGAAAAGGTAGCATTAAATAGGAAAAAATGTAGAGGGACGGCAGTACTCACTAGTCTTTTCAGTGATTTTTCTTATTCCTGAAGCAATTTTGCCAAAGGCTAAAATCTACTTGTAACTTGCTAAAGTGACAGTACTGTCAGATTACATATAGTGTGGGGACTAATAGTGCATTACAAACCACCTGAAAAGAAAGGAAGACAGACTTGGTTTATATAGCGCTTTTCATGACCACCAGATATTCCAAAGCACTTTACAGCTAATGAAGTACTTTTGAAGTGTAGTCACCATTGTAATGTGGGAAATGCGGCAGCCAACTTGCGCACAGCAAGCTCCCACAAACAACAGTGTGATAATGACCAGAAAATCTGTTTTTGTGATATTGATTGAGGGATACATATTGGCCAAGAGACATAACTCCCCTGTTCTTCTTTGAAATAGTGCGGCGGGATCTTTTACCCCCACCTGAGGGGGCAGGCGGGGCTTCGGTATAACGTCTCATCTGAAAGACAGCACCTCCAACGTTGCAGTACTCCCTCAGTACTGCACTGGAGTGTCAGCCTTGATTTTAGTGCTAAGTCCAGGAGTGGGACTTGAACTATCAACCTTCTGACTCAGGGGCAAGTGTGTTCCAAACTGAGCCATGGCTGACACCTAAGATCACAAATATATTAATAACTCTTTTTATCATTTCCACACTTCCCAAATACACCATGTTTCAACTTTGTAGGAGGCAAGGGGGATTCTATTACTAAGCAGATTCATTAGGAACTCATGAGAAATCAGTCAGCACCCTCCACTGCCCATGATCTAAAAAAGTAAGAAATCAAGGTGAAGGGTCAGGGCCCAACACACCGGATACCATCTTGTTTGAAAACAGAAGGTGAGGCAAATCAAAATGTAGCAGTTAAGTGATGCCAAACTTGAGTTTTAAAAGCATTAAGGGACATAAAGGGAAGGAAAGATGCAGAAAATGAAGGAGTTCAACAGATTTGAGATCTTAATAAATAAGAACAAGAGGCTTTAAACCTCACTGCCTTTCTACCTCTCCTTCCTCCTTTAAGACACTCCTTAATACCAACCTCTTTGACCAGGCTTTTGATCATCTGCCCCACTATCTCCTTTCGTGGATCTGAGTCAAACTTTGCATTAGATGGTTCCTCTGAGGCACACTGGGACGTTTTATTATGTGTCATGCTAGGCCCCCACCTACCAAGAATGAGGCACATTAATTTTGTCATGAACATTGATTTTAAACTGTTATTGGAGTTAAGAAAGGACTTGTTAAACAGATCAGCCGTGGCTGGAAAATACATTTGCATATCAACAGACAGTGACTGGAAGGACAAAGGACCATTCCCTGACACATTCAACCCACAATGGACCTTGATCATGAGGTATTGTGTGTAACAGGAGCATTCCAGAGACTGCTAAGGTGATACAATCCAAGACGTGGGTAGACCAGTGAGTCACATGACTAACCTGCTTGGCAACTGTGTTTTTCTGAATGGTACACACAGTTTGAACTGGGATTGTCTGTCTGCTCCCATCTCTTTCTCACATGCCTCTGAATCCACTGATGACACCTGAACTCCAAGAGAGAAAAGTCTCCTACAGCGAACAATGTTTAAGAAGAATACAGGGCCCCAACGAAAAGCAAGATCTACCGACAATCAAGGACTCTACAGTGAGCTCAAAGAACTGTAACAACAACGCTTCAGATATTACCTCAAACTTTTCCACTTTATTTTTCTTCTGCTCTTTTCTGTCTCTATTTGCATGTGTGTATCGCATATGCATGCTAGCATGGGCACGTCATGCATCTGTAGGCGTCAATCGAATCAGAGTTTAAGTTCAAGTTTAATAAATTTCAACTTTTCTTTAAACCTAAGGAAACCTGTTTGTGCTGGTTTCTTTATCTTATAATTGGAAAGTGGTGAACAAGGATTCACCAAGGTGGAGCTAATACACAGTGTATTTAAAATGAAACCCTGTTATGGTAAGACCAGGTGAATGCTGAAAGGGAACCCTATACCTCTTTCTCACTGGGTCATAACATATGTTAAAGGCACTATATAAATACAAGTTGCTGTTGGGAGAAGTTCACTCATTTCCCTACCAATGGCAGGGATCTGTGCCTCAAACCCCACCAAAAAGGCTAGAATTTCGAGCCAAAGATTGCCTGGCTGGGGAAGAGGGCTGGGTGCCAGGAGAGCCACCCAATCCTGGATATAAGGTGCCCCTGCTGCCCCATTGTTTCACTCCTGAATGTTCTGGGGTTTAGGCCATGATTAGCCCAATGTTGGTCTTATCGGATGAGGCGGTATATACATGATCTTACTTTCCTGCCCAAGCATACCTCTGGCAACTAAGCATTTGGTGTCAGTGAAGGCCTCGGCCACAGGTAGTGCTGATGCAGGTTTCTCCGACCCTGGCATTGCTCCTTTTATGAATAATGGCTACCTAAGCTCTGCCCCCATCAGTCCATAGAGGAAATTCTGTGGGAAGTTTGAAACAACTTGGATCCAGCCTCGTTTCTGGCCATTCTGGCAGACGTCTGCTGAAGTTATGGTTGTAGTTTTTCAGAGGCAAACTAACTGTCATCCCGCATCCAGGCTCCCCAATCAATCAGTGGTGGGGGTGGGTTGGTGCATCCATTCTAATTAAAGGGACCATGACATAGGTAAGGAAAGCTCACCAGCACTTGGATTTCAGAGGCTGCAGCAACCACAGGAATGGAATGGAATGGAATGGATTGGAGAGGGGACCTGGGAAGGCCACTCCCTGGGGTTCTCACTCTTACCTGGAGGTCCTGCTGTAGGATCTGAGGGGCTGCAGTGAGGTGATCTTTCCCAAGGATGGGAGGAAGAGGACAACTTCTCCAAGCAAGTGGACTTGTGGCCGAGGAAGTCAGCAGCAGAGGTGTAGTCCCTCCAGCCTGGAAACAGTGAAATAAGATCCAGAACCTCCAAAGGGTGGGAACGGTGAGTGGTTTAACACTTTCAGGTGCCAAGCCCCACACTCTGACTTTATCAGTGTTCGCATGCATTGCACTCCTCAGATCAACATGCCTTGCAGCTGTACACATTCTTTTCTCTGTAGGCACTTCAGCCAACGAGCAGCCAACACTCACATTTGCCCTTAGCCTATTTCCCTCTCACCCCATGCCTTACAGTCACCCTCCACAAATGGTCTCCTTCCCTCTCTGCAAAAGCCATTATGAGTACCCCAATTCTTTGCTTTCTCCACTTGCAGAACAGAGCACACAACCGGGCAAGAAGTGGAGACCCAGGCCGGAATTCTACGGCACCCCAGCGGGTCAGATGGTGGCGCGGGGGCGGCGTAAAATTGAGCGGCAGGCTCCGTGAGGCCTACCCGCCCCGATTCCGCCTCCGGACAAGTTTATGGAGGGCAGGCGAGGGGGTGGGAAATGGCCCACCCACCGGAGGCCAAATTGAGACCCTTAAGTGGCCACTTAACCTGCCCTTGCCCGCCTCCACGGTATTATACCTGTGGCAAAAGGGTGTGCTGGGGACGTGAAAGGCCGCCCAGCGATAGCTGCCGGCCTTTCCGCACCCCGGAGAGGGGGGGGGGGCATGGCAGTCAGGCACAGGGTGCCCAATTGAGGGCCGCCCCCACCTCCCAACCCACCCCAGGGACCCAAGACAGTCTCACCAGGGAAGGACCGATCCCCCTGGTGAGGCATGCCCCTACTTACCTTCCCTCCTCGATACATGGCGTCGGCAGTCCCAGCAATGGCCACCGCTCCCGGTGGCGCTGCTGGGACTAAGAGCAGCCAGCCTGCTGATTGGCCGGCAGCTCACTGAGGCGGGACCTCCTCCCTCAAATGGGTGGAAGTCCCGCCTTGGGACAATTAAAGCCCTGGGATCTGTAAAATACGGGATGGATCCCCAGGCTAGACGGAAACGGGTTTGCTACCGACTTTCACTTCGGAGTCCGGTTCCCATCCATCCACTGTAAAATTCCGGCCCCAGGATGGGGGCGAGGGGATGCCCTGTTAGCCACTGGCAACGTGTGCCCACCTGCTCCACTGGGAAGGAGGTCTTGTTCCAGGAGGCTGCAGATGTCAGCAATGACCAGTGAGAGCTTGAACCTCCTGAGGCACTGGTGCTTATACATGGAGAGAGATCTGATCCTCTGGCTGTAGACCCATCTGTCCTGTGGCCAGCCACATGGCCGAGGAGAAAGCAGCTGGTGCTGCTGCTGGTGTTGCTCCTGCTGCTGCTGGAGCTGTTGGCACTGGTGTTGCTTCTGCTCTTGACCCTCAGCAGGTGCAAGGTGGAGCTACATAAGCTGCTCCCGTGGTGAAAGCTGGTAACAGGAAAGTGCAGCTCAAGGTGAGTGAAATGCTGTACAAGTGCCTTCCAAGAAGTTGGCAATCGCCTATCAAGCAGTGAAAGCACTTTGAGAGAAGATGTCCTTTGAAAAGCAGTTTCTCAATGGCCATGTTTGGAGCTCTTCAGTGTAACTGATAGAAGACTTGCCAGCTTGGCAGTTTCACTGAAGAAACTCTTCCTGCTGTGCACTCACCTCCGTGACCATGGCAAGTTGCTGACAGGTTGGGAAACAGGTTTCATGGCTGGGAAATCCAGGATTCAGGGTTAAAATACCTCATAATTGGCTTAACAACCTCAACAACTTCTTAACTACTTAATTGACAGTTCCAAGGGTGTTCTTCGCTCTCCTTCAATGCCACCTTGGGGAAAGCCAGAAGAGAGCTGGATCACATTGGGACTTTGGCCACCCTGCTCTCCCACAAATCCCTGTCCAACGGCCTGGGAAAATTCAGCCCTATGGGTGTTGAGGGTGTGCAATCTAAAGTATGTTAATAAGTGTGAAATGGAATCAAGAACGGAAATCTAATTAAGGTCAGATGATAAGTGGAGAATGTCAGAAATGTGAAGAAGGAACGGAATGGCAGAGAGGACATAGCCCTGAATGAATGGAAAATAAGTCAACTACAGTATACGGATAGCAACTTGAAACTAATTAGCCATGAACACAGCTTGGTGGAACAGTTTATGAAGTGCACACTACAAGACTCTGTCAAAGCTTTCAAGACGTCAAAGGCAATGAGAGATGTTCACCAAACTGTTTAAAAGAAAAGCTCCAGGATGCAACAGTCGAAAATACAGTGGTGATTACAGTCAATCTGATTTGCAGTTTGTTACCATACCCCATGTATTTAAATAACAGTTTTTTTTTAACATATCCCTCAATTAAAGTGTTGGCTTGGCACAGTGGTAGCACTCTTGCCTCTAAAGCAGGTGGTCATGGGCTGAGGCCCCACTGTAGGATTTCAGCACATAATTTATGTTGATACTACAGTGTAGTACGGAGGGAGCTCTACATTGTTGTACATTTCAATAGTGACTACACTTCAAAAGCACCTCATTGGCTGTGAAGCATTTTGGCATGTCCTGAGATCATGAAAGGTGCTATGTACATTAAAATCTTTCTTTTTTGTCAGAGACGCTATATTTTGGTTCTGACGTTAAACTGAAGCCCTGTCTACCTATTCATGTAGACTTAAAATTCCCATGGCACTAATTAAAAAAGAGCAAGGGAGTTCTCAACCAACAAAACAAAAAAATAGATCCTCTCATTGTTATTTGCAGGACCCTGTTATACTCAAATTAGCTACTACATTTGTCTACATAGCACAGTGATGACACTTCAAAAAACACAAATTATTGGCTGAGAAGTGCTTTGGAATTTCCTGAGGGTGTGAAAGATGCAATATAAATGCTTCTTCACTAGTGTGAACCCAATGTAATGATAACACTTTCGTTCAACCAAATCTGTTGGCCAGTCCTTTTTCCAAAGAAATGAAAGTACCGATTGTGAACAGTTATATAGCGGTTATATTACTGGACTAGTAATCCAGAGGCCTGGACTAATGGTCTAGAAATCCAAACATGGCAACTGGGAAATTTAAATTCAGTTAACTAAATAAACCTGGAATAAAAAGCTAGCATCATTCATGGTGACCCAATAACAACCTGATTGTCATAAAGATGCATCTGGTTCACCAATGTACTTTAGGTAAGAAAATCTGCCATCCTTACCTGGACCTATATATGATTCCAGAGGAATGTGGTTCACTCTTAATTATGCTCTGAAATGGTCCGGCAAGCCACTCAATTGTCAAGAAGGCAGCTCACCTCTACCTTGTCAAGGGCAATTAAGGATGGGCAATAAATGCTGGCCTTATCAGTGATGCCCAAATCATATGGATAAATATAAAAAATGATAATTAAAAAAAAAAAATCACAGGTACTTTTAAGTCAAGAAGCATATATTTTTATAATTTTTAATTCCATGTAAAACTAGAAGATAAACATTTGCAAAGGCCACACATCAGCTGGATCCAAAGCAACAAGAAACATACTATACTCAAGAGGTTTCCATCTCACTTTGGGTTTACATGCGAATAAATATAAATATCTAACCAATAGGATCGTGGAACATATATCCTGAAAGGCTTTGCAGTTGCTTAGCAACCCTGATGTCACACTGTTAGCACAGAATATATTTTTGGACTTTGAAGTGAGATAAAAATGGAATCACCTGCTTGCAACATTCAGAACAGGTCTGCGGCAAGCAGCAGTAGAAACTGGAAAGCGCAACATTCAGAACAAAGTTAAATGGGGTCACTCTGGATGCAGACATAAATGGTGCTTAATTAGCATGACTGGAATATAACATGAAAACTTACTGAATAACCAATTAATTTCAGTTAGTACAAAGATTATGAATATTAGAAGTAGCACACTTGAACTGCTATCAAATGAGCAACAGAACCATATGAATCATGTTGGAACACATCAGTGAGTTACTGACATGAAGCATCATGATGATAGAGATGATATGAGGCATTTTGGGTTCTCCTCTATTTCCAAACCAAAAGAAAAAAATTTGACAAACATCTTTACAAGGCACGTCCTCTCTGAATATATGTGTGTAAATCTCTGTGTGGTGCGATTAGTTAAATTACAGTATGATTCACTCATAGTTGTCACATTCATTAACTGGGCAGACTTTTTTAAAAAAAAGGAATTTTTTTTTTAAATAGCTTGAAGACAGCTGCAGAAAACTGCTATTTTTAGAAAACACTTTAAAAGAATGAATACCTTTGGAACGATTGACCTAGTTACCAGTCTGGCACTAACAGCTGTTTTAGAGCAGTGTGAACTAGAAACACTGGGTTGGATTTTAACAGCCGCCTGACGTCAGGGGTCATGGCAGAGGGGCCCAGAAAATATCTCCAGGAGCTGCCCGCCATGGGCCTCGACGCTGGGAAGGCCCTGCCCCATATTACAGATGGCGGTGAGGTCTCGTGGCAACCCCCCTCCCCCGCCGTCTCTCGGCGATGGTAACTTAATTTAAATATTTAAATACATTCTAATTAATGAATAATTACTTACCTCGTCGCGATGGCCATCCCACGCTGATATTCCGACTGGCTGGTGGAATTCCCGCGCCTTCCGAGGGGGCACACTAGTTGGGAAGGGGAAAGAGTGAAGTTTTCATCTGGGGGGAGGGGAGCGGCGAAAACTCTTGCTGTTGGTTGAGGGAATGGTGGGAAGGGATTGAAGGTCAATGTTAACAAAGTGCAGGGGGAAAGTTTGGGATCGGAAGAAAAGTTTTTTTTTGGGGGGGGGACAGGGCAATTAACAAACTGATTACTCATTTGGGGTTGGGAGAGGGGAATAGAAAGTTGAATATAAATTTTACTTTTAGTTTTTTACAATTGTCCCTTTAAAAACTTAAATACCTCGGAAGGGCCTGAAGCCCTTTTAAAATGGCGCTGGCGCCTGCGCAGTGGTGCTGGATGCCGTTGCCAGGGACGGAGTGCCTGACCCTCTACGTCATCGGGGGCGGGCGTTACGCCCCCTCCATGTAAATAAGCCACCGCGCTAAATATCGCAGCGGTTCAGTGGTGCACATCTCATGTGCACACGCACTGTTTTTGAAGCTCGCTGCTGAGATTGGCACCGAGCTGTAAACATTTTAGGCTTTGCTTCTTTTCCTGATGAGGCAAAGCAGAATTCTACACATGCAAGTAAACATGTCTCCGGAGAACTCTGGTCAACAGTGTTCAAATTCTGGTTATATTTTTAACTTAGTCAATTCTTTACTAACACAAAAAAAATTAACCTTATGTAGAGAACTTAAGATGGCTTCACACCGGTTGCAATTATAATGCAGTAGATGAGGAGGTAACGGAGTGTGGAACTATCGTCTTACTGTGGTCTGATACCACTTGCTAGAATTCATCAGATTATTGAATTTGCTGTTTAGTTACACTGCAGATTTTGTGCCAATGTTGTGAAAACCTTGTTGCTTTAACATAATAACTGGGCCATTATCTTTTATGTAATGCTGCACAAACTTTTTAAACTGACACAGAATGTAGGGCATTGGTAATTTGACACTACTGCTGACTTAAACTGGCACCTGGCCAAATTTATGGCTATGGATGTCAACCCCACAATAGGAAGTTTCAGAAAACCCATTGAACACCTCGAGTTTGTTGAAATCTGTCAGATGCCATTTCAGCATTTGTAGGCTTGTATTCAATTTTCCAGTGTGCCACTTTTCAAAAGGATCCATTATTGTAATCACAATATCTGGTCACAATGCATTCTTTGCACCGAGATGACAATTCAATGGCTGCAATATATATGCAGCCAGGAAGGTAAATTAAATGCAAGGAAAGATTATTCGGATACGTGGGTGGCTGTGCTTAGGTTCCCGGCCTGTTCGTTTCGAAAAGGAACATATAGGCTATCAACAAGAAGTCTGACTAATATCTGATATTTTTACTTTTCTGCAGTTATTTCCCATTGGCGCTTTCTCCTTCAGCTAACAGATTAGCATAGTCTGAATGTCAGATTTGTTTGTAACTGCCATCAATGTCTTTGCTTTCAATCTGGAGGCTGGAATCTGAACTCTTGATCTCTGGGTTAGAGGTCCAACACTGTTACTAATGATCACCCTTAACAATTTCAATACATGGTAAATTATAGACAGATAAAGACTGCTATCAGGGAGAGTTTCAGAAAATGGAACTTAGCTAGCATCACCATCAAAATTCATTAACTGGAGCTTCTTTCAAGCATTTCTCATCAAAATGCCTTGAGAAAGTCCACCGTGATCCACAGGGATTGGACATTACAACAGCAATGACAACTTAGGCCTTTGACATAGAAAATTGCTTCAGAGGATGAAAAGGAGCAGGTGCTTAGCCTCTGTGGCAGAGTTAGGAGAGCTAACCGATAGCTTAGTTAAAGCAATCAGTTTTGTGGTAGCTTTTAAAGTTGGGGGGAGAGGGGCAGGAAGCTGATGGGGTGGAGAGAAAGTTCCAAAGTGTAGGACTGAGACAGCTGAAGTATGAATCCTTGAAGAACTCTGGAAATTACCATGCAGGGAAACCCATTATGGGAGATGCAGTGACAGAATAGGTAGGATTGGAACATGCAGGAGCAGTGTCTTGGAGATGGACTGAGGAGGATGATGTAGTTGATCAACACAAATGCAGTGGACATACTGAATCAAGTCTGATCAATATCTGACAGTCTTTACCAGAAGAGACAATACATTGCAATGAATGCTGACGAATTCATTCAGGGAGGTTCCAAAAGATAGAACCCTCATTTTCTCCAAGGTGACACAAAGTGTTGATGGACCACTGGTGGGACTGGAGAAGGCGGCCCGGAATTTGCAGTTGTAATCACAGTGAAGCTGTCAGTGTTCATTGTCGTTACTGTGTAAAACTGACAGCAACTTCTGGCATCCACATATGCGCAGTTAAATGTGGAGACTGCTGTCAGTAGTACCCTGCTCCTCCACAGGATGCACTGTTGCAGTCTTTGCAATTGCAACAACACAGAATCAGTGATTTGATGCGAACTCCACTTTTTCTGTGCTATTCTTCCTGTAAAAACATTCAAAAGTTAAGCCTTGTTGAGATACAACTGAGTTTTTAATTGTCTAAGGGCTGGATTTTACCTTAGGTGGCAGGAATTCACCACCGACGTAAAAGTCGGTGGCGAACCCGCTTCCGCTTAGCCTGAGGGATCCATCCCGCGTTTTACGGGTCCCCGGGCTTTAATTGTCTCGAGGCAGGACTTCCACCCACTTGAGGGAGCAGGTCCCGCCTCAGTGAGCTGCCGGCCAATCAGCAGGCTGGCTGCTCTTAGT
Source organism: Heterodontus francisci (assembly GCF_036365525.1). Taxonomy (NCBI): domain Eukaryota; kingdom Metazoa; phylum Chordata; class Chondrichthyes; order Heterodontiformes; family Heterodontidae; genus Heterodontus; species Heterodontus francisci. The sequence goes on from NC_090373.1 coordinate 82,601,215, forward strand.
CCCAGCAGCGCCACCGGAAGCGGTGGCCACTGCTAGGACTGCAGCCCAGCCGACCAGATGGATCCACGAGTGAAGTTAAGTTGGGCATGCCTGACTAGGCAGATCAGTCCTTCCATGGTGAGGCTGGAGTGGTCGTTTGGGAGGGCGGTGGGCGTCTTGGGTCCCAGGGCTGGGTTGTGAGGTGGGGACGGTTCTCAATCAGGCACCCTGTGCCCGACTTCCATGCCACCCACCCACCCCCCCCCCCCCCGCCCACCCCTGCCCCCGGGCGCTATCTCTCAGCGGCCTTTCACGTCCCCAGCACACTCGCAATACCTGTGGAAGCGGGCACGGGCCCTTAAGTGGCCACTTTTTAAACTGACACAGAATGTAGGGCATTGGGCCGTTTCCCCCACCGCCCGACCACCGTAAAGTCGACTGGAGGCGGAAGCGGGGTGGGTAGGCCTCCTGGAGCCTGCCACTCAATTTATGCCGCCCCCACACCACCAACCGACCCGCTGGGGCAGCGTAAAATTCATCCCTAAGTCTTATTTCTGTTGAACTACCTCTCTGGCCTTGAAATTCTAGTTTTAGAAGTCTAGAGTGTCATTCCCTCCATTCCATGATAAAAATTCCACAGATTTTTAAAATAATAAAAATTGTTAAATTTTTTTCAAGTTTATGATGTTTCAGCATCTTTATTTCGTCCTCTGTAAAATGATAAAAGGTGAATGACAATCTGTGTTTTTCACTTCCTGGTTCGCCATCTGTGAGAATTTTTCAATCTGATTGGATGCTCAGTCTGCTTGATGATTTCACTGCTCCTAGATATCACAGATCCCCTTTAGATGCTGGCAGAATAAAATTGAAATTCTAATAGAGGAAATAGGCAGCACAGAGCCTGCTAAATCTTTCTGGACAGCTTTCTTTGCAGTTGATGTGAGTGCAATCCAAGCCACTGCTATTTCGAGAAAGGTTTTTACTGAAAATAATATGAATGGGGCTATTATGGGCCCCCTGAGCTGGGTTCGGAGGCAGGGGAGCCACAGAATTGTGACGGGGTGGGATGGGGCGGGGGCTGGGATAGTCGGAGGGCCCGTTGCAATGCAATTTTGTCAGGGGTAGGATAGGTCAACAATGGCCTCCTGCCCAGAGGCCAGTTGAGACCCTTTAGTGACCAATTACGGCCACTTAAGAGCCTCGTCCTACCGCTGCTGGGATTTAACCAGTAAAATGAGGCAACCTCCCTATGGGCTTGGGTGGGGGGGGGGGGGGGGGGGGAGGGTGGTGGGTGTTGGCCCTCCCCTGTGGGTAATCTGCGGCCCACTTAGGGCCCCCGCCGGGAAAACCTGCAACTCCCTAAACCCCCTCACTTAATGCCCACCCTTCCACTCCCTCTCGCCCCAGCCTTTCAGACTGGCCTGTGTGACTCTGCCTCACTTACCTTGGATCTGGGCTCCAATGCTCAGCCTGGGTCCAAGGTCTCTTGCTGTACTGGCAGTAGTCACCGCTCCCAGTGGCACTGAGGATACTGCTGAGCTGCCAGCCCTGTGATTGGCTGGCAGCTCTTGGATGCGGGATCCCCATCATTAAAGGGACAGGGATCCTGGCGCTTGACTGTTAATTGGCCTGGTGGCATGGAATTGCTCCGGTGGGGCTCCAGCTGGCCAAGGCGGGACTCCCCCTGCCATTTCGACCTAGCAAGGGGAACCAGGCCGTCAGCACAAAATCCAGCCCCCAGTTTTCACTCTGCCCAAATGTGCAAGTACATTAGTACCATTTGATGATGTGGTTTCGTATGCAACATGTGTGCCTTTAAAACAAATTCAAACATTGCAAATGTGGTTTTACCCCAGAAATGGAGACAGCAGCAAAACATCTCTCAATGGAAGAATACTTCACATTGCCTAAATAAGCACTGATTACATAGGCTCAATGAAAAGATGACAGCATGGTGTGCCTCATGGTTTTGTGAAGCAACTGCAATGGGCTAGTAGTACAGATCAGGGTTCTGCTGTTATGCGCACGATCAGACAAAAAATGACCCTATGTTAGACACACTGTAAATGGACTGTCAGCATGGTATTAGTTCTAGAATAGATATAGCCAAACTAAATTTGGAAACCTATTTTGTTGCAGCTGCTTAATATTTTCAAGAAGTGGTGGGGCCAATTTGAATTCAATTACTAATATCTTAAATCTGTTTGTAATTGAGACAACTGTCAGATTGCCATGCCCCTTTAGAACAAGAGTCATAACTCGGTATGGATAGTAAGCACGTCTATTTATGTGTGCTGCCACTTGTGCGCATCCTACCATGTGTTGGGAGCTTTCTTTTTAAACATTTGTCTTGTGAAAAGAATCTGATTCTGAGTGGTCTAGTGTGGGGTGTGCGTATTCGTCTGGCATTGACAGGCTGAAAGATTAAGAGTTGCATCTAATCACAAGGAATGGTTAAACATCAATTTTCCCGACTAGCAGTGTAGCAAGATGCATCAATGCTCCTCAACAATCTAGAAACGTACAGCAAATGGGACCACAATCTCACACTATACAGGTACAGGGATTCTAAGGAATCTGAAACAACAGTAACAACTTGTATTTATATAGTGCCTTCAATAAAATAAAATGTCCCAAGCCACTACACAGCAGCATTATAAAACAAAATATGACACCAACCCACACAAGTAGGTCAAATGACCTAAAGCTTGGTCAAAGAGGTAGACTTTAAGGAGCATCTTAAAGGAGGAAAGCGCAGTAAAGAGGCAGAGAGGTGTAGGGAGGCTATTCCAGAGCTTAGGACCTAGGCAACTGAAGGCGGGGCGACCAATGGTGGAGCAATTGAAATCGGGGATGCTCAAGAGGCCAGAATTAGAGGATTGCAGATATCTCATGGGGCTGGAGGAAATTACAGAGATAGGAAGGGACAAAGTCATGGAGGGATTTGAAAACAAGGATGAGAATTTTGAAATCAAGATGTTGCTTGACCGGGAGCCAATGTAGATCAGTAAGCACAGGGGTGAGTAGTGAATGGGACTTTGTGGGAGTTAAGACACGGGCAGCAGAGTTTTGAATGACCTCAAGTTTGCAGAGGGTAGAATGTGGGAGACCAGCTAGGAGAGTGTCAGAATAGTCAAGTCGAGAGGTAACGAATGAGGTTTTTAGTGGCAGATAAGCTGAGACAGGGACAAAGTCAGGCAATGTTATGAAAGCAGAAGTAGGCGGTCTTAGTGATGGCCTGAATGTGCGGTCGGAAGCTCATCTTGGGGTCATGTGACACCAAAGTTGCGAAAATACTGGCTTAATCTCAGACTGCTGCCAGGGAGAGAGATGGCGTCTGTAGCTAGGGAACAGAGTTTGGAGCGGGGACCAAAAACAATGGCTTCAGTCTTCCCATCATTTAATCGGAGGAAGTTTCTACTCATCCAATACTGGATATCGGATAGGCAGTCTGATAATTTAGCAACAAGTGGAGGGAGGAGTCAAGAGAGGGGCTGCTGGTGAGGTAGAGCTGGGTGTAATCAGCGTACATGTGAAAACTAATGCTGAGCTTTCGGATAATATTGCCGAGGGCAGCATGTAGATGAGTAATAGGAGGGAGCTAAAGATAGATCCTTGGCAGACACCAGAGGTAACAGTGCGGGAGCTGGAAGAGAAACTATTCGAAGTGAAACTGTGGCTACATTTACAGATAAGAATGGAACCAGGTGAGTGCAGCTGGAAAACAGTGGAGAGGCGCTGAAGGAGGATGGGGTGGTCAACCATGTTAAAGGCTGAAGACAGGTTGAGAACGATGAGGAGGGAAAGTTTACCTTTGTCACAGCCACATAGGATATCATTTATGACTTTGATAAGAGCTGTTTTGGTACAGTGGCAAAGACAGAAATTTGATTGGAGGGATTTAAACATATAGTTTCGGGTAAGATGGGAACGGATCTGGGAGGCGACAACAAGTTCAAGAGGAAAGGGAGGTTGGAGATGGGACGGGAAATTGCAAGGACGGTGGGGTCAAGGGTTGGGTTTCTTTTGAAGAGGGGGTGATGATGGCAGATTTAAAGGAGAGAGGGACAACACCTGAAGAGAGTGAACCGTTAACAATATCAGCTAACATGGGGACCAGGAGGGGAATTTGGGTGGTCAGCAGTTCAGTGGGAATAGGATTGAGGGAGCAGGACTAGGGTGTCATGAACAAGATGAGTTCAGAGGGGGCATGAGGGGAGATGGGCGAGAAGCTAGGGAAAGATGCAGAATTATCATTTTTTTAAAAAGATACTAATTAAAAATGAGGACCACAGACATTGCATTTCCTTAACTGTTCAGGTTAGCTATAGAATTAGGCCAGATTCCATGGTCAGCTTCAACGTATGCTCCTACCTGAATGGAGCTCCTTGACCAGCGAGGACATTGTGTTTGTAATGGAGTCAGCTGCCACCAGCAAATCATTTCGTAGGTTTCTGCGGGTTCCTGTACAAAATGAAAAAAAATCTGCAGGTTCAGGCTGGTGTACAACCTACATCACCGATAGGACTTTCTGTGCAGTAGGAGATTGCTGTCAGAATTTCTGCATATTAACTGAAGATTTTGGGGTGGATTTTCCAAGACTAGATGGGATATTGGGAGAAAAATAGAGATAATGGGGTGGAGGGACTAACCACTGGATTCATACTAATGGAAGTATAGTTCTGGTCGCCCACTATAGGAAGGACATGATTGCACTGGAGAGGTGCAAAGGAGATTCACCAGGACGTTGCCTGGGCTGGAGCATTTCAGCTATGAAGAGACACTGGATAGGCTGGGGTTGTTTTCCTTCGAGCAGAGAAGGCTGAGGGGGGACCTGATTGAGGTATACAAAATTATGAGGGGCATAGATAGGGTAGATAGGAAGAAACTTTTTCCCTTAGCGGAGGTGTCAATAACCAGGGAGCACAGATTTAAGATAAGGGGCAGGAGGTTGAGAGGGGATTTGAGGAAAATTTTTTTCACCCAGAGGATGGTTGTAATTTGTAACGCACTGCCTGAAGGGGTGGTAGAGGCAGAAACTCTCACAACATTTAAGAAGTATTTAGATGAGCATTTGAAATGCCATAGCATGCAAGGCTAAGGGCCAAGTGCTGGAAAATGGGATTAGAATAGATAGGTGCTTGATGGCCGGCACAGACACGATGGGCCGAAGGGCCTGTTTCTGTGCTGTATAACTCTATGACTCTTATGGTAATTTTCTTCCTCCTCCAAAGGAACTCAGTCACTGAACCCTTGACTGCCACACAGCATTAAAAAATGAAGGCATGGGAGCTTGGCCTGGGAAACCAGCTGATATCCTTGCCTCCTGCTGCAATACCACTAAGACCAGCTATCGTCAGAAGAGGGATGGCAGTACAGCCTGGGGCAGCAGTAGAAAACCTGCTCATGCCACTTTTATAAGGATATAGCCCAGTAGTGGACATCTCTGCCTCATACCTAATCCTGGAGACAATGCATATGGAAACCATGTCTTCTGTAAAATATAGACAACATAGATTGTCAGCCATTCCCTCCACCTCACCATCTTCGGGCACTTCTTCCCCCTAATGATGCCTCTTGCTCTTTTTGGTGCAGTAAATGTCCCACACCGGAGGCAAATCTAGCCCTTTGCGTTTAAAATTCAAACCATTCCAAAAGGAGCAGTTCTAAAATCCCTGTCCTGCAACAACCAGAGCCCTAATGCCTTTTTGCTTTACTCACAACATAAATATTTTTCATTGCATTGCTCTATTACCTTGACCTTGTTATTTTATGTGGCCTCGCTACCCCTATCATTACAATCACTGATAAGGCAATTTCTGACCATTTCCTTGTATTTCCTACATTAAAACACTTCAAAAGTAGTTCATTGGCTGTAAAGTGCTTCGAAGTGTCCAGTGGTTGTGAAAAGCGCTATATAAATGCAAGTCCTTCTTTTCTTTTTATTGCGTTCTATCCAAATTCCCCTCCCCTCTCCCAAGCCCACTTCTTTCTGTGACTGACCCTGGAAAAAACTCTCCCTCAAGTTACAGAGATACAGCACTGAAACAGGTCCTTCAGCCCACCGGGTCTGTGCTGACCAACAACCACCCATTTATATTAACCCTACATTAATCCCATATTCCCTACCACATCCCCATCATTCTCCTACCACCTACCTACGCTAGGGGCAATTTACAATGGCCAATTTACCTATCAACCTGCAAGTCTTTGGCTGTGGGAGGAAATGGAGCACCCGACGGAAACCCACGTGGTCACAGGGAGAACTTGCAAACTCCGCACAGGCAGTACCCAGAACCAAACGCAGGTCGCTGGAGCTGCGAGGCTGCGGTGCTAACCACTGCGCCACTGTGCCTCCCTACTTATCAAAGTTACATACCAATGTACTCTTAAATTCCCAACGACCTAGCCTTTGGCCTTTAATTCATCATAACATCTCGGCAGCCATTGCTTTGCTAAACCACACCCTCTCCAGCACCTTTGATGCCCTTGTCCGTGCTAGAACTATTACTCTGTCATCCTAATTATTTCCCCTGGTGTATCCCTCATCTCTGCTCTGTTAAGTCCAAGGGACACAGACTTGAATGACTTTGGTGAACATCTGGTTTAACCATTGAGGCCCGACTACTTAAAGCATTATTGGGCAATGCTCTCCATCACTCAAACTGTTCACTATTCAAAGATCATCCAGGAAGGCAATGATAACACCCGACTTCTCTTCTAAACCATGACATTCTCCTTAAGCCACCCTCACCTGCCTTCTTCACTTTCACCTCCAAAAATAAGTGCAATGAGCTCATGGACATGCTTGTTAAAAGACTGAGTTCAGGCACCTCTGCTGCTTCCCTCCCTTCACCTAGCCCCTGGGCCTAACTTCCTCTAACCCTTGCCCTAACCCTAAATTTGCATTTTTCTCCAGATTCTCTCCTATCTCCCCTCATACCCTCTCTAAACTCATCTTGTTGATGAGATCCACCGCTTGTTCTCAAGACCCTATTCCAGCTAAACTGCTAACCACTCAACTTCCCTGACTGGCTCCTATGTTAGCAGACATTAATAATGGTTCTTTCCTCTCAGGTACTGTTCACCTTCCTTCAAATCAGCCATCATCATCCCTCTTGTCAAAAAAAAATCAACCCTCAACACCTCTGTCCTTGCAAACTACCATCCCATCTCAAATCTCCCTTTCTTCTCCAAAATCCTTGAAGCTGTTGTTACCTCCCAAATCTGTGCCCATCTTTCTCAGAACTTCTTGTCTGAATCCCTCCAGTCTGGTTTCAACCCCCATCATAGTACCACAAACGGTTCTTACCAAAGTCACAAAGGAAGCTACTTGACTGTGATGAAGGTAAACTCTCCCTTCTTGCCCTCCTCGACCCGTCTGCAGCCTTTAACACAGTTCACCAGGTCGGCTCCAACCACTCTCCACCATTGCCTCATGGGTGGAATTGCACTTGCTTGGTTCAATTCCTCTCTATTCTTTTGCAACCAGAGAACTACCTGCAATGGCTTCTCTTCCCACACCCGCACTGTTATCTATGGTGTCCCTGAGGAGCTATCCTTGGTTCCCTCCTATTTCTCATGCACATCCTGCCCCTTGGGGACATCATCCAAAATCACGGTGTCAGTTTTCACATGTATGTTGATGATACCCAGCTCTACATCTTCTCCACCTTTGTTGATCCCTCCTCTGTCTCTAAATTATCTGACTGTTTGTCCAAAATCCAGCACTGGATGAAAGACCAAAGCCATTGTCTTTGGTCCCAGTCACAAACCCCTTCCTTTGTCAAAGGTGACAAAGGTGATTGATGAAGGAAGGGCAGTGGATGTTATCTATATGGACTTCAGTAAAGGCTTTGACAAGGTCCCTCATGGCAGACTGATACAAAAGGTGAAGTCACATGGGATCAGAGGTGAGCTGGCAAGATGGATACAGAACTGGCTCGGTCATAGAAGACAGAGGGTAGCAGTGGAAGGGTGCTTTTCTGAATGGAGGGATGTGACTAGTGGTGTTCCGCAGGGATCTGTGCTGGGACCTTTGCTCTTTGTAGCATATATAAATGATTTGGAGGAAAATGTAGCTGGTCTGATTAGTAAGTTTGCGGACGACACAAAGGTTGGTGGAGTTGCGGATATTGATGAGGATTGTCAGAGGATACAGCAGGATGTAGATCGGTTGGAGACCTGGGTGGAGAAATGGCAGATTGAGTTTAATCTGGACAAATGTGAGGTAATGCATTTTGGAAGATCTAATGCAGGTGGGAAGTATACAGTAAATGGCAGAACCCTAAGGAGTACTGACAGGCAGAGAGATCTGGGCGTACAGGTCCACAGGTCACTGAAAGTGGCAACGCAGGTGGATAAGGTAGTCAAGAAGGCATATGGCATGCCTGCCTTCATCGGTCGGGGCATAGAGTATAAAAATTAGCAAGTCATGCTGCAGCTGTACAGAACTTTAGTTAGGCCACACTTAGAATATTGCGTGCAATTCTGGTCGCCACACTACCAGAAGGACGTGGAGGCTTTGGAGAGGGTACAGAAGAGGTTTACCAGGATGTTGCCTGGTCTGGAGGGCATTAGCTATGAGGAGAGGTTGGATAAACTCGGATTGTTTTCACTGGAACGACAGAGGTGGAGGGGCGACATGATAGAGGTTTACAAAGTTATGAGTGGCATGGACAGAGTGGATAGTCAGAAGCTTTTTCCCAGGGTGGAAGAGTCAGTTACTAGGGGACATAGGTTTAAGGTGAGAGGGGCAAAGTTTGGAGGGGATGTGCGAGGCAAATTCTTTGCACAGAGGGTGGTGAGTGCCTGGAACTTGCTGCCGGGGGAGGTGGTGGAAGCAGGTACGATAGCGACGTTTAAGAGGCATCTTGACAAATACATGAATAGGATGGGAATAGAGGGATACGGTCCCCGGAAGTGCAGAAGGTGTTAGTTTAGGCAGGCATCAAGATCGGCGCAGGCTTGGAGGGCCGAATGGCCTGTTCCTGTGCTGTACTGTTCTTTGTTCTTTGTCACCGACTCCATCCTTCTCTCCGGCAACTGTCTTGAGGCTAAACCAAACTATTTACAACCTTGGTGTTGTATCTGACCCTGAGATGAGCTTCCTGCTGCACATCTACACCATCACTGAGACTGCCTACTTCTTCCTCCATAACATCACCCAACTCTCTCCTTGCCTCAACTTATCTGCTGCTGAAACCCGCATCCTTGCTTTTGTTACCTCTAGATTTTAATATTCTAGCACAATCCTGGCTGGCCTCCCATGTTCCACCTTTTGTAAACTTGAGGTCATTCAAAACTCTGTTGTCCATGTCCTAAGTTGCACAAAGTCCCATTCACACATCACTCCTGTGCTCGCTGATCTACATTGGTACCCAGTCAAGCAATGCCTCGCGTTAAAAATTCTCATCCTTGTTTTGAAATCCCTACATAGCCTTACCCCTCGCTATCTCTAATCTCCTCCAGCCCTACAAACCCCTAGATATTTGCACTCCTCTAATCCTGGCCTCTTGCACATCCCTGATTTTAATTGCTCCACCATTGCCAGCTGTGCCTTCATCTGCCTAAGTTCTGGAATTTCCTCCTACATCTCTCTGCCTTTCCTTCCTCCTTTAATACGTTTCTTAAATCCTAACTCTTTGACCAAGCTTTTGGTCATCTGCTCTTATGTGGCTCAACGTCAAATTTTGTCCAATAACGCATCTGTAAAGCATCTTGGGACTTTTTATTTTACTTTAAAGCTGCTACAGAAGTACAAGTTGTTGTTATAATAGGATAAGGTACAAAGGGGGTGGGGGTGGTTCTATAGGCTTAAAATAATTACTAATGTTGGAAAAAATACTCTCCCTATATTAACATTTCCAAAACAAAAATTAATTAACAATTTAAATATTAATTTAAGTTCTCCTGGTGGTTCAGTTTTTCAGTTCATTGAATTGATACAGGCATTCTGACTGATGAACAATGCAATCAAACTCATCCTTGTTCTCACTCAATGACCAAAATAGACACCAGGAGGCACTGGCTGGGGATCAAGACCAAGAAACCTGGTTGATTTTTTTTCCCATTTCCCAAGCTCAGGGGACAACTGGAGCTCTGCAGTTGCTTTTTCTTGCACAGATAAGGAATTGGACTGGTGTAGCACTAAGCTGCAAAGACCACCTGGTCTATATTGCTTAGAACTATATTCTAAGGGTAACATTTTCTGCAATTAATCTTATACCTACAGCATCTATTCATCAAAAGCATAAATTACAAATTGACAAGCCACGCTCATCATATGGGACAATGAGAATCTTGCACTAATGTATTAATTTTTGCTTCTTTCTATTTCTCTTTCTTGTTCTGCCTTTTTCTGTATTTCTTTTGCTGAAACAATGGAGGCAGAGCTTTCCACTAATTATCATATTAAAACTATAGGCTCTTTGCCACTTAGCATTTTAAAGATCTGGACAATATCTGTAATTTTTTTTCTCCAGTTAAAATAAAACCTCAGAAAACCCCCCCACAATATGCCAAAATTAAAATCCAACAAAAGAGCAGGAAGGAAAATGTGTGAAATATTCTATTGACCAATCTCCACGGTAAATCAAATTATCACTGGTATGACAAGTTGAATAAGTAAAAACTTCTCCAATTTAATAAGCCACAAGATTTATACTGCTGTATGTGACATTTAACATTTTATGTCACAACTTAAGTCTTCAATATTGTGGAGTATGTTAATGAGTCACTAAAATGTGTGTGTTTGTTTTCATGTAAAATGGAACATGCACTGAAAACAGGATAAATCTAACCTGACCAATTACTGCCCCAGTAGTTTCTGTCCAATCTTCAAAGTGCTGGAAGGTCTCATCAAGAGTGCCATTAAACCATACCTACTAAACAAAAACCTGCTTCCCGATGCTCAGTTGAGGTTCTGCTAGATTCGCTCTGCTCTAGGCCTTAGGAAAGCCTTGATCAAGGCATGGATACAGAGCTAGGGGAGGCTGGTGGCATAGTGGTATTGTCACTGGACAAGTAACCCAGAGACCCAGGGTATTGCTCTGGGGACATGGGTTCAAATCCCACCATAGCAGAATGTGGAATTTGAATTCAATTAATAAATCTGTAATTAAAAAGTTAGTCTAATGATGGCCATGAAACCATTGTCGACTGTTGTAAAAATGTCCTTTAGGGATGGAAATCTGCTGTCCTTACCTGGTCTGGCCTACATGTGACTCCAGACCCACAGCAATGTGGTTGACTCTTAAATGCACTCTGAAATGGCCCAGCAAGCCACTCAGTTAGGGCAATTAGGGATGGGCAATAAATGCTGGCCTGGCCAGCGACGCCCACATCCCATGAATGAATAAAAAAAAAAGCTGAATGTCAGAGGAAAGATAATAGGGTCTACCCTCAACATCAGAAGTATTCGACTAACTATGGCACCAAGAAGCCATAACAGAAGTGATCTGAATAAGGGTAAAACCCTCCAATGGCTGGAATCACACCTTACACAAAGGAAGATAGTAGTGGTTGTTGAAAGAAAGTCAAATAATACAGAGCCCAGCCATCTCTCCTTGATTGTCAACAGCACCAGCATCATTGAGTTCCCCAACATCAATACCTTGAGGGCCAGCAATGACCAGAAGGTAAACTGTACTATTCTTTTATCATTTCTGTCAATTTCTAGTTTGTTTAAGCACTCCATTATTTTCTGATGGTGGACTGTATCAAATGCCTTCTCATAGTCTATTAAAGCATACATACACAGGTTTTTGTACTTCCAGATATCTTTCAATCACTACCCTCAAGTTAAAGATGGCCTCTCTTGTTTCTTTCTTTGGTCTGAATCCTGACTGACCATCATCTATCTTTGCTTCTATAGACTGGTCATTTCTTTCCAAAATGATTATTAAATTCATTTTCATCTCATGGCTCATGAGGCTTATTGTCCTATGCGCTGAACACTCAAGGGCTTTTGGTTTCTTTGGGAGCTTAATGAACACTAACTGCATAGGATCCACAGGTATGAATCCTGTTCCGTAAATTTTATTGCAGAGGTCTGTCAGTATCCCAATGTTATCATCATTCAGGGCTTTCAGGCATTCTGTTGGAATCTCATCAATTCTCGGTGCTTTCTTTACTTTCATCTTTTTGATTGCTGCACTGACTTCTGCTTTTATTATCTCTGGTCCTTCTCTTCCCGATGGTGGCAACAATTCATTTCTGTCTTCATCGTCATACTGCTCACTGATGTACTCCACCTATCGTTTCTCTACCCTTTCTTTTTCGAAGAGAAGTTCACCTTGCGCCTTATACAGCCACTATTTGTGGCTGTTTTCTTCTTGTCTGTCAGTGCTTTAACTTTCTCATGTAATGCTGTCACGTCATGCCTTTTCTCCAGTTTTCTATTTCTTTGCAACGATCTTCATACCACTTTTCCTTGGCCACCTAACATGCTTTTCTATTTTGTTATATTTTTTATTTTTCTTATTCTGTCTCCTTTTCTCCCTCATATCTAGTATTTCATCAGTCATCCACTCTTGACGTTTGCTCCTCTCTTTCTTAGCGACCGTCTCAATTACTGCATGTTTCATGTTCTGTTTCAACCTTTCCCAATGCCTTTCTGTTGTTTCCTTCTCACTAAGATCTTGCACTGGCCCCTCCTGAAGTAAAGCTTCATACTTGATAGTAGTTGCATCACATCTTCCTCTCTCAGTCTGTCTAAGTTGAGAAGGCATCTGATAGAGTCTACCATCCGAAAATAATGCTGTGCTTAAGCAAACTAGAAATTGACAGAAATTATAAAAGGATAATTCAGAATCGATATTGGAAGCAATCAGCTGTGATGAGACTTGATAGCGGCTTGTCAGACAGTTTCCCAATCAAAAGAGGAGTGCACCAGGGATCTGTTATGTCCCCAAAACTGTTCAACCTGTACACTGAAGCGATCTTCAGAGACATAGGAGATCTACCAGGTTGCAATATTGGTGGATTGAACATTAACAACTTGAGATATGCAGATGACACTGCACTGATTGCAGAGTCAGAAGAGGCACTACAGGAAATGGTGAACAACGTGAGTGTAAGGAGTGCAAAACATGGATTAATAATGAATGTGAAGAAAATCAAGACAATGGTGATAAGCAGAGACCTAACCCTGGAAGTTAGAATTGAAGTAACAAAAACAAGAAATGCTGGATTCACTCAGCAGGTCTGGCAGCATCTGTGGAAAGAGAAGCAGAGTTAACGTTTCGGGTCAGTGACCCTTCTTCGGAACTGGAATTGAAGTAAATGGACAAGTCCTGTAACAAGTGAAAAGATTCACAGACCTTGGGCAGGTTGTCACAGATGGGAGATCTGATTGTGAGATCTGAAGGAGAATTGAGATAGCCAAGACCAGCTTTGTCAGAATAAAGGAATTGTTAACGTCAAAGAAACTGACCCTGAATCTTAGGAAAAGAATGCTGAGGTGCTACATTTTGTCATCTGTTATATGCCTCGGAGACATACAAGAAACAAAGAGAATATTGATAAGCTAAATGCATTCGAGATGTGGTCATATAGGAGGATGTTCTGCATATCCTACACAAACACAACTGAGGAAGTGCTGGAAATGGAGAAAAGACAAAATTAGTGCATAACATCAAAGAGAGAAATATACAATATTTCGGTCACATCATTAGAACAGAAGATAGACAGAGACAATTACTGGAAGGAAAGATCGATGGAAAACGTAGGAGAAGGAAGCAGAGGAGAAAATGGATGACAGATATAATGGACTGGATGCAGCTGACCTATGCAGAAGGTGTAAGGACAGACAGAGGTGGAGATCCATGACCGTCAACCTTCTGGGAAGATGACGATACCAATGAATGAATGAATGAAACTGTACCAGCCACATCAACACTATGGCCATATGATCAGGGCACCGGCTGGTTATTCTGTGATAAGTGGCTTATTTCCTGATCCCTTTAAGTGTATCCATCTTCTAAAAGGCTGAAATCAGGAGTGTGATGGAATACTTAATATTTGCCTGGTTGTGTGTAGCTACAACATTCAAAAAGCTCAAGTCCATGCAGAATGGACCACTTTGCTTGATCAGTGCCCTTGCCAATGGACTCAATATCCATCCCCTTCACCATTGGCACATTTTGGCTGCAGTATGTACAATCTATAGGATGCAATACAGCAATTCACTAAGATTCAACAGAATATACTTCACCTGCAACCAGTGCCAACAAGAAGGATAAGAGCAACAATATTATGAGAACACCATCACACCCAAGTTTACCTCCAGGTCACACACCATCCTGACTTTGACATATATCACTGTTCCTTCATTGCTCCCTGGGCCAGTTTCCTGGAATTTCCTACCTCACACCATTGTGGAAGCACTATCACACTAAGGACTGCAGTGTTTCTGGCAGAAAGGCCACCACTACCTTCCCAGGGCAACTAGAGATGGGCAATAAATGCAGCATTGCCCACATCCTGAGAATAAATTTAAGAAATCATCTTGGTATAAAATGGCTATTAAAAATATTTATCACTTCTAACAGGTTGCATGAAAAGCATAAAGGAATAAAGATAAGGAAATATTGATTGACCGTTAAGTCAGCTATTATAAACCCTTGATAGACTTCAAGCTTTTGACTGCAGTTTCTGTTTCAGTCATTATTCCCTTCACCGCTACAGGCCCAAACTTCAAGAAAGGTCTTATCTCACTGATGGTCATTAAGGCCCATGAATGAACAATTAAACAGTATTATGTTATAGGAATTGTCAGACCACATTGCACCCAAGCAATGATGCAAATACATTGGTCAATCTTTGATAGCATGACATTTTGTCTCCCTTTTAGGATTCTGCTCTGCCACATACGTGTCTTAATCAGAACTAAACTGTTTTTGTGGCACATGGTTGCATATTGGTATTCCTTTTGCAAGATCACAGCTAAGGTATGTTTGCAGCCATGAATTCTCAAATTTCCATGCATAACTGACCTTGGCAGGTTTTTTGTTTTTACAGATACTGTGATATAAAAAGTTACTTCCTTATAACCAGCAAATAAAATATACAGTGTGAAAAACACATTTCTGCAGTTCTTCGTGGCAAAGTATACACATATGGAATAATGAAAGGACAAAGCAAACTTACATAGGCAACTAACATTTGGCAAGGTTACCACTTACCCTGTGCAAAAGCTTCCTGCACATCTCCTCCAACCCCAGACAATGAGTCTTGAGGACCATGGGTTGGTGTGGAGCAAGCAGAAGTTGACCTAACAGGCATTGGCATGGGACGGCTGGCACTATGACTAGGTGATGAACGAGGCGAGCCAGCTGCTTGAGCCTGTACAATGAGAAAACAGAACAATGTCCATGTCAAAGCCAGTTTGTAACATTTTATAAACAAAAGACAAAAGAAGTCACATCATCCTTTCCTAAAGCAATTCACCATACCTGAGATCATCCAATGTTACCAGAGAAAACAAAAATCACATTAAGACTATTTTCATCCTTCAATCAAATTGGACTCATTAAAGTGACAACACTTGTCATTAGTTCTTAATATTCTTGTTGTGTTAAAGAGCAAAGACCGATTTGAATGTATTTTGCAACAAGTATAATGAGGAATGCACCATTACTGTCGATGGTTATTTAATCTGACTTGCAGAAACGTAGATTCAGCAAAAATTTAGAAACTACCTCCTCTCCCTACAGTAATATACTTCCTCCTCTCCCTACAGTGACCCTTCCGAAGAAGGGTCACTGACCCGAAACGTTAACTCTGCTTCTCTTTCCACAGATGCTGCCAGACCTGCTGAGTGATTCCAGCATTTCTTGTTTTTGTTCCTCTCCCTACAGTATCTTTAGTTATTCATTTGAATAAGCACCACCCCACAAGTGGAGCTTGAGAGCCCAAAACTCAAGGAAGATCAGCCACCCGATTTGTATTGTTACATATTGACTATGATAAAACTAGTTTCACTAATCATGTTTTCCTGTCAAGTAACTGCTAAATAGCCCATACTCCAGAAAAACATTAGGAAAACCTGCCTTTTATAATTCTGGCACCCTTTCCCCTCTTTTGGCCTCACATTTTAGTGTTCTGGTGCAGTAGGGTTTTGTTACTCTTTAGCATTAGAAGCACAAACATCACAGCTAAGAAGTCCATTAATTCTGTTTGTGGAACCAGGCTAATAGCCTTTCTTAGGCATTAATAGAACCACAGAGAAAACGATTGCAGGGCTGTCTCATGGCAACGGCCTGAAAGACCCACTTTGTCAATATATTCTCTGCCTCAGGCATATGGAAACAGGCCAGGTAGCAGATGGCTAGCGGGTACAATTAGCCTCATTTTGCTGTGGCAGGCTGAAAAGGAATAGCTAATAATTCTGCTCACCTTTCACCGCTAGCACTGACAGACTTAACAGTTACTTGTTGCTGCTAAGCATTGTTGACTGATTGGACTGTTTGTCAGGAGATGGTCATAATTTACAGAAGACTTTTAAGGAATAAACAGAGGTGACCTACTGTCTGAAACAATGTGGTTATTAATAACTCTTAGGGATCATTGTATCCCTTTTGTCCCGCAAAAGACATATTTGCATCTATATGTCCCCTCCCCTCTCAGCAAACATGCAAAGTTGTTGAAAACTATCTTTTGTAAGTATGGCAGTCGCTTACAGCAAGCTACAATCACATTACACCAAAAATGAATTACAACTGAAAATACTTCATGTTAGTCCGCTGCTCAAATGGGGCATTGCATTTAAAAGTGTTGACAAAATACTCTGATATGAAGCAAATGGTTGTTATTGAAGTACTGTGATACTTTACTAAAAAGTACGAAAAACTTCCAAGAATGAACTATTTCTCAATAAATCTGGATTAAAGAGTTTGAATAGCATTAGTATTGCTTGTGGAGTGTTACTGCACCAAGGACAAAGGATGCAGCAGCAGTTGTCGCATGCAATGAAAGCCACAGCCATTGCAAAAGAAACCAAAAAAATAGTTTTAAAAACACAATTGCAGGCCATAGAGCATATATTCTAACACAAATCAGTAAATGAATGTTGGAGGCTGTAAACTACGGGAGGAGGTTCAGATAATTTTTAGTTTATGTTTAGTTTAGAGATACAGCACTGAAACAGGCCCTTCGGCCCACCGAGTCTGTGCCGACCATCAACCAACCATTTATACTAATCCTACACGAATCCCACATTCCAATAACATCCCCACCGGTCCCTTTATATTTCCCTACCACCTACCTATACTAGGGGTAATTTATAATGGCCAATTTACCTACCAACCTGCAAGTCTTTGGCATGTGGGAGGAAACCGGAGCACCCGGAGGAAACCCACGCAGACACAGGGAGAACTTGCAAACTCCGCACAGGCAGTACCCAGAATCGAACCCGGGTCGCTGGAGCTGTGAGGCTGCAGTGCTAACCACTGCGCCACTGTGCCGCCCAATATTTCATCTTGAACTGTTCAACCTTCGTTTTTAGAGATTATAGATCACTTGAATCTTGCAGTTGAACCTACAGCCTTATAATCATTCTTAGGTATCCATTACTTCTTATCTAATTTGCCAATTTTCAGTGTGACGCATGATCTGTGCAATAATTGGCATATTGATTTCTATCAGGCAGTGGGATGGCACTACAATTGGTCACAGTTCTCCAAGTTAAGATGATAAATCAATCAGGATTTCTGCTCCAGTTAGCTAGCTATCTCTTGCTGAAAGTGGTGAGTGTTGCGTTACAACAACATTGGAATTCACTGTCATGCCTGCCCCCCTCAATAACAAACAACTTGTTGATCCGCACTGACTAAGAATCCTAAATGAAGAATGAGCTATTTGGATGAGGTACTAGAGATTGGCTGGTGCCAAAGAATTCACTTCTACCAACATTGTAGTAATTCATATCGACAGATCCTAAAGATTAAGTGACAGGAGCCTACATTAGGTTGTGGTTGCTCAAGCTGCAGACTGGGGGTTTAGCATTAGGTTGACACACTGAGGATACACTGCAGCATTAGGCATGCCATCCTTCAGATGAGATGTTAAATCAAGGCCCTGTCTTACTATTCCAGTGGCTTAGATTGACGTTGATCATCCCACAGTACAATCTAAACAGCAGAGATTCTGGCATCCTAGCCAACATTTTTCTTCGACCAACAATTTTAACTGTTTCATTCATCTCATTAGTGTTAATAAGATATTGTTTCCAAAATGGGGGCCACATTTGCCTACATAACAACAATGATTACTCTTCAAAGTAATTCATGGTATGGGAAGCACTGTGGGCCATTTGCAAAAGGTGTAATAAGTGACTACAGAAATGCCAATCTTTCTTAAATTTTTTAAACATATCCTTTAACATAGAAAATCATTCTAAGGCACTTAACTGAGGGACTAGTTGACATGGCTGAGGGTCATTGTTACCAAGTATTTACCAAGCGATTCCCCCATCTGCTTTATTTGTGTAATGGCTCCTCAAATAGAGTTTCCAACACTAGTTGACTCCCATGCAGAAGTGGAAAATTATGAGCTTTAAGGGGTGGGAAGCAGCTTTACAAATGGAGGTTGGCACGCTTTGTGCGAGTGGAACCCCCGTAGCTCAATACTTTATCATCTTAAAAGATATAAAGGCTCTCATAGTAAATTTTTTTTAAATCTCATTTTGCCTAAGAAAATAAATTTAAAAAGAAACTGCAGTATATGCATTTTTGATGGAACATTTTGCTGTGAGTGCTTCTTTATGTTACATCTTTATTGTGTGTACTGTAAATTCAAAACTTTTCACATTGTTATGTGAATTATGCAGGCTTACCATCTCAAACATCAATAACCTCCCTTCAAAATAAAGCTTTTCTGCAATATTTCAAGATACACTTTTGCTGGTACAGTTTAGTTTATCATCAGAGAACTTCTGCTTAAGAAAGCAATGATGACTCATGGAAATTGTATTTTGTTCTACCTGAAAGATCTTGGAATGATTGACCCATCCAGAAAACCAGAATTTCACACTTTCTTTATTACATTAATTGGTTACAGGCTGTAGTACTCAATCTAACTGTCAAGGCAAGTCAGATGGTATAAACAAAATGAGTCAAACACTGCAAACTCATATATCCAACATCTTGAAGCCCTTCAAATCTTAAATCAAAACCAGCTATTTGTATGGGTACAGATCTGCGACAATTGCATCCTGAATACAAACATGTAGCCACCTGAGCTTTACTGGCTGCTGTGCTGAGTCAGTGACCTGCTGATGGATGAACTTTCCTGCAGCAATTGTCCAAATTACCAGCTTTACTAGCTGTTACTGGAGGATATGTCCATGACATGAGCACTGAGGTATGATTAATATCCCCCTTGCTTTTATAAGCAGTATCATTTCATGCATTGTATTTCATCCATGTATTGCAGGAGGAACTTAACCAGGAGATTAAATACCTCAAGTTGTCATTTTACTTTTCCTCAGCTGATAGTGATTCTGCACACTCACCATCTCCAGTTAATTTAGCAAAATCAGTGAAGATTAGACATATATGCACGACATCAATATGAAATGTGAAAACGTTGTTACTTTTTTAGAAACTCTTAAAAACATGGGTGGGTTGGGGGCAGGGGCGGAATTTCCACAGGGATGGAATTTCCACAGGAATTCTCCCACAGAAATTATAATTTCGTTTTTCCAGAGTTTTCCATGGTTTATCTGTCGAAGTTGCAGCAGACAAATAGGAGAGCCCCCTAGCAATTTCACTCCCATTGTGTCCAAACTTCAAAGAATATACTTCTAACCAGGATTGGCTTTTAGAAGTGTTAATATTGTGAGTTAGGCATCAATTAGGCATATGATTATTAACTAGGTGTTTTGGGCATCTATGGTATGTTTGGGATTATTCCAAGGTTGTGTTTTGAACATCGATGACCATGACCATCAAGGCTATGGGCCAAGTGCTGGCAAATGGGATTAGGTAGACAGGTCAGGTGTTTTAATGTATCGGTGCAGACTCGATGGGCTGAAGGGCCTCTTCTGCACTGTATTATTCTATGATTCTGTATGTCCATGAAATATTAAATGATTATCAACACATCGAGCTCCCTGAGGATTCTGGTGCTAAACATGGAGCTTTTGATACATAAAGTTATTAGGTTCAGTTTTCAGAGAAAAATGCAGACTGATTAAAAACAAATCCTGAAATCTAATGTGATAAATAAAGTTTTAACTTATTCAGTCACCTTGAAGCAGAAGCATTGGTCATAGGCCTTTATTTCAGTTGTACATTGATTTTTGGGGATGCAACACTTTTTAAAAAAAAAGATATTCTTCAGCTTTTTCAGGTTTTCTATTTTGAGACATATGGAAGGTGGTGAGGCAAAGATTTGGAAGGTGGAGAGAAACAGAGCAAGGTGGGAATATTTAGGAAAATTTGATAATGTCAGGCCATCAGGGAGAGGGGATTGGTGAAGGGAGGTGGGGGTGGGTGCTTGGAGAGAAACACACAAAATAATCCAAACTCAAAGGAGTGAAAGAGTGGGAGATATGGCTAGAGGAGGCTACAGAATTTGAAGAGTTAGTACAACTGCCACAACGTGTACTTATATAGTGCCTTTACCATCCCAAGGAGTGTTATCAAACAAAATTTGGCATAGCACACATAAGGAGTTATTATGGCAGATGACCAGAAACATGGTCAAAAAAGTAGGTTTTAAGAAGCATCTTAAAAAGGAGGGTAGTGAGGTAGACAGGTGAAGCGGTTTAGGAAAGGAAACTGAGCACTTAGGGCCTAGGCAGTTGCAATGGCTGCAGGGATCCTGGAGAGTTGTGGGGCTGGAGAAAACTACATTGATCGGGAGGGGTGAGGCCATGGAGGGATTTGAAAACAAGGATGAGAATTTTAAAATTGAGGTGTTGCCAGAGCAGGAGCCAATATAGGTAAGCGAGAACAGGGGTGACAGGGAACGGGACTGGGTTTTGGATGAGCTTAGAAACATAGAAACAAAGAAAATAGGAGCAGCAGTAGGCCATTGGGCCTTTCGAGCCTGCTCCGCCATTCATTATGATCATGGCTGATCATCCAACTCAGTAGCCTGTTCCCGCTTTTGTCCCATACCCTTTGATCCCTTTAGACCCAAGAGCTATATCTAACTCCTTTTTGAAAATATACAATGTTTTGGCCTCGACTGCTTTCTGTGGTAGCAAATTCCACAGGTTCACCACTCTCTGGGTGAAGAAATTTCTCCTCATCTCAGTCCTGAAAGGTTTACCCTGTAAACTACGACCCCTGGTTCTGGACTCCCCCACCATCGGGAACATCCTTCCTGCATCTACCCTGTCAAGTCCTGTTAGAATTTTATAAGTTTCTATGAGATCCCCCCTTACTCTTCTGAACTCCAGCGAATATAATCCTAACCAACTCAATCTCTCCTCATACATCAGTCCCACCATCCCAGGAATCAGTCTGGTAAACCTTCGCTGCGCTCCCTCTATAGCAAGGACATCCTTCCTCAGATAAGGAGACCAAAACTGCACACAATATTCCAGGTGTGGCCTCACCAAGGCTCAAGTCTATGGAAAGTGGAATCGTCACTAATAAGGCACTGTTCTTTATGCTCAGTTAATTGGTGGAAACTGAGCATTTAAAACATAATTACGCAGCTTCTTCTTACAGAAACTGCTTTATATTTCCAAATAAAAAATGGAAATCCAAACATCAAAGGGATTACTGTGGTGGCCTGTAAGGCAAATTATTAAGTAGTAGCTGAAACTGGATCTTAAACTGTAGACAACACTTGAGTTATCTCTATAAGGTAATGCCGTTTCTTTGGTCTTCCAATCCTTCAATGAATGGACAGTTTTAATGAGTTTAATCAGCAGTAAATTAAAACAATATGGCACACACTGAGGATATAAACATTTCACTAACTTCTCCCACAAGGAACTCAACAACAGAAAAATCTCAATCATCATTGACGTTTTAATTACATCATAATTTCTATTGTTTAAAACAGCTTATCACAGAATGGGAAAAGTACTGTAGCTTGGATAGCATAAGAATTACATTATTTCACTTAACCAGGGCAGGTATTGCAGCAGGCGTAAGTATTTGAATATTGGCACAGGAATTATCTTGGGATTATTTTCTGTTTTTCCATTTGTCGTCATTGAAAATTTATTAAGAGAAGGCAATGGTGTTGTTGCAAAACAGTTTCTCCTCCACTGACAATACCATGCACTCCTCAGTTAAGTATGGGATAGGCCAGTCACAATACCTATTTGTATAAGACAATGCTGCTTGAGGTCATCATCCATGAAAAATATTACAAAATTTAGACAATCAAAAGATTGTAAAGATTTGAAAGAATTTTTTTCATGCTTATTCCCCCATCAACATTTCAATAAATAAAAAAGTTTTTAAAAATGGTATCCTCAATAAAAATAATGGGTTGATTTATTAAACAGCAACTTCCTTTAATTTAGCCTGTTATTCATAAAACAAACCAATTGTGTATCCTTATTACATTTTAGCATGAAATGTTTTAAATCAAACACAACTGAAAAATGTGGTTATAACAATGGTGTGTGTGTGTGTGTGTGTGTGTGTGTGTGTGTGTGTGTGGGGGGGGGGGGGGTCATCCACAGTATCCTTATGTTTTACTCCATTCAATCAGCTGTTATTTTGATTAAGAGTTCTGTAAATGTCTAATAGGTATGGTTGAACTTGTAACCATCTTAAGTAAAGCAGCCATTAGAACCTGCTCTCTTCAAGTCAAAAATAATGATGAACTTAGCTTGGTTTAGTGGTAACACTCTTGATCCTGAATTAGAAAGGTCGTGGGTTCAAGTCCTATTCTAGAACTTGACCATATGGCTTGGATTGACACTTAAGTGCAGTAATAAAGGAAGACTGCTTTATCTCAGGTTCCATCTTTCAGGCCGCTTTTCCTGTTCAAGTGGATGTAAAGATCCTAAGGAAAAACAGTTCTCTCAGTGACCTGGTCAACATTTATAACAGATTAACTAGTCATTTAACTCCTTCTGTTGCATCTGCCTACAGTGGCTGCACTTCAACATATAATTCATTAGATGTCAGGCACTTTGAAGCAGGCGGAGGACATGAAAATGCTATATAAAGGCTTGTTTTGTGTTTGGTAGCGCAGGAATAACATTTATGAATCATGGTAGTTGTTCTCTGTGTTGGCAGAAGCATAGTCATGAGACAATATGAAATATATTTAGTGCTGTGAATCTTTACAGTTAAAGAAAATGAACATAAAAATGCTAGGTACCATCACTGTGCAGCTCTATGAAGCTCATATCCTGAGGACTATGTACCTCCATAGAATTAAAGAGTAATGTAAAGGCTTTATTTTCACACTGGCTGCATCCACTCTGAAGCAGTTGTAGACCAAAATCATGAACTTTAGTGGAGTCAATTCCTCAGTTATTGCAGTGCATGAGTTTATTCGGCAACTGCTTTGGAGTGGATGCTTCCTGTGAGAAACTAATGCTACTCCATATCCTATGGAAGTACCTGAGTCTCAGGGTATGAGCTTCATGGAGCTGCACAGTGCTGATATTTGGCATCTTTGATCACTTCCTTTAAAGAAGAATGTATTATCCCATCCCCAAGATAGGTAAGGTGCAAAATAGTGTTGAATATATTATAGGATGAACATATGATCCATTAGAAAATATGGTATCAGTGTAAACATGCAAATTGCCAAAGCTGAAAAAAGATGTCTCATCAGGCAGCAGAAAAATCAAATAGAGAATGTTTTATAAATTAATAGATCTACTTAAGTAGTTAATTATTCTCTATTCTTCAGTGATCCCATTGCACTAGCAATGCATACATAGAATCTCAAAGAGAACACTGATTGCACCGATACTGCTCTATTATTTTCCCCAGGACCACTGTCAATAATTAATTGCTTAAATTCCAATCTACATGCTCATGCACTCTTAGTCTTGTTTTGGAGTCAACTCCACACACTTCAAGGTGATGTGCGTCAATGCTGGTGTGAGAGAGAGGGGAATTGGCATGGGTTCTCACTCCTGCTCAAAATGTACATGTGGACACCACTTAAGGGCAGGACTGATATGGCCATGATTTAAAAAAAAATTATTTCATGGAATGTGAGCATTGCTGGTAAAGCAAGCATTTATTGCCCATCCCTAGTTGCCCTTGAAGTGGTGGTGGTGAGCTGCCTTCTTGAACTGCTGCAGTCCAAGTGGTGTAGGTACACCCACAGTGCTGTTATGAAGGGAGTTCCAGGATTTTGACCCAGGGACAGTGAAGGAACGGCAAAATAGCTCTAATTCAGGATGGTGTGTGACTTGGAGAGGAACTTGCAGGTGCTGGTTGTCCCGTGCATCTGCTGCCCTTGTCTTTCTAGGTGATAAGAGGTTGGGGGGTTTGTAAGGTGCTGTCGAAAGAGGATTGGTGAGTTGCTGCAGTGCATCTTGTAATATGATACACATTGCACATGATAACACATGATACAACAGCCTGTTGAAACTAACTGTCAAAGCTCACCCATGAATAATGGTCATTTGGACGAGGAATCAGAAAGCATCTAACTCCAAAGGAACCACATCACAGTCAACACCATCAAGAGAGGAGATAAAAGCTGCAAAACAGATTAATTTTTCACACTGCCCAGTGAGACCATAACACTGTTTCTTTAAGAATTATAGTGCTGACAGAAGGTACAGGTGGAAACAATCATGGTTGAATGCTACATTATGCTGCATTTTACTTTATGAGGAGGAGGGAACACAGACTAATTCCAGATATTTTCTTCCTTCTGGCATTTAGGCAATCACGCACACATATGGTGCAACTTATTCCTCGTCCCAAATATTCCAGCTAATTTAAAAAAAACGTACAGAAAAGTAATTACCTGCTGATAAAATTACTTTCAAGGGCCTATGCATTACCACGTTGATATGTAGTCTGACAAATGAGGCACCAGACCTACTTTCACCTTAGTATGGCCGCCACTGCATTAACTCCGAGGACCGCTGCAGGATTTTGGTATCAATATCAAATTAATATAACGTGAGGTAAAGGTATTCCAAGAACTCTCCAAGTGTGTGCAGTTACACATTCTAAAATGCTCCTTCTGCTTTATTAATATTGATTTAGTCAAGAATTATTCTGATAAACGTTAACTGCAACAAAGGCAGATGTAATTTGAAATGTGCAACCTTCTTTCATTGCTCAAAGAGTTAAAGCCAGAAATTTGACTCTCTGCTGGGTGATGAACCTCTATAACAACACTGAAACATTAAAAAGTTACTGTCAGAAAAAGAAGAAAGTTCCAGTTTGGGAGAATTGAGCATTTTTCATGTGGACTCATCTAGAGGTAGCAAAGGTTTCCATTTTCATGCAACTATTTAAGAAGCAGCTACTGTCAACATTAAAAATGTTTTCCAGTCCAACTTCTCAGCACCTGTAAATCACCAGCCAAGAGAAAGCCTGTGGGCAATAACTGAAACAAAATGTCAGTTTTTAACGGTCCACTCCTCCCACCAATATCTCAATCATGTGGATGGAATTTGAAGAAAACTAATCAATCATCCATCACTGTTAAATGTACTCTTACAAATTCCTGTCAAAAGATTATTGAAAAAAAATCTACTATGCACTTAATTAATTTTAAATGGCTGAGTTTTCAATTTGAGTACTGATTAAATATAGACCTCTACTTATTATTGTTGTCAAACACAACTATGCGGAATGTTAACACAAGATACACTGCTCACATTGTAAGTGGTCTTCTGAATAAGCTTACACTGAGTATTGACATAGGGAAAAGAAATAATTTATCTATCATTTTTCACACCATCAGGATGTCCCAAAGGCTACATCATCAATTAATTGCTTTAGAAGTGCAGTTACTGCTGTTTTGTAGGGAAACATGGCAGCCCATTTTGTAGGCAAATGTGGCAGGAAAAAGCAATAAACATTACAAGTTATATAAATACATTGAGTTTGCCATTGTGCATGATATAGGTTGAATGTATAATCTCAGTACAGGTGGCAAATATTAAACAGATAAGGATAAGCTGTTGCTGTTTTCTACACAGCACAGTAGTCACAAAGCCAAGTGCTGAAATAAAATGCTTTGCCTCATGTCAGAACAATAGCTCCATCTAGAGCCTGACACGCAGCTGACCTGAAGGTGACGAGGAAATGCCATATTTGGCCATCATCAAGAACAAACAGGTATCTTCAGCAAAGTATGGAGAGAGGTTCATTAACACTCATTTGGTAACATTTTATTTTCTTCCACCAGTTAATTTGCGTTATAAGAAATGAAGGTTTAAAGGAGAGATTTATTAGAACACTTTCATTTTATTTACTTGTGACTTTAATACATATATCTCGATATACATCAGCTGCCATTCTGTGAACAAAGTTCAGTTCATTATAAGATACAATTAATGAACAGTGAAAAGAAATGAAAAATGAAAAAAAAAATCAAAATCCCATTTTATTCCAAACAAAAAACAAATGCACAAGTTGAACACAAATACAATTCAATACACTGTTGTTTGACAATAGCAAAATAAAAACAAAACAGGAAACAAAGTAAATGATTTCCACACTTCTTTAAACTGACAGCTTATTCACTAGTCTGGAGTGACATTATGGAAACATGGGCCAAATGCTACAAAGGCGGGCTGGACATTTTAATTGGTTCCAAAACTTAGGCCAATGCTGCTCACTCTGCCCCAAAAAAATCCATGGGGAACGGAGAGAAGGGTGAGGGAACAGTTAAGTGCCAAGATGCACCTGCCATGATTTCTTCCACTGACACCACAAAGGTTTATGGGGTTAAGGGTGATCCTTTATTTGTGTGCCAATGATGGGCACATCTGGGGTCATGTCAGCCCAAAAGACCTATTCCTGTGAAAATGACTGGCCAGGGTAAGTGGGATGCTTGGTCCTCATTGGAAAGCTGCAAATTTGCACCAATTGACAAATTCAGGAGGCTGAATTAAAAATATTTAAAGTTTTTTTTAAAAAGTGTCATTATGGATCCAGGCTGAGCTCGCACCTGTGTAGGCCAAAACTGGCTGGTGTGTACACCTGGACTCACCAGGCATATCTCCACTTATCATACGCCAGATCTTTTGCGGGCTTGGGTTGTGGGAACTCCAAATATAGAAAGTCCCTGTCCTCAAGCCCACCGCCTCTGACACAGCTAATCCTGAAAGAGACTGGTGTAAGATCTGCTTCCACTATGCCTTCCGCAATCCCTGACATCAGGGCATGAGCTGGCCGATCTGAGGCCTGACCTAGATTCGAGCTTTACTGGTGGAACTGGAGTATGACCAGACAACAGGGAGTTTTGATGCCTGAGTTTTTACTGCCATATATTGACAGACACACCTAAATATTCTTCGAGAAAGCAGTACAAGTGAAAACAGAATAATTAACTGAAAGCAATAGTTGTTAATGGAAATTTCGTAAAAGGTTTCAGATAGTGAAAGAGTCAGGTCTTATTTTTGTGTCAGTTCATATTAATTAAGTCATACTATTGCAATTGAACTATCAGCACAGGATCAGAGAATAAGATTGTTTAATCTGTACTACACAACATGTTTGCTGAGCTTGGAGAGAAATTGAAGAGTTAGGGTAAAATGCAAGCTGACACTAGGTGGAAAGAAATACCAATTGTACTGTAATCAGAGAAGGGTCTGATGTGAACTGCAACATGAATTGTAGCGTTACTGTGCTTGGCTTTGACTCAATAGCAAAACATTTGTTTTACTTTATACATCCTTTCTTTGTTCTTATACAAGACCAATGCTCCTTCGTAAAGGAGGGTCGAGTCGTCAGAACACTTGCTCCTTCGTGCAATGGCTGAGCTTGACGATCAACACTCAAACCTAGAAATCAATACATGTGTGGGTTTTATCAGTTGTTGGTGGAACATCACGTCAGTGAACATATGTGATGGGGGCAGAGGAAAGAGAAGAGGGAGTGACACTACAGGGAAACTGACCATCAGTCAACTCTGTGCTAGAAGCACATTAAGTGAGTTGCGGAAAGGCGAACAAAATAGGATTTGGGGGATGGGTTCAGGACAGTTCACATAGCAATCAGCTGCCCTCTTCTTAAGTGTGACAGTTGGAGATAAGGATGTGAAGAGACTGTATGCAATAATGAACAGCATTTCAGCATACCAAATAGGGTGCTCCTGCATAATTAAGTAAATCACATGACTGCTTCACCAGCTACAAATAAGGTGCTCTGTACATAGAAATCCCATAAATTCTTGTTTAGAAGAATAAGGACTAAGATAAAATAATTAAATATCTCCTGCAATCTTGTACAACAGAACTGCCCAATAGTGTTAAGATTTAGGAAAAAATTTGAAAAACTTCGACAAAACCCCAGCCGCGCTCCCGCCGGCAAAGGCGAGTGCGATTGATTGTCAAGCGATCCTCATCACCTGTACATTTAAGTTTGTTTTCTTCACCTCCATTTGGTAGGTACTCAAAATGAAATTAGTCCAGCACAGACTTTTGAGACGCAAAAAATTCAAGTAAATATAGAACCCTTTTCAATTACTTTAACAAAACCCATAGCCATCATTTGAAATACATTTGCTCCACTATAAGGTACTGTCAATTTTTTTAATTACATAAGTGCAGGTAAACTGTATGTTAATTTAGTAGAAAGCAGCTGATCATTGTTAGTGCCGGAAATCTCAAGATTGTGAGGAAGTAGAAGATCTGTAAAGGGAGGTTAAAAATTGTTTAAAAATTCACTCACAGGATGTGGGCACTGCTGGCAAGGCCAACATTTATTGCCCATCCCTAATTGCCCTTGAACATAACTGGGTGGCTTACTAGGCCATTTCAGAGGGCAGTTAAGAGTCAACTACATTGCTGTGGATCTGGAGTGATGTATAGGCAAGACTGGGTAAAGGACATTAGTGAAACTGATGTTTTTTTCTTCCTGACAGTCACCATTACTAATACGAGCTTTTTATTCAAGATTTATTTACTCAAATTTAAATTAATCAGCTGGTATGGTGGGATATGAACTCATGTCTCGAAATAAATCATTCAGGCCTCTTGATTACTACTTCAGTAACAAAGCCACTATGCTGCTGTATCCCTACTGTACTTTGCAGGGGCACAGAACATTATGGTGAAATGCAAAATAGTGTAACCTGTGCTTTTAATGCAAATAATAAAAAGGGAATGAAAATTAGGGAATTAAACATACTCATATAAAGTTACCTGAGTTAACATTAGTAATCAGCATTTTTAGGAACAAGAAAATGCCTTATTACCCAACAAATAAGCTAGTTCCTTTTTCACAGATAAGCCTCCTTCTCATCCTTTCTCCAGAAAGGATATCTGATTCCTAATAACACTTATTTGTACCACCTGGACAGTAACCTGGTCCAGAAACGAATTCTAAGACAGCTACTACTTGCTGTTTTTTTCATATTGTTTAATTTGTGTTTCCTGGTATCTGAACTCTTTACATTAATAAACAATTGGCATAGATTAATTCAACTATTTCCTTTCATAATCTTGAAGACGTCAACTCAGTCAGGTTGAAGCCGCTCTCTTTCCCAAAGAGAACAGCCAAACTTCATTAATATCTGTTCCTAACTTAAATTTTTGATAACACAAGTTATTTTCATTGCTTTCCTCCGAATCCTCATATAGGCAATATCTTTATGACTAGGTGACCAAAAGTACATACAGTACCCTAATGACCTAGATACCAACAGAGACAGAAAATGCTGGAAATACTCAGATCTGGTAATCTGGCACCCTCTGTGGAGAGAAAAACAGAGGCCAAAATTTTTATGTGTGCCCCTAATTCCACCCACCCCCCACCCAACCCACTCCCGGCTGGGAGCTGGCTGAGAGGCGTACAATTGTGTGGGATGGGGCGGGAGGCACTGTGTTCATCACCTACCTGCCTTTGCTGGTATTTTACCAGCAGCGGGGGAGGTGGCAGGTGGCCCATCTGTCCTTGGGTCAATTGAGGCCCTTAAGTTCCTTATTAATGGCTACTTATGGGCCTCTTCCCACTGCCGCTGGTATTTTACCAGTGATAGGGGGTGCCCACAGCATGTGGCAAGGCCGCCAGATGTAATGTAGTGCAGTGGTAACTTCACCTTTAAGAAACCATATCTTTAAGAGACCAGGCCACTAATGCAACTGATGACACCATCACACATATATAAGGAGACACAATTTTAAGAGACATATTCAGCACATGGCTTGCAAAGAGCACACACGCACCAGCGAGGAAAAGACCTGGACCTGAGATCATGCAATGTAGAAAAGACAGACAATAAATAGTGTTTGTGTTGAATCCGAATATATAGCCCATGGTTATCATTTAATAAAGACTTAAGAGCACAGGACAACACTTCATTTTCTGGTGATGACGAGCAAAAACAGAACAAAAAGGATGAGGCTCAGAAGGATTCAAGGACAGAAAGCAAACACAGATCAAAAATGGGTTGAGAGAAAAACAGGACTGAATCAGAGAAAAAACATGGACTGAAATAGAGAGAAAACCTGGGCTGGAACAGAAAAAAAAGTTTTGTTCCAGGTTTAAGCAAGAGATATCACCAGGTGTGCGTAATAATAGCCAGTCTTTACAGAAATGGATAGGAAACCAGGGTCACCGAGCAAATGGCTAGCAAGATTCGAATGCCTAATGGCGCCACTTGATAGCAAAACCCCAAAGACAGAGAGCATTACTCCTACACTATGCTGGACCAAAATTCGACGATATCAGTGATACTCTCACTGACACTGGAACAGACGATGATTATGTTGCAGCAAAGAATGCTCTAACAAGATATTTTCAACCGGGGGCAAATCCTCACTACAAAATTTATGTCTTCAGGCAAGCAAAATAAGATAAGTGCAAGACCCTTGACCACTACGTAACGAGACTCAGAAGACTGAGCCAGAATTGCAACTTCACAAACGTGAACAAAGAAATCATCTCCCAGATCATTATGACCTGCCAATCACCAAGACTAAGGTGGCAAGCTCTTAGAGATGGTAAATCACTACACTTGCACTTGCAAAGATTACTCAATAGTGGGACAATGCCCGAAGCCAAGACAAGCCAAAGTCTCAGAAGGGAAAGAGGCAAATAACATAGGATGAGAATCCCGAGGCCAGGTTACGATCCTCGACAGAATCCATGAATGTCACAAGAGGAAGGTTTCACCAGAGAAACACAACAAACACAAGAGAATAGAGGAAACACAGAGAAAAGTCTGAGGAATGTCAAGGACGACCAAGACAGATGTCAGAATCACATCACGTTCGATAATGCAATAGTTGTAGTGGTGCATATCCTCACTACAAAACATGCCCTGTGAGAGGAAAGAAGTGTAAAGCCTGCAGGAAAAATGGGACATTTCACAAGAATATGCCAATTGAAGCCTGCACAAGACATTAGTAGAGTTAACTACCAGAAGATTACATATTCACAGCACAAGAGAAGATTTTTGTTGCTCACAACCACAAGTACTGATGCCTGCCGATGTGTGATGTGTTCAGAGGCAATTCGACAACTTCTCCAGTAATTAACTCAGGAGGAACAGTCAACGTCATGGATGCCCCAACATTCCACGAGTTACAGGGAAAACAGAAACTGCAATTGAACAAGCTGATATTTAATATCTTCTTCTGCAGATCAGATAACCCTCTACCAGTCCCAGGGATGATTCAAGTTACTCTCAAATCCTCCCATGGGTCCACATGTCAGACGGAGTTCCATGTTATAGACTCAAGCAAGGGAAATTTGCTAAGTTTTGAAACTGCCAGCAAATTGAAGCTGATCATGATCAACACCGTCAAAGAACAGAACTACCTGATGAAAGAAGGCATCTTGAAGAAGTATCCACTGCCACAACTCACGCCTTCTCACCCTACACACACTCAATGGAAAGCTTGAGACATAGAGACAAGAGTCAGAAACAGAGGATGAAGACACATGCAGACCAATGGATGCATGCAAAAGATAGATAGCAAGATAAAAGGAGGAGACAAAGTCCTGGTTTGGTCATAGAAAACATTGAAAATTATCTCACCATTTGACCTAAGCGTGCTTACAGTAGGTCAGAGAAAAGGAAACATGATTATAGCGAAGAGAGGAAACTACATTGTGAAGAGAAATGTAACCTTCTTCAGGAGGGTCAATGCTAAAACAATTCCAGAAGGGACAAAGATGACTTTGATGACTTCACACCTGCGACAACTCAAGAAGCAGCTCAGCCAAATCAAGCACAGCTGAGATCAATACGGCAAGATCCACAGAGAATATCACTGAGACCTCATCAACTAACTGTCCAATTTAAAGACTAGGTCATGCATCGATGATGAAGGGAGCCAAGAGAGAAAAAAAGTATGGTATTGAGGGCAATATGCCTGAAACCTCTCCCCTCCAAGTTTTCAAACTTCAGTTTTATTCAATATAATTTTGCATTATTAAGTAGCTACAGAGTAACTAAAGAACGGGAAAACACTAAATTTATAAGAAGGGGGTAATGTAATGTAGGCTAGTGGTGACTTCACCTATAAGACACCAAGCCACTGATGCAACAGATGACATCATCATACACATATAAGGACACACCATTTTGAGAGACACACTCAAGACATGGCTTGCAAAGAGCACAAAAAAGCAAAATTAAAAACACACACCAGCGCGGAAAAGACCTGCACCTGAAATTATGCAATGTAGAAAAGACAGACAATAAATAGTAAGTGTTGAGTCTCCACATAAAGCCTGTGATTATCACTGAACAATGTCTTAAGAACACAGCACAACACTATACCAGGTATACTCTGGCGGCCTGACTGTGGGCTCATGGGGGTTGGTCCTTCCTGTTCAGGCATCCTATGCCCCACGGAGGGCCCCCCTAGTGACGAGGGCCACCCCAGCTTGGAGAACCACCCACCCCCCCACCGGTCTCTCGATCACACCATCCACCACCTCCCCCCCCACCTCACTGGGGCATGACTGACTGGCCCCAACAAGTCCACCCCACTTAGCTTTACTCTGGGCCTCCAGTGTTGTTGTTGATCCTGGGCCCACTTCAGTCCCAGCAGTGCTCTCTGTGGTCATGCACATTTCCTCATCAATATTTGTGGCATTCTGTTGCCTAGGGTGGCATAGTAAACAGCCGGGTGTACAGGCTGCTTTTCATTACTTGTTGATCAATATGAACAGTAACTCATTCACAATTTTTTCTGTACATTTCCCGAATCTGCTGCATTTAATTAATTTTTTGGAATTCTAAACACTAATAACCCACTTTTTATTATTGCATGCTTTTAAACTAAACAAGTAATAATTATAATTATTGATACTTGGATAACTCCTAATTTTACATAAGTACAGTAGGTTGCTGTAATGATCACTTTGTTTGCCAGCCAAAGAAGTGATAGTGTGCGGGAACCCAAAAGAACAAATTCACCTCAATAGGGTATGGCTGTATGCAGATTTTGATAATGGTGTTGGTTTAGATAGATCTGCAAACATTTGCAACTGACTGATGCATGAAATTTTTTTTTGTAGAAACAGATAATAGGTACGAGTGATTAGTGGAAAAATAAACACACAAGTTAAAATAAAATAACTGGAATGTCGTGAAAAGGCTGGAATTTTACAGCAGATTGAATTGTAAGTGTACATGTCACCCTTGGTATGCAAAAGCATACACTGAGATAACATATTTGTGCACCCCTGATTTAATAAATGCACCCCCACTTTGTTCGTTGCTCCAACACTCCATCTTTTTTTTACACTAATGCAATGTTCCACCAATTGGTCAAATTATCTAAAACATCTGAATACCTCTGAATTTGGTAGCATTGTTCATCCTTTGCCCTGCCTCTTATTTTTACATTATCTGCAAACTTGGAGACTCTATTTGACAGTAACATCATCCAAATCATTAATTATATATTAAGACTAGCAAGTTTTTTTATTCATTTGTGAGATGCGAGGGTCGCATTTATCTCTAATTGCCCTTGAGAAGGTGGTGGTGAGCTGCCTTCTTGAACCGTTGCAGTCCATGTGATATAGGAACATCCACAATGCTGTTAGGGAGGGAGTTCCAGGATTTTGATCCAGCGCTAGTGAAGGAACGGCAACATAGTTCCAAGTCAGGATGGTGTATCCCACAAAACCTACTGCCAGCTTGTAAATTTCCCATTTATAGCTCTCCTTTGTTTCCTGTTTTTAGGTCAATTTTCACCTCTTATTCTGGGAATTCTTATTTTTAATAATACTTAATACAATAGAACCTAAGAAGCAACTGACTCATTCATTTATCTAAACAGAGGTGTGTAATGTGAGCAGAAATACAAAATAAATTGAGAATAAAGAAATAGGAATTAAAAGAGAGAGAGAGAGAGAAACATTTAAAGTGTGAAAGAACTGAAGAGATCCACAAAGACATTGGACACTTAAACTAAAAAAAGGCGGTTAGGATTGAAACGGTAGAAGCCAGTTAGAAATGGGAAGCTAAGGATACTAGGAAACAAAAAATCAAGGAGAAAATGGAGCCCTATTGATAGAAAAAAAAACTGGTCGGCACTTTAAAATAAATGGAAATCTGATTAGAAAAAAGATTGCAGGGAATTTAAAAGCTATGCAGGTGCAATTTCTAAGCTGGTACTGTAAAACAAACAGGTTAATAATTTTCTGAGGATAATAACAATTGCTGACTCCCAGCCAAGTTCAAGCCCCTGCCTCAGTTCTCAGATGCATTGATGTAAAGTGCCATGTCAGTGAAGTTTTCCACCTTGTGTGAAAGGAAATAGGTGCATTTCATGATTCTTTTGTGAACTGAAGCTTTAAGCAGTTGGTCATAGAGAAGTCTATGTTCATATTATGCCACCTACTTGGCTGGAGGAGATGGATACCAGACATCAACAGAAAGCCATTTACAGTTATAGGCCATAGACTCAAATGTGACAGGGAAAGCGAAGGGGCTGTAATCCGGATTACACTGGCTAAAACACATTTATAGTGTGCACAACAGGCATACGTTTACATGAAGAAAAAAAACTGCAAGAAAAAAATATTCCTGTGGATTATGAGGCACTTCAGTTTTAATAAATATCTTTAAAAAAAAACACTATGACGAGTAAAGCCCATGAGCGACACATAGCTGGGCTCAGCATCAATCTTTTAGCATCAGGAAGATCACAGGCAGCACTGTAAATAGAAATTAAAAACTTTAATACACCAAAAAATGAAATTGTAATCCAAAATAGAAAATAAACCTAAAATGACCATAAGTATGACATTTCCTATAATCACTGCAAACAATATAGGTGCTACATCATAAATCAAGCAGCACACAAAACTAATACGCTTTCAAAACAAAAAGGCAAAATACTGTGGATGCAGAAAATCTGGAATAAAAACAGAAAATGCTGAAAATACTCAGCAGGTCTGGCAGCATCTGTGGAGAGAGAAACAGTTAACATTTCAGGTCAATGAAGTTTCATCAAAACTCAGCTCAGAGACAGGCGCTTGGGGGAGAGATACAGATAGTTCAACTGAGGAATTGACATGATTCTAATGACAGGTGATCGACCTGAAACCTTAACTCTGATAAGCTTTCACATCTTATTTGCAAGTTGTTTCTCCTAACAGCAATGGTAATGTTGCAGTAAAAAAACCCACTAAATTCACTGCAATTTATGATTGCAACAATTTTCATTTATGTACGTGTAATGTAGAAAAGCATTCCAAGGCAGTTCACAAAGGTATGCTCACTGAACCAAAGAAGGAGCTCAATGGATGAGGAACTGAAGACATCTGCACACTAAATCAGCATGAAGAGGAAACCACAAGTGTCATTGGAATCAACACTGGCCTGACAGTTGAGGATGGAAATATGGGAGTCAATGTGTGTTCAGTGGGTTCATGGGCACTTGCACAGTTTCTTATATAAAATTTCTGTTTTTTTTTCATTCTGTTTGTCAGCTACCTGAGTCCTCATAAAAATTCCACAAGTTATTTATTTAAGCTGGAATGATGCTCAGGCAGATCCATGCTAACAGAATGCATTTTTACTCCAGCGGCTGCAAACCAGGAAACAGACAAGAAAAATTATATTGACGACCAAGTGACTGCAGTCCCCTCTACCTTTGGCAACACTGGCATCCACCCACCCTCTTGAATTCAGCAGCTCAGAGACAGGCACTTGGAGGAAGAAATAGAGAGAGTACAAATAAGGAGTTGACAACGTGGTGAGACACAGAGGACAGAAAGCCAAGGGACACTGGTGTGGAAATGGAGCCTGATGTAGCCGAGAGGAAATGTCTGCTACTATTTACAGAGCACATAGGGTCACTTCATAAAACATAGGGCGTTAGAAGGGCATCAAACTCATATGATGGTCTTACAAGATGTGTGGCAGATGGTTGAGACAGTAATGAAGTCTAGCATGTTGCTGTAAGCCAGCATCTAAGACAAGTTGACTGCAGTGTATCCTGGAGAAAGTGGCAGCTGCAGAATAATCCTTTGCTCCTTATATTGAAATGGACTGGGGACACTGAACTGATGAAGTAATAAAAGCATCATGACAACAGCAATAATTTGTATTTATATAGTGCCTTTAATGTAGTAAGACATCCCATGGGCCTTCACAGGAGTGTTATCAAACAAAATCTGACACTGAGCCACCTAAGGATATATTAGGGAACATGACCAAAAGCTCGGTCAAATAGGTAGGTTTTACAGAGCGTATTAAAGGAGTAAAGAGAGGAAGAGAGGTTTAGCGAGGAAATTCCAGAGCATAGGATCGAGGCAGCTGAAGGCATGGCCACCAATGGTGGAGCGATTAAAATCAGGGATGCTCAAAAGGCCAGAAATGGAGCAGCAGAACTATCTCAGCAGCTGGTGGGGCTGGAGAAGATTACAGAGATAGGGAGGGGCAAGGCCATGGAGCAATTTGAAAAGAAGGATGA
Source organism: Heterodontus francisci (assembly GCF_036365525.1). Taxonomy (NCBI): domain Eukaryota; kingdom Metazoa; phylum Chordata; class Chondrichthyes; order Heterodontiformes; family Heterodontidae; genus Heterodontus; species Heterodontus francisci. The sequence goes on from NC_090373.1 coordinate 82,638,212, forward strand.
GAATTTTAAAATTGAGACATTGCTTAACCAGGTGCCAATGTAGGTTAACGAGCAAAGGGGAGATTGGTGAATTAGATTTGGTGTGAATTAGGACAGGTGCAGCAGAATTTTGGATGACCTTAAATTTACAGAGGGTGGAATTTGGAGGCCAGCTCGGAGTGCATTGAAATATTCAAGTCCAGAGGTTACAAAGGCATGCATGAGGGTTTCAGCAGTAGATGAGCAGAGGCAGAGGCGGAGTTGGGTGATGCTATGGAGGTGGAAATTGGCTTCCATCATATTGGAAATTGATGTACAGGAACCTTTGCTTATCAACTCAGCTTTAATTGCAAAAAATGGAAGCCTTTATGCATCATATCGATGGGAAGGTTAACATTTGGGATCACCAAAGTCACATTTGGGCAACTGATAGCACTCACAGCTTTGGGGAATCAGGCAATTTTGTAAAAACTTATCCTGAGTTATACTATCCCTGCAGCACAAAAACAGGCTATCCGACCCAACTGGTTTATGCCCGAGTTTATGCTTCACACCAGCCTTTTTCACCTCCACACAAGCTTTGTCCCAACTCACTGCCCTCTCAGCCAAGGTGTATAAATGCGCTGTCCTGGCAAAGACAGCATTGGTGGCCTGCCTTACAGCCAACTGACTGATCTTGCAAAAGATCCCTCTGGTACTATGAGCCTGTGTGTAGAAGGTGAGAGTTGTGGCGACTTTCTTTGCCACAGTCAGAGCTGTCGATGCTGTGGACCATGGTAGCAGATCTGGGTGCAGCAACAAACAGAGCACCCTCCGAAGCTTCATGATTGATGCACTACCTCTTGAGACACAGATCCTGAGAGAGATCTTGGCAGGTCCATTTGGATGCACCCTGCTGGATGTGTACTGCTGAAGTAGTCTGACTCTATCTGGTGCTGCTTAATGAATCTGATGTCACCGCCAAACCAAGACAGCTTTGTTACTCTCCTTTGTTTCAAATCATTTATATGCAATGTAATGACCTCACTGTTGATCTACAGCGCTCCGATTATTATTCCTTTCCATGTTGACATAACTCCATTCATAACCACCAGTTGCTTCTGATGGTTTAGTCAATTTTCATCCCACCTCAGAAGACTACCTCCTATTTCATGCCTTCCAACCGTGTGGATGAAACACTTCTGCACCATAATATCAAAAGGCTGGCTGAAATCTAATACATCATATTCACAAAACTTCTACTGTCCGCAAGACCAGTTAGCTCCTCAATGAACTAATGAATTTGCTATGCAGAACCTGTTTCTTAAATATCCTCCTTCATAACATGCTATAAATATCTAAGCATTTCACTGTCCTCTCGTTCATCATGCTATTTTTATTAATAAAATTTGTTAAGCTCAATGGGCTGTAAATGCATGGGTGAACTCTAAACCCCTTTTTTAAGGTTGGTGTTATGTTAACCCCTCTCCAATCCTTAAGCACTACCCCTCCTTCTCAATGATTCCCTAAAGATAGAAGCAAGTACATGACCCATTTTGCTGTTAACTTCATTAAGATCTCATCCGCACCTTGGATCTCGTCTTACTTTTACTTCCTCAGCCTATCAATCACATTTTAATCTAAAATTTATATGTGTTTTGCTATTTCCTCCATTTCTCCCAGGAAATTCAACTTCCATGCTGAGGTGACTCCCCATAAGCACATAAAAGAAGAATTAATTTACTATATATGCATCCCTTGATCACTAAATGTATCATTTTTCAACTGCCTTACCATTTCCTTTTTCTCCAACCAGTTTAATCTCCTTTACCTTGATGTGGTAAATTCACCTCAGTTCACCAAAGTACCTGTAAGCTTTATACTTCAGTGATGACCTTTTTATTTTGTCCTTATTCCTCACATACTTCCGCTGTTGTCCATTTTAGTTTTATTCGGAGTGGTGTGCATTTGTTATGATTTCCAAACATTATTCACTTTCATTCCATGCTTTTACCTTCTAATAGTACTGTCCAGTCTAATTTCCTTACCTCAATCCTCATAATCTGCCTTCTAACATTCAATGTTTCAACTGTGCACTTTTTTCTCTTTCATCATAAGCCTAACCTGAAAATGCAGCATTTAGTGATTACTGGTGCCAAGATGTTCTTTGACTTAAACCTGTTCTACTATTTCCTGGTTGCTACTTAATATCAGGTCCAATAGCAACCCTCTTTATTTGAGTTCCTTGACCAATTGTTCCAAGTAACAATCCAATATAATGACCAGGATTACTTTTTCACTCTTATTGAATCCTTTATAAAGTTTCCAATCTATCCTTGGCAAGTTGACATCACCGATAAAAAAAACTGTCCCTGTACTAGGTTTCTCCTCCTGACTATACAATGAAAGCCCATGGTTAGTTTCTTTTCTCTCATTTCTCTTATCCTGAATCGTAAGATTAACTGCACCTGGACCAGATAGGTCCATCTGTTAAATAAATGCCTCTAGTCCCTTCTAGTTTGAATTTTCTATCTCCATGAAGTAACCTGTGCCTGTAAATTTATCCAACTTGTGCCATTGTTGAACCAGGTCTCTGTGATGACTACAGTATCACATCCTTTCTCTCCAGCAAGGATTTCCATTTCACCCATTTTATTCAAACAATTCCAAGCATTCATATACAGATCCGTGATGTATCCATCTCACCCACTCACTAGACTGTGTTGATTTATATCATTATTTCCTTATCTGTTCACATTCTTACGTGCTGTATATTTATCTGCCATGTCTACATTTGAACCATCATCTAACAGCTCCCTACCATACATCCAGCTTCGGTATCACCATCACTCTATATTCCACTCTTTTTTTTTTCCATTAAAAGAGCGCTCTGTTTGCCTCTTCTTCTCCCTGCCTTATTAGTTTCAATTCTTCCACACTGCCTGATTTACCTTCTCTGCAAGGAGAGTACAGTGGGTATCTGTCTGATTCAGGTGAAGCCTGCCCCAGCTACATAGCATTTTCCTGCCCCAGTATCCTAGGAACCTGAAACACTCGCTTCTACACCATCCACAGATTACTACCTGACGTATTGCATTTTATTCCAGAAGTTAATTCAAACTTTCTTCACAAGACCTCTAACCAACTCTTTCCAATGCCAATGGTTATTATGGGAACCAAAATTTTTGGCTGATTTCCTTGCTTTTCAGAACTTCTTCCAGCCACTTGGTTATATCCTTTAACTTATCAAAATAGGGGCCCCAAACATCATTGGAGTGCCAAGATGTGCCTCTGTGGGAGATTTGCTGTAACCCCACCATGGTTTGTAAGGTCAGGGTGAGTGAGGTTCCATGATTAAAATACCATCACGGAGCCAGGGCTGAAGGTGTAATCAAATCTCCCTTACAACAGGGGGCAGCTTTAAAAGTGAAAAAAAAAATGACCAAATCTTTGTGGGTAAAGGCACCAATGCCATTTTGGATGGTCAGGTGGGCCCCACAGGTAACAGTGGGCCAGGAGCCATACCTGGTCAATCAATGCCAATGTTACAATGTGTCCTGTAGAAGGCCCAGCATGTGAAAATATAATCTCATACAAAGCTAAGTATTGGATATATATTTGAAAAGAAAAGCTTTGCAGGGCTATGGAAAAAGAGTCAGGCAGTGGGACTAATCAGATAGCTGTTTCAAAGATCAGCACAGGCATGTTTTTCTAAATGGTCTCCTTCTGTGCTCTAAGATTCGTTGATAAACAAGTTAATTACACACTCAACTTGAGGAATGAATGAGAAAAATCATGTAGTTTGTGGATAAAATGTCAGTTCTATACAACTTAAGAGTATTCACTTAAAAAAAAATGATGACCAACAGCCAACCTTCATTTATTAAAAAACTGAGCTTGGTTGGCAATGAATCAACAAAGACGTGCCACATTGAGTACTGATATTACAATTCTTGATATTTTTATTTACTATATTTATTTACACCATCTCCCTTCCCAAACATCCCGGAAAGACCTCTTGTATTTTATCTCCATGCACTAAGATAAATTCTCAGCAACATAAGATTGAGTTCAACTTACTGCCTGTTTCTGTTCCTCATCCTACAGACGTCAGCATTTGAAAAAGGAAAAAAGAAAAAAAAGATAGATTATTTGACATTAGACAGGCATCTGCAGTAAAAGGTAAAGGAAAGTATTCAGTAGGACTTTGTACTAGGTTCAGGCAAAGATCAGTGCACAAGGTAAAAATTATTGATTAAATAAGGCAGTCAGTAATGTCATTTGCATATCTTTTTGAAACTTAAGCAAACTTTATTTTGCTCTAAGGACTATTAACCTCCTCTGCCACGCCCAGCTGCCACGCCCAGCATCCACTCCTGCAACCTCTTACCCAATGATCCACCCCCTCCAACAAAAATACAAGCAGCGACCACAAATTGCTCAGCACAATTTAAATTTTTTAGCCTTTTTTAGGGTTCTGAAAGAGCATGCATTTTGCTCCCAAATGCCTACCTATGCTGCTTTTGATGCAACTGCAAGGAGGTACACAAGAGAAATCCAACGTCATCCAACCAGTGCTTTCCTTCTCTCCCTGTGAAGTATTACATAACCAAACAGAGACCCAGGCCTATAGTAGTCAAAAGCCTGCATTAACCACTCAATGAGAATGTCAACATGTTGTTCGCAGGGTTCTTTGGATATTTATTTTTTATTCATTCATGGGATGTGGGCGTCGCTGACCAGGCCAGCATTTATTGCCCATCCCTAATTGCCCTCGAGAAGGTGGTGATGAGATGCCTTCTTGAACCCCTGCAGTCCATGTGGGGTAGGTACACCCACAGTGCTGTTAGGAAGGGAGTTCCAGGATTTTGACCCAGCGACAGTGAAGGAACAGCGATATAGTTCCAAGTCAGGATGGTGTGTGACTTGGACGTGAGCTTGCAGGTGGTGATGTTCCCATGTATCTGCTGCTCTTGTCCTTCGAGGTGGTGGAGGGCGCGGGTTTGGAAGGTGCTATCGAAGGAGCCTTGGTGCATTGCTGCAGTGCATCTTGTAGATGGTGGAAAGAAGGGCTTGTTTTCAGTGCTGTATCTCTATGACTCTAAAAAAAGATGGCACACACTGCTGCCACTGTGCGTCGGTGGTGGAGGGAATGAATGTTTGTGGATGGTGTGCCAATCAAGCGGGCCGCTTTGCCCTGGATGATGTCGAGCTTCTTGAGTGTTGTTGGAGCTGCACCCATCCAGGCAAGTGGAGAGTATTCCATCACACTCCTGACTTGTGCCTTGTAGATGGTGGACAGGTTTTGGGGAGTCGGGAGATGAGTTACTCGCCACAGGATTCCTAGCCTCTGACCTGCTCTTGTAGCCACGGTATTTATATGGATACTCCAGTTCAGTTTCTGGTCAATGGTAGCCCCTAGGATGTTGATAGTGGGGGATTCAGCGATGGTAATACCATTGAATGTCAAGGGGAGATGGTTAGATTCTCTCTTGTTGGAGATGGTCATTGCCTGGCACTTGTGTGGTGCAAATGTTACTTGGATAACTAAAATAACTTCTGAAGTATACTTCTATATCTCAAGTCAAAACTGGCACAATGGGCGGGAGTTCCATTCCGGGATCGGGACTACAACGACATGGTCACTTCCGGGCCCCAACACCACACTGCAATGACAATGCACAATATGCGTTCTTTGTTATGCAAAGCAGCTAAGTGGCCGAGAGGTGCATTTGTCGTCAAATTAGCGGCGGCAGACACAGGAAAGAGGCAGGACATATGCAGCAGCAGGCCCAACTTGAAGGGCGGGTGGCAGCCATTGCTAAGATTGCTGTTCACACAAGGGATGGAGAAAGGAACAGAGCAGAGGGCAGTGAGAAAGGAGGCCCCCCACTATAACAGGACAGCTCCCTGTTTATCGGAGGCCTCACTGGAGGTGCTGCTGGAGTAAGTGACTGAGAGAAGAAACATCTTGTTCCCTACCAGTGGCAACAGAAAGCCTGCAAGGCTCACCAAGAGGGGCAGGGCTAGAGGGGACTCACAAGGTCAGCAGCAGAGGAGTAGTGAGGAGGAGCTGCAACCAGTACCGGAAACGTTTCAATTACCTTCTCAAGTCTGGAAAGGTGAGTCCAAAGATAGACCTAGATGGCACACCTCCTGGTCAGCAGTCACTTGAGTGCAAAAGAGGGGGGCATCCTGAGGGTGCTTAGAGTTCTCCTGACCAGGAGAGATAATTGTGCTCAGCAGCCTTGATGACTAATAAGCATTGGTCAGAACCCACTGGAGGTGCTGCTGGACAGAAGACTAGAGTGCAGACTGCAGCAGTGTATGGGACTGAAAAGCTGTGAGTGCTGGTAACTGAATCTTTCTTCACTTTGCAAGCCAAACGGGAGTTAAACACCAGGGAAAATGTGAGTGCACGCCTGGACGGTAGGGTGCCCAGATCGTGTCACTGATCCACTTTGAGGAGCTGGCCCTTGATGTGGCCAGTGTGTCAAGCCACAGGGACACAGGGGACCAAGAAACAGGGGTCCACTGTAGACATGAAGAAAACATTTCCATGTTCAGGGAATGCATGGCAATGCTCCCTGTGCAACAAGGTGTCTATGCCAAAGCTTATACTTCATTCTTTTTAGCAGCTTCAGCATCTGTTAACTGTCTTGATCTCTTATCACCATCTTCTCTTGCGTATCCTCCCCGGACCAGCTGCACAGTGGCAGGAATCCACACTGCAACGTGCAGTTCCCGAGGAGTCAGAGGAGGAAGACACATTGGAGCCTGCAGCGTCACATCTTTCCTGCACATCCTCCACCAGCGCAAACACTTGCACCTCATTGGGTCCTTGCACTATTTTAGAAATGGCAGCACAGGGTGAAGCACATATTGCATCAGAACACGAGGATAGAAGGGAAGCAAACTCAACTGTGGCCAGTCCGCCTTGGAGGACGGAGAACAGGCACAGACCTGCTCAGCAGGGCAGGGGTGTAGTGCCTCAGGAGTCATCGAAACAGGCTGCTCTACCTGCAGAACCAGCGTGAGATGTGTGCCCACATGTCAGAGTTACCTGAGGCTCTGTGGAGTCATGGGATGAGAATGGAGGAGTCCATTCATCTCATGTGCTCCACAATGATTCAGTGCCCATTTCCTCCAATGCCCTTCCTTCACTGGCAAATGGAATATGGAGCCTTCCTGAACTCTCTCCCCCACCCCTGTCATGAACTTGTGAGACCCGTTAGCAGTAGGACCCGTTCCCCATTAGCCTCGCCCCCAAAATGCCCTGGTCAAGAATGCAGTGATATGAAACTGGTTGCCTGGGAATGAGGGTCTTCTCTAAGCCTTCGTTCTTCAATGGCGCCTCTTGCTTCTGTCCCACCATTCCAGCTCACTCCCAGCTGAATCAGCGTTTCCTTCACCCTATCATGGTTCTGACAGTGCGTCGAACTCTCACATTAGAAAGGAAATTCAAAACTAGCCCTTTACTGGGACAAGTTCGTTAATAGGTTTAAGTGGCCATTTTCACAGAGTGGGCCGGTTGCACTTCCAGCTCCCTCTACCTTTTAAACTCGGGCTGTGCTTAAGCAACCACCTGGCTCCGTTCCTGCCCTCACGAATGAATAAAGATCCCGTCCACTATTTCAGAAAAGTAACAATATTGCTGTGATATATAAGGATGAAAGGTGGAACATTATCTCCTCAATGAGCCATTATTTAACAGCTGATCTAAGCCCTTAAGAACCACAAATAACAGGTAGCCTCCAATACACACTGCAAATGTCAATGCTACACAAATATGCTATGAGAAAAAAATTTGAACTCTATCCACAACCAATCAATTCTTGGCCTGTGTTATTTATAACAAAATTATTTTCCTTCTTTTGAAGCGCTAAAAGAAAATTTTCACACAATCATAGAATTTACTCCCTTCTATTTGTTCAATGGTTTAAATAACAGTTATACTGAAGAGACATAAAATAGAAAATGATGTAAATACTCAGGAAGTCAGGCAGCATCTGTGGAGAGAGAAACAAAGTTAGTGTAGGTTGAAGACCTTTCGTTAACTCTGTTTCTCTGAGCCGCTGAGTATTTCCAGCATTTTCCGTTTTTATTTCAGATTTCCCACAACTGCAGTATTTTGCTTCTGTGTACTGAAGGTGTTTACTGGTAGACATTGGTCCACACCATTGTATTTCTCCGAAGTTGTTTGTTTATGAAATGAGGCACTAGCTCACCTGATAATGAAGTTGGTAAATTCACTTCCTGATGCTCGAGTGGCACTAAGCCTGGAAATGCTCTGGGTTTCATCCTTGATGTTTTTTGATCTAGCCAATCTCAGCTGGGGCAGTAGTTGTAAATTACAATTGGCCTCAGTGGCCCTAGACTCAGGAAGGATAAATATCAGCCAGGGTTCTGCATTATGGCTCAGTGGTAACACTCTTGTCTCTGAGTCAGAAGGTTGTGGGTTTAAGTCCCCTCCAGAGACTTCAGCACTGAATAGGCTGGCACTTTAGTGTATTACAGTGGGAGCACTGCACTGTCAGAAGTATTGTCTTTCAGATGACTGTAAACCAAGGCCCCATCTGTCCCCTGGGTGGACACAAAAGATCCCATGGCATTATTCTGAAGAAGCACAGTGGAGTTCTCTCCAGTGCGCTGGCCAATATTTATCCCTCATACTTTCTTTCCTCATCACCAACCAGTTGCCTCTTCTGTAAAGTTTAAGTGCATGGAACAACTGGAATATATACCATTTTAACAATTGTATAACTACTGTATTGAAAACTTGTCTTTGCTATACTGTGCTTGTTTGTAGCAATCCTTATCCTGCTGAATAAATAGGCATCCTCATCTCATAGATAACAGACTGAAATATACTTTAATAGATTGAGAGACAGAGCTCATAGATTGAGACAAAACTCATTTATTTAACTGGGGTCTGGGTGCAGAGACCAAGGGTGATCAACCAAATTAATCTGACACGGGAAGTGAATTTGCCAGTGTCTGTACAGTATCAGTAACATAATGCCACAAACCAGCAAACTGATCTGCAATGTACTATCATTTAATATATCAAAATAATTGCGAAAGCAACACAGAAAAAAAATTAAACAAAGGGGTAATATGCCAGATAATCAACATCACCATACTTGTAAGTGATTGATCACTCTGTTATCTTGTAAAGATCATCCATCAGTTGGTGATGTCACTGGTCCTGTAAATGTCACTGGACTTTATATGATGATGTGATGAGACACCAGAATAGAAACACTATTTTGCTTTCTTTTAAAAAAACACGATCAATCAATTTTTAAAGCTCAACAACAGAACAATATAAAAATTTAACGAGGAATATACTGGGCAGGAAGAAAGCTATCTTGCAGAAAATGTGTATATATCATTGTCAACATTTTACAAATAAGAGCGGATACATTTTCAATGTTGTTGAATGCCAATAGTAAGAAATTACAATATGCTAATTCACAAATTGTGTCCTTTTTTTTTAAGGAGAATTGAAAAGTAAATATAAAAACACCCTGCATTTTACATTACTGAGGATTTCTCCAGGACTGGCTAACACCTTCTATAAACCAGTTAGAAAAGGATCTCTGGATACACTAAAAAAATTCAACTAAGTCTACAAACTGACTAAAATGTTTAAGTGTACTAATAAAACTAAAATTAGGCTCATCAAATCAAAACCAGCTGTTTTAAATAAAGCCATCTGCAGATTTGGTACCAAATAATGAGGCAGGAAACTGGCAACAGCAGAATGAAAATCAGTAGCGGGTAGATCTTTACAAATTCATGCTCTATGCAGAATGCTTTGTGCAATGGGAACACATATTGGGGATGAGTGTGAAGAAGCATCCCGAAGTCAGAGGACATAGCAGAATTTTTCTTCACACTTTGCTACGTCCTCTGACTTCGGGATGCTTCTTCACACCCAAATTCCCAATATATGTACCCAACGCACAATGCTCTGCAGAGGTGTCAGTTTGTAAAGTCCATCTTCAGATCAAATTCTGAAGAAATAAAAGCAACACAGAAAGTGCAGTTTGGAACCAAGCAGACCAATAAGATCCAGGTGAGATGCCTTTCTGTGCTGAATTTGCACATCTCAAACAAGTGTTGGTTCGGGGTGGGGGGCTGGTGCGGAAGAGAGACAGGATTCCTTCTCCAAATCACTCTTAATGATCCATGCTGCAAATTGTTTAGTTTAGTTTAGTGATACAGCACTGAAACAGGCCCTTCGGCCCACCGAGTCTGTGCCGACCATCAACCACCCATTTATACCAATCCTACACTAATCCCATATTTCTACCACATCCCCACCTGTCCCTATATTTTCCTACCACCTACCTATACTACGGGGAATTTATAACAGCCAATTTACCTATCAACCTGCAAGTCTTTTGGCATGTGGGAGGAAACCGGAGCACCCGGAGAAAACCCACGCAGACACAGGGAGAACTTGCAAACTCCACACAGGCAGTACCCAGAATTGAACCCGGGTCGCTGGAGCTGTGAGGCTGCGGTGCTAACCACTGCGCCACTGTGCCGCTTGTGTGTGTGAACAATGAGAAATGATGGGTTGAAGCTTGGGTGTGATGTGATATTCCCCACAACCTGAGGTTCACACATGAAGAATGGCCATTGGATGTGGTAGTGGAGGACATTGATTCACGAACAGTGTTGAGGAAAAGTCAGTGTCTTCAGGAGAGAAGGGAGGAAAACTGGATAACAGGGCTGTATAATTAGAATGATATAATAAACAATAACAAATTGCATTTATATAGCATCTTTAATGTAAATAAAACATCCCATGGCACTTCACAGGAGCATCAAATAAAATTTGACACAGAGCCACATAAGGAGATATTAGGTCAGATGGCCAAAGGCTCAGCCAAAGAGGTAGGTTTTAATGAGTGCGTTAAAGGAGGAGGGAGAAACAGAGAGGTGTAGGGAGTAAAACTATTAGTATCACTATACAGATATTTAACACTAATTAATTTTATTTAATGCACTGCTGAAATCCTACACACATTAACACATTGTGCAAAGCCATATATTTAACATGTTTCATTTGTTATTTTTTCACCAGCAGCATACACCCTTTGCTTGGCACATCTCATTCAACGGCAGACAAAATATAAAAGGAGCATTTTGTTTTTGGAATGCATTGGAAAAAATATCCAAGACTGGATAGCCCAGTGTGCTAGATACAAATCCAGCTCAAATTCAATGAATGAATAAAAGTTTCCTCTGTTTGGTCTTACATGAAATGTGTTTTGGCTGATTCACAAGGCATGGGTTCCCATCACTAAACTGGCAATCTTATTCAGAGATGCCACAGAGTTTGGGAAATGGAAATAAATATCACATTACTGTAGTAATATCTTCTGAGGTTGTTGAGGGCAAGAATATAGAAGCTTTAGTCTGTATTTAATCATGATAGGGGAGTGCCTGATGCTAAGACGATGCTAAATGTGTAAAATTTTGAACTCACCTCAATTAACTAAAATCACCAAAAGAAATTAAGAGGGAAAAATGTGCATCTTTGTTAAATACACTGTACGTAAACAGCATCAATTCTTAATATTTCTTGGCAGTAGTAATACTTCCTGGCTTTTTGCTTCAATATTGAAAGAATATTAGTGGGGAAACTAATTGGATTCCAACCTCACCCTCCAAGAAAAGGTTGGAATTTATTGAATGGACATAACATGATTTTCATATCTTTAAAGCAAAGTCTATTGAAAGGTATTTTGTGCTTGAACATGTAAATATCAGGGATGTCTTGCAAAGTAATTTCCTTTGCAAAAAACCCTTCAGGCATTTTAGATGTACTGACACTGTTTTTCTGTACCGTTTGTAATGCTGAGATTTAAATACATACATAAGTAAGTTCTCCAGTAAATCTATGTAATTCTATGAATGATACATAGATCCATAAGTATATACATAAGTATATACATCTTGCTGTATGTATATACATACAAATATATACACATATGTCTCACAGCATGTGTCCAACAAGTTAAGATGGAAAGCTATCTCCATGCTTCCTGATCTGCAGTCATGTGTCATTTAGATGCACATCTAAAATAATGCTCACTGTTTGCTGATAGTTTGGCCCCAGTACATAGAAAATATAAAAGTGAGGAGGAATGCCTCATAATCCTCAAGACTGATAGGATTTTAGAGTGCTTTATAAGGCATTCATCGTAATACATGAGCCATGAATAAATCAATGATGATCAGCCAGATACTGACACTTTTTTTTTGGTTTGTCATTCTCTCTCCTCCTTTTCTGAAGCTGGTGCACCTAATTTTATTCACACCCAATCTGATAATCAGTTTTACCACATGGCTCAATCACATTGTTCACTGTTAATTTGTATTTTTAGAAGGAAAGCAGTCCTGGCACCAGTGTCATCTGTCTCCGAGACTACAAGCAACCTTAGCAGTGGCAAGTATCTCACACCATGATAACACTGTTGAAACCATGGCCACATGCCTGATTTTCAAGTTAAGTTTTGAAAAATTAATTCTAATTAGCAAAACTTCTCATCAGGGTCTGGATTCTTCTCGGTGATCCCACAATTGCAGCTTGTAAATGGTAGTGAGGGAGGTAGGGGAGGAGGGGAAATGAGGGTTTCAGCAACAGATGGACTGAATTGAGACCGAGACAGCTGATGCTGCAGAGGTAGAAGTAGGCAGCCCTTGTGATGGAGAGGACACAGGGATGGGAATCTCAGCTCAGGATCAAATAGGACACCAAGTTGTGAACAGTCTGGTTCTTCTTGATTTAGTGACCATGGAGCAAGATGGAATTAGTGATGAGGGTATGGAGTCCAAGGTGAGGGGTGAAGACAATGGTTTCAGTCTTCCCAATGTTTGCATTGCCAGAATCACCAACATCCCAAGAACAAATACAGAAAGATAAGATGTTAATAACTACACATCTGATGAACAAAAATGAGTATAATTGCAGCTTCACTCACTGTTCTTCATTTCTACAAGAGTACTTAATAATTTCACAGGCTTGTGAAATGAAAATCTACAGCAGTGAGAACCAAACACCTTTATAGAGATTTTTGCTAGCAATTCCAACCCAAAATTCATTTAAAGGATCATTCCTGGCAACAGAAACTTTTTAGCCAGGACAATTCTCCAAACATTTACTTACCTGAAAGGTTTTCATAGCAGGCTCTCCAAAGTACATACTGGCCTTGATATTCTGTGGGGGTTCCTACTGTAACTCCATAGGGAGATCAGCAGAATCCCAGGGAAAATGGTTTCATTTGGAGCTACACCGAGAAAATCACTGCAGAATTTCAGGGCCATTAACACATCAACACTGGAGTGCTATGCATTTTTAAATCACATTTGATTGGATGTAGACTGCAAAGGTCAAAAATCTGACATCAATATTACACATTCTAAATAGAAAACATGGGTCTGTGCAGGCAACTGATAAGAAAACTGAAACGTTGTAAAATAAGGTTCAAAAAAGGTATGAAAATGAGCTACTGGAGTTTATTTAGATAATGATGCACACCCCTCAATTTTGAACCCTTTCCTGTGTTCTTTTTTCCTGCTGCATCCTGCTCAGTGCCAAATACTTCCAGCTGCTCTGCTAATTCAGCTCTTCACCGAACTGCTGGAAGACATACAAAAGGACCCTGGGTGGCACCCACGACCAGGGACTGTCAGATCTCCTCCCTGCATTGCCTGATGACTGCACAACTGCGTTTCGGAAGCTCACTGCATGGGGTGTGAGTTTGGCTCCCAGTATGAATTGTGTCCCACCGTTTCAGGACACAGTGTGTCACCACAATTCCCCAGAAGGAAAACATCCCTGGTTAGCTAAAGAGTTCATTTCATCAGAGAACACACAAAAACACAAATTTAAAAAGGCCTGTACAATTATTTTTGCAATTATAATGTAATGAATTAATATAAGGAGCAAATTGGAGAACTGAATCACATGAATGCCAAGAACAAAGCCAAACCAGAACAATAAAACAAGGGAATAAAATTCACTATCCACAAAGGAGATGAAGGATTCAGTCTATATTGCAGCAGGGAATATTTCTTACCTTCAGCAGCTTCATTAGTCCTTCAAGCTGCACCATCAGCTCTCGACGACTCTCTTGCAAGGCTGACATCCGCTGTTCCAGCTCGTCTTTTCTTTGCCTGTTGAATTAACGGACAAAGAAATTAAGCCCCGTCTCTCTTGAAAAACACTGGGGAATTCAAACACTCAGACTGTCTGGTTCAGTACTACACTGTGTATCGAAAAGCAGCTTCAGCACTCCACTGCAACGCAGACAAAAACAAAGCCTTTCGTCAATACAGCTGTAACGTTAGGTGAAAATTCATTCATTAAAGATGAATGGTACCAAAAAATACGTGCATTGTTTTAAAATGCTCTTTGCACTTACACTGCATCAATAAATTGGAATTAAAAAAGGGTACATCTTATTAATGCCTGTTTAGTGGTAACCAAGAGTAACATCTTGTGAATGATGTTTTGTGAGCATAAGGGTCGACATGCTGCAGGTGCACAGGTGAAGATTAGCTTCGAAAAGAAACTCCTTTAGCAAAAAAAAAATACAAAATACCAACTGACGCAAAGAGAAAAGGCGGCCTTCTTCCTCAAATACCATCAGATTTCAGGATGTGAAAAACTGGCTTGTTGGTTACTTATTCATGAGATCAGTCACTGCTGATAAAAATCTGCTGTCATAAGCCAAACCCCAATTGAGAGCCAATTACCAGAGTTGAGAGCTATATGGCCCATTTTTCTCAAAATTGCTCTGAAAACCACTAAATAAAAATGTATTTAGAAATTGGCTACTTATTTTAGAGTGACAGAACAATAATTACAACAATTTATTTGAACAATGAATTGTTCAATATTACAAAAAGAACAAAATAAAAACATTGTTACAATAAGTGCTTTATGCTGACTTTTAAATTGCGAACAGTTATAAATAATAGATTTATTAACGAGCTGGATTCATGCCAGCTTGCAGTGAAGATTATTTCTGCCAGTCCCAGTTGTGTGTGCACATATATTGTACACACACACACACACACACACACAAGGCTGGCTGTTTGCTTGTCTCTCACTTTTTCTTTAAAAAATAATACCTGATGGAATTCATCACTTTTCTGCTGCATCTCAATCCACATATCCCACACATTCAGATCAACACAGAAGCACTTGCATTAAGGCAATCACTGCTTCTCCCTATTCAGCAGACCACAATTTTGCATAAACCGAAAAAGGCCTTGGTTTTGAACGTTAGAATTAAGGAGCAACCATTTAAAAATAGGATTATGCCACAATTGAAACCCCAGCAAGATTATAAATTCCAAACCAAATTATTGGTACTAAACCAAACTAATTGTTGCTGATTAAAACTATGCGTCTGTTGTAAGCAATAGATTTACTATTAAACTCAGTGGTTTGGTTTAAGAATCACAGTTATGTAAGATTTATCTCCATGAACAAGCGAAGGAAAGGCCTATCACTGTAATCTACAAAGTACTTGGTCATAATGGAAATGAACAAAGAATGTTTTTGCCATGAAAAGGACAAATGAAAATTATCACAATTTTGGAATACTTGAACACTTTTTCACAGAAAGAACTTGGAACATAGGACTTAGGAGCAGGAGTAGGCCATTCAGCCTTTCCAGCCTACTCCGTCATTCGATAAGATCATGGCTGATCTGGTTGTGGTCTCAACTCCACTTTGCTGTCTGGTCCCCCGCCCCCCATAACCCTCGACTCCCTTGTCTATCAAAAATCTATCTAACTCAGCCTTGAATAAATTCAATGACCCAGCCTTCACTTCTTTCTGGGGAAGAGAATTCCACAGGCTAACAACCCATTGAGAAAAAAGATTTCTCCTCATCTCAGTCTTAAAAGGGAGACCTCTTATTCTTAAACTGTGTCCCCTAGTTGTAGTCTCCCTCACAAAAGGAAATGTCCTCCTAGTATCCACTCTATCAAGTTCCCTCAGCATCTTGTATGTTTCAATGTGATCACCCCAATGGGTAAAGACCCAAACTGCTCAACATTTCTTCATAAGATAAGCTCTTCATCCCCAGAATTAGTCAAGTGAACCTTCTCTGAACTGCGTCTAGCACAATTATATCCTTTTTCAAATAAGACCACCAAAACGGTGCACAATATTCTAGATGTGGTCTCACCAAGATCCTGTACAGCTGCAGTACAACTTCCCTACTTTTATAATCAATTCCCCTTGCAATAAACACCAACATTACATTTGCCTTCCTAATCATTTGCTGGACCTTTTTTTAATTCATTCATGAGATGTGGGTATCGCTGGCTGGGCCAGCATTTATTGCCCATTCCTAATTGCCCTTGAGAAGGTGATGGTGAGCTGCCTTCTTGAACCGCTGCAGTCCATGTGAGGTAGGTACACCCACAGTGCTGTTAGGAAGGGAGTTCCAGGATTTTGACCCAGCAACAGTGAAGGAACGGCGATATAGTTCCAAGTCAGGATGGTGTGTGACTTGGAGGGGAACTTGCAGGTGGTGGTATTCCCATGCATTTGCTGCCCTTGTCCTTCTAGTTGGCAGAGTTTTCGGGTTTGTAAGCTGTTGTCTAAGGAGCCTTGATGCGTTGCTGCAGTGCATCTTGTAGATGGTACACACTGCTGCCACTGTGCGTCGGTGGTGGAGGAAGTGAATGTTTGTGGATGGGATGCCAATCAAGCAGGCTGCTTTGTCCTGGATGGTGTCGAGCTTCTTGAGTGTTGTTGCAGCTGCACCCATCCAGGCAAGTGGAGAATATTCCATCACACTCCTGACTTGTGCCTTGTAGATAGTGGACTTGCATTCTAACTTTTTGTGGTTCATGTACCAGGACACCCAGATCCCTCTTAACCACCGTGTTCTGCAATCTCTCTCCATTTAAATAGTATACAGCTTTTCTATTCTTCCTGCCAAAGTGGATGAGTTCACATTTTCCCACATTATACTCCATCTGCCAAATTTTTGCACACTCACTTAACCTACCTATAATCCTTTTGTAAACTCTTTACCTCCTCTTGGCAACTTGCTTTCCTTTCTATCTTAGTGTCATCGGGAAATTTAGCTAACATACATTCAGTCCCTTCATCCAAGTCATTGTTATAAATTGTAAATAGTTGAGGCCCCAGCACTGATCCCTGTGGCACTCCACTAGTTATAGCTTGCCAACCCAAAAAAGACCCATTTATTCCTACTTTGCTTCCTGTTAGTTAACCAGTCCTTCATCCATGCTAACATATTACCCCCTACACCATGTGCTCTTATCTTGTGTGGAACTTTATCAAATGACTTCTGGAAACCTAAGTACACCACAGGCTGGATTTTAAAGGCCCTCTGCCACTTGGAACGGTGGCGGGAGAGCAAAGAAGATCGGGACGGTGGAGGCCCGCCACCAACCCCAACAGCAGCAGTCCCTGTACCAATCTCGGTGTTGGTGGCGAGGCCTCGTGGCAGCCGCTGTGCCGCTCGGCGATGGGACCTGCATTAAAATATGTTAATGCCTACTTATCATGCAGGCCGCAGCGATTCAGTCACCATGTTGCAATCTTCATTCTGGGGCGGCTGATAATGCCGCGCCTTCGAATCCCTGTTCAGGGAGACATGGCGCGACACCTGTGGGGAGGAGGGAGGAGGTGATTTTCTCTGTGGTAGGGGTGTTGGGAGGGGGAAGTGGGGTTACAACGCTGCAGATTGTTGGGGGGGGGGGCGTGATGGGAAGGGGTAAAGGACAAAGGATCTGACCTTTGGTTGGGGGGGGGGGGCGGAGGTCAAATTTGCAAGGCATGTATTCTGGGGGTGGGGGGGGGGAAAAGGGCAGGAATGTTGTGATATGCCATTGTTGGGGGAGCGAGTGGTGGGAGTGTGCATTGAAAGGTCATTTTATTCATTTTTGCAGAACTTGACCTTAACTGGCCCACTGAGGGCTGTAAGCCTTTTAAAGATGGCGCAGCGCCTGCACATTGGCGGTGGACGCCGTTGTTGGCAACGGCTCACCCGCCCCCTCCATGTCAGTGTTGGGGGAGGGGGGGGCGGCTGCCCCGGCCATGCTAATGAGCTGCTGCGTTTGAAATTGCGGCGGCGACGTGACATGGTCCCAGTGTGTGCAGGCAGCATGTCATTGCACCTGACACCTATTTTGGCGGCGGAGTCTTAAAATCCAGCCCCACATGTACAGGTTCCTCCTTATCCACCTTGCCTGTTGTTTCCTTGAAGAACTCTAATAAATTAGTTAAACATGATTTCCCTTTCATAAAACCATTTTGACTCTGTCTGATCCCGTTATGATTTTCTAAGTGTCCTGTTATAACCTCTTTAATAATGGATTCTAGTAATTTCCTTATGGCAGATGTTAGGTTAACTGGCCTATAGTTTCCTGCTTTCTGTCTCCCTTCTTTCTTGAGTAAAGGTGTTACATTTGCTATTTTCCAATCCGTTGGGACCCTTCCAAAATCTAAGGAATTTTGTAAGATTATAACCAAAGCCTTTGCAGGCACTTCTTTTAAAACGCCAGTATACAGGCCATCTGGTCCTGGGGAATTGTCAGCCTTTCAGTCTAATAGTTTTCCAAGCACCTTTTCCCTGGTGATGGTGATTGTTTTAGGTTCCTCCCTCCCTTTTACCTCTTGATTTTTAAGTATCTTTGGCAGGCTTTTGAAGTCTTCCATAGTGAAAACAGTCACCTGTTCAATGCCTCCACCATTTCCTTGTTTTCCTTTATCAATTCCCTAGACTCACTCTCTAAAGGAACTACACTAGCTTTCGCTTCTCTTTTCCTATTTAAATACCTGTCGACACTCTTCCTATCTGTTTTTTATATTACTAGCTAGTTTTCTCTCATTCTCTACTTTCTCCTTTTTTTTGTCATTCTTTGCTGGTTCTTAAAATCCTGAATCTTTTGGCATACCACTAATCTTTGCAGATTTGTACAGTGTTTCTTTTAATTTGATACTATCCTTAACTTCCTTATTTAGCCACGGATGATGCATCCTTCTCAAAGAATCTTTCTTTTTCACTGGGGATAAATATTTGCTAAGAGATAGTAAATATCTCCTTAAAAGTCTGCCACTGCATCTCTACTGTCCTACTTTATAACCTAGTTTCCCAGTTCACTTTAGCCAGCTCTGCCTTCATACCCTTATTAAGGTTTAAATTGAAGCAGGAGTTGGATGGGAATGGTCACCAGCATAAAGTAAGTGCCGGGGGTGGTGGTGGTGCAGAGCTGATGTCGTGGGAGGAGACAGAGGAGGAAAGAGGACAGATCCACTTTCCACGGAAGGCACTCCTGCTTCTCCTGGCACTCAGATATCTTCCGGAGACTAACAAAAAATGAACTTCCCTTGACTTCTATCTGGTCGCTCTGTTGCCTCCTGCCAGGTTTCTCTGGCAGGTTTTCCACCAGATAGGCCTCACACCCAGTTCCAGTAGAAAAAGTGATGCAAGTGGATAATGTCCTCAGGCCGTGACTTTTACATTTCAATTAGGCCTCCATCTGCCTTAGTGGGAGCCTCGGCTGACTTGAAAGTCACACTCTTATCTATATTCACTGCTCACAGTACCAGAGGGAGACCAAACACAGAGTAGGTGGCAGCTTTGCTGCATGTCTACGGCTGGAATTTTACAGCAGGTGGATGGGAGCCGGGAAGACAGGTAGGCTTTGGTTGCCTCGCCAGGGGTAATTGGTCGGGTCCCAGTGAAGCAAGGGTGGTCGATTGTGGGGGAAAGGGGGCGTGTTGGGTCTTGGGGGTGGTTGGGTAGCGGGGGCGGCCTTCCATTAGGCACAGGGTGCCCGATCATGAGGGCCACCATGGGACATTCTGAAGCCGCCTGGTTTTGCCAGGCAGCTTCTCCAGTCCTCGGCTGCCCGACCTGCCACACGTAAAATTGGCATGGATGCGGCTGAAGGTCCTTAAATGACTATTAAGGGTCCACTTAATGGCCCTGATGGGCCTGGGGTGGGCTGGCCATTTTTCGCCCCTGCTGCCCTATATAAAGTGGCGGTGGAGGTGGGAGCAGGTTGGGAAGGCTTCCCGGAGCCTCCAGCTCCATTCCCCGCCACCTCCCCACCATCATCCCGCTCGTCGGGGTGGCGTAAAATTCAGCCCTCCATCTATGTGCAAGTGTTATTGTGACTTCAGGCCAATGAAACCTGCAAACTGCTTCTCTGTAACAGGAGTCAGCACTGCTGACTGTGCTTTAATCTGTTTTTCTTCCCTCTTCCTCCTCCATCCTTTTGCCGAGACCTATATAGAAGTTACTTTCTGTTCCAATTTCTAGTTTTGAAAAACATTAGCCTATCTTTTTTTCTTTTCAGATGTTGATATACGATCTGCATATTTCCATTTTTATTGAAGATTCCTAGCATTTGCAGTTTTATTTTCCTTTTCATGTGAATAATTTGCTGGTCCATTAGTACAGAAAAAAACACCCAACAGGATATGGCAAACAGAACTGCTCTCGTGCAGTGGGATATCTTGCTGACCTTTTACATTGTTGGCACTATTAAGAAAGCAGGAAAGGTACTTCTAATTCTGAAATTACTGAATTTTTGTGTAGTTATTCATGAAAATTCATTCAAAATAGTTTCTTTTTTGTGGGGGGTGGGCAAGAAACTCAATTTGTGCTTGGATTCCCTTTTCCAGTTCTGTGCTCATCTCTGATTTACAGCTGGGTTAAAGAGAGGCAGGTCAATTGAAGGGCAGGGATGGCTACTGGCTGCCAATGTGACCTTAATCTCCCAAGCGCTGGATTTGAAGAACCTCTGCAAATTTGAATCCTGTAATCTAAATGTAATCAGTCAGCAGACCGAAAAACTATTAAAACAAACTTTTCTAGTATTGCTGATCTCTGATGTACTATGTCTGTACAATCTCGGAGATGGAATGTGCCACTCATCGAAATGCTTTGCTACAGAGAGTGCCTTTTCAGTTTCATTGCTTGAACTGGCAATTATTTCTCTCCCAAAGTTGAAAAGGAATTTATATTACCTCAGGATACGTTCCTGGTAACAATACCACCGGAAGTAAGCAGACAGATCGGGATCAAACTATGAGGAGAGATTGAGGAGGCTGGGCCTGTATCTCTAGAATTTAGAAGAATGAGAGGTGATCTCATTGAAACATACAGAATTCTTACAGGGCTCGATAGGGTAGATTCAGGATGGATATTTCCCCTGGCTGAGGGGTCTAGAACCAAGGGACACAGTTTCAGAATCAGGGGTGGGTCATTTAGGACTGAGATGAGGAGGAATTTCTTCACTCAGAGGGTAGTGAATCTTTGGAATTCTCTACCCCAGAGGGCTGTGGAGGCTCAGTCATTGAGTATATTCAAGACAGAGGTCAATAGATTTCTACATATTAAAGATATCAAAGGGTATGGGGATAGTGCAGGAAAATGGCATTGAGGTAGATGATCAGCCATAATCTCACTGAATGACGGAGCAGGCTTGAGAGGCTGAATGGCCTACTCCTGCTCCTACTTCTTACGTTCCTATAAAACAATTATCAGGGGATAAGTAAAAATGTCAGGTAAAAATAATCCAAACATTATTAATGGATAGTTAAGGGCTCAGATTTAAAAAGCTTCAGCAGTTTTTCTCCCCCATAGGTTTCTCTGTAAACTACTTAGGATGTGATTTCCTGTTTAATCTGGAGGAGCACACTGTCCACTTGTTGTGGAACCCACCTGGTTATTTTATCATATTCATTTCAAATGGGCGGACAGTCTGCTAAACTGGATTACCTCTCAGGTGGCCAAGTTAAAAACTGCACTGACACTTTCCAAGGAAATGTTCTCTCCTTGAGAACCAGTTTTACTAAAATATTTTGGCTAATTTAGTTCAACTCTTCAGTACTGTCCTTCTGCTCTATTCTTATCCATGCCTGTGTTCCAGGCAGCACACTGAAATACTGACTTTTATTCATTCTGGAGGTGGATGAGTCAACCAGCAGGTGGCTTGATTCAGGTGAAGTGCACACTCTTTGTGGTGCCTTACACCATCTTGTGGTTCAGCTGACAACTGAAAATGCACCTGATACATAATAAAACTGAGGTTCCAGCACAAAACACTGGAGCGATTTGAGCCAAAGATGACAAGCGCTGAGAATAAAACATTCATTTAGATTAAAATGAACCTTAATTGATTAATTGACAGGCAATAAATATATAATGGCACAATGGGCTGAATGGCTTCCTTCTGTGCTGCATCATTCTATGAAAATAAAATAAATGCAGCATTTTTGGGCAACATTTTAATCTGTGATGTGGTGCAACATAGGTGTTGAATTTTCTCATTAAATAAGCAACGGTATATGAATCAACAAGTGGTGAAAGGGAAATAAATTAGCAGCCTTAATTCTACTCTGATTTTACTTTTTTAGACCCATCAACAATGTTCCTTCTGAGCTGCGTGGCCAAGCCACAACCCAGAAATTCCCATGCAGACCACAAATAAATCGGTCCCTTTAAGTTACTGCACAAGCGCGGCCACGCAAAAGATTTAAAGGGCCGCGCACATAACAAATCGCCTGCGCACTACATGCAAAATTAGGGGGTATGTTGCCCACCAGTTGCCAAGGTGAGTACTAGCGTATGTGCAGTAAATGGATGTTTCGTAGACTGGAAAACAGTGGCTAATGGGGTGTCCCGGGATCAGCGATGGGAACATCTTGTCGTTTCCCTGCATATCCATTTAAGGATCACAATTTAGACATAAAGGGATGGATATTGCAAATTTGATGATGGTCTCAAACTAGGATCCTTTTTTTCTGATTCAGATCGTACCAGACTCCCATCTTGTTTTGTGAGTTCTCAGAAAGGTGTCACCAATGTGGTTTGCAAACTGTATCACATAAAACAAAATCCCAACCATCAAATGGTTGCCAAGTGCTGAATGAACTTCGTGGATTTCCTTGGTAGTTTACAGAACTCCAATTATTTTGATCACAAATAGGCGTTTAAAGGCTTGTGCTGCTTCTACTGAGATGACAGTTGGACAGCCTGCATTACATTCTGTCCATGCCCCCTTTGGCTGCCTAACACCTAGCACAAGGTGTCGAACAGGTAGGAAATCTCTGTCTGATTTTCCCTTGCGGTGCTGAAGGACATGGCCAACACCTCAAGCCTTCCCTTCAGACCAGGAACTGAGCGGAGTCTGCAACTTGACATTCTGGGCACCATGCTGCTATGAACCCCCTTACTGTTAAATAAGCAGCATCAAGACTGGCTCACACACCAGTCAGCAGATGCAAACTCAGCAATGGCAAATCATTACTATTTCTATCTTTTTGGGCAGGAAGATGCATTGGATAGATTTTCAGATAAATAGGCACAAACTCCTTATGGGAAAAAAAAGTCTATATGACAAGCCTACAAAAGTGGAAAGTAACAACAAAAGCAGTGATTAAAACACAGTATTTTCAGAACTCTTCGAGATCATTTAAAGACACAACGTACCTTTCACTTGGTGGAAAAATCAGAATAATTTCAGCCAATACAATATCTCCCATGAGATGGGTAATGAAGGTCACTTAGTGCAGAAGCTGGATAAATGTTATGATTGTACATTTGTGGAATACAAGCAAATACTGCAAGTATGCACACAGGTGCCACTCAAGGCAAAACAAAAAGCACAAAGAGATACTGAGCCCTCCAATCACATATGGCAATGGTACAAAGTCATTGCAACCCAAGGTCTTGCTGAAAGTTTGAAGATCCCAGGAAGGCCTCATAGGACTACATGGGGGTCGGTGGGGTGTGGGAGAATTGTTGGAATTATTAAAAGATGGATGCTTCAGTGGTTGGGCAAATTTTGAGAGCTTTTCCTGAAACCCATGGATTTTCAATGCATTTTTATGTTGCAAATTTTTGAGGGTATATTGTGATAGGTGAAGGAAGTAGCAAGCTAATCTAGCAGATCAAGTAAATGGTACCTTTGTGAATGGCAAATTTTTGAGAGTTGGTGAAATAATAACTATTTAAGTATTTTTGATTGGTTGCTTCTAGTGAGTTGATTAGCATGCTTCACACTCAACAGACAGGCCAGGTGCAGTACTTTTAACCACAATGATGGATAGTTGTTTACAGTTGCTCATTAAAACAAAGACAATGAAATTTAAGTACACAAAATATGTGCACAATAAAAATAAGCAATGTGTTCTGAAAAGCACTGGGTGCTGCTTCATGCTATTTGTTTTGCCACAACTGAAGTAATCATAAATTTCACTGCACGTTGCAGGAATTGGCACTTTGTTAACTTGACAATACTGAGATGTTGCAGATCAAAACATACCAGACATGCAGAGCAAAAATTCTAACCTGACATTTGTCAGACCATACCTAAGTAGCCTCAGTTCAGCCAATAGGGTAGGATTCTGCTGCGCTTTCTCTGGGGTTGGTTGCGAGGCCTGCTCGTGTTCTAATCTGAGACGTTGGATTTCTTGAAGGATTTCCCTGAAACCAAAAGCAGTAAGATTTAAGAGTTACTCTGAAAGATATTACAACAATTCCATAAGTAATCATGCCATAACACAACAATGCCCTGTAATTTCTCCAAAAATCTACAAAGACCATTTCTAGCCAAGTGGTGTTCCTTGCATCATCTATTTGGAATATATTCCAGTTACTGTAGCAAACAGCATTATTAGTAAAACACAGTGTACATAACAACAAATTGAATTTATATATTAGCTCATATATTTAAAATAATTCCAAGGTGGTTCGGAAATTTAATCAGATAAAATATTGCAGAGCCAAAGGAGGAGATATCAAAAATGGCCAAAGAGGTGGATTTTTCAGGAGGATCTTAAAAGGAGGGGAAACCGCTGCAATAATTGGAGGGGTTTCGGGATGCAGTTTCCATAGAATCGGGCCTACATGGCCATCAGAGATAGGGAGACAAGAGGAAAGGACTCACAAGAGGTCAAAGTTGAAGGAACAAAGAATTTTGGGGAGAGGGGTTGCTGTATGGCTGGAGAAGGTTGCAGAGATAAGGGGGAGTGAGGTCATGAAATGAAGATAAGAATTTTAAACTGAAGGTGCTGGTGTCTGGCAGCCAACACGGACAGGGGTGATGGATGAACAGGACCTGGTACAGAGTGGGACATGCGCAGCAGAGTTTTGGAGGAGCTAAAGTTTACACAGCACATAGAATGGGAGGTAGACCGGCCATAAGAGTATCAGAATTATCAAGTCTGGAGGTGGGAAGGTATAAGATGTTCAGCTGAAATGGGTTCAGGCAGGGGCAAATGTGTGCGATGTTAGAGTTGGAAGTAGTGGGGGGGGGGGGCTGTGATGGAAAGAATATGAGGCCAAGAATTAATGCTTGGGCTGAAAAGGAGGCTCAGCTTGCAAACAGTCTTATTCAACCTCAGACAGTAGCCAGGGAACTGAGCTAGAATTAGTGGCAAGGGCACAGCATTTGTGGTAGCGGCTGAATCAGAGGGCTTCAGTGTTCCCAACTGGAATGAAATCGTGGCTCATCCAAGACTTGATGATGGAAAAGTTGTTTCGAGTCATAGAGTAATACAGCATAGAAACAGGCCCTTCAGCCCACTGTGTCCATGCCGACCATAATGCCTATCTATACGAATCCCACCTGCCTGCATTAATTCCATATCCCTCTATGCCTTGCTCATTCAAGTACCTGTCCAGATGACTCTTAAATGTTGCTACTGTTCCTGCCTTCACCACCTCCTCTGGCAGCTCATTCCAGATACCCACTATTCTTTGTGTGAAAAATTTACCACTTTGATCCCCTTTAAGCCTCCGCCCTCTCACCTTAAATCTATGCCCTCTAGTTTTAGTCAACCCTACCATGGGAAACAGACTCTGGCTATCTACCCTATCTCTGCCTCTCATAATTTTATATACCTTTATCATGTCCCCTCTCAGCCTCCTTCACTCCAGGAAAAAGAGACACAGCCTATCCAATCTCTCTTTATAACTCAAGCCCTCCAAACCGGGCAACATCCTTGTGAATCTTTTCTGCACCCTCTCTAGCTTAATCACATCTTTCCTGTAGTGCGGTGACCAGAACTGCACACAGTACTCCAAGTGCGGCCTAACCAACATTACGTACAACTGTAACATGACGTCCCAACTCTTGTACTCAATGCCTCGGCCGATGAAGGCAAGCATGCCGTACGCCTTCTTCACCACCCTGTCTGCCTGTGTTGCCACTTTCAGGGAACTATGTACTTGCACCCCAAGGTCTCTCTGCTCAACAACACTCCCCAGGGCCCTGCCATTCACTGTATATGTCCTGCCCTGGTTTAACTTCCCAAAATGCATTACTTAGCACTTGTCTGCATTAAATTCCATTTGCCACTCCCTTGCCCACTTTCCCAGTTTATCTATATCCTGTTGTAACCTTAGACAACCTTCTTCACTGTCCACTATACCACCAATTTTGGTGTCATCTGCAGACTTACTAATCATGCCCCCGACATTCACATCCAAGTCATTAATAAATATGACAAACAACAGAGGCCCAGCACTGATCCCTGCGGCACACCACTGGTCACCGGCCTCCAATCTGAAAAACAACCCTCCACTACCACCCTCTGCCTCCTATCACTAAGC
Organism: Heterodontus francisci; assembly: GCF_036365525.1. Lineage (NCBI taxonomy): Eukaryota > Metazoa > Chordata > Chondrichthyes > Heterodontiformes > Heterodontidae > Heterodontus > Heterodontus francisci. Next base: position 82,664,815 of record NC_090373.1, read on the forward strand.
CAATTTTGTATCCAATTGGCTAGCTCACCCTGGATCCCATGTTATGCAGTCATAGAGTCGTACAGCATAGAAACAGGCCCTTCGGCCCACCGTGTCCATGCCGACCATAATGCCTATCTATACTAATCCCACTTGCCTGCATTAATTCCATATCCCTCTATGCCTTGCTCATTCAAGTACCTGTCCAGATGCCTCTTAAATGTCGCTACTGTTCCTGCCTCCACCACCTCCTCTGGCAGCTCATTCCAGATACCCACTATTCTTTGTGTGAAAAATTTACCCCTTTGAACCCTTTAAATCTCCTCCCTCTCACCTTAAATCTATGCCCTCTAGTTTTAGTCACCCCTACCATGGCAAACAGACTCTGGCTATCTACCCTATCTATGCCTCTCATAATTTGATATACCTCTATCATGTCCCCTGTGTTTGACAGCAGTGGAGGGGTTGAAGGAGGCATGGAGGTGTCTGGTTATATGTCATCATCCTAACTTCGTTTTTAAACTCCAGCACACACTCACTATACCCATGGTACCAGCACTTGCTTCTGATACTGATTCTGGTGACTGAAGCACTGTTTGGAAAATCCAAGAAATAATTGCAATCCATCTGAGCCATTCTTCATTGGAGGTAGCATGAGTACATTTAAAGAAAAACACATGGGGATGATTGAAAAACCTCTCAGTGGTGGAATAATGGGCAGCTGAGAGTTGAATTAAGATGCACTTCATCACACCTGTGATTCCACAATCACTGAAGGACAGCGAGTGGAAGCCTGTCCTGTATCCATAGGAAGGGAGGGAAAAATCAGATGTCATACATGATCTTGAGTTGATCTAATGCAGCTCCGAATTGCCATTTACAGCTGCCATCTGATTCTGGCTAACCAAGTAGAACAAACAAATATCCTGAAGATAAAAAAAAATCTTAGGAAAAACTGACCTCAGGCTGGCAGCAGTTCTGCAAAAGTAACAGATTTATTCATGCTGCAATTAAAATGTGAGCATCATCAGAGAGTGGCACGGTACCTGGTTTAATTATGGGGAGGTACAAGTTATAGCACCAACTTTATGTCACTACTAAACTGGGCCCAACACTTGTGTTGGTGGAATTGTTCATCTAAGTAAAGAGTGATATGCACTGTTGGCCCTTTACCAACAACAGAAATGTAGAGCTGTTCTGTTGGGGTACCTGGAAACCTTTTACAACTTAAGTTTATGAAGTTCACTTCACACTGTATACAGCGGCCAATGTGAAACTGAAATGGTAGAAGACTAATCCTCCTTGATATGGTTTCACACCCTAAGCTGAATCCAGAACTCGCATCAGTTTGGCTGCAGTTATACTGCAAACTATGTCACAATGAAGTGCGTATTTTGGGGATTACAAACACATTAGGAAGTCACCAATTAACAACCTAATTCTAAACAAAATTGTTGTATTTTGTTATTATCATTGTTATTTATATAGAGTGCATTATTAGTATAAAATTGCTCCATTTGATAAACTGTTAATCTTTCGAATTGTGACATACATTGTGCCATTTATTTAAAGGCTTTGAAAACATGTAGCAGGAAGGTGACATAGACACCAGATCTTGCAGTAGATGCATATACGTACATAGGAACAGGAGTAGGCCATTCAGCCCATCCAGTTTGTTCTGCCGTTCAATGAGATCATAGCTATTCTGAATCCTACTCCATTTACCCACCTTGCGCTGGCATCTAATGCTTTTTTATGGGAGAGAGTTCCACAGTTCTATCACTCTTTGCATGCAGAAGTGTATCCTCACTTCTCTCCTGAGTGGCCTGGCTCAGATTTTAAGATAATGTCCCCTTATCCTCAGCTCCCCCCAACAGAGGACAAAAAGTCTCTCTCTACCTACTTGATTGATTCCTTTCAAAGTCCTAAAAATCTCAATCAAATCACTCCTTACCCTTCGATATTCCAGGGAATACCAGCCTAGTTTCTGTAATCTCACCTCATAATTTAACTCAGAGCCCTGGCAACTTTCTGGTGAATCAGCACTGCACTCCTTCCAAGATCAATATATCTTTTGTAAAGTATGTATCCAGAACTGTTCACAATACTTCAAATGTGGTCTAACCAGGAATTTGTATAGGTGCAGCGAAACTTCCTCACCTTTATAACCCTCTAGATATAAAGGCAAAGATTCCATTGGCCTTTTTGATTATATTTTGTACATGACCACTACATTTTAGTGATCAATATACATGGACCCGTAAATGTTTTAGATCACCTCTGTTCTAGCTTTTCACAGTTTTAAAAAATACTCAACTCTATCTTTTTTTGGTTGCAGCCCCAGCACAGATCCTTGTGGGACACACTAGTCATTTCCTTTCAATTCAAGTACATAGCTGTTGTCCTTACTCTGTGTTTTTTATTGTCTAACAAATCTCCTAACCAGATCAATAAATTATCTTCAATTTCATTAGCTTTCATTCTGCCTAACAGTCTCTTATATGGAACCTTATCAAATACCTTTTGTAAAACCATAGTCAACATCCATAGATATTCCCCTGCACTACTTTAGTTACTTCCTCAAAAATTCAATTCGTTTTGTTAGATATGACCTACCCTTTGCAAATCCATGTTGGCTCTTTCTAATCAGCTCAAATTTTTCTTAAGTGCTCAGTCACTCTGTCCTGAATTATGGATTCCAATAACTTTCCCCCAACAGATGCTTGACCAACAGGTGTATAATTTCTTGGCTTCACATTTGCACCTTTCTTAAATCATGGAGTTACAATCACAATTTTTCAATCTGAAGGGACAATTCCGGACCTGAGAGCGCTTTGGAAGATTATGGCTAAAGCATCTGCTATTTCCGCACCCAATCCTTTAAAAACCTGGGATGGAAACCATCAGAACCTGGGTTCTATCAGTCTTTAGTGCCATTATTTTTCCGAATACTATTTTCTTGCTTACGTTAACTTTAGTGAGTTACAGTCCTTGTTTCAACAAAGAACAAAGAACAGTACAGCACAGCACAGCAACAGGCCATTCGGCCCTCCAAGCCTGCGCCGATCTTGATGCCTGCCGAAACTAACACCTTCTGCACTTCCGGGGCCCATATCCCTCTATTCCCTTCCTATTCATATATTTGTCAAGATGTCTCTTAAACGTCGCTATCGTATCTGCTTCCACCACCTCCCCTGGCAGCAAGTTCCAGGCACTCACCACCCTCTGTGTAAAAAACTTGCCTCGCACATCCCCTCCAAACTTTGCCCCTCGCACCTTAAACCTATGTCCCCTAGTAACTGACTCTTCCACCCTGGGAAAAAGCTTCTGACTATCTACTCTGTCCGTGCCGCTCATAACTTTGTAAACCTCTATCATGTCGCCCCTCCACCTCTGTCGTTCCAGTGAAAACAATCCGAGTTTTTCCAACCTCTCCTCATAGCTAATGCCCTCCAGACCAGGCAACATCCTGGTAAACCTCCTCTGTACCCTCGCCAAAGCCTCCACATCCTTCTGGTAGTGTGGCGACCAGAATTGCACACAATATTCTAAGTGTGGCCTAACTAAGGTTCTGTACAGCTGCAACATGACTTGCCTATTTTTATACTCTATGCCCCGACCGATGAAGGCAAGCATACCATATGCCTTCTTGACTACCTTATCCACCTGCGTTACCACTTTCAGTGACCTGTGGACCTGTACGCCCAGATCTCTCTGCCTGTCAATACTCCTAAGGATACTGCCATTTACTGTATACTTCCCACCTGCATTAGACCTTTCAAAATGCATTACCTCACATTTGTCCGGATTAAACTCCATCTGCAATTCCTCCGCCCAATTCTCCAACCGATCTATATCCTGCTGTATCCTCTGACAATCCTCATCATTATCCGCAACTCCACCAACCTTTGTGTCGTCCGCAAACTTACTAATCAGACCAGCTACATTTTCCTCCAAATCATTTATATATACTACAAACAGCAAAGGTCCCAGCACTGATCCCTGCGGAACACCACTAGTCACATCCTTCTATTCAGAAAAACACCCTTCCACTGTTACCCTCTGTCTTCTGTGACTGAGCCAGTTCTGTATCCATCTTGCCAGCTCACCTCTGATCCTGTGTGACTTCACCTTTTGCACCAGTCTGCCATGCGGGACTTTGTCAAAGGCTTTATAAAGTCCATATCGACAACATCCACCGCCCTTCCCTCATCAATCATCTTCGTCACTTCCTCAAAAAACTCAATCAAATTAGTAACACACGACCGCCCCTTCACAAAACCATGCTGTCTCTCGCTAATAAGTTCCTTTGTTTCCAAATGGGAGTAAATCCTGTCCCGAAGAATCCTCTCCAATAATTTCCCTACCACTGACGTAAGGCTCACCGGCCTATAATTTCCTGGATTATCCTTGCTACCCTTCTTAAACAAAGGAACAACATTGGCTATTCTCCAGTCCTCTGGGACCTCACCTGTAGCCAATGAGGATGCAAAGATTTCTGTCAAGGCCCTAGCAATTTCTTCCCTTGCCTCCCTCAGTATTCTAGGGTAGATCCCATCAGGCCCTGGGGACTTATCTACCTTAATGCTTTGCAAGACACCCAACACCTCCTCCTTTTTGATAATGAGATGACTGAGACTATCTGCACTCCCTTCCCTAGGCTCATCATCCACCAAGTCCTTCTCTTTGGTGAATACTGATGCAAAGTACTCATTTAGCACCTCGCCCATTTCCTCTGGCTCCATGCATAGATTCCCTTCTCTGTCCTTGAGTGGGCCAACCCTTTCCCTGGTTAACCTCTTGCCTTGGGATTTTCCTTAATCCTGTTTGCCAATGACTTTTCATGACCCCTTTTAGCCCTCCTAACTCCTTGCTTAAGTTCCTTCCTACTGTCTTTATATTCCTCAAGTGCTTCATCTGTTCCTAGCCTTCCAGCCCTTACAAATGCTTCCTTTTTCCTTTTAGTTTTTTTAGTTTAGTTTAGAGATACAGCACTGAAACAGGCCCTTCGGCCCACCGAGTCTGTGCCGACCATCAAGCACCCATTTTATACTAATCCTACACTAATCCCATATTCCTACCACATCCCCACCTGTCCCTATATTTCCCTACCACCTACCTATACTAGGGGCAATTTATAATAGCCAATTTACCTACCAATCTGCAAGTCTTTTGGCTTGTGGGAGGAAACCGGAGCACCCGGAGAAAACCCACGCAGACACAGGGAGAATTTGCAAACTCCACATAGGCAGTACCCTAGGCTCACAATATCCCGTGTTATCCAAGCTTCCCGAAACCTGCCAAACTTGTCTTTCTTCCTCACAGGAACATGCTGGTCCTGGATTCTAATCAGCTGACATTTGAAAGACTCCCACATGTCAGATATTGATTTACCCTCAAACAGCCGCCCCCAATCTAAATTCTTCAGTTCCTGCCTAATTCATTATTAGTTTCCCTGGAAAGCCAGATTTTTAAATTCATCCTCTGAATGACACAAAGTAATTATTCAACAATTCTACCATTTCATTATTTTGATTTGCAATATTACCCACATTTGTTTTTAAAGGGTCCACATTGTGTTTGACTACTCTTTTTCTTCTAATTTGTGATAACATATAGTGTTAATCTTGATAGCAAATTTCTATTCGTATTCCCCATTTGTAGCTCTTACTATCTTTTTTGTCCACTAATAAGTAGTTATTTGAAGAACCAGAGTACAGATTGTTTTATGAACTTTGCCCTCAATACAAAGCGATGCTAGAATCAGAGCTTCTGCGGTGTCACTGCTAAGGCACTAGACAGGATCTTTCTTACCTGTTTTTATTTTCCAGTTCTGCAATTAACTGCCGCTGCTGCTTGTTGGCATCGAAGTTGAAAGCCAGTTCTGATGTTGGACGCTGCTAAAATAGCAAATAATACATTTTAACAACCACATATTCAGTACTTAACTTAGTTATATTTTCCTGCCATCCTCTACATCCTGAGAATGGTCAATTGCATATTAATTAGGTGTCTAATGGCACTCAGGTGGTCAACATTAATTGGGGATTCACCTGTCCTCAAATATATTGGAGCAGGCTGAAACTGGTTGTTGGATTGGTGGTAAACAATATTTAATGTGTGTCTCTGTAAATAAAAGCTTGTAAGTGTATGAAAACTAGACTCCAGTTCTATCCTTCAGAGCCTGGTTATCTGAGTTGTAACAAGAATTTTGCATTTATATTTCAGATTTCTATTTTTTTCCCCCTTCTATCTTTCGATCACTCTCTGGCAATGTGTTTCATACAATGGTCCAGCAGAGACGTTTGTGACATGAACTGTGGCCAGCCTATAGTTGAGATGATCTTGAAAAGCCATAAATCATAAAAATTGTAATTGCAGTAAATAACTCCAGTTGTCACATGGACGTTATTGCCTACTTTATTTTCACTCAAATTTCCTCAACTAATTCTTAAAGGGATTAGTAATATTTTCATAATTGTCAAGTTACAGCAAAGAATCAGCAGGGCAAGAATGACTAAAATACTCTCTAAGCAGAATTATCACAAAAAGGAAAAGTCTGGTGCCAGTAAATCACCAAGTCTACAAGACTGAAATGAATTTTGTGATGAGACAAAAGTGATCTCCACCCACACTGAGTCTGTGGAATTAATAACATTGATAATAAATTCAACTTCGAAATTCAAAGCTACAAAACCTACAACTGATTCAGGCCTTTTGATACTGCCCTGGACAAGTTACATCTTATGGAAAAGCTGCCACCTTGTATCTTCCAGACATCAGCTAGTTCAGCTTCTCCTGTAAAACTGGTCAATATTATGGAATCCTGGACATCTAAATTCACTTTGTAAACATAAACGTAAAGAACTTCCTCCAGGCTTCCCTTGCTTTGCCATCATAACTTAGGCAGTCGTCCTGTTTACATGCAAACTGAACTTACGGCAGTGAAACAGGAGCGGCTCAGAGATACCTGGTGAGAATCCAGGAATACAATAGATGCCTATCTTTATTGCTAGAGGCCTCAACCACAGGAATAAAGAGTTTGGGGCGGATTGCAGAACTGAAAAAGGTGACAGAGGTGTCGATGAGCTGGGCCCTGGAGAGATTTAAACACAAGGTTGGGAATTTTAAATCTGAGGTGTTGGGGGAATGAGGTGCCAATAGAGGTCAGTGAGGATATGGGTGATGGGCAAGCAGGTCTTTATATGGAATAGGAGGCAGGCAGCAGAGTTGATATTGAGCTGAAGTTTATGAAGTTAGAGGATGATAGGTTAGCTCAGAGAGAATTGGAATAGTGGAGTCTAGAGGTAACAAAAGCATGAACAATGGCTTCAGCAGCAGGCAATGTTAGAGATGGAAATAGGCAATCTTTGTCATTGAGAGGACATGGGATCAGAAGCTCAACTCAGGGATGTCAAGGTTTCAAACAGGTTCAGTCTAAGACAGTGGTTGGGAATGCGTATAGCATAAGATGCAAGAATACTGTGTTGGCTGTGGGGGCCAAAGATGATTGCACTAGTCTTTCCAACACCCAATACCCCTACTCACTATCGCACATGGTTATTGAATACAATATTATGCATATATTTTTCAGAGAGAAAGTTGCCTTTGATTTCCATCAGGTAGAGCTGTTTGCAGAGTAACAGGACAGCACACAGATATGCTAATCTACATGTGTCTGTATTTACTCAAAATACAAACAAGCTCATCAGATATAAGTGAGTACTTACTCATACTCAGTGTGCATACAGATTTAAAATATCACAAGAGCTTTACTCCATTAGGATGGATTCTGGTCAGAACAGAGAATATTTGAAAACAGGGAAAGACCATGAAGCCCAACAAGTACTCTTCTCTTTTTGACAGATTGACAATCTACTCAGCATCTTTATCATATATCTCAAATGTTTCTTTCTCCATAAACATCTTTACTTGGCTTTTGATCCCATTTACTTCAAACGCATTCCTTGTACCTTGCTCCACAAGTCTATGACCCACTGTATATAAAAAAGAAAATTCAACCTAATTTCCCTTCTCACTCCTACCCTGCTCATTTTTAACAACTATTTGATCCCTATGCTTTCTGGTTCCTAATCATAACCTCACTACTACAAGTACTCTACAGACAGGCAATTCATCTCTCCATAGGGAGATGGTAAATTAGAAGGGGAGGGGAGAGGGTACTCTATGACTCTTTCTCAGCTTGAAGGTGGATCAGTGGGGACATGGCAGCAGGTCCCAATATTGTGCTCTCAGTCACAAATTGTATTTAATCAAGGCAGAGAAGGGGAAGGAAAACTAGTGTTTCACTTGCTCGCCAAACAACTCCAGAATAATTGCTGAAAACAACAGTGGTTATGGTACCCAAAGATCCTGGGGAATGATTTGAAATGTGACAGAGGAATTGGTATAAATGAGATCTCTTGCTGTTGTTTTCAATGCTTATTCCAAATCACTGTACAGTTTTTAATACTGAACAGTACTTTTTTAGCATTTGACAAGAGTTTACTGCAGCAATGGAATATGAATAATTCCATTTGAATTAATTTCTGCCACATTCTGGTGCTAGTGAAATTACAAAAGACTACGATGTAGAAGCTTGGCTATGACTAGCAATATGGGAAAAAATTGGTAAACCGATTTTTATTAATTTCAATTAGTGATTATGTAAGTTGTTGCCCCTAACTGCACTCTATGCAAAATCATGAAGACAAAAATTTAAGAAGTTACAGAAGAGAAAAGGGCAATTTGTTCATCAAGCTAATTCCTGCTGCAGCCAATTTGCTCTACCCAACCTACTCAATATCCTGAGGGCAGTACATAAGCACAGGTAAACCCCAAGATACATCTCAAGAGCAGTTTATCTGTGTCTCCCAAAGACAATCAAACAAAATTCTGTGACATTAATTCAGACTTATGACCTGCATTTATAAACTTTAATCAGTTGTACTGCACAGATGAATTCCCAAGGATTTTCCATCAATACATTGTAAATTGATCTCCCTATTTTGTCTTGAATAGCTAGTTTTAAGCCACAAATACCACTGTCAATAGGAAAAAACCCAACAAAGTATTCAGTGACATGTACTGGGAGGACTGTGGAAGTGTGACAAACATTTGATTTTTGCTCGTCAGGGCCTGCTTTGATTCAAGCTCTAGTTGTGTGATAAAATGGATCTAGCAGAACGGAACGGGTGTTTTTTTGACAATGAGCAAAGCAGAGTCAAACTGCTACCAGCATAGTACATCTTTCACTCTTTTAAACTAACTGATCAAAAGCACCTTCTCTCCAATGCTTCTTACAGGGTATGTTTAGAAGGAAGATTGCAGCAGCCTAAGATACACTGTTATATAACAACTGGATTGATCATATACATTTATCAGTCACTCAGTGGGTACAGCTGAATGATCATGGCACTCTGTTCCATACCAAACAGACAGGTTCTAGCAGATAACCAACCTAAAACATATACCTGTCGCAAGATACATGCTTTATGTAGAAGCGATACTCTGCACGCATTTCCAGGTTGTAATGCTACCTTTGGTTTAGATAGCCATTATAAACTGCTCAATTCACTCCTCGGATTCATAACAATGTTTGAAACCCTTTGATCGAATGAATGCACTAAAATCAAGGCAAAGGCCCACTATTGTACATCTTACAGAAACCTAGTCATCCACATCTTTTTTTTGGATGTCATTTTTTGGATGTTGGTTGGCAAGGCCAAGGCCTGAAAGAAGTGATTTAGAATAGGGAGGGTGTGGTACTTACTGTGTTTCCAGCTTCTGCAGCTAGTCTGGCAGCGTACCTAGCAATCAGCCTGTGTTCTTCATCGAGTCTACTCGGACTATCCAAGACACTGCCCACAGATAAATAAAAATTAAAATGCAATCCTTTAGAAATTAGCTTTTATTTTCAGGAGTGGACCCTCACCCTATTGAAGTAAATGGGACCAGAACCTGTTTGTTAGGTCAGAGTTTCAACAGTGTTATAGTTCCATAATTACTCACTCATGTCAAATTGGCAATGCAACATTGCACATTAACCAAACCCCAAAGAGGGAGAGACACCCACCGAACATTCAACGACACAAGGTTGGGGAACAAGAAGAAAGTACACCGGGGTTTGGTAGAGTTTGATTCAAACCTAATGGCAAAAATGGTAAATTATCCAGCAGTACTAAAAACAAAAATCTGATGTTTTGTCTGATATATAAAAATGTCACTGTCCAATATTCTAATATTTGAGAGAAAAAACTATATTTTTAAAACTATTAATATCTATTCTCAGATCTTGTATCAATATAAACTATGGTCGAACACAAAATAGGAGGCTTCTGTGTTCTTAATTTCATTGCTGTCCTTTGGAAATCAAGTCCTCTACCTTAAGTTTCCCTGATAAGGCTGGATATTGTGATTTCAACTATGACTCATAAAGCTGTATGAATAGACTGAATTTATGGAATGTTGAAAGCGTGTCTGATTTTCCTGAAAGGGAATCCTCTTCACTGGTGCGCCAAAGTGGTAATTTAAGGCAACGATGTTAACAGAACTTTGAGAACATATTTGTTTTTTGGGGGGGAAAATGTGAGAAGACTTTATTTGGGCACTATGCTTAGTGATATTGTAAACACACAAAGAGCCCAATAACAATTCCATTTGGTCTGATGTGTAAAAGAATTCTCCCCCGACGCCCCCCCTCCACCCCAAAAGCTGTACAGTATATCGTGCAATTTTGTTTATTAATTTAGTCACAAAAACAGCCCACTCTCAATCTAGAATTATTTTTCACTATGGCATAACAGCCACTGAGTTCTCCTTTTCTTCCACATCTAATTTTTGGCATGGTCCTAGTCTTGGGCCCCAGGTCCCTCTAGTGCCACTCCCAACAACTTCAGGTCCCACTTCTCATCTCTCTCCAGGCACTGCTCTCACCACCTCAAGACTCTAAGCCCACCTTTCCCATATCTTCCTCTGGCTCCAAGCCCCATTCTATATTCTTGACAAACGACAGCCTTCTCTTTCACTCCATATGAACATAGACTGAAGTCACAGTTCAAGAACTGTAGAAAAAATGCAGCAATAACACTTATTTTTAATCAAAACTGCTTTATTACATGTACTGGGGCATTTCTGCAGTGTGTTCATCTGGCCTATGCTTGCAAAGTGCTGTGTTTATCAGTGTCACTGACAATATAAGGGAGCAGAATTAACACAGACAGTTACAGATGAAATATTTTTCGGTTTCTTTATTCATTCATGGGATGAGGGCATTGCTGGCAAGGCTAGCTTTATTGCCCATCCCTAATTGCCCTCGAGAAGGTGGTGGTGAGCTGCCTTTTTAAGATACTGTAGTCGTGTGCTGTAGGTACACCCACAGTGCTGTTAGGGAGGGAGTTGCAGGATTTTAACCCAGCGACAGCGAAGGAACGGCGAGGCAATATAGTCCCAAGTCAGAACGGTGTGCGACCTGGAGGGGAACTTGCAGCTGCTGGTGTTCCCATGCCTCTGCTGCCCTTGTTCTTCTAAGTGGTAGAGGTTGTGGGTTTGGACGGTACTGTCGAAGGAGTCTTGGTGAGTTGCTGCAGTGCATCTTCTAGATGGTACACACGGCTGTCACTGTGCACTGGTGGTGCAGAGGTGCCAATTAAGTGGGCTGCTTTGTCCTGGGTGGTGTTGAGCTTCTTTGGTGTTGCTGGAACTGCACTCATCCAGGCAAGTGGAGAGTATTCCATCACACTCCTGACTTGTGGCTTTGGGGAGTCAGAAGGTGAGTTACTCACCACTGAATTCCCAATCTCTGACCTGCTCTTGTAGCCACAGTATTTATATGGTTGGTCCAATTAAGTTTTTGGTCAATGGTAACCCACTGGATGTTGATAGTGGAAGATTCAGCAATGCCAATGTCATTGAAGTCAAGGGGAGGTGATTCTATGTTGTTGCAGATGGTCATTGCCTCACACTTGCGTGGCGCAAATGTTACTTGCCACTTATCAGCCCAAGCCTGAATGTTGTCTGGATCTTGCTCTATGTGGGTATGGACCAGTTCAGGTTCATGACTGATCACCTTGGTTAGCACTAAGGTAATGCCATGAGTGAGACTTATTGAATTATATAACCTCAGTTTTATCAACCAAGTCATGTGCTTCCTTCGGTGTCCTACTGCACATGTGCAGGTATGCGTGTGCCAAGTAATGTGCAGGTACTTTTAACGCCACATTAATTGCAAGCTTGTTCTTCTTTAACCTGACTGAAATATGTGATTAAAAGCAATTTTTAAAATATATTCTAGGCCAAAACTCCATTTATCCATGTACCACCAAAATACAATATTGTTAATTGATTTGGCCAATAACTTAAAAACACACAAACTAAGCCTTATTCCACTATTTGTTTTACAGAATCACAGAATAGTTACAGCACAGGACGAGGCCATTCGGCCTATCGTGTTTGCACCAGTTCTCCGAATGAGCTATTCACTGAGTGCCATTCCCCTGCCTTCCCTCACAACCCTGCACATTCTTCCTTCTCAGTTAACTATCTAATTCACTTTTGAATGCCTCAATTGTACCTGCCTCCACCACACTTTCAAGCAGTGCATTCCAGATCCTAACCACTCGTTGCATGAAAAAGATGTTCCTCATTTCGCCATTGCTTCTTTTGCCAATTACCATGAATCTGTACCCTCTCGTTCTCGATCCTTTCACGAGTGGGAACAGTTTCTCTCTCTCTACTCTGTCCAGACCCCTCATAATTTTGAATACCTCTATCAAATCACCTCTCAGCCTTCTCTTCTCCAAGGAAAACAGTCCCAACTTCTCTAATCTATCTTCGTAAATGAAATTCCTCATCCCTGGAACCATTCTCGTGAATCTTTTCAGCACTTTCTCCATTGCCTTCAGATCTTTCCTAAAGTGCGGTGCCCAGAACTGGATGCAATACTCCAGTTGAGGCCGAACCAGCGCTTTATGCAAGTTTGACATAACCTCCTTGCTCTTGTACTTTATGCCCCTATTAATAAAGCCTAGGATACTGTATACTTTATTAACTAGGCTCTTAACCTATCCTGCTGCCTTCAATGATTTATGCACATATACACATCTGCTCCTGCACCCCCTTTTGAGTTGTACCCTTTCATATTGTCTGTCTGTGTTCTTCCTACCAAAATGAATTATTTCACACTGCCCTGCATTGAACATCATCTGCCACTTGTCCGCCCATTCCACCAGCCTGTCTATATCCTTTTGAAGTTCTACACTATCCTCCTCACAGTTCACAATGCTTCCAAGTTTCGTATCATCTGCAAATTTTGAAATTGTGCCCTGTACACGGTTAATAAATATATCAGTGTGAGGAGGGTGGTGTAATGGGGCCAAATTAACGTCATGGGTGTAAGGGATGGTGGGAAAGGTTGTTGTTGAAAGTTTGTGCAGTTTGGGAGGTGGGGGCTGGGGAGAAGGTCAGATGGGAAAGGCAAGTGTTTTGGGGGATAGGGCAAATAATTAATTTAATTGTTATGGAAGTGGGTGGGAGAGGGGAAGATTCATCTTTAAATATTTAAATTAGCCAGCAGGGCTGACAGTCCTTTAAAAATGGCATCAGCGCCTGCGCACAGGCAGCTAACGCCATTGCCGGTGACGGTCAGCCCACCCTCTCCACATGATTGGGCGGGGTGACCCACCCCAGGGATGCAAATGAGCCACCGCATGAAAGATGCAACGGCCCTTTGGCGTGTTTTTTTATCTCGCCGTTTATAAAATCCAGCCCATTGTTTTTGGTTTCGCTTTGGACAGTATGTTGGGGTGTGAACTGTTTTTAAGACAATTGGAGAAAACCAGCCAAGAGAGCAGCCACCATCAGCTCAACCTCTTCTGTCTCTTTGAGAACTTCCTGAGTATCAAGTGTAAGAAATAGAGAAACTGATGCTGCATTTCCCCTGAAAAACCTGCCAGAAACCCGTGATGCTGCATGTCTCCTCTAAAGACTGCCAAACTGATCCTCAACATCGCCTGAAAAGAACTGCTCTGGAAAGATCCCTGTGACAACCGTCTACGCGTATTTGGGACACCAGACCAAAAAGGGACAAATGACATCTTTCCATATCTTTTTTTTCATCAAGAATTTGCAAGTATTTGGCCAAAGTATTCTTTTTTGTCTTTTTTTTGTGTAATGAACCTCTGCAGGGAGCATTTCTGTTTGTTGCGTGTGTGTGTGTGTTTGTGTGTGGGGAATTTAAAAAGTGAACTTCCATATTTCAATCTGTGTGTTAATTTTTTTTTAATTCATTCGTGGGATGTGGGCATCGCTGACCAGGCCAGCATTTATTGCCCATCCCTAATTGCCCTTGAAAAGGTGGTGGTGAGCTGCCTTCTTGAACCACTGCAGTCCATTTGGGGTAGTTACACCCACAGTGCTGTTAGGAAGGGAGTTCCAGGATTTTGACCCAGCGACAGTGAAGGAGCGGTGATATAGTTCAAAGTCAGGATGGTGCGTGACTTGGAGGGGAACTTGCAGGTGGTGGTGTTCCCAGGCATTTGCCGCTCTAGTCCTTCTAGTTGGTAGAGGTCGCGGTTTTGGAAGGTGCTGTCTAAGGAGCCTTGGTGCATTGCTGCAGTGCATCTTGTAGATGGTACACACTGCTGCCACTGTGCGTCAGTGGTGGAGGGAGTGAATGTTTGTAGATGGGGTGCCAATCAAGCGGGCTGCTTTGTCCTGGATGGTCATAGTCAGAGAGAGATACAGCACTGAAACAGGCCCTTCGGCCCACCGAGTCTGTGCCGATCATCAACCACCCATTTATACTAATCCTACATTAATCCCATATTCCCTACCACATCCCCACCTACATTAATCCCATATTCCCTACCACCTACCTACACTAGAGGCAATTTGCAATTGCCAACTTACCTATCAACTTGCAAGTCTTTGGCGGTGGGATGAAACTAGAGCAGCCAGTGGAAACCCACGTGGTTACAGGGAGAACTTGCAAACTCCACACAGGCAGTACCCAGAACTGAACCCGGCACACTGGAGCTGTGAAGCTGCGGTGCTAACCACTGCGCCGCCCTGCGTTTCTTGAGCGTTGTTGAAGCTGCACCCATTCAGGCAAGTGGAGAGTATTCCATCACACTCCTGACTTGTGCCTTGTAGATGGTGGACAGGCTTTGGGGAGTCAGATGAGTTACTCGCCTCAGGATTCCTAGCCTCTGACCTGCTCTTGTAGCCACGTTATTTATATGGCTACTCCAGTTCAGTTTCTGGTCAATAGTAGCCCCTCGGAAGTTGATAGTGGGGGATTCAGCGATGGTAATGCCATTGAATGTCAAGGGGAGATGGTTAGATTCTCTCTTGGTGGAGATGGTCATTGCCTGGCACTTGTGTGGCGCGAATGTTACTTGCCACTTATCAGCCCAAGCCTGGATATTGTCCAGGTCTTGCTGCATTTCTACACGGACTGCTTCAGTATCTGAGGAGTCATGAATGGTGCTGTACATTGTGCAATCATCAGCGAACATCCCCACTTCTGACCTTATGATTGAAGGAAGGTCATTGATGAAGCAGCTGAAGATGGTTGGGCCTAGGACACTACCCTGAGGAACTCCTGCAGTGATGTCCTGGAGCTCAGATGATTGACCTCCAACAACCACAACCATCTTCCTTTGCGCTAGGTATGACTCCAGCCAGCGGAGGGTTTTCCCCCTGATTCCCATTGACCTCAGTTTTGCTAGTGCTCCTTGATGCCATACTCAGTCAAATGCTGCCTTGATGTCAAGGGCAGTCACTCTCACCTCACCTCTTGAGTTCAGCTCTTTTGCCCATGTTTGAACCAAGGCTGTAATGAGGTCAGGAGCTGAGTGGCCCTGGCGGAACCCAAATTGAGCGTCACTGAGCAGGTTATTGCTAAGCAAGTGCCGCTTGATGGCACTGTTGATGACACCTTCCATCACTTTGCTGATGATTGAGAGTAGGCTGATGGGGCGATAATTGGCCGGGTTGGACTTGTCCTACTTTTATTGTACAGGACATACCTGGGCAATTTTCCACATTGCCAGATAGATGCCAGTGTTGTAGCTGTACTGGAACAGCTTGGCTAGGGGCGCGGCAAGTTCTGGAGCACAGGTCTTCAGTACTATTGCTGGAATATTGTCAGGGCCCATAGCTTTTGCAGTATCCAGTGCCTTCAGTCGTTCCTTGATATCACGTGGAGTGAATCGAATTGGCTGAAGTCTGGCATCTGTGATGCTGGGAGCATCAGGGGGAGGCCGAGATGGATCATCAACTCGGCACTTCTGGCTGAAGATTGTTGCAAATGCTTCAGTCTTATCTTGTGCACTGATGTGCTGGGCTCCCCCATCATTGAGGATGGGGATATTTGTGGAGCCACCTCCTCCAGTTAGATGTTTAATTGTCCACCACCATTCATGGCTGGATGTGGCAGGACTGCAGAGCTTCAATCTGATCCGTTGGTTATGGGATCGCTTAGCTCTGTCTATCGCATGCTGCTTACGCAGTTTGGCACGCAGATAGTCCTGTGATATAGCTTCTCCAGGTTGACACCTCATTTTGAGGTATGCCTGGTGCTGCTCTTGGCCTGCCCTCCTGCACTCTTCATTGAACCAGGGTTGGTCTCCTCGCTTGATGGTAATGGTAGAGTGGGGTATATGCCGGGCCATGAGGTTACAGATTGTGGTTGAGTACAATTCCGCTGCTGCTGATGGCCCACAGCGCCTCATGGATGCCCAGTTTTACATTGCTCAATCTGTTCGAAATCTATCCCATTTAGCACGGTGATAGTGGCACTGATGAAGGGTATCCTCAATGTGAAGGCGGGACTTCGTCTCCACAACAGCTGTGCGGTTGTCACTCCTACCAATACTGTCATGGACAGATGCATCTGCGGCAGGCAGATTGGTGAGGACGAGTATGTTTCCCCCTCCTGCTGGTTCCCTCACTACCTGCCGCATACCCAGTCTAGCAGATATGTCCTTTAGGACTCGGCCAGCTCAGTCAGTAGTGGTGCTACCGAGCCACTCTTGGTGATGGACATTGAAGTCCCCCACCCAGAGTACATTTTGTGCCCTCGCCACCCTCAGTGCTTCCTTCAAGTGCTGTTCAACATGGAGGAGTACTGACTCATCAGCTGAGGGAGGGCGGTAGATGGTAATCAGCACGAGGTTTCCTTGCCCATGTTTGACCTGATGCCATGAGACTTCATGGGGTCTGGAGTCAATGTTGAGGACTCCCAGGGCAACTCCCTCCCTACTGTATACCACTGTGCCACCACCTCTTCTGGGTCTGTCCTGCCGGTGGGACAGGACATACCCAGGGCTGGTAATGGCAGAATCTGGGACATTGTCTGTAAGGTATGATTCTGTGAGTATGACTATGTCAGGCTGTTGATTGACTAGTCTCTGGGACACCTCTCCCAACTTTGACACAACCCCCAGATGTTGGTAAGGAGGACTTTGCAGGGTAGACAGGGCTGGGTTTGCCGCTGTCGTTTCCGGTGCCTAGGTCGATGCCGGGTGGTCCGTCCGGTTTCATTCCTATTTATTGACTTCGTCGCGGTTAGATACAACTGAGTGGCTTGCTAGGCCATTTCAGAGGGCATTTAAGAGTTAACCACATTGCTGTGGGTCTGGAGTCACATGTAGGCCAGACCAGGTAAGGACAGCAGATTTCCTTCCCTAAAGGATATTAGTGAACCAGATGGGCTTTTACAACAATTGACAATGGTTTCATGGCCATCATTAGACTAGCTTTTAATTCCAGATTTATTAATTGAATTCAAATTCCACCTTCTTCTGTGGTGGGATTTGAACCCATGTCCCCAGAGCAATACCCTGGGTCTCTGGGTTACTAGTCCAGTGACAATACCACTACGCCACTGCCTCCCCTAGATTATACCACTGCGCCCCTAGTTTAATGTTTTGCTTCGTTACTGGTTACATCTTGTGTTATAATAAACTGATAATTTTGTTGTTTATTAAAGAAACCTGGTTGGTGTATTTTATTCTGGGATAAAGAGTAGCATATATGATTGACCACATCAGTAACCGTTTTTAAAAATATATGTTGTGACCTTGGAGAAATGGAACTAGAAAAGACTGGTGCACTCCTCCCGCCTTGATTGTAACTGTTTAAGCTTTGCATGAAGACAGAGCATCTCGATATTGTGGCCGGTATTACCTGATCACAATTATATTTACCAACCAGAGCATTATCTGTGGACGTGGGTGGTTGGGCACCTATTGCTATGTAGGCACACGGTGACTGCAACGTTGTGTTACCTAAGTATGTTTGATTCGAGGGGTTGTTTTTGGTCATCTGTTGAAGATAACACAATATGACTCTATTCCAGATCACAATCTCAGGTGGGATTCCTTGCTCTGGATTGATCAGCACTATATTGAGGTTTCCCAAGTCACATTTAAACTCATACAAACATAAATAGGGAGTGAAAACCCTACAATGCAATGCTATTAGTCTCAACTGAGCTACTCCAAGACAATTTCTTCGTGGTTCTTAAAGTAGTCATCTTCTGTTCAAAGAAAAGCTGTCAAAATTATAACCAATAATTCAGTTTAATGGTCCAATTCAAATAAAAGTTGAGGCAACACTTTCTAAATCAATTTAGAGGCTGCAAGTGGAAACAAACTGCTTACTTACCATTCGAGAAGCAGTCAAACCAAAGACATACAACACTAGCTATTGTTGTCATTTAAATTAAATAGCAAAGAAAATGATTCAGAACTGAAGAAAATCATCAATATATTTACATCTGAATGATATATTTGAAATGATTTAAAAACTAGGGCAAAACACTGAAACAAAATATTTATTTGTGCAAACCACTTAAAGTTATGCTTTTCACTTTTACTTTTCAAGCCAAATTAATTTCAAAAAAAAAATTATTAAATATTCGGCGAGAAATAGAATTAGCTTTGCTACTGCTACTGATGGGATTAACGCACGGATGAAAGTTAAGCGTATAATGTTTATATGCTGTGATACCGAACACAAAAATAGGGATACTCAGTAGCACCTCAGTTTGGTCACAAATCTCGCTCTTTATGTTACATAGCAAATGGCTCTGTACCAGAAAGGATAACTGCCTCATATGCCATAACACTAGTTGGTAACAGGACACTGGAATTGGACATCGAAAACGTCAAGGTGCTTGGAACACTGTGAGCAGCTCTTCAAAAGGTCTTTCACAATCTTTAAGGCAAATGTTACGACCTTAGTGAGTCTGTTAATGTTAAAAATACGAGATATGAACCCCCACCCCCCCAGACCAATTTAAAGAATTACATAAGATTTCACGTTTTAAGACTTCTAACAGCTGAACTGAAAGAAATCCCCATTAACTAGACAGTAGCTGATAACCCAAATTAAAAAGGTATTTTCTTTACTTATTAAAATACTTGAAAACATTACATCACACTTATATGTTACACAGTCCTCTTCAATGCTGAAATCTTTGTAGTTATAAGTGCCAAACTCCTCCCAGTAGCAATGGGTTGGATCTCCTAGACCTTTTCAAAATCAATGCCCTCTTCACTCACTTCGAGCACTTCTGACCTGGTTGTCCATGAATAAGGTGATCCTGTTGATCTTTTCCTTCTCAACTTTCAAAAAAACAGGTTCAAGTCTTTGCAGCCTTTCATTGCATCAGTCTTCTCTGACAGCAGGTGTTCCCTCTCTCTCTCTCTCTCGAGGCTGCCATAGCTGGTTGTCTTCCTTTCTCTCAGCCTTTCTGCCTTCAGAAAATCTGTTAAATTTATCTGGAATCACATGTCAAAAGTTTACTGTCCTTTTCCAATATGCAAAGTCCACAGGTTTGGCTTCAGCAGTGCCACACGGGCTTTCCACTGTTTCCAGGTGTTAGCAGCTTCCATGTACATTTGCATTCTCAGAATCACTGACCCCTTGTTTATGATCTAAAAGTCTTGGAGGGTGAAACCCATTGTTCTTCATCTGTTTTTTCAAAAAAAGTCGTTGATCTGTGTGCTTTGCTGTCCTGGTAACCACGACTTCTGTCTTTAAACAGAGTTGATGTGAGGTCACCTGACATCTGATTCCACCTTAAACTTTTAAAAATCACAGTTTTTATAACAGAATCTTGTTACAAAGTCCAATGTTCTTTCACATAAATGTTCAGAATATAATTAATGAGGAAGCTGAGTCTTGGGGCAACAGCTGCAGGAAAGGTGTATGAGAAAAGGTGTATATCCATGTTGGTGCAGGTTTTTGCAGTGGTTCACAGGCTCCTGCGGTCAGGATAAGGGTGACAATAAGTCAGTAAGTAAGTAGCACGAGGTCCAGCTCGACGGAATACAGCTGCGACAGTGTATGCAACTCAGTGAATTTGGTCAGTGAGTGAAGAGGTGCTGTCTGGTCTTTTACAAACCAAGGCGCGATCTGAGTGAGACAGCAGGAGACAGCATGATTTGGCAGCAGCGACGGCAGCGGCTGATAAATCAGAGTGCGGAAAGAATGGACCTTCCACGGCATTTTCCAGAAAGCGCAAGGAGTGACATCAGAGGACAACAGGCAAGTGATCGGTTGGCGAGTTCTTAGGGTTTTTTTTCTCTCTAATCTAGGGTCTTTGTTTAATCTAGCAGTCGGGAACTATGAAGTACTGTATTAAATTTACAGCTTAGATTAGTTAATAGAATTCCAATCAGGATAAGTATAACAGTAACTGAATTGAAAAGGTAATATGCACAGAGCAAATCTAGAAGCATTTTAATTAAAATTAATAGTTTATACGAAGTACAGACTAGATTATAAAAGAGGGAAGAGAGATATTTTTCTTAGATAATGGATGGGTAGCTGAGACCTGTTTCTTGCAATTCCTGTACCATGTGGGAACTCCAGAATACTTCACATGTGTAGCAAATGTCTCCAGCTGTTTGAGCTTGAGTTCAGGATTTCGGGGCTTGAGGGCAGCTGGAGTCACTGCGGAGCATCAGGCAGCAGGAGTGTTTCCTGGATCCTACCTTCCAGGAGGTGTTCACAGCACAGGCATTGAGAGTTCAGGATAATAGATGGGTAGCCATCCGGAAGAGTAGGAAGAGGCAGGAAGTGCAAGAGTCTTCAGAGCGTGTGCCACTCTCAAACTGGTATGCAGCAATGGAGACTGCTGTGAGTGACATCACCTTCAAGGAACTGCCGTCCAGACTGTGGTACCTAAGGGCAAGGGACTGCACAAGAGGGAACAGCAAAGAGTTGCAATGCAGTCGCTATAGAAGATTCCATTGTTTGGAGGACAGATAGGTATTTCTGTAACCATCATCACGAGTCCCACATGGGCGTATTGTCTCCCTGTGCCAGGATAAAGGACATAACAGAGTGGGTGCATAAAATTCTGCAGGGGAAGGGAGTGAGCCAGAGGCTGTGGCGCACGTTGGTACCAATGACATAGAGAGAGCTGTCATTGAGGTCCTACAGTTAGATTTTCAGGAGGTAGGAAGGAAGTTAAAAAGTAGGACCTCGAAGGTTGTTATCTCTGGATTACTCCCAGACTACGTGCTAGCGAGAGTAAGAAATCAGAATATAGGGAGGATCAATGCGTGGCTTGAGGCATGGCTTCAGATTCTTAGGACATTGGGATCATTTCTGGG
The DNA here is from genome assembly GCF_036365525.1 of Heterodontus francisci. NCBI lineage: Eukaryota > Metazoa > Chordata > Chondrichthyes > Heterodontiformes > Heterodontidae > Heterodontus > Heterodontus francisci. The sequence continues at coordinate 82,686,423 of NC_090373.1, forward strand.
GCAGGAGATACCCACTCAAAAGGGACAAGTTGCACCTCAATAGGACTGGGACTAATTTTCTCGCAAGGATGCTCACTAATGTGATTGGGGTGGGTTTAAACTAAATGGGCAGGGGGATGAGCACTAGCATATAGAAGTAGAAAAGGGGAATAAGGTGCAGAAAGGCGACAGAGTGTTGGATAGTACTAGCGAAGAAAGTAGTACACATTAGATAGCAGCAGATTGAGAAGGACTATGAGGAATGCAAATTCAGGTTTACCATGCACATACACAAATGCACAAAGTGTGGTCAATAAGATTGGTGAGCTACAAGCACAAATAGTCATGTGGGAATATAACATTAAGAGAAACGTGACTTAAAAATGGTAAGGACTGGGCACTTATTATTCAAGAATACAGAGTGTTTAGAAAAGATAGGGGAGGAACAAAGGGGGGGGGGGTGGTGGTAGGGTGGCTGTATTGATTAAAAAGGCATTGTGCTGTTGTAAAGAGAGAATGTCCTTGAGGGGGCTAAGACTGAGCCCATTTGGTTAGAGTTGAGAATCAAAAAGTGGGTGATCATGCTTCTGGTGGTATTCTATTGGCCTCCCAACAGCAAGAGAGAGAGAAGCAAATCTACAGGGAAATGAGAGATATGCAAGAACTATAGAGTGGTGATATTTGAGGACTTTAATTACCCAAATATCGATTGGGATAATGTTGGAGTAAAAGGTAAGGAGGGGAAGGAATTTCTGAAATTTCACATGGCTATTTCATGTGCATAGATCTTTGAAGGTGGCAGGACATATTGAGAAAGTAGTTATTAAAGTATTTCGGATTTTGGGATTCATAAATAGAGGTATTGAATACAAAAGCCGGGAAGTTATGCTGAAACTTTAAAAAAAACTCTGTTTAGGCCACAACTAGAATATTGTGTCCAGCTCTGGTCACCACACTTGAGGAAGGATGTGAGGATCCTTGACAGTGTGAAGAGGAGAATTATCAGAATGGTTCCAGGGATGAGGGATTTTAGCTACAAGGCTAGGTTGGAGAAGGTAGGGTTGTTTGCCTTGAAGAAAAGGAAATTGAGGAGAGATTTGATACAGGTGTACAAAATTCTAACAGGTATGAAGAGGGTAGACAGAGAAAAGCTTTTCTCATTAGCTGATGGTACAAGGACTAGGGGACATAGATTGAAGGTTTTGGGCAAGAGATTCAGGAGGATGTGAGGAAGAACTTTTTGATGCAGCGAGTGGTAATGACCTGGAACTTGCTGCCTATGAGGGTGGTGGAAGCGGAGACAATCAATGACTTCAAAAGGAAATTGGTTGGACACTTGAGGGAAATAAACTTGCAGGATTACGGGGAGTGGTACTGACTGGATAGCTCCACGGAGAAGCAGCATGGAGTCAAATCAGCGGGCCAAATGGCCTCCTTCTGTGCTGTTACGATTCTAATATACTCTCATATTTTATAGCGAGTTCTGCAGCATACCATGCCAATCAGGAGAATCTCCTGGTATGCCTACTTGGCAAAGGCTCAAATGCACACTTGACAATAGTCTATGGGCCAACTATTGATTTAGCCCTTGCCTTGGGGTGGAGACAGTTCCATGATGACATGTCTAGTGATAGAAGAATGGATGCAAGTCAACCCTCTGTGGCAGAATCTGCTTACCTGAACCAAGAAGGTTCACAGTACTTCAGGGGACTGTTGATCAATCCACTCTGGACCAGCCACATTAGTTTATTCATGAAACCTGGAGGGGCAGACTTGTCATTGGTAGCTGATATTCATTGCACTTGGCTCCAAATAAACCTGCAGGAGAATGCACGTTTAATAGTTCCCTGTGCTGGTTGGCTGCCTGGTTTTAGTGGATGAAACCCTGGCACACTATGTGGACCCTCAGTTCTGCCAGCATGCACTTAAATTTTCTGGGTTTAACTAAGAGGAGTACATAAGGAGAGAATGCATACACATCAGAAAAACAAAAACTGTGTGGATTACTCAGTCACTTGGTTAAGAGACTCAAACATAGTGACATGTTTTCACATGGTTGACCAAGAAACAATGTAAGCAGTGGACTGTTTTGAGTCTTTCAAGTGTTCAACCACATAAGTAAAAACTTTTATTGGGCAGGTATGCTGCAGGTGTTTGAAGAACAAAGAAAAAACAGACTTGTTAAGTCCACGCCTTTGTCAACTCCTCCTCGAATATTCAAATACTCTCCTGGTCAGTATCCCATCCTCAACCCTCTCCATAAACTTCAGTTCCTTCAGAACTCTGCTATCTTGCATCAAGTTTTGTATGCCCATCAAACCTGGTCTTGCTGACTTACACTGGCCCCTGTCCTCCAAATGAAACATTTTTAATTCTCATTTTTGTGTTAAAATCTATCCTTGGCCTCCCTTCCCCCCGCTCATAAGCTCCTTCTAACCCTACAAATGCCATTATCCTGCCCCATTTAAGCAGGGATTCCAGATGTACCGTAAACAGTTTGAGTTCCCACCCAAAATATTTAAATACCCTGGATAACAGGATGTGAAAGGGAGGGAGTTTCATTTGTTCAGTTAATAGGTGTTTGAAAAATGAAGGCGATTGCACCTGATAATAATTTCAGGTTCTCCCTCATTTATTCAATTGTCAAATACCAGACTGGTGGAAGACTGCAGGCCCACATTCAACAATTTATATGAATAAATAAATGGGAGTCAATTTAAGAGCTAAATAAGACAGTTAAGCCTATGATCATATTGAACAAAATGGACTGGTTTTACATTTGTCAGTCTGCACTTTGGGAGTCAGATGCAATTATAAACAAAAGATATTTAACTAAGCCAAAATTATAACACCTACTGTTAAGAGGAGGAAGAATATGAGTTATGTACATCATTTTTTAGCAACTCATATTAAGATGGTAAGTCCTTGCACATGTATGTCCGTTTATAAGAAAAATATGGAGCATAACTTTCTTAAAATGAACCATTTCTTATTGAACTACATGAAATGGTTTGACAGCACTGTCAAATTTGGTAATCATATAATATTCTTTTTACTGAATCTAACAGTATGCTTCAATTAAAATCCTCAAAACTTTAGTCATTTAACTAACAATTACTCCCCGTCAGAAGTTTAGGGTCTTACCTTAGCTACTTTCTTAAGTACACTGTCACTAACATAAGTAGCCTGAATACTTTGCGTTTAGAATTACCCAATATTTAGATATTTTATACTGTATCCTAGAGGTGTAATAAAAGTATTCACTTATGACTTGAACCAGAGATTTGTGACCTTCATACACAACCCCATTAGCTTCTCCAATCTTTTTGCAGGCAGACTGAGAAATCACCTATGGGACCAGGCCTGATATGAACAGTTCATTGCATTATTTCACAGCAAATGAACATTCAAAGGACCAGTTATGATCAGTGGCACAATTTGATCATAAAATTTTCTTTCACGAAACAATACAAAATAATGAACATGCTATAATAAAAACAGAAAGTGCTAGAAATACTCAGCAGGTCTGGCAGCATCTGTGGAGAGAGAAACAGAATTAATGTTTCAGGTCTATGCTTCCTCACATGGGTGTAACATCTAGCTTGACAGAGTAACTGCTAACTGCCCTTCTGCATTCTCCTTCTGACCTTGGTAGAAGCTTTCTGTTTCAAACCCTGATCAACTGTGTGTCGCCCCATCACTATCTTTTACCTGTGTTCACAAGCAAGGAAAAACTATGCTTGACAGCTACTGCTAAGTGCCTGAAACACAATAGGTATGAGGTGTTCAGCGATGCCCTTGTCACTCCTCTGTTGTGCCACCCTCACCTCTGTGAGGACTAAAGGCTTTCCACCCCTCACCCATTTCTTCCTACCACATGGTGCCCTTGGTCTCATCCCTCCCGAAACAGCAGCTCTCATTTGCAACTAGGAGAAAGGACCTGTAGATCTGATGACTCCCCAACCAGCTGCCAAACAAAAACATATGATCCAAAATGTACCTGTGACCTATTGCCTGCAGAACTGTCCAATCCTTTCCCTGCGCTTTCTGTCTCCCTCCTACCCTGATCACCAATCCGTATATATTTAAATTCAGCAACACTACATCATGGGGAAGTTGGAATAGGGCAACGGTGGCATCATAAATGTCTTCAACCCACAAAGTGATAACACTACTAGGTAAGGTAGTGGAAACAAGAACTGTTGTGCTGTTTAAGAGATGAGCGGGGTGGGGTCTGTAGTTTTTTTTCCCTACATGGATGAGCTAAGTTGGGCCAAATGGACTTCCACATCCATACTGCTTTTTATTATTTGGCAATACAATTATAAATATATTGCCATTTCTATTCACTCACTGCTCAAAAGTCACTCTGTTAGTATCCTCTCAAATTTAATCAGAATGTAGAAACGCATAGATTACATCGAATATACAGCAAAAAAAACCCCAGACCAGTCGTCCCAACCAGTCTATTTATGTTCTACTTGAGCCTCCTCCAATCCTTCCTCATCTGATGCTAATATATTTTCTCAGGGCCCCAAACTCATAGACTAAGAGCAACCACTTTAATTTCTGTCCATTTCATGTCACAAAAATAAATCAAGTTTGATTTATACAGAATTTTTAAACATTATGGATACTGGTTACATCAGGGAACGTAAAACTTAATGGGAGAAAAAACCCAGCAAACATAAAAAAAAAACCTGCATGCTTCGAAAGCCATAGTGGTTATGCATACTTTCAGACATTGCCATGTTAAATTGTTATAAATTGAGAGTCAGTCAGCTGAGCATTACAAAGATAAGATACCTGCTAAAATATATCTTGGTGTTACATAAATCTGGCATGTTTCTTCAGCTCAGTTGAAGTGTTCCTAAATATCCCTTGGAATCTATCTATTCATTCAAAAAGAACATAAGTTGGCAGCAAAAGTGGAATTTAAATCTAATAGTTTTTCTTCATTTTAATTCTACTGCACGTCTGGAAGCCTCAATTAATCATGCTTGAAATCAGTGCAGACTCCTGCCGCTGGAATTGCTGTAATCCCTCTACCGTTCACATGATTTAATAAGACCTTGTGACTTTCTCTGTAGTAACTGAAGTAGCTGGTGGCCTTTTTAAATTAAAGATTTTGCTGTTGTTTTTAATTACATAAAACGTGATTTTTATCCACTGACTAAAAGGTACCCACAGTCACTATTATAACAGGAATTTCACAAAGAATAAGAAGCATCATCCCTAACCTTTCCAATTTTGTACACATTAATTGCACTTTGTGCGAACAGAACTTTGCTGACATTAACACTAAAATTATCATTTACTAGTTTGAACCTATGCCCCTTTGTTTTACTTCGCAGATCAATTTAAAATAATAGTCCAGGTTTATTCTTTCCATTCCATAACCATCTTACATGTCTCTGCAAGATCACCGTTCCTTGGGCTAAAAGTCAAAATTTCTCCAGTGTTTCCTCATACATCAGACCTTTGATACAATAGGGATCAGGCTTGTGGGCGGAGTACCACGTATCACAAACCAGTGTAACCCTCTAGAATGGTGTTTAATGAAACTCACTTAAACCTCTGCTCCAGAGTAACAAGTGCAACAAAGATCCAGCATCACTTCTGGTTCTGACACAGGGAGGAGGAACGTCCAACTCTAACACTTGTGAACACGCAATCACTGTGATACCACTACAGCAATGTTTGAATTCAAAAATGGAAAAAAGCAACTTGTTGAAAAAAACAAGACAGTTAAATGTGGGTGAAGATTTTATTGAAGGAAACTGGCATGTGCTTTAGGGTTACTTTGATTTTATTATCTGCCTTATGTCTGAAGGACTGAACATAATTTAAACTGAATGCACTCCTTTACCAAGTTCCAAAAATGGCTACATAGTTTATCAATCAACCAGTTCTGAGAACCCTTCTGTAACACACCCATTACTATTCTCCGGTATTGCATTGCACGCTAAGCAATAGGATCGCCTGCCCAATTAGAACATGCACTGATGTCCATGTATTGGTTTGTGGAAAGATTAAGAAATGCCAATGAATCAGACTCAAAAGTGCACCCAAAGCAACAGCTCCCTAGAAAGTCTAGATTGTAGGAAGTGACATTTTTAGAGTTCTAAATATGAAATGAGTAATTTATGAATATCTTGTTGGGTGATGGACAATTTTTGGGGCTTCTTGTACAGAACCTTGTAAAACTGATAATAAACTCTTGCTACTGAAGGACATGTGTTCTGGAGCAGTGTGATCAATAAAGACCTTGTGCACTCAGAAACTACTGGCCTCAACTTAGGGAGACTTCTCTCCTGATTAAAGTTGTCTCGTTGCACCTCATTTACGTACAAAAATTAATACAGGAAATAATAAGTCATTAAGATTGAACCCTAACACTCTCGATCAGATGAAGCACATACCAATGGTAGTAGCACACCATGGATTCTTAATCAGGAATGCAACAGTCGCAGAACTTACACGGCACAAGGGAACTCAGGTGGTCTTCCTGTGCCTCCCTGCACCACTCCCTTGCCCAGCGTTGTATTCCGGTCATCCCAAGAGGATTGCACAGATAGTGTTTAAAAACATTTCAGAGACTTATTTCCCCAGTATAGCTCTATGTGGAACTCAACAAACACTAACCGTGTGCCATTCTGCAGCCGGCTCACATAGATTGCTATCAGATCGTGTTCATCAGCCAGCCGATTGGCCGTGTCCAGGCCGTACTGTAACCTAGTGACAATGGAGGTAAATAAAGTAAAAAGTAGAACTAAATAAATAAAATAAAATCATACATGATTCACATTGTAGAATAATAAAACAAACATATCGCAATAAAAATAAATCAAAAGCGTTGAATTCTAATCAACAAAAGATCAAAAATCTTGAGCTTTTTCCTATATGAGTATACCAAGTCTGTGCTAAAGGACTTTATATTGAATTTTACCCGGGCAATCTATGACCGAGGAGAAATTATCTAGACAGAATTGAGCGGCTCCATTATCTGACTCCTCCAAATCAGAAATTCTAAAGTTTCACCAGTAAATAATCATCCAATGGTTTGCCAGGCATTTTGATGTAGACAGACATCAGGCAACACTGGATACAGGATGTAGACAGTTTCCCATGGAACTGGAACAAAGACACTTATTTAGTGCCTTATTGTGCCTTCATTTTAAAAATCATTCATTCTGTTGTTATTTTACATTTGCATTACAAATTTTTATGTCTGCGTTTACAATTGAATCTGCCCATGTGAATCTGTCCCCTTCTAATTCTACCTTCCCACCAGTGGTTACTCTGCACCACTTCCCTAAGCAGGAGGGTGCAATTAAAGTGTGACAAGCTGAACTAGATATTTTCGAATATAAAATGCGTCATTGAAATTCATAAAGGAATAATTGACAGGAGGTGCATGCAGGTGTAAAATCATCAATATATTATTGATTTGTCAGTGGTGTGACAACTCACTAAAAGTTTTTCTTCAAAAATTGTTTTATAACGATAAGCCAAGTAGAAAAGATGCGAAACTGCATATTCCTAACCGTGTGACCTTGTTTGCAACTAAAATCAAAAGCCAGCTGGTGTCAACCAGTCTTTCACCTTTGGCTATCAGTAAAATTGATACCTGCTTAATGTTGAAGTGGCTGAATGAAGTTAATGGTAAAGTGCAATCATGCTGCAGACTGTTTTGCAAAAGAATTATATTGGATAAGTGAAAGACTGAATTTAAAGTTGCCAGTTATTAGCTATTTCAAAGAGCAGGCACAGGCATGACAGGATGAATGTCTTCCTTCTCTGCTTTATTATACTATGCTTTTATGATTAGCTAAGTAGCATCTTTCCATCTCCCAGCTACTCATGCAGGAAAGGGACAACATATAGAGGTCATGCATAACTGTGTAACAATAGTTCAACATGGTATGAGGTTCAATACTTTTACAGCTGTTCTCAATGGCATATAGGGTCTGTAATTGTTCATTTAATATTGCAGAATCTTCATTTTCTCTACAACTGACAGTATGGTAAAGAAATTATAGAAAATTATAGCTTTTTTGTGGGTTGTCAATGAGGAACATAAAAACAGGAGTAGGCAATTCAGTACAATGAGCCGTTCCACAATTTAGTGAGATGATTTAAAAAAATTTTTTTTTTTAATTTAGAGATACAGCACTGAAACAGGCCCTTCGGCCCACCGAGTCTGTGCCGACCAACAACCACCCATTTATACTAATCCTACATTAATCCCATATTCCTATCACATCCCTACCTGCCCCTATATTCTCCTACCACCTACCTATACTAGGGGCAATTTACAATGGCCAATTTACCTATCAACCTGCAAGTCTTTTGGTGGTGGGAGGAAACCGGAGCACCCGGCGAAAACCCACGCAGACACAGGGAGAACTTGCAAACTCCACACAGGCAGTACCCAGAACTGAAGCCGGGTCGCTGGAACTGTGAGGCTGCGGTGCTAACCACTGCGCCACTGTGCCGCCCACTGATCTGTATCCTAACTCTATCTACCAGACTTGGCTCCAAATCCCGAAATACACTTGGTTAGAAAAAATTTATCAATCTCTCATTCAAAATTATTAATTGAATTAGCATCCATTGGCTTTTGTGGGAGCATTCCAGTCTTTGCGTGAAGGCGTGTTTCCTCACTTCTCTTCTGATTGGCTTGGTTCTGATTTTAAGGTTATGTTCTCTTGTCCTGGGCTCTCCCACTAGTAGAAAAAAGTCTCTCTCTAACCACCCTATCAATTCTTCTCAAAATTTTAAAAACCTCAAATCATCCCTTAACCTTCCATATTCCAGGGAATACAAGCCTTTTAACTTAACCCTTGGAGCCCTTGTAGCATTCTGATCAGTCTGCGCTGCACTTCTTTCAAGGCCAATATATCCTTCCCAAGGTGCAGTGCCCAGAAGTGTAGAGAGTGTCAGCTGTGGCTCAGTTGGTAGACTCTTGCCTTGGAGTCACAAATCTGAGTTCAAGTCCTACTGCAGGGCTCGAGTCCAAAAATCTAGGCTGACACTCTAGTTCAGTACTCATGGAGTGCTGCACTGTCAGAGGTGCTGTCTTTTGGATGAGATGTTAAACCGAGGCCCCATTTGCTTGCTTGGGTGGATGTAAAAGATTCCATGTCACTATTTTGAAGAGGAGGAGGGAAGTTATCCCAGTGTCCTGGTCAATATTTATCCCTCAATCAACATCACAAAAAACAGATTATCTGGTCATTAGCACATTGCTACTGTGGAAACTTGCTGTGCACAAATTGGCTGACGTGTTTCCTGCATTACAACAGTGACAACACGTCAAGAAGTACTTCAATTGGCTGTACAGTGATTTGAGCCTTCTGGTCGTCGAAAAAGGTGCTATACAAATGCAAGTCTTTCTTTTTTCTTGGAGAAAAACACAATTTTAAGAGGACTTTTGAGATTCTCTCAATGGCTCAACACATTTATTGACCAGAACGTCAGTCATACAGACCAGAGGATCTTAAGTTGTATTGCCAGGCTATGTGAGTTAACTGATCTCTGTTAGACCAACAGCAAGGTGCTACTACTAGCCTCAGCATCTCTGGATTAGGTACAGAAAAACTGGCTAGCATTTCCAGTTGTGTCAAATGCTGAAAGTGCATTTGTGCGTGCTTATGGGAAAACATCAGGTGTGATGCTTCATTAAGTTGTATAGTCAGCTGGAGCGATCTATCGGAGGACACACTGAGGATGAAGAGAAAATTGGCAAAAGAAATTAGTGATAAAAAAAAAGAAATTCTGAGTCCCTGCTTACCAGAAAAAAATCTTGCGTTTTGAAGAAAATTAAAAAGATAATCACAACTAGAATTAACTTACAGCACTCATATGAATTACCAATCTCACAGGAAGAACACAAGAAACAGTAGCAGGAGTAGACCATATTGTCCATCGAACCTGCTCCCCCAATACAATCATGTCTGATCCTGGGCTTCAATTCCACTTTCCTGCCCGCTCCCGATATCCCTTGATTCCCTGTAAGATCAAATATCTATCTATACCAGCCTTAGACATATTCAATGATGGAGCATCCACAATCCTCTGGGGTAGAGAATTCCAAAGATACACAACACACTGACTGTAGCAATTTCTCCTCATCATAGTCCTGAATGATCGTCCCCTTATCCTGAGACTGTGCCCTAATTCTCCAACCAGCAGAAACAATCTCTCAGTTTCTACCCTATCAAATCCTTCCAGAATCTTGTATGTCTCAATTAGATCTCCTCTAATTCTTCTAAACTCCAGAAAATATAGGCTGAGTAAATTGGGCCTATCATCACAGGACAACCCCCTCATCCCAGGAACCAATTTAGTAAATCTTCGCTGCACCACCTCCAGTGCAAGTATATCCTTTCTTAAATGTGACCAAAACTGCACACAGTATTCCAGGTGCAGTCTCACCAAAGCCCTGTACAATTTTTGTAAGACTTCTTTATTCTTGTACTCCAATCCCCTTGCAATAAAGACCAACATGCCATTGGCCTTCCTAATAGCCTGCTGCACCTGCATGTTAACTTTGTGCATTCCTTGTATGAATACAGCCAAGTCTCTCCGAACATCAACACTTAGCAGTTTCACACCTTTTAAAAAATATTCTGCTTTTCTATTTTTACAACCAAAGTGAACAACTTCACGCTTCCCTACATTATACTCCATTTGCCATCTTGCTGGCCACTCACTTAATCTGACGAGTTTTAGTTTTTGAACGGAATGTACTTTTGTTGAACCCTTTGAATAGTTTCTTTAAATATTTCCCACTGATCATTTACCAGCATACCTTCCAGTCTATTTACCCAATTAACCTTAGCCAGTTCTCCCCTCATACCTTCGTAATTGGTTTTGTTTAAGTTAAGATTCTTGTTTGTGATTAAAATGTGTCACTTTCAAACTTAACATGAAATTCAAGGGTATTATGATCATTATTTCCCAGTGAATCTTTTACTACAACATTGCTAATTAATCCTGTTTCATTAGACAATACGAGATCTAAGATAACTTTATCCCTAGTCGGTTCTACAACATATTGCTCCAAGAAACTGTCACGAAAACATTCTACAAATTCATCTTCTAGACCACTGTTGCCAATGTGATTGTCCCAGTCTATATCCACATTACCTTTGTTACAAGCTCCAACAATTTCCCATTTAATGTTCTGTCCAATAATATAACTACTGTTAGGGGGCCTGTAAACTACTTCCACCAGTGTTTTATGACTCCTGTTATTCATAATTTTCACCCAAACTGATTCTACTTCAGCATCTTCTGAGGCTAGATCCTTTCTTATTCATGTCCTTATGTCATCCTTTACTATCAGGGCTACCCCTCCTCCTTTGCCATTCTCTCTGTCTCTCCGAAATGTTGTGAACCCTGGAATATTCACTTCCCAACCTTGATCTCCTTGTAACCATGTCTCAGTAATTGGCAATTAGATCTAGACCTCTATTCATGCCACAAATTCATCTACCTTATTACAGATGCTTTGTGCATTCAGATAAAAACACTTCAATTTCATTTTTTTAACCTCTATTCCCTGCAATTTGCTGATATACAATTTTTGTTAAACTCTCTGTCCCTTCCTGTCCCATTCTGTTTGCATTTATCCACATCACTAACCTGCTCCGATGCCCTGACCTCTCTCTTTGGATTTCTAAATTTCCCTTTACCCAAACCCTCTCTTTTCATGTGCACTTTGTCATAGAACTGTTTGAGCAATTAGACTATAATCATGTTAAGTGAATCATTACAGGAGACAGCACAGCCCCAAATAATATGTTTATTGCAAATACAAAACTGGACTATTCAGACTTTATGTCAAAGGCAAGGATTGGGACCTCCACTGGTCGGGAACTAGCCAGCAGCACTCCAAAAATCCTGGCGCTAAACTTACCAGTCCCTTTCCACTCCTGATGCAGCCACTGCCATTTCCAATGGTTCTGGAAATAGGAAGCCAGAGCATTCACCTGTTTCAGGCAGGTGTCTCATCAGGGCAAACATAATCAGGATCCTACAAAATAATAGACCTGTATAGCACAGAAGGCGGCCATTCGGCCCAATATGGCTGTGCTGGCTCTTTGGTAGAGCTAAACAATTAGTCCCCTGTTCTTTCCTCATATCCCTGTAATTTTTTCCTCTTGCAAGTATTTATCCAATTCCCTTTTGAAAGTTACTATTGAATCTGCTTCCATCATCCTTTCAGGCAGCGCATTCCAGATCATAAGAACCCATTACACATTAGTCTTTTTTGTCATGTCGCCTTTGGTTCTTTTGCCAATCACCTTAAATCTGCATCCTCTGGTTACTGACCCTTCTGTCACTGAAAACAGTTTCTCTTATTAACTCTATCAAGACAGTTCCCAATTTTGAACGTCTCTAACAAATCTCCTCCTGCTCAAGGGGAAACAAGCCCAGCTTCTCCAAATAATTGTAATATGACATAGAGCCTCAACTGCAATTTTTAAGTACCAATGGAAAACTCATGGTATCTCACATCTATTTGTTGAACTAACAGTCAGTCTGGACACAGGGCCAGCATTCTGAGAAAACTTCTTAAAATAGTTAATCCTTGCATGCTGGAAAGTTTTAAACACAAGCAAAGAACAAACACATCTCAATGTCAGTAGGCATTTTCCAATTAAGATCCTGCTGACAGTTTCAATGGATTTTTAGCACAACTGTGGACTAATGACTGATCAATGTGCTGGTAACAGTGTAAGAACCACCTTCGGCAGCTGCAATATTAGAACATATGTCTCCCTGTTATGAATTAGATGTTGAGAAATAAAAAGGAGTGTAAAATCTCATTGGAGTCTTGCTCCTCATTTGCTAATTAAAATTTGGCAATTATAAATTTTGACATGCCTGTCTAGCTGGATAGCATCTTCAATGAAGAAAAAGGTGCCAGCTGTGATGGCCTATACTATTGCTCTACAAGCATCACCATGCACATGTCCCATAAGAGTGCAGAATTAAAAAAAAAAAAAACTTTTATTGGCAACTCTGAGGCTGCCAGCACTCCGATGCACCAACTGGCTTCTGTGACTTGCTGTTGCTGAATTCCACTTGAATTTTGGTAGGCCTCCCCCTGCAGAAGATGAGAAGCTCCACCTCCAGTATACAGACTATGACTGGAAATACGGCTGGGTTCTGGGCAACTCTAGGCTGTTTCTGGGGTCAGGGGCTGGGGTGTGGGGCAGGCAGCAACAGAAAGAAGGTGGAATCACATCCTGTTCGAGGTGCCCCCTGCATTGGAAAGCCTTGGTTAGTATTTCTTATATTTGACAGTCCTCTAACAGTATTCTGAAGTTCTCAATACTTGGTTTGGAGAGTATTAAGCATGGAAATGGGTTGCCACATTGATCAGATGTCAACTGTTTAGTCTCTTGAGGGAAAGTCCTGCGTGAAAACCCACTAGTCTTGCTAGATAATGATGCAAAATTTCAGATTATTCAGCTATCTACAAACTTCAATCTTTCAACACTGGCTAGGTGAACCCACAGACAACATTTTGCTGCCACCAATGCCAGTAGAACAGGAACCAGATTGTCTGATCATCTCAGTTCAGGGTCATTTTCTTTTAATGAAAGCCATTCTCAGGATATGGGCACCATGGAGATAGCCAGTAATTATTCCCCAACCCTTCTTGCCCCAAGAAGGTTGTGGTGGGCCACCCTCTTGAACTGTTTTAGTGCGCATGGTGCTGTTATTCTTTATACTGGTTTGATACAACTGCGTGGCATGCTAGGCTACGTCAGAGAGCAGTTAAGACTCAATCATGTTGGTGTGGGTCACATATAGGCCAGACCAAGTAAAGACGACCCAATGTTGGTTTGTGTCAGCCGTGGCTCAGTTAATAGCACTTGTCTTTGTATCAGAAAGCGTGGTTTCAAGTCCCATTCCAGAGATTTGATAAAAGACTTGATTAAAAAAAAAATCTAGGCTGACACTGAGGGCATGCCGCACTGTCAGAGGTGCCATCTTTTGGTTGAATCGTTAAACCATGGTCCTGTCTGCTCTCTCAAGTGGATATGAATGGCACCATGACACTATTTTGAATAAGAGTGAGGGAATTATCCCCGGTGCTTTGAATATTAAGCCCTCAAACAAGTCACTAAAGTCAGATTATCTGGTTATTATTACAGTACTGTTTGTGGAACCTTGCTGCATGCAAACTGGCAGTCTTTCCAACAATAGTGACCACAGTTCAAAAATACCACATTGGTTCTCAAGAATTTTGGGACATTCTGAGTTCATGAAAAGTACTATATAAATGCAAGTCTTTCTTTTCAGTGGGTTTAGTTTGCATTTTAATGACAATCCAACAGCCTTATGATCACTTTTACTGATACCAGTCTTTTATTTCCAGGTTTTGTAAAAATTTAATACAAATTCTCAAACTGCCATATCTTAACTGATGTTTCATTGGCTTACTAGTCCATTAACATAACCACTATGCTATTATGGCCCCTAAAACTATCAGCAGTAATTTTTGTGAATGAATGATATCATACCCAGTTTCTCTACTGACACCCATTGCTGTACAAAAACATCACAAACAAATTATAAAAATAAAACTGATGCCACAAGGTGATTTCAAGATGATAATTTTTAGCCTGGTGCTTTGATAATTGCTGTAAACTGTTCCAGATTCTCTCTCACATTTTATGGTGCCATCTGTTTAGATCATTGCCCTGTAATTACTCCCAGATATTCATTATTTCCTCGTATGATTAAAAACATCCTATTTTTCTCTGATGTAATACTCCTAGGTAACGCGCTGAAGTGGCCAAAATCCTCAATATTATTTGAATATCAAACTTAACATTGATAAAAAATATTAAGGAAAACAACTATATAAAACATTTAATTCAAAGCACAGGGCTCCTTATTTGGAACACCACTTTTTATGCAGTTTCCAAAGTTGGCTGGCCTCTGCTTTTCATTTCTTCCTGTTAGCAGGCTAAGGACATAAGTGTCATATCTCTGTCCAAACTCAGAAGTGGTATTTAAACGACAGCTTCAATTGGGTGATGTCCTTTCACTTTTAGGAGTTCTGTTCAAATCCCATCTGGGCTGATAAAGCAAACATGTTTCAGTAAAGTGTTTGGACTTGAGTGAAATAAGCTTTGATATTCTCAAGCCAGTTCCTAGCAGGTATGGGTCTACAAATCAGAACCTCCTGCAATTTGAATAAATTAGTAATCTTACTCAGTGATATTACACATCAAAAAAGACTGCGATGTGAAATGGAAATGTTACTGTGAGGCTAGAATGAAGACAATACTTTGGGCAGAATAGAAGGACCTTGACTGTACACCTGACAAAATAATGCCAAACACAATCATCTTGATGACCAAAGAAGTTTTAACCAAAGAAATGCTTTGAATCAGTTTGCAAAAGTGAACCAAAATGTGATGTATATATTGAATCACAACTTCAGAATAAAGGCAGAGTATCCTTTTCTTGCAGTATATATAACTTTGAAAAAGCTTTAAATGCAGAATTGCACCATTTAATTTAGCAATATCTACACGTCTCATACAATAAAGTTGATTTTTGTTTTTATTTTTCAATCAAAAATAACATTGTGCATGCTGTTGAACAAAGAAACCTTATGAGTACCAAGCAGGAACATGAATGTTAATGAAGGAGGGGAGGCTTGTAACACTATTCATTCAGGCTGACAAAACCACAGCACAATCACAAAAACAGGCTGAAGATATTATGGCTGTGACATATGCTTGATATCAGTTCCAATACTGACTGAATGTAGTACCACAGTAACTGTTTGAGCAGATTGGTCAGAATCAAATTCAACTTAAATAAATAAAAGTTGTGTTCCTTCAAGTACTATGACAGCTGCTGTGTAAACTGATGCTAGTATTTGCTAATCCTGCCAACTTGAAAATATCATGGGACCTCAACTACTGCAGTGTACAATATAGCTGAGCAGAATTTCAATATGAAAACCAGTACAAAAAGCAGCAAAGGCAATAAAATGCAATCTATAAAAAATAGCAATACTGAACAGTTAAAGAAAACCAGGATCAGGGCATCAAAGCAAATTCAACCAATCCTCTGGCGAACTAGGTAAGCTGTTATTTTGGTTTGTTTTGAATAAATTATTCTCAGATCTTTACGACTCATAAAGCTGCTTTCTTTTTCTATCCTACAATTACAGCATAACTCTGTTATAAAGCTGTCTGATATACTACGAACTTTATACATTATACAGTACAAGTATGCAGATATTATGTAGATTAATGGACTGTAAATAATTATTCTGTAAAAGTTTGCAGATAACCAAAATGAGCATGGGAGCTAAAAATATTGATCAACTCAATAGGGCACAGGTGATTTAGATAAGTTTGAGAAATGGGCATTTGTGTGTGGAATATTTCTTTAAAAATGGATAAATGCATTTGAGTGCAGGAAACTAGAGGCATGTTTATAAAATGTGGTGGATCCTGGGAGCCATAGCTGATAAATCATTGAAGTGCTGCAGGCAGTGAGATGAGGCTATTGGGAAGCAAATATAATTTTTAGGTTGTATTTAAGACTACAGAATGAACTAAGCAGACTTAGATTGGTACAAGGCAAGTATTGTGTGCAGTTATGGTGCCCATTGTATCAAGGCTCTGTGGAAGGTAGCGAGATAAAAATGATTCCCATATACACAACAGAAATAATACCCAGTGTTAAGAACTATTTGCATTTGAAAAGGTAGGTTTGGAAGAGATATGGTTGGGATTTTGAAAATAATGAAGGGAATATATTTTGTGCAGTTATAGGATATTTGAGATTGATACAGATGGAGAAACTAAAGGGAATATTTATATAATATTTAAGAAAAAGGTCAGGCTAGATGCGAGGAAGCATTTCTTCTCAGAGTCATAGCCGTCTGGAACAGGTTACTGTAGTGTGCAGTACATATGGATTCTCTGCCATCATCCTTTATAATAGAGGTGGACAGGTTCCTGAGAGAGGAAAACATTTCAAGTTACTGAAGTTGATTTGTGGGCTAGCTGAGAATCAAGGGACTTATGTGCTACCTACAGTGCCTGAGTGTTTGTTTAAATGCCTCAGTTGGTCAGAGGGAAATGTTCTAAATCGGTCACAGCTTTTGGCTGTCCCAGGATATCACATGACTAAGACGGGCAGGATCGGTGGGAAGGCAATGGTGTATGTGGCCGCATCATAGAGGTGGCTTGATGGACTAGTTGGCCGTTTCTTGCCTTTTCTGCATGCTTGTAAGTGGTTCAGCAGCTGTTTGAGATGCTTTAAAGGGTCTTGACCACAAATGACACAACGGACTGCTAGCCTTTCCTGCCCTCTAACAAATTTGCATTCTCAGCAAGTGAATGCCTTTAAAACACATTCCAATTATTTATTTGGCAACTCATTAGGTGATGATGAGAACAACGTTTCTTCTATTTTATCAATAAAAGAGAAACATCAGGCCTCTGGACTCAAATGTCTGGATTTTAACTCAGGGTGGGAATCAGTGGGCAGGGGCCAAAGTGGGAGATAAACTGTCCTGACCTCAGCAACATGAGGCCCGGGCAATTTTAACTCTTGGCTGTCACTGATTTGAGGAAAATTATTTTCACCCAGCGGGTGGTTGGAATCTGGAATGCACTGTCTGAAGAGGTGGTAGAGGCAGGAAGCCTCACAACATTTAAGAAGTATTTATATGAGCACTTGAAATGCCATAGCATACAAGGCTACGGGCCAAGTGCAGGAATATGGAATTAGAATAGCTGGGTACTGGATTGCCGGCATAGACATGATGAGCCGAAGGGCCTGTTTCTGTGCTGTATAATTCTATGACTCTATTGGCACGCCGGTGGTCAGTTAGCCAGCTGAACCTTGTGTAAAGTGGCAGCTGTCCAGCAGATGGGAGCATAACGTCAGGTAGTTAAGAGGAAACTGCCAGCCAGGGACCAAAGGAACTGTTCCCGGCAGGCTGGTAAGCCGTGAGATGGGGATTTAAGAAAGGGCTTGCGAGCTGGGTGGGGGGTGGGGGGTGGCGCAGGTGGTGGTGGGTGGTGCATGTAGGGGAACACAGGGGCAGTGGAACCCTATACTTTGCTAATGTGGCCGGAAGACCCCTCATCCTCTTCCTGCCCCGAAGTAAAGTAAAAAAAAAGTTAAAAAGACTTACCTCTTTCTGCCTCTTCTGATCCTGGCTTTTCTTCCCACTAGGTTGACTTTGCTGGAAAGCCATAATGGTTACCCCACTCAAATTCACAGCGAAAATAGCAGTCAGGTGCTAATGACATCATCAGAAGCTAATTTACATATTTAAAGGAGGCTGCAGCCTGCTCCAAAGAGCAGATTTAAATTGAAGACAGTGGGAAGAGAGGGGATCTCAGAGAGTAGGTTTTCCTGGGGATTTTTGCTGCCCATGAGACTGGTTTCCAGCTAGCGGATAGGGTTAAAATAGCCCCAAAGTGTGAATTTTTAATCTGGATGCATAATATCCTATGATCACGCTCACTATTTAGGATTGGCCGGGAATTTATTTATGGCTTGTGACAAACTGCTTCTACCAGAACATCCAAGCCCATCAGTTCAAGTACCAATAGCCATGACACTGCCCATAGTTAACAATGAGGGAAAAAGTTTAGCTTCAATAATAGATTACCCTGATTATTTATTGGAATTTATATATTTTCAAACTGTCACAACATTATTACCTGTAATCTACAAAACGGAGTCTTCGATTACAAAAAAAAGTGCACACTATAGCAGAGCATCATATAAACCATCATCTGGTGATAGAGTTCATCATTCATGTATATGGGAATAATTTTCAGTTTATAAGCATTGAAAGAAGTTTTTTTTAAAACAGTAAATAGTTTTTTTTATCACTGCACCACTTTATTTCTACAGTCTACTAAATTAGGCTGATAATTCATTTTAATTTATGAAACTGGCCTTTGATTTACAATGCATGATTCAAAATAGGATATATTTTGTTAGAATTCAACCAGGACAAGATGGGCAGTTGAACAAATTAAGGATGGGGACTATGTCAATTGTGATTCACTTCATGAGATCTGAAACCATCGTTGACCTGCAATATTATATTACAGAATCATAGAAATTTACAACACAGAAGGAGACCATTCGGCCCATCGTCTCCACGCCGGCCAACAAGGAGCCAACCAGCCTAATCCCACTTTCCAGCTCTTGGTACACAGCCTTATAGGTTCTGGCACTTGGCGCATATCCAAATAATTTGTAAATGTTATGAGTTTTTCCGCCTCTTCCACCCTTTCAGGCTGCGAGTTCCAGAACCTCACCGCCCCCGGGTGAAAGAATTTCCCCTTGAATCCCCTCTAAACCTCCTGCGCCTGACCCTAAATCTAAGCCCCCTTGTTATGGATCTCCCAATCAAGGGGAATAGGGCCTTCCTTCCACTCCATCTAGACGCCTCAGTTTTATACACTTCCATTTGGTCTTCCCTCAGCCTCCTCTGTTCCAAAACAAAACAACCCTAGCTCAGCCAATCTTTCCTCATAACTAAAATTCTCCAGTCCAGGCAAGATCCTCATAAATCTCCTCTGTACCCTCTCTAGTGCAGTCACATCTTTCCTATAATGCGGACCAGAACTGCATGCAGTACTTCAGCGTGGTCTAACTAGCATTGCATACAGTTCCAGAATAACCTCCCATTTCTTATATTCCATGCCTTAGCTAATAAAGACAAGTATGCCTTCTTGACCACCTTATCTACTTGTCCAGCCACTTTCAGGGACCTGTGGACATACACTTCAAGGTCCCTCTGTGCCTCTACACTTCTCAGTATCCTACCATTTACTGTGTATTCCCTTGCCTTGTTAGCCTTCCCCAAATCTATTACCTCACACTTCTCCAGATTGAACTCCATTTGTCACTGTTTGCTCACCTGACAAGTCCGTTAGTATATTCCTGCAGTCTACAACTTTATCCTTCATTATCAACCACATGGCCAATTTTTGTATCAGCTGCAAACTTCTTAATCATTACCCCTACATTCAAGACAAAATCACTAATATCACAAAAAGCAAGGGATCTAGCACTGAGCCCTACGGAATCCCACTGGAAACAGCCTTCCTGTCACAAAAACACCTATCAACTATTACCCTTTGCTTGCTGCCTTTTAGCCAATTTTGGATCCATCTTGCCACTTTGCCTTGAAACCCAATGTTTTTACTTTCATGACCAGTCTGTCATGTGGGATCTTATCAAAAGCCTTGCTAAAATCCATAGACTACATCAAATGCACTACCTTTATTGACCCTCTTTGTTACTTCTTAAAAAGATTCAATCATGTTGATCAGACATGATCTTCCCTCAACAAATCCATGCTGACTGGTCAGAGCCTCCGCTATTTCTTCTCTTGATTCCCAACACCTAGGATACATGTCGTCCAGGCCTGGGGATTTATCAATTTTCAAAGATGGTAAACCGCTGAATACATCCTCTCTCACTATGTTAATTTCATCTAACATTTCACACTCCTCCTCTCTGATTGCAGTGTCGGTATCGTCCCTTTCTTCTGTGAAAACAGATGTAAAGCATTCATTAAGAACCATACCAATGTCCTCTGCCACCACACATTGGTTATTCTTATGGTCCCTAGTAGGCCCTTCTCTTCCTTTAGTTATCTTCTTGGTCTTTATGTAATTATAAAAGAACTCTGAGTTTTCCTTGATTTTACTTGCTTTCATGCCCTCTCTTTGCTTTCCTTATTTCCTTTTTGATTTGTCGTAAAATTATGAAATAATAATAATCCATTGTCAAAAGGCATCTGATGTCATGTCAGAGTTTAAAGAACTCCTGTCACAGAAAAGTACTTTTATCAAATGTGTTTTAAGTTAATTCCTACATATTTCTAAGACAATAAATTATCATTGATTGGATTACTATATTGTAGTAATAACATTACTTTTCTAGAAGTATAATTTTTATAAACCTGTTATTGTTACAAAAGTCTTTGATTGACGTGGATTGAACTCAACAGATTTCCTCAATTAATTCTGCCATCTAGGTTACATAAATACGCACATTTCTGCCATTAGATTTCTGGCTACAAGTAAGTGGCACAAGATGGAAACATTTTAAGTGTGGTTCGACTGCAATTAGGAGCAAAATGTTCAATGTACAACTAACTCTCCAGAGCTGTAAAAAAATCAGATGCCTTAAAGCATGTTGAAGTGTTGAACAATTTGTATTCGACACATGAACTGACCCCCAACCACAAGACTAACAAACCCATGTCTGAGTCACACAAATCAGCTTGTTAGGGGGAATAAACTTAAATTTAGCAAGTTACATTACAGAAGCATTCCTTGTTTTTTCCCCCCATTCTTGAGATGTGGATGGTATTGGCAAGGCAGCCATTTACTGCCCATCCCTGGCTACCGTGAGGTGATGGCAGGCCTTCTTGTGTTGTACGATTACATTTCAGAGTGATATCCCTTAAGATCTTAGTATGCTAATGAGCTAAGTACCAGATGTAGTCGTGTGATTACAAGCCAGAGTCACTCTGCAACTGTAACACCTAGGAGGTGGTTCTGTAAACAGTTTGCTCTGTACTATACAAAATAGTTTGGCTGTTAAGAAACCTGTTTGAGATCTTCAATGAACTGGAGTCAATGCATCTCATTTATGTTGCATCAGACAATATAAAGAACTCATTGCATGGTGGCTGCTGTGGTGAGAAGACAAAGTCTTAGTTGAAGACCACAGGTAAAACAGCTGTAAAAACTACCCTTCCACAGAAGAAAAGTTCAACAAAAATACTGGCCCAAAAAGTGGAAAGAAAGAAAGAAAGAAAGTACCTCCAGCTGTAGAAGACAGCACACAGGCTGCAAGTAAATCAGGTGAGTCATTGTGCCGACGGTTGAGGGATACTGGTTTTCAAAAAAACAAGCTTTGAAGTGCTTAGAAAGTTGTTTTTCTTTTGCAAAGGCCGCATTAAAAAAAGGGGAAGACGCGACTCCTCTCCCAGGCTGCTCGAGGTTGGTGGCATCGCAGGAGGCATACAATTGCAAAAAGCACGGGAAAACCATTATCGCAGCAGACTCTCTATTCACGCAGCCAAGGTTTTAAAAAAACTCATTAAACCACACAAGCGTGAAGGAGAGCCTCCATTCAAGCAGCCACAGCTATAAAAAAATACCATTAAACCACAAGCGTGAAGAACATAAACTAACTCGAGTACAAAAAAGCTACTGAACTGCCTACTGAACAGCTGTATAAACAGACAAACTTAAGTGCTGTAAGCAAGATAAACACAGAGCACTATCGAATACCTGCTCCTCTCAGTCCAAGCAGTTAGCCTAAACAACAGTTTCTTAAAGGAGAAACAGTGCAGAGTCATAGAACAAGCCTTAAATCAAGTTTTAAGCAAAAGAATAGCGGGAAGATGGATACCAAATTTCCAAGCATGAACTGGAAGGCCATGGATATCCTGAGTTCCAACTTTTCAAACAAAAATGCAGTTATGCTTCACAGACCAAGTGATTGCAGAACCAGAAAAACAGGCTCTAAATATACTGATAGCAGTTGGAAATCAGGGGTTACACAGAATCAAAACCTCTGGCTTATCTGAAGACCAGAAAGATCCCGCAAATGTATGGAAAGTGCTAGAAGATCAACTCTGATTAAGAGTGAATTTTAGAACTCACTGCCTGGAATTGATGTCCTACAGGCAACAACCACAGGAATCACCAGATCACTTCATCAGAAGGTACCATAGTAAGGGCAATGAATGCGATTTTTCAGAAACTGAGATGTCAGAGCGACTAATACAGCTGGTATTTGTCTCGACACCCATTGAAAAATTTCAGAAAGATCTCTTACGGAAAAGGAAAGGTCACAGCATTGATGTGCTGCTAGAAGATGGCAGGAAATACAAAGCACTTGTAGCTGGACAACAGCATCTGTAAGCACTAGGTACAGCCAACAGTATCGCCACCATAACCAGGTCAAAAAGAGCAAGCAAGCTGTGTGGTAAGGGTGGTTGGTCCCACTCACCACAATGTTGACCTGCATTTCAAGACCTGTGCAAGGCGGCGGTGCAAAAGGACACTGGGCCCACCTATGCAATAAATCTGGTTCCAAAGACACAGCCAGAAGTCACAGTAGGACACAAACAAACAGATGACAGGCGCAGTAACAGGGCAACAGTAGCAAGGAAAGCGCCAGTGACATGCTTAAGCACATGCCGATACATAAATTCCACAGCAAAACAAACCTGAGACAAGACTCAAAGAAGAGTGATTCTCAGCCAGAAGACCAGCAGGCGTTTCACATTGTGAACCTGACACATCATGTGGATGAAATCAAACAACTGGAAGCTTTTGCTATTAACATCATGTGCCCAAAGAAAGCTGGCAAACATACACTCAGGGTTAAGATTGACACATGCGCGAGTGCAAGTATCCTACCAATCCAAATCCTGAAGGATATGTACCGGAGTTAATGCGAAATCAATGATACAACCAACAACTGAAAAAGGCGGCACAGTGGCGCAGTGGTTAGCACCGCAGCCTCACAGCTCCAGCGACCCGGGTTCAATTCTGGGTACTGCCTGTGTGGAGTTTGCAAGTTCTCCCTGTGTCTGAGTGGGTTTTCTCCGGGTGCTCCGGTTTCCTCCCACAAGCCAAAAGACTTGCAGGTTGGTAGGTAAATTGGCCATTATAAATTGCCACTAGTATAGGTAGGTGGTAGGGAAATAGAGGGATATGTGGGGATGTGGTAGGAATATGGGATTAGTGTAGGATTAGTATAGATGGGTGGTTGATGGTCGGCACAGACTCGGTGGGCCGAAGGGCCTGTTTCAGTGCTGTATCTCTAAAACTAAAACTAAGGTATCTGCATACAACGTGTCACCCATCTCTTGCAGTGGCACACTGACAATGCAATGCAGTTATGGCAAGTCGGCATGGAAAGCACAAATATTCTACCTGGTAGTGGACCAGCAGTGTAAGGACTACCAGCATGTAAGGACCTCAACATCATAACTATCCACGAGGTCACCAAGCTATCAATTACAGCAGAAGAGACCAACAATCTCAGTTGTTCCAGGATCTCAGTGGTTCCAGTTTGGAAAGTATCTGCCCTTTTTCAGAGACGCCACACCAAGAGAAAGAAGATCCAAATTCAGATGGTGGAAGTTCTTTGTCAGCAGGAGGTATTTCCGCGCCCTCCAGCGACTCAGAAGAGATTGACGTTGTCACTACTGAGAAGCAAAGGTTGGCAGTAGGGAGCACTGCCAAGGGGAAATCTCCAAGGACGGGAAGCCACTCACAGACTCTCACCAGTATCAAATGTTGGAGTCTGGAAATCCAGCAACAGCACAACTATGCTGCGCCTTCACTTCTGCTCTCCAGAGAACCACCAGCACCACAACGAGCCAAAACGGACAGGTACCTCCATGAGACCACATACTCCTCCCCCAACAAGTCCTCGACCTTGAGCCCCAGGCCTTAAGACGTGGAGGAAGAGAGGTCATGCAATGTCCTGAAGAGGCAGCGGAGGAATGAGTTGAAGCATCAGCTGTTGGCTCTTTGAGATGAGGTGCTGGAACTTTTCATGAATGACAAGGCCTCAAAAAGTGTCATCTTGAGAAAAGCAACAGAGTGTATTAGCAGGCTGAAGGCAGAGTGACAGAAACTGAATACAGAAAGGGAGAAACCTCAGAAAAAACAGCAACAGCTGAGACACAAATTCTCTGAGCAAGAGTTGTCAAACCACTGAAACACTATGTGGACTCTTAAGCTTCTGCACATGTAAATTTCATAATCTCTATCCATGTGCAAATAATTTTGATGTTATCCAATGTGATAAGTTTTTACTTGTAGCATACGCGACTTAACTTAACTTTGGAAAGAAGGGGAATGTTGTATAATTGCCCTTAAGAGTGATGTCCCTTTAAGTTTTTAGTATGCTAATGAGCTAAGTACCAGTATGTAGTCATGGGAATACAGGCCAGAGTCACTCTGCAACTGTAACACCGAGAAGGTTCTGTAAATAGTTTGCTCTGTACTGTGTATAATACTTTAGCTGTAATAAAGCTGTTTGAGATTTTCAACAAACTAACTCCACGCATCTCATTTACGTTGCATCAGACAACACAAAGAACGCATTACATCCTGAACTGCTGCAAATTTTGCAGCAGTTTGATACAACAAAGTGGCTTGCAAGACCACTTCAGGGGGCAATTAAAATTTAACTCTGGAGTTAAATATTGGACAGACCAAGTAAAGACAGCAGCCTGATGGTCCGTCTTACTGGTAACAGCTTTTCATTCCCTTTTTTTTGTTTAAGTTGAATTCAAATTCTCAAACTGTCATGGCGGATGAGAACTTGCATTGTCCGGATTATAAGTTCAGGCCCCATGGATAACCAGTCCAATAACACAAACAATACACCAGCGTATGGGGCTGCAGTCAAATGGGGGAGGCGGTAAAAGATTTCATCTTTTTAAAGGGAGATAAAGGATTGTTTAATGTTACATGAGTGTATCCATGCAGCAGGACCAACGGCTGTGAGGAGCCTGTGAATGGGCTGATGACGAGCAAAAGTGAAGGCAGTGAAAGCTGCAAGCTAGGCGAAAACAGGCTTGAGCCATCCACCAAGTTTAAAAATTTTTTTTTTTTTAAGGGAGAGAGATTTAATTTTCTTCAAATCCTGAGCATAAATGAGAAAAAATAAACATTATGAGCAACACCAATGTAATCTTTCAGTAACTAAGTCAGTGATCTTGAACTATAAGGAAACATCTAAGGCTGATCCTCAAACTCAGATTCTGCTTGCATTCTCTGAGAGAAAGCCTTTTTTATGTCACATGTAAATAAGAAAATCTTACAAAAGCACAAGCTTCTGCCTCTTCCTCCCTTCCCAATTTCCTTCCTTACTTTCACAATGTGCTGATTTATGCTGTAACGTGTTTCCGTGGTTGCCCAAAAGTACCTCACAAATCAGCCATTCCTAATTTGAAAGCCTGAAGATAGCATAAATTATTCAGCCATGGTGGCATCACAGTTGAGCCCAGTCCAGTCTTCACCGAACATCCACGTTTATCTATTTTCCAGTTACTGGATAGCAGTTAAACGCAGCAGCCCCAGCTTATTTTTCCACGCTCTCACTCAGGGGTGTTGAGGCCAGTTACAGTGCCCCACCCAAGTTGAGATCAGTGTTATGACCAGGTGAGAGAGGGGTCTGGGTTCCCTTTCAGCCTTCACCTGGTCTTACTTTAACAGGGTTTTATTTTTTAAACACACTGTTTTTAGCTCTCCCTTGATGAATCCTTATTCACCGCTTTCCCCTTATAAGGCAAAGAAACCAGCACACACACACACAGGTTTTCTCAGGTTTAAAGAAGATTGAAATTTTATGAAACTTAAACTTAAAAACTCTAATAAAGTTAATGTCTATGGATACACGTCACGCCCCATGCTAGCATGCATATGCAATATGCACATGCAAATAGAGAGCAGAAGAAAAATAAAGTGGAAAGGTTTGAGGCAATATCTGAAGAGTTTTCGGTTATGGGTCTTCGAGTTCACTGTATTGTCCTTGATCGTAGGTAGAGTCTTGCTTCTTGTTGAGGCCCAGTATTCTTCTTAAACCTTTTTCACTGTAGGAGACTTTTCTCTCTTGGGATTAACCTGTCTTCTATGGATTCCGAAGCTGGTGAGAAAGAGATGGGAGCAGACAGGAGAGAGATGTTCTCAGTCCAGGAGCCAAACTGCCTTCTGCCAGTTCAAACACTGTCTCTACAATTTAAGACTCCCCAAGTTGGCCAGCAGGGTGGTCACATGACTGACTGGTTTGACCAAATCTGTTGTGTGTGTTGTATGGGAGCAAGGGATAGCTCCTTTGTTCCAACACTGTCTTCTAACATGCAAAAATGCCTTTCTGGCCAGAGGCCTGGCAATTCCTTTTAACAGGCCTTCTCGTCTTCCCAGCAACAATTTGAAATTTAATGTCAATGTGGCGAAATTAATGTGTCTCATTCTTGGCAGGTGGTGGCCTGCATGACATCAGTTAAGTCCAAAGCAAACAACCACCTTTCTTTTTAAAGTGCAATATCTTTCTATAAAATAAACTATTCTCCTGGAAGGTTTTTCCCCCATATTACTGGCTTCTAAATCTGCTACAGACATACTGACAAAAGGAATACAGTCTTTGTGAGCGAGTGAGCTACAAATTGCTCTTAGAAAATGAAATGTTACCACAGCTAACTGTACAAGGTGGACAAGAATTCATCGAGGGAAAACGAATCCCACGTGCTCCTTTCATTGTATTGCAGAATTCTCTTTCCTTTTCTCCTTGAATAACTTTGCTATTTTATAGTCTTGGAACCTATGTACTTCAGCCAAGTTGTCTGGTTGCTGCTAAGAATTCAGAAAATAATTTTATCACCAAGGACCAATACTTTCTAGATAATGTTTGTCTGAATAGAATGCACTGAAGTATGCCAAAAGAAATAGTCACAGAAGCACAGCTGTTGTTGCATAAATTGGGCAAAGC
The DNA here is from genome assembly GCF_036365525.1 of Heterodontus francisci. Classification (NCBI taxonomy): domain Eukaryota; kingdom Metazoa; phylum Chordata; class Chondrichthyes; order Heterodontiformes; family Heterodontidae; genus Heterodontus; species Heterodontus francisci. The sequence continues at coordinate 82,713,969 of NC_090373.1, forward strand.
TTATTGAACAAAAGTGTAACAACTGGAAAATGGCTGTGATTCCAATCTTTAAAAGAAAAAAATCTGAATTATGCATCTGAGGATTATGGGAATGCTATCTTAACAGGTACAATAGATAAAATATTGTTTTCTAGTCTAAACTAAAGCCAAAAGCACCTAGGAAGAATAAGATCAATAAATCCAAGTCAAGCATGGGTTTTGTGAAAAAAGGTAGCTCAGAACAAGTTTATTGAATTCTCGAAGGATGTAACAATTTTAGGCATTGAGGATAAGGTGGCCGATGTTAGCCATCTTTAATTCTAAGGAAGCACTTTGTAAGATCCCTTGGAAGAAACTAATAGGTAATACTGCTCTGGCTAAGATCAGCTAACCCAGCACACAATGGGGATCAAATATGGAATTATCTGGCCTGTACAGCTCAGTGTTAAGCCATCAGGAAAGTTTACGGTAATTGTTTGAATTGAGCAATTGTGTCTTGGCAGTCACCCAACCCAACACCTGGAATACTTCTTGTTCAAAATGTGAATAAGGATACAAAGTAAAAAGACAGTTCCTTTGTTGATATCAAATGTCAATGATTTCTTGTGTGGTGGGGTAGGGAAATCATAAAAGAAAGTTTAATATAAAAAGGGTTTAAGATTTTGCTACACCCATGCAAAAAGAAAACCTGTTCCATGCCAAAGCATTCCAAAAGGAGCCAGGCAATTGAATGGCAAATGGCACTTGGGATTGAGAATTTGAAGACAATGCATGTTTTTGCTCAAAATTTGGCACACTGAGCCTATTAATTGAAAGGAAACAAGAGTAACATATTGGGGTGATTGCTGATTACATTGTGACTGTAATTCAAAGACTAATAATGGTAAGGTGCAAATATAATGGGGGAAATAATCTTGCTCACCTCTAAAAGCATTCATGGAAAATACATTGTTTTTTTTCTGAAACACAGTGCTGTTGTTGTGTAGAAAGATGTGGTAGCCAATTTGTGTATTGAAAAGTCTCAACCAAAAATTAGATAAATAGACAGTTGATCTGCTCTGGTGCTGTGGGCTGAGGGGTGAATGTTGTCTTGAGCACCTGGTCTTCTTCAAAAAAAAAGTACCAAGAGATCTCTTACATGCACCTGAACAGGCAGAGTTGCATTTGTATGTGTCATCTGAATAACACCACCTCTGACAACACATAATCCCTTCAATACCGCAGAGGTGTCAGTCCCGATCATATGCAACAATTCCTGGACTGCGATTTGAATCCACAACTTTCTGACTCTACTGTAGTCAAGAGAGGCATGAGTACTAACACTGAGCCAAGACTGATACACACATACAAAATAATTCTGAAATAGTAGTAATTGGATAAGTTTATATGTCTCTATTAATAGATGAAAATTCTACAAAGCTCGAAGTAACATTTTTGCAAAGCAATGGATGATTCCTACATTAGAAATGAAAGAACCAAAAAGATTCTTCCAATTTCCCCATCTCAGTCATGTCCACCATTAGATACTGAAGTTAATTTTAAGTTAAATTCATCTGACATAGAAACTTTTTTTCCCCCCATTACATTGAACTATGCGTTCTTCTCACCAGGTGAAATTTCACTGTACAATTTTAATGTTCACTTTTGTTCTTCTGTCCCCTTTATCCAGTGCTGAACTTCCATATAATACTGATGTGGTGATACTTGCTTAAAAGTGTTTTGAAAGCAAATTACAAGCAATGACCCAAATAAAATCAAAAGTATTCCTAAAATAATGAAAAGATAACATCCTGCTTTATAGCAGTTAATACAACTTCAATCACCTCAATTCTGAATATAATGTACACGAAATAGTTCAGTACAAATTCATGGAGAACAGTGCATTGCCTAAAGCATATTCATTAAATAAATGGACATCTTTATGCAAACAAACTTTTAATCTTAATAGATCCAATTAAAGAGTTTGAGCGGAAGTGAAAGTTAACATCCCATAGTACGATGTGAGGAATGAATATGTTGCGCGTTGGAAGCAGTTGGGGCTTTGGGGGTGACCCTCCATGGGGCACACTGTGCCCCATCAGGAGGGACCCACACCCCAGCCTGCAAGAAGACCACCTGGTTTTACCAGGCCGAAGTCTTGGGGCCTTTGCCATCCGGCTACTGGGAGGAGAACCTTAAGTGGCAGTTAATTGGCCACTTAAGGGCCTTGAGTGGCCTGGGGCAGGCAGGCCATTTCTCGCCACCGCCGCCCTGTGTAAAATTGCGCCCTCCATCACCAACCCACTCGTTGGAGTGCTGTAAAATTCCTTTGGTTCCTCTTCTACAATAGCAAGTTGCTCCACTTCAGTCAAGCCAAAGAACAGCAAGCTTGATCCATATGCAAATTCTCCTCTTCCCTTACTATTAATCTGGAACTGTTAGACACAAGTTTTATTGCTTGTAAGCAAAATTTCTTCCAGTTCCAGTAAACTCCAAACTCCAAGATGTTCTCAAGATGGACAGGTGTCCTGTAATCTGCAAGACTGAATCATTCACTAAGGATCCAAAGACAGATAAAACAAATTCAAAATGTAAATAGCTCATTTTAATAGGCAATAGTTTCCCACAACAGAATAGCATAACAGTATACTGTTTCAGTGAGATATCTTGTATATGCTTATAGACAAAAATGAAAAATGAAGCATGGAAATCTATTGACCAAAACAAAAATGGCTATTTGTCTTTCAACAACCATTAATTTAGTGGGCTCCTTTTTTTTTTAAGCTCAGAGCTGTCGTTGCCAATGACACCGAGGACCCCAAATGCTCAGGTGCTGGCCACGTAACTCCTGTAAATATTTTGGCTTCACACCAGTTTTAGTTTTATTTTAGGATTGTTTGACCATTTCTCCATGGAAAGGATTTGACGAGTTGCATTTATGTATTGCATTTTTACAGCAAAGTGTATTCATGCAAACTTTTATTCCTTAAAAAACACCAAGATGAAAGGAGACTAAAATATCAATGAGTTAGGTCTTGAACTTATTTCCACAAAGACGAAAAATAATCAGTTCATTGGGTTGCCCCAATGACAGATAAACATCTTACACACCCTTGTTTTGGAAGGACTCTAGTACTGGCTGCTCAGCAGGAATTGCAGGTATCATCCTGCCATCTGGTTCTGAGTGCAGGGGGATAAAGTAGAGGCAGGAACACACACCAACAGTCCAATTTTAAAACAGAAAGCTGTAGGCTTTAGTTTGGTTAGTAAAAGTGAAAAGGTGAATTCTAGCTCAGGATAATTACAACAACATTGTTTTGCGGAGATCCTGCAGTGCTCAATTATACAGAGAAATTGACTATTGTGTTTTAATTCAAGATATGGAGATGAACCATGGCTAATGTATAACGCATTTGCTAAGAAATTTTCAGCTTAGGTCAGAATATCTATAAACAGTTACAATTAACCAATTTGCAAGTTTCTGTAATATAACCCACATAATCATTAATTTAGTTGAAACAAAAACATGTTTACTGCACAAGTAATTAGATTTCTGTGATGCTGTGTCTAGGTGATACTGAGCAATGAGTTCATTATATTTAGAATGCTGAGTTTCAAAACAATGTATTAAGGTAGCTACATTTCAGTTTGCATCAGGGATCCATTAGTGGAACCATTTTGCTACTTTAGAATTGGAAGACCATGTTTGTATCAGAAATGCACTTTTCTGGAGTTGTCTGAACTGCATCAGGGGATCATGTCACTCTGAAGCAGAATTGTGTCAATGAAGCCACTGTTACGAAATTGCCTCTGTGTTTTGTTAAATATTTTTTGAGGATTAATTTTTGAAAAATTGAAGAAATGTTAAACTTTGGGGTTTTCAAAGGGGGTCTTGTAAAGGCCTCTTGACGTTGAAAAACAGTCCCTGGAAATGTTTTTAAAAGGCGCACTGAGAGGCCTTATGAGAAAAACAAGCCTTTCTGGGAAACCACCTGGCTTCCAGCAACAACACGCTTTTCCCAGAAACCACCTGACTTCCAGCTCATTAAACAACAGAGAACTTTGGACACCTGGAGAAGTTGTTTACAAAGAAGTGACAGGTCAATACTAATGGAGGTCAAAAGGTTGACCTCCTGTTGTCGGTTTTGCTTTTGAATTGTTTTGAGTTGGGGTTGAACTGTATAAAAAGGAAGAGAACTTCCAAGGAGAGAAAAGAATTACCAAGGGAGGAGAGAAGACCACAACCCGGCTCAGCTTTCCAGCACCTCTCTAAAAGACCCAGAGAAGTCTTGTGTGACAACTCATCTCATCTCCTGTCTTTGAAGAAAAGACTGCTAAATTAATTCTCAATGCCACCTGAAAAGAACTGTTCTAAAATATCCCAGTGACCCGTCTATGTGTATTCGGAGGCCAGACTGTATGCCAGTTTTGGAACACAACATATCTCATCTGCTGTTCCTTCAAGAATGAGCAAGTATTCAGCCCAGGTATTCTTTTTGTCTGTAATAGAGCTCTCAAAACAAAAATCCCTTTATTTTTCCAGTTAACTGGTGTATATGTGTGTGTGTGTGAAGGACTAAAGTAAAAAGGGAACTTACATATTTCAATCTGTGTGTTTATGCTTTACTTCATTGCTGGTTAAGACTTGTTTTATAATAAACTGATAATTTTGGTGTTTATTAAAGAAACCTGGTTGGTGTGTTTTATTCTGGAATAAAAATAGAGTCTATGATTGACTGTTTCAGTAAGTGGGAAAAAATGTTAACTTATGTTGTGACCCCGTGGAGAAGTGGAACTAGAATAAACAGTGCACTCCTCAGGCCTTGGTCGTAACATACAATTAAGCCTGGCAGAGTCATAGAGTTATGCAGCACAGAAACAGGCCCTTCGGCCCATCGTCTCTGTGCCGGCCATCAAGTACCTAACTATTCTCATCCCATTTTCCAGCACTTGGCTCAGTTTAGTTCTTTAGCACTTTTCCTCCTCTCATCCTAATGTAATAGACCAGTTGTAGTATGAATACCATTTTCCGACAGCTATCTCTATAAAGTGACACAGGATTAGCAGATTTGAGTTGTGCTGCTGCCTCACACAATTCTTTTTCTCAGAGACAACTGGAGCACTGTACATCATCTTAAACCCACGTGCAAAGCTTCAGTCACTGACTTCCATTTTTAATCCTTTTAAGTAAAGAAAAAGCAAACATACAGTCCACTGAAGGTGATCACAATCTGCTTGCTTTTGATGCAACCTTTTGGCCCTTAAGCTGAGTTATCCTCAAGATTTTACATCACAACAATGCAGGTAGTAAAACCGGCTTTCAGTTTTTCACAGGATTCAGCTGCATGAAGTGAAAATCATTACTTTCACAGAATCACAGAATAATACAGTGCAGAAGAGGCCCTTCAGCCCATCGAGTCTGCACCGATGTATTAAAGACACCTGACCTGTCTACCTAATCCCATTTGCCAGCACTTGGCCCATAGCCTTGAATGTTATGACGTGCCAAGTGCTCATTCAGGTACATTTTAAAGGATGTGAGGCAACCCGCCTCTACCACCCTCCCAGGCAGTGCATTCCAGACTGTCACCACCCTCTGGGTAAAAAAGTTCTTCCTCAAATCCCCCTTAAACCTCCTGCCCCTCACCTTAAACTTGTGTCCCCTCGTAACTGACCCTTCAACTAAGGGGAACAGCTGCTCCCTATCCACTCTGTCCATGCCCCTTATAATCTTGTACACCTCGATCAGGTCACCCCTCAGTCTTCTCTGCTCCAGTGAAAACAACCCAAGCCTATCCAACCTCTCTTCACAGCTTAAATGTTCCATCCCAGGCACCATCCTGGTGAATCGCCTCTGCACCCCCTCCAGTGCAATTACATCCTTCCTATAATGTGGCGACCAGAATTGCACACAGTACTCCAGCTGTGGCCTTACCAAAGTTCTGTACAACTCCAACATGACCTCCATGCTTTTGTAATCTATGCCTCGATTGATAAAGGCAAGTGTCCCATATGCCTTTTTCACCACCCTATTAACCTGCACTTCTGCCTTCGGAGATCTATGGACAAACACGCTAAGGTCCCTTTGTTCCTTGGAACTTCCCAGTGTCGGGCCATTCATTGAATTCTTCCGTGTCACATTACTCCTTCCAAAGTGCATCACCTCACATTTTTCTGGGTTAAATTCCATCTGCCACTTTTCTGCCCATTTGACCATCCCGTCTATATCTTCCTGTAACCCAAGACACCCAACCTCACTGTTAACCACTCGGCCAATCTTTGTGTCATCCATGAACTTACTGATCCTACCGCCCAAATAGTCATCTATGTTGTTTATATAAATGACAAACAATAGGGGACCCAGCACAGATCCCTGTGGCACGCCACTGGACACTGGCTTCCAGTCACTAAAACAGCCATCTGTTATCACTCTCTGTCTCCTACAGCTAAGTCAATTTTGAATCCACCTTATCAAGTTACCCTGTATCCCATGTGCATTTGCTTTCTTGATAAGTCTTCCATGTGGGACCTTGTCAAAGGCTTTGCTGAAATCCATGCAAACAACTTTCGGTAGCTTCACTGCCAATGAAGGCCAACCTTGATGCTTAGAAATTGAAAGGTCAGACAACCATGCAACGCGTACCAGCCACTTTGGAGCAAGACACTTGTATTAATTTGGACTGTAATGATTAACTGCTTAGAAATTATTAAGACAGCTGGAATATGTATGAGTGACTGCTAAGTAAATGTTTGGTATTGCCATTCACATTCTGGTCTATAGCAAAACTAAAACTGAAACATTGAATCTTCATGTGCTGGCACATGTAACTATTGACTAATGAGAAGAGGCTTATTCAGTGAACTCCAGAATACTACCAACTTTTATGATGGTATAGCATCAAAATATCCAAACATTTCAGCTACTAAAAGAATGCTTGGTATTGCCTTAACATTTGACTCACCCAGTCATTTTTCCCTTTCCATTCATTTTTTGTCAAATTCCCAGGGGTGTAAATTCACAATTTGAACATTAGTTAAACCAGGAATCAGCACGGAGACTGTTTTGATCCTAAAATATACATGAACGACAACATCAATCACAGAACTACAGAAACTCTCAGCATTGAAGGCAGCTATTTACCCCATCGTGCCTGTGCTGCATTTTTGAAATGCCAGTTGTGTTTAGTCCCACATCCCTGCTTTTGGTTTATAACCCTGTAATTTCCTCTTTCTCAAGCATCAATACAACTCACTTTAAAAAAATCTTAATGGAATCAGCTTCCAACAGCTTTTCAGATCAAGCATTCCAGATCACGACATCTCACAGTGAAAGAAGTTTTCCTCATGATTTTAAATCTAAGGCCTCAGAAATTGTCCTGGACTGCTGGAGGTAGGGATTGGGAGTAAGTGCTGTCCAGAGGGCAATAAAATTTGATTAAAGGGAAGATTGTACACAGTCTGTGGAAGGATTGAGCTTGATGTGACAAATTGCCTTTTCTCACTTAATGTTTTATTTATTTATTTAGAGATACAGCACAACCTAATATTGATTTTCTTGTTTGCAAGAGGACATGAAGACTCATATTTGTCTCAGCAAGAAAAAACATTTACCTTTCTTCCTATTAGGAATTGCCCATTTAAGAAATCTAATCTTTCCCATTAATACAATATGAGGAGATGCAAATTAAGATAAACTTCTTTTGAAGGTGAATCAGTCTAGATATTATACAATATGGTTTCAAATCATGCTTTATCTCACAACATGCTTCTCCAAGACAAATTCTTGGACTACACTTTTTCAAACCTGAGTACTTGACAGTCTAACAGATAACTGTTTTTGACTGGTAACAAATAGCAACCAACAGAGTTATGTCTTCACAGATACAGTGAATCTAAGTCAATGTGTATGTGAGAAGGCCAATTAATGAAGGTATGCCCTCATTCTGAAAATGATTCCACTTTTGCTTAGAAGGCAGGAAAATAAACTGGCAGCAACTCAGCCATTAAGGCAAGCATGCAGATGGAAACTTTGCTGTTATAATCTAGGAAGCTGCTAACTCCACACATTTATTAAACTCCTGACTCTGGCAACAGATTATAGCAGAGAGATGAACATAACACTTTAAACACTATACACAAGCCAAATGCGTTTATTAATAAAATGCATATAGTTGAAAATGGTCAATGAAATGGAAAAAAACCTTGAATATTGAGTTATATTTTTCGACTCAAGTTTTACCTTTGGCGTCAGAATCAAGCAGCCCCTTGTTAGATTTGTACAAGATGAATGCAACGTTTTATCAACATGATTTCAATAATAACTTCATATCACTAGGGTGAATTTTGTAATTTTCAATACCTGCCATCTTTGTGGCCAGAGTTGCTGATTTACTGTCAATTAGTCCCACATTAAGAGGTCCGTTTGTATTAGTAATTGGGAAATGAATTTCATACAAGGCTCTTACAGCCAGTGACAGAGGAATGTTCTTAGACCACTTGGGTTGTGTTTGAAACCAGGTTCCAAAGGTGAAGGTACAACAAGATATCTGCAGTGTAACCAGTAGCCCCTTGCCAACATTTGCTTTCTGATGGTTCCTGAACAGCTTTTGCAAAACAAAAGAAAGGAGAAATGCACTTCTTTGCAAATTAAAATATTTTAAAGGATACCTGTGAAATACAACTCAAGTCAATGTTTTGGTATATTTAGAATATTTCAAGAAACAGTAATTATTTGTGAAATGTCCCTATTTTGACTTGCAAAGTGGTGGGTTGACCAGGCTGTAACCTCATCCCTTACCCAAGTTTGCTCCACACAACTGGAGAGTTCTCGCCACACAGAGATTTAAATCAATACAACATGAACATAGCAGGGGCATATATACTTTAAAAAAACACACACATTAATTTTCTGAGATGGCCTTCATGTCCTTATAGCGATCACATAATGAAATGTGTTCTGCTCTGCAAACAAACGGTATAGAATTGTACAATCTACATAGCAGAAAAACAATCTGTCATTAGAAATGGAAAGAGACCATCTAGCAAATATAGTTATTCAGATAGTGGAGAAATTAAAATGTTGCAAATTTTTTCTTGAAACTGAAAATATTTTAACAATCCACTGGACTCGTGGCCCTCACAATTCAGAGCAAGGTATAAGGGAACAAATGAATGTTTTAGCTTCCAGCCTGAGCGAGAGGTTAGAAAATCAGTCTAATAAACATCGACCTTCACAGAGCTGTATGTCCAATTCCTAACTCTTACAACAGAGCTTACAAATGCATAATCAATAATCCATGAAATCAGTTCCTTAAAAGTTGCAGAAGTCGCATGGGGTTACTGTAAAAGGAACAGTGTATACAGAATTTGAAATCAACTCCTCTGAATGAAAGAATCCTGGATAACGAATTCTTTGCTTGCATTGGATAATCTGGTAAGGAATTTTCACATCCTTATGCATAACAGAAATAATTGTTCTGCTTCAACAGGTTAACCAGTACTCACAAGGGCTCAAATCATAAAACCCAATCAATAGATCGATTATTTTATTACAGTGAGCATACACACCAAAAAAATCAGAGTTTACTAGTCGCTAAAAATGCAGACAAAAGGGTAGTGTTTTATGTGACAAAAAGCCATCAATGATGGACTAATTGCTTCCTCCTGACAATATTGCACATCTTTTACATTAACATAAAGGATTACTGAAATGCAATTCCTGACATACCTTTTAGTAGGAGTAGGTGCTCCGGAGGACAAGACTGAGTGCGACACCACAGTATCATTCATGTTTGGCAAAGAACGTTGTTGGGGGCTACGAAGAACAAAATAAAAATAAATTTAAGAAAGAAGATTTAGATACTAGTCTTTTGCAGTTATGCACTAAAACCGATCTGTATTGACCAGCTCGAAACTTCAAGCATTAATGTACAAGTTGTTCCCTAATAAATTTTCAAGGAAGAATCATTAGTATCCATAGACATAAGATCTTCCAGCACAATTAGACAGTTCAATTATTTTTTAATCTCCCCTTGACTTAAAAAAGTAGTCTTTGATGCATTTAAGAGTAGTAATTTGGTGTTTTATTAATACAATTAAAATAGGTTAATCACAAACACCTTTAATGAGCTAAAGTAACCTGATTTGAAATCAATGAAAATTACTTTAAAAAAATTATACTGGAACATTTACTCATTTAATTGGTGTACACCAGTCAGTTTCTTAGTAAATCAAGTATTTTTAATATTTAGAAAGTTTTAAAATGTGTCTACTAGTGCTTGTGCACCTATAAAAACTCAATTTGACGAGCCTTTTCGAACGGTCACAATCAGCAAAAACTTGCCACACTAATTATTTTGACCTCAAGGCATGGCCAGTTTTATTGGTGGGGGTGCCATGTTTTTTAAGCCAGCATTAAAGATCCTGGAAACTCGATTAATGCTCAACATAATTTGAGCTTAAAATTCCTCAATCTTCTATGTTGGATTCACCAAAAAAACAATGCAAACTCAGAGACTCAAGACCATGGTATCACTTGGGAGTGCAGTCAGCCAGATTGAGGAGGTATTCCGAAAACCTTTTTGTATGCACAAAATGCACATGTAACGACAAACATTGGATGCAAATCTTTAAAAAAAACTATCAGGTAGCAGAAAGGTCTTTCTGGGAATTGCTAAGCCTCATTTTTAATGGTTTACTGTTGGCAAAAAAAATCATAGGTATATACGCTCCTCTGATATTCACGCTCGAGTACTCATGCACAAAGCTACACTTTGGCTCACAGACAGCAAATTAGAACAGGCATCATAATCAAGACTGATGGCCCTGCATCACCCAAAGCAGGTAGTGGTCTCAAGCCAGTAACTGTAATTTAAGAGTACCACAGACTGTAAAATAGAAGGGCTCATCCAAATACATTCACATTCAATAATAGATGGAAGTGTCTAAACTATTATTTTACTAAATGTTACTTTGCAAAGTCTGGTAATTTTATTTATTCAATGTTTAGTTAGAGCCAAATGTTAATAAACAAAGAACAGAGAACAGTACAGCACAGGAACAGGCCATTCGGCCCTCCAAGCCTGCGCCGATCTTGATGCCTGTCTAAATTAAAACCTTCTGCACTTCCGGGGACTGTATCCCTCTATTCCCATCCTATTCATGCATTTGTCAAGATGCCTCTTAAACGTCGCTATCGTACCTGCTTCCACCACCTCCCCCGGCAGCAAGTTCCAGGCACTCACCACCCTCTGTGTAAAGAACTTGCCTCGCACATCCCCTCTAAACTTTGCCCCTCTCACCTTAAACCTATGTCCCCTAGTAACTGACTCTTCCACCCTGGGAAAAAGCTTCTGACTATCCACTCTGTCCATGCCACTCATAACTTTGTAAACCTCTATCATGTCGCCCCTCCACCTCCGTCGTTCCAGTGAATTCCAGTAAAAAGTGAAAACAGAAACCCAAATTAGTCAGTCACGAACCTACCACAGTGAAATAAAGCGCAAAAATCTCTGAATAAATCTGTTGATTTAATTGTAAATATGATTGATTTTTAAATATACCAGATTATAGACTTTAATTTGGCAAGGAGAACCTTCACTTACCCTCAGGAAGACTCTCAAGCTCTCATATCCAGGGACTTGTGCTAAAATTGGGAGAGCTGTCCCACAGATAAGTCAAGCAACAGCCTGGCATAGTCATACTCACCAAATCATATCTTTCAACCAACGTCCCAGACTCCTCCATCACCATCACTGGGTATGTCCTGTGCCAGCAGAGGTGGCAACACAGAGGTAGACAGTCAGGAGGGAATGACCCTGGGAGTCCTCAACATTGACTCTGGAACCCATGAAGTCTCATGGTATCAGTTCAAACATTGTCAATAAGGCCTCCTGCTAATTACCACCTTTTGCCTTCCCTCAGCTGATGAAACAGTGCTTCTCAACGTTTACCACCACCTGGAAGAAGCACTGAGGGTAGCAAGGGTACAGAATGTATTCTGGATGGGAGAACTTCAATCTCCATCACCATCGGTGACTCAGTACCACCACTACTGTCCGAGCTGACCAAGTCCGGAAGGACATAGCTGCCAGACTGTGCTTGTGGTGAGGGTACCAAAGCAAGAGGAAAAACATATTTGACCTCCTCCTCACCAATGTCCCTGTTGGAGATACATTGTCCATGACAGTAGGTAGGAATGACCACCACACAGTCCTTGTGGAGACAAAGTCTATCTTAAAACTGAGGATACGCTTATCATGTTGTGTGTTGCTACCACCATACTAAATGGGATAAATTCATCACAAATCTAGCAGCTCAACCCCGGGCATCCACAAGGCGTTATGGGTCATCAGTAACCACAGAATTGTATTGCACCACAATCTGTAACCTCAGAGACTGGCATATCCCTCACTCTGGCATTACCATCAAGCCAGGGGACCAACCCTGGTTCAATGAGGAGTGCAGGAGAGTGTGCCAGGAGCAGCATCAGTAGCATCTAAACATTAGGTGCCATCCTGGTGAAGCTACAACACAGGACTACACGCATGCTAAAAAGAGAAAACAATATGTTATAAACAGAGCTAAGTGATCCCACAATCAACAGATCAGATCAAATTCTGCAGTCTTGCCACATCCACTTGTGAATGGTGGAGGACAGTTAAACAACGAAGGAGGAGAAAAAGGCTCCACAAACATCCCCATCCTTAATAATGGCAGAGCCAGCATGCGAGTGCAAATGACAAGGCTGAAGCATTTGCAACCATCTTCAGTCAGTAGTACTGAGTGGATGATTCATCCCAGCCTCCTCCTGATGTGCCCACGATCACTGAAGCCAGTCTTCAGCCAATTCAATTCACTCTACGTGATATCCCAACAAAAGTGTTGAAGACTTGTGCTCCAGAACTAGCTGCACATCAAGCCAAGCTGTACAACTACCACAGTGTCATCCACCTGACAAAGTGGAAAATTGCCCAGTTACGTCTTGCCCACAAAAAGCAGGACAAATCAATCGGCCAATTACCGCCCCATCAGCCTACTCTCGATCATCAGCAAAGTGATGAAAGATGTCAGTGACAGTGCTATCAAACAGTACTTACTCAGCAAAGACCTGCTCACCAATGCTCAGCTTGGCTTCCGCCAGGACTATTCAGCTCCAGACCTGAGTACAGCCTTGGTCCAAACATGGACAGAAGAGCTGAATTCCAAAGCAAGAGTGACTTCCTTTGATATCAAGGCAGCATTTGACCGAGTGTGGTATCAAGGAACCCTCGTAAAATTGAAGCCAATGGAAATTGAGGGAAAACGCTCCACTGGTTGGAGTCATACTTAGCACAAAAGAAGATGGTTGTGGTTGATGGAGACCGATCACCTCAGCCCCAGAACATCACTGCAGGAGTTCCTCAGGGTACTGTCCTAGGCCCAACCATCTTCAGCTGCTTCTCCATCATAAGGTCAGAAGTGGGGATATTTATTGATGATTGCATAGTATTCAGTTTTAGTCACAACTCCTCAGGTAATGAAGCAGTCTGTGCCCGCAGGCAGCAAGACATTGGACAATATTCAGGCCTGGCTGATAAGTGGCAAGTATCATTCGCACCACACAAGTACCAGCCAATGCCCATTTCCAACAAGATGGAGTCTAACCACCTCCCCTTGACTATCATTGAATCTTTCACCAACAACAGCCTGGGTTCATCATTGGCCAGAAACTTAAGTGCACCAGCCACATGAATATTGTGGATATAAGAACAGGTCAGAGCCTGGTCATTCTGTAGTGAGTAACTCACCTCCTGTCTCCCCAAAGCGTGTCCACGATCTACAAGGCACAAGTCAGGAATGTGATGGAATACTTTACATGAGTCTGGATATGAGCAGCTCCAACAACACTCAAGAAGTTCGACACTGTGGGGCGGCACAGTGGCGCAGTGGTTAGCACCGCAGCCTCACAGCTCCAGGGACCCGGGTTCGATTCCGGGTACTGCCTGTGTGGAGTTTGCAAGTTCTCCCTGTGTCTGCGTGGGTTTTCTCCGGGTGCTCCGGTTTCCTCCCACAAGCCAAAAGACTTGCAGGTTGATAGGTAAATTGGCCATTATAAATTGTCACTAGTATAGGTAGGTGGTAGGGAATGTAGGGACAGGTGGGGATGTTTGGTAGGAATATGGGATTAGTGTAGGATTAGTATAAATGGGTGGTTGATGTTCGGCACAGACTCGGTGGGCCGAAGGGCCTGTTTCAGTGCTGTATCTCTAATCTAATCTAATCTACAATCCAGGACAAAGCAGGTCACCCGCCACCTTCAACATTCATTCCCTCCACCACTGGAACACCATGGCTGCAGTGAGCACCTCTACAAGATGCACTGCAGCAACTCGCCAATGCTTCTTCGACAACACCTTCCAAACCCAGGGCCACGACCACATAGAGGGACAAGGGGCAAATTTGATTATAATTGCTGGCGCTGGTAAACAACCCATCAGTCACCTGTTTTGTGCATTTGTGCATGCATGGAGATCCTGTATATGTCTCAGCAGAGTCCTGAATGGATCTGGAAGCAAAGAAATTCAGGACATGTGACTTTGACAACCACTGGTTACACACAGCCACCGGGTCCAGCAGGCATTCTTCTAGGAGGCTGCAGATGTCTGCCATCACCTGACCTGACCTGACCTTTGAGCCGACTGTCGTGCGACACACTGGTGTTCGGACCGGTGAAGAAAACTGATCCTCTGCCTGCAGACCCTGTTTCATGGGTTGCTCCGCCTGCGAGCTGCGCCTCTCTGCAGTGCAGTTACGGTTCCTAATCTCAGTCCTAATCTAAGGTCCAACATAAGACACATTAAGTAGCATCCATCCTTATGTGATAAAAGCAAACATCCAAGGTGTAGAAAGTAACCTCTAAAATGGACAAAGTAACTACTCAGCAAAAGTACTGTGAATAAACCCTTTCCTGAGCAGGTAAGATGGCAGCAGTGAGTATTTATTGAGATCTTTGCCCGAGATTGCTTCAGCCCCCTCAATTGCCTAATTTTCGCTGATGAGTTTCAGGAAGCCCAGGAAATTCATGGGCCCAATATTAAAGTGAAAACAGTGGACAGGATTTTATGCACCAGCTGCCGGGAGCAGCGGTGGGCAAAAAGAAGGCGACCCGCATGGGTCTTCCTCGCGACAGCCCACAATAATATGCTGCTCGGGGCCCACCCCATTAAGTGGAGGGGTGGGCTCTCTGACGCCAGCAACAGCGTCAGCTGCCTGTGTGGAGGTGCTGGCACCATTTTTAAAGCCCCGCTGGCTAATTTACATTTTTAAAGTTATAGCCCCCCCCGCTGTACTGATTAAAAATCTGCTGCCCCTTTCCCATCCTTTTAACAATAAAATTCATACTTGCCCCCTCCCACTTCCCCAAAACACCTGCCATCCACAACTGACCTTCTCCCCCACAAAACTGAACAAAGTGCACAGTTCCCCACTTTCCCACCACTGCGGCGCCTGCTTTCCTCAGATGGCAAAGTGAAGGCGCGCGAGTGTCAGCCGCCGCCCAGTAGATCGCAGTCCCACGATAAGATTGTAGTTAATTTTATTTAAATGTATGTATTCTGTTAATTTGAATATTTTAGTCCAGGTCCCGTCGCCCAGCAGTGGGGGGACCACCACAGAGCCTCGCCGCCTCCAGGTAGATCGGGCCTGGCCCTTCTGGTGCGGGCTTCGTGGCGGGCCGCTGCCAGAATGATCTTCCGGTCCCCCATCCCCTGCCACCGAACCTGACGTCGGGAGCTTTGTAAAATCCCGGCCAGTGAGTCAATATCATTCAAAGTGAGCAATTAGCATATGGAAATCAACATCCCACCTCTCCAAAAGGGGTTGTTCACAGACAGCCTAACGCGCTGTAGTGAAATGCGAAATGTTGGCGCTGACTTCCCAACACACTGTCAGTTTCACCAGTTTTATGCCCCCCATTCACACCCAAATCCATGCACTCTTCCAGATTAAAATGCAGCCTATTATTTCTAATATAATCCATGTGTCTGCAATGATTACAAGAAAAATAAGCAAGTTAAGTCAGCACATAAATTAAACAATACGGCTCTTGGAATTTGTCTCAACTCAGTGGCCTAGAACTTGTGGATCAGAATTAACGGAAAAAATGAACAGTGCATTTGTTGCAAAATACAAACAGTTTCCAAGGAAAGAGCAGTTAACAAAGCTAACTTCAAAAACACCGACCCAATTCATGCCTTTATGATCCAGTTAGTCCTCAGAATAGTATACTGTACCTGACTGTTTTTAAGTCCAAGCACCTACCCTGCGTCCTGCAGAGTTTATGTTTTTGATGGCCCAACTATAAAGGATGCCTACTGTGTCTGAAAGATTAAATGCTTCAACACTTGTCTATCTGCAACCTACAAAATAAAATAACCACTGCCTTGAAAGGAGCCACAGTTTAATTAACTTTTGTTCAAAAGCTACTGGCTGAATCAACAATTTTCCACAGGCAGAACAGAAATGTGGTTTCAAAGAACAAAGAACAGTACAGCACAGGAACAGGCCATTCGGCCCTCCAAGCCTGCGCCGATCTTGATGCCTGTCTAAACTAAAACCTTCTGCACTTCCGGGGACCGTATCCCTCTATTCCCATCCTATTCATGTATTTGTCAAGATGCCTCTTAAACGTCGCTATCGGACCTGCTTCCACCACCTCCCCCGGCAGCAAGTTCCAGGCACTCACGACCCTCTGTGTAAAGAACTTGCCTCGCACATCCCCTCTAAACTTTGCTCCTCTCACCTTAAACCTATGTCCCCTAGTAACTGACTCTTCCACCCTGGGAAAAAGATTCTGACTATCCACTCTGTCCATGCCGCTCATAACTTTGTAAACCTCTATCATATCGCCCCTCCATCTCCGTCGTTCCAGTGAAAACAATCCGAGTTTATCCAACCTCTCCTCATAGCTAATGCCCTCCAGACCAGGCAACATCCTGGGAAACCTCTTCTGTACCCTCTCCAAAGCCTCCACATCCTTCTGGTAGTGTGGCGACCAGAATTGCACGCAATATTCTAAGTGTGGCCTAACTAAAGTTCTGTACAGCTGCAGCATGACTTGCCAATTTTTATACTCTATGCCCCGAACGATGAAGGCAAGCATGCCGTATGCCTTCTTGACTACCTTATCCACCTGTGTTGCCAATTTCAGTGACCTGTGGACCTGTACGCCCAGATCTCTCTGCCTGTCAATACTCCTAAGGGTTCTGCCATTTACTGTATACGTCCCACCTGCATTAGACCTTCCAAAATGCATTACCTCACATTTGTCCGGATTAAACTCCATCTGCCATTTCTCAGCCCAAGTCTCCAACCGATCTATATCCTGCTGTATCCTCTGACAATCCTCATCACTATCCGCAACTCCACCAAACTTTGTGTCATCCGCAAACTTACTAATCAGACCAGCTACATTTTCCTCCAAATCATTTATATATACTACAAACAGCAAAGGTCCCAGCACTGATCCCCGCGGAACACCACTAGTCACATCCCTCCATTCAGAAAAGCACCCTTCCACTGCTACCCTCTGTCTTCTATGACTGAGCCAGTTCTGTATCCATCTTGCCAGCTCCCCTCTGATCCCGTGTGACTTCACCTTTTGTACCAGTCTGCCATGAGGGAGCTTGTCAAAGGCTTTACTGAAGTCCATATAGATAACATCCACTGCCCTTCCTTCATCAATCATCTTCGTCACTTCCTCAAAAAACTCAATCAAATTAGTGAGACATGACCGCCCCTTCACAAAACCATGCTGCCTCTCGCTAATAAGTTTGTTTGTTACCAAATGGGAGTAAATCCTGTCCCGAAGAATCCTCTCTAATAATTTCCCTACCACTGACGTAAGGCTCACCGGCCTATAATTTCCTGGATTATCCTTGCTACCCTTCTCAAACAAAGGAACAACATTGGCTATTCTCCAGCCCTCTGGGACCTCACCTGTAGCCAATGAGGATGCAAAGATTTCTGTCAAGGCCCCAGCAATTTCTTCCCTTGCCTCCCTCAGTATTCTAGGGTAGATCCCATCAGGCCCTGGGGACTTATCTACCTTAATGCTTTGCAAGACACCCAACACCTCCTCCTTTTTGATAATGAGATGACTGAGACTATCTACATTCCCTTCCCTAGGCTCATCATCCACCAAGTCCTTCTCTTTGGTGGATACTGATGCAAAGTACTCATTTAGCACCTCACCCATTTCCTCTGGCTCCACACATAGATTCCATTAATACTTAGTTTCCATTAATATGTAACGTTTCCAACAAAATTGTTTATATTTGTTCAAAGCTAAAGCATACATATACAAACTAAACTCTTTTTAACTGCTTTCTGGAAGGAATTTTATCATAAATTCCGATGGAAAGCAATCAACAAAGACCAGTATATGGTTTAGCTGATATCTGAATAGAAAGATACAACATAAAAACACTATGATTCCATCACAATCAATAATACCTGTCCCATCTCTGCAGTATCCTACCAAGGAGCTATTGCGGCAATAGCCATGGTTCAATGGTAGCACTCCCGCCTCTGATTCAGAAGGTTGTTGGTTCAAGCCCAACTCTAGAGACTTGAGCACATAATCCAAGCTGCACAGTCGAGATCCATCCGGCTTCTCAGGTGGATGCAAAGTCTCCCATTGCACTCTTTCTAAGCAGAGCAAGGGAGCTCTCCCCAGTGTCCTGGCCAACATTTATCCTTCAACCAACATCACTTTAAACTGTTTAACCACAAAATGGTCGTTTATCTCATTGATGTTTGTCGGACCTTGCTGTGTGCAGATTTGCAGCCATGTTTTCTACAATACAGCACTGACTACACTTCATAATTACTTTATTGACTGTAAAGTGTTTTGAGAGGTCCAGAGGTCATCAAAGTCACTAAGTAAATGCAAGTCTTTCTTTTTCTTCATAAAATCAGCTCCTGCGAAATGAAAGGCTGCTTTTTGGCTTAACAATCTTAAAATAGCTGCTCATCTTTAGTTCATTCAGAACTCCAATATTTCCAGGTCCTCACGATGAGACTGAATTATGTGAGCAGCAAGCCATTGCATTTATATCAAAAGCTAATTTCAGGGGTTTTGTAAAAGGAGAATAAGGATTTCAAAATGTTTTGCTCCTTTGGCCTTGAGAAGAGTCAAAAGTACCAAGTAGAGTCAGGTTCTCTATTCCTATTTTAACTGTTGAGTTCTGTGTACATTTATTTTCTGTTATAAGATAGTTGGTAGTTCAGCCTGAATGATATGGCTGGTCAGTGTAGCGTTTTTCCACCTTTCAGACAGATCAGTAGTATACAGAGGACATCCAATACTATACCAGGTATAGCCTAGAGGCAACAAGTAGATTGTTGCATTCTACTTCCAATTCACTCTAAGTTGTTTTTATCAGAGGCATGAACCTGCAGACAGAAGCAATATTTTGGGGTGAGCACAACTGAGAAATGTTGGGAGAATTTATCAATAACCATTGATTAATGATGTCAAAGTAAATACTGTTGAAGTTGAAAAAGATTTGGCAGGTGTGGGGGTCTTGGATTCAAATCTCAACATCTCCAACAACTGTACAGCAACAATTAGCAGGGCAAATGGAATGCTATATTTTATAGATAGAATTGTAAAATAAAGTCAGAGTAAGTTATGACCAAATGGTATAGTGCATCCAGTTTGGACTACTGAGGCATTCAAGCTCTAGTCATGGTTCAGAGGAGAGCCAGGAGACTGGTTCCAAGCATCACAGGATTGCAGAGACATGGAGAACATTGGGCTTTTCCTCATAATTAAGCGATTGGCAGAATAAGTTAGGATACTCGGGCACTCTGGTTGGTAGAGAAGAGAAGAAATGCCCTTCATTTTTAAGAGTACTAGAGAACCGAGTGGCTGTAGATGAAGGAAAGATATCAAATCTTTAGAGTAATTTCCCCATGAAAAACAACTGTAACCATAACTGGTGCTTCTCCATTCCAAATTCTTCCAGTAAGTTAATTCAGATCTGAAACTGGTGTAAACTGCAGCTATTGGTTTGAAGCTGGTACTGTACCAAAATAAGACAACCCAAGTTTCATGCAAAACCAGCAGTGTCCCAGCTACCTTTCCCAGAATAACCGGAAAATAGCAATGCAACTTTGGCTCTGATGAAAGGTCACAGACATTAAACGTTAATTCTGTTTCTCTCTCCACAGATGCTGCCAGATCTGCTGAATATTTCCAGCATTTTCTGTTTTGATTTGGCTTTAGAATTTTTAAAGTGTTTGTATACAACCTATACAACCTGTAAAATGCTAGTGGAAGCGGCCCGCCATGACCCACGACGTCGAGCAGGCCCTGCCGGATATTAGTGGCGGCGGCGAGGCCTCGGTGCAGCTCCCTTCATTAAATATTCAAATAATAATTAAAATGCAGATGAATTTACCTGCCGCCGCCGACCATCCCACACCAATTTTATGGCCACCAGCCACAATCCGCGTGCCTTCGGAACTCCATATAGAGTTCGGAGGTGAGACACTGGTGGGGAGGGGGGGGGGAAGGAATAAAATTATCAGGGCGGGGGGTGGAGGAAGCGAAGAAAACGTTTTTCACTGGCTGTGGGGATGGTGCGAAGGGCTTTAAGGTCAAAGGCAATAAAGTTTGGGGTGGAAAGGTTGTGAGCGAGAACTCACTTTTTTGAGGGATATGGAAACTGACTGCTTATTCATGGGGGGCGGCGGGTGGTAGGAGAGGAGATTGCTGTTGTCAACAGACCTTTATTTGAAGGCATTAACAAAATGGTTCCTTTAAACATTGAAATTTCATCTCAGGGATTGAAGCCCTTTAAAAATGGCACCCGACCCCGTTGCCGGGGATGCAGCAGCTGTACGTCCTCGGGGGCAACTGCTCTGCCCACTCCATTTAAATGAGTCCCCGCACCTAATATCACGGGGGCTCAGCGGCAGTTGCTGAATGCGGACAGGCCGCCAAATGCAAAGTGGTTGCCGTGAGGTGCGCGCACAAAGAAAATTCAGCCCAGAGTCTCTCTTCATAAATTAGAGCATCTCGTCTCAATCATCCCTGTCACAAATTTCTTTACCTTGTCAAAAGCATCAATGATCCTTTGAAGATGGGATGTCTAGAACTCTATAGAATATTGCAATGTGGTCTCACAAATTATCTACACAAAGTTTGAATTATAATCAAGTGGCCCCAAGTTACATTACAATACATTCGGGTTGATTACAACTTCAAATTGATTGGATATTTAATTGAACGGTTAGCAAGCACACTTAAGTGGTTTCGCTAAGGAACAGCTGCTACTTCTTCACATTTTTTTGCACTCATTATTCTTGTACCAATATGCAGCACTCAACAATCATCTACATTAAAATCTATTTAATACACCTCATTTCATCCATTTAATTGGTTCATTTTGTTTGTACTTTGTCAATTTTCTGTATTTTGGGGCCATGATTTTATTGCTGGGTCTTCAAAAGAAATGTGCATCGCCACTAATTTAAAATACAATAGAGGCATCTTGTAGTTCATTAGTTTGCTTCACCATTGTGTTGAAAAACCCTTTGGTGTGTGGTGGTCTGCAAGAAGGCTAGGCTTTTTAGACAAAGTGAGGGGCTTTTCAGGACAGAACATAAACAGCAAGGAAATCAATCACACCTTTGGACACAAGTCAATGCAAAGGCAGGCTGCAGAAGACCATAAAAGACAGGAGATGGCAGGGAAAGTGGTAGGACAGGATGCAGAGGGATAGAGGGATTATTTTCCTGAAGCAAGATGACCCAGCAAAGTGGGGGGCTGGGGTAGTTGGGGGGAGGGGAGGGGGGAAGTTAGTGGGGATGGACAGGGATAGCATTGCATTTGCCTTTTATTTTGCATCATTTTACAAATATAAGTTGCACTTAATAAACTACACAACTGCGGCGACTTGGGTGAGGAGGTATCAAAGTACCAGCAGTGAAACTGGAACTGTACCCTAGTCAGAGCCAGCATCACTAGGACAGGTAGGGAGAAAATTCGGGTTGTGCTGAAAAGTTATTTTTTTTTAAAAAAGACCTTACAAGCGCTGGGTCAAATTATCCAAGCTTGCCTCTGTGTGTTGGGAAGAGACGGTTGCCCACCTCCTCCTGGAATGTGTCTTTGCAAAGCAGGTGTGGAAAGAGATGCAGTGGTTTTTGTCGAGGTTCACCCCAAGCAGCTCTGTAACACAGGAGTCTGTGCTCTACGGGCTGTTCCCAGGGACGCACACCGAGACAAACATCAACTGCTGCTGGAGGACTATCAATTCGGTGAAAGACGCCCTTTGGTCTGCCCGAAACTTGCTGGTCTTCCAGCGCAAACAGTTGTCCACCACCGAATGTTGCAGACTGGCACATTCCAAGGTCCAGGACTACGTGCTGAGGGACGCACTAAAGCTTGGGGCAGCCGCAGCAAAGGCTCAATGGGGAAAGACCACAGTGTAAGGTCCCTCCACCAAGCTGAACTGAGGGGCTGGATCCATGGGAAACCCCTTGAAATGTATCGTTAATATTTTCATTTGCTGTAAATGTAAAACGGTTTTTGGCATGACATTGGGAAATGGAAGAGTTGTGAAGAAACTCATGTTAGTATAGAAGGAAACTGATCTCCCTTGCAATGTTTGTATTTTTTGGTGCTGTTTGAAACTGTTTGGCAATGTAATTTTTGCAGATCTTTATGTATAAAGTATATTTTGGAAATAAAAAAAGTCTCTGTGTGTTGGGATAGATAGACCTATTATGAACTCAGCTCTCTGCTGCCTATGAACTAAAGGATTTTTTTATTTCCAATGTTTATTGGTCAATTTCTTTGGCTCAAGTTGTCAGGGAAGAATTACTGAGGTAAGTGCCTTAGCAGCCCAAAATAGAAGGTATTCTGGAGCCACGGAAAAAAGTGCAATGTCCATTTACAAGGATGATACTAGAGATAAGATAATTACACTAAGAAATTTTTTTTTAAATGCGGCCTATAATTGTTAGTTTTGTACCAATTGGCATCATTGTCTTAATGATTGATTTAGATTAGGGACAGAGCTTGGAGCTAGCATGTGAGGTTATTAGATTTGCAGAAATAGTTCTGGAGCAGGGAGATTAGTGCAACTGCTAAGGGTTCAGGCAAACTGAATCATATTCATTATATTAAATTTCCATCCAAAAACAATAACAGTTATTGTTCTATTTTTCAACAAAATTAACCTGTATCCATTTCCTACCATTTTAGCATAACATCAACATTATTTCACCATTTATCAGACAGGGCAGAATTCAATAACATGCACTGAATTATACGTTCTTAACAGTTAGATGTCCCAAGCTTCCAGATATCACGCAATAAAATGAGATTCATTCTTGCTCTCAAACTTATGAAACCATCGGACAGTCACACTCAAACAGTAAAACAGCTGAACACATTCCCAACCATCTGAATTGGTACTGATTTATACCCACAAGAAAAGACGACAAATAATCAATAGATTACATACTGCAGCCAAGCAAAATGTCACCTGCATGCAGGAAGCAAGTGGCATGTAGATATTTCTGGAGCGCGCTGAATAGCCAAAAGCTGTAATTTACGCATTACCAGCTGTATTGGTCATCATTGCAAAGCTAGACTCACGTTTGTGCATTAGTGTTATTCTTAAAATCTGGAAGGTCCATAACTCAGCTCACAATATAGATGCAAGAGTTACAGTTCAAGTATGACGGTGGCAGCATTTGGAAGAAGTGTGCACAATTTTAAATTTGCTGTTTATGGCTCTGACTGAAATAATCCCATGGTCAACAGACAAGGTTCAAAATTCCCTGTTTGCTATTAGACAATTAAAGCTCCTCCCCCACACCGCTCCACCACCTCCCTACCCCCACTCTCCTTCACCAAGCAATAAATGATCTGCTGCTACTTGGAGAAAAACATAAGATAAATAATTCATTCCCAAATGACAAATATAGAGTAATTTTTTTGAAAAGAACGGAGCAAATGTCCTTTTCCATTTTACATGCAAAACATGCAATGTACAGTTCAAATACTTCCAAATACCAGAAAATGTGCCAAATAAAATTTCAAAAGTGAATCTTTTCAGGGTGGGGAAGATAAATCTTTACCTTCAACACATATCTCTTTTCAGACTTTCATGTATTTATATGTTATTATCTAACTGGCAATAAGTCCTGTTCATCCATCACCCCTGTGCTCAGTGACCAACATTGGCTCCTGGTCGCAACGCCTCGATTTTGAAATTCTCCTCCTCATTTTATATCCCTTTGTGCCTCACCCCTCCCTATCTCTGTAACCTCCTTCAGTCCTACAGCCCTCCGAGGGCTCTGTGCTCCTCCAATTCTAGCTTCTTGCGCATCTCCAATTCTAATCACTCCACCACTGTTTTTTTTTTATTAGAGATACAGCACTGAAACAGGCCCTTCGGCCCACCGAGTCTGTGCCGACCATCAACCACCCACTTATACTAATCCTACCCTAATTCCATATTCCTACCACATCCCCACCTGTTCCTATATTTCCCTACCACCTACCTATACTAGGGGCAATTTATAATGGCCAATTAACCTATCACCCTGCAAGTCTTTGGCATGTGGGAGGAAACCGGAGCACCCGGAGGAAACCCACGCAGGGAGAACTTGCAAACTCCACACAGGCAGTACCCAGATTTGAACCCGGGTCGCTGGAGCTGTGAGGCTGTGGTGCTAACCACTGCGCCACTGTGCCTTCAGCTGTTTTGGTCCTAAGCTCTGGAGTTCAGTCACTATGCCTCGCCACCTTTAACTCCTCCTTTAACACACTCCTTAAAACATACCTTTGAGGCCAAGTTTTTGGTCATTTGTCCTAATATCTTATTATGTGGCTCAGTGTCAAACTTTGTTTGATAAAGCTCCTGTGAAGTGCCTTGGGGCATTTTACTATGTTGAAGATGCAAATCATTGCTGTTGTTATTGTTTAGTACACACAAGGTAATGTTGGGTATATGTACTGCTTAAGTTTGAAGTCCATGTCCCATTACACTTCAACAGAATTGTCTGTTTTCACAAATTTACAGATTTATATGCAGGTTTATTTGAAGTGGTTAGTCAGCTTTTGCGAGTTTTCTAGAATAGAGTGCACATGTGCCACTGCTACACTTGTGTTGCTGTTTGCTAGATAATTAATATTAATTACTCAGCAGCAGCACACCAAGTTATTAGATACAGATATATTGTTCCAATAACAGCAAATGTCTGAGTATAAAAGCCATAACTCGAGTGCTGGATGCACAGAGTAACTTCTGAAAGTCTTTTCTCTCAGTTCACAGAGCAGCAGCAGCAATGCAGTACCACCAGTGGAATGACCTATTTATTCCATTGTCAATACTCTGGTTGGGTTTTGATAATAAAAATCCTGAAGCAAGTGGTGTGGATCATCAAATAGTCACTTAATGTTGGAATGCACCCCAAAGGTGAAGTAAGGCTATGATCATTGCTTTTGTCTGGTTTTACAACTTCTGCATGCAGAGCAGAGCTGCAAAACTTATTGTGGCAAATAGTTTTTTTTTGTTGTTCACTGAGATCAATTATTAATTCAGGAACAGGGCCTGTGATTTTCCACATCACAAGCTTCTAAACTTGGCCAAGTCATTAATGGAAAGTGCAGACCACAGGCGAAGAACATTTCCCTTACAAGAGGCTGAATCATCCTGGGCCGCATTTACAGACTTCCCAATTCCCTGTTACACAGCAATATTACTATAGGCCAAAAAAAAAAACCTTCACCTGTTGAGAGTTTTTAGTTGTGGTGGGAAGAATTTTCCATGGGTAGAAGATGGGCACAGAAATGGGTAGAATGAAAAAAAAATTAAACAGGTACTTCAAGTTGTGGGACAGCAGAGGATTCAGTAACCTCACGCCAGTTTGGGCACAATACTAGTGTGACTCAGTGTAACATGTATTGTCTGAGTTCAATTAGTTTGTGTCACGGACATTTCAGTAATTGTGTACCTCATCTCAAAGTAAATTCTATAGAGCTGTTCAATTACATCAGAGCAATTAGGAAACAATTCACCAATGAATGCAACATGAAGGCACTGTACAGCAGTTACTACTGAAATCAATTAGGAAGAGCTCAGTAACGACAAAGATTCAGACAGCTGAGATAGGAAGGACATCATAAAGTGGTAGGATCGATCCCTGACTCTGCTGAGTTTGTGTGAGGAGGCAATTTCTCAGAGGAAGGAAGAAGGGTCAACATGAACCCAGTCCACTCCAACACACCAACAACAGCTAGAGGCTGAGAGCAGGTCACTCAACTACTTGCTGTTTTAACCACAGAAGATGCATGGCCCAAGTTGAACAAAAAGGAAAAAAAGGGTAACAATGCGTGAAAATAAAGCCATGCGGCTACTGTGACCCAGTAAGCACTTTCTTTACAGCACTGCTTCTAAAGATATGATCAGCAGCTCTCCATTTAGCGTTTTGTTTTACAGACTGTGCTATTAGCATACTGATCTGACCCCTAAGGGAGGGAGTCAAGTGACCAAAGTACAGCGCAAACCATTCTGGCTTGCACTGATCCCAGTCGATGCTCACATCACTTGGGTTTCTCGGCTGGTATGTCCCCGTCTACCACCTCTGCCCCGCCACCCCTCTACCAGCCACCCACAAATAAAAGCATGAACAATCCCTTCAAGAAAACCGCAAGTTGATAATGAGAATCCCTACATTTCTGAAGGAGTTCTGTTAGGTCTCAACAAATATGAGAACTGCTAGACCTGGTTCTTGGGAATGAGGTGGGCCAAGTGGATCAAGTATCAGTAGGACAGCATCTAGGGGATAGTGATCATTGTATCATAAGGTTTAGGCTGGCTATGGAAAAGGACAAAGAGCAATCCAGGATAAAAATAATTAACGTGGTCAAGGCCAACTTCAATGGGGTCAGAATGGAGCTGGAACGAATAAATTGGGGTCAAAAGCTGGCAGGAAAACTCGTAGATGAACTATGGGCTAGCTTCAAAGAAAAGATAATTCAGGCACAGTCAAGGTATGTTCCCTCGAAAAGGAAAAGTAAGGCAAACAAATCCAGAGCTCCCTGGACGACAAAAGAGGTACAGATTAAAATAAAGAAGAAAAAGTGTGCTTATGGCAGTTGCCAGGTTGAAATACTATTGAGAACCAGGCTGAATATAAAAGGTCCAGAGGGGAAGTGAAAAAGCAAATAAAAGAGAAGAGAGAGCATGAAAAGAGACCGGCAGCTAGCATCCCCAAGTTTTCTATAGGCATATAAATAGTAAAAGGGTGGTAAAAGGAGGAGTGGGGCCAATTCGGGACCAGAAAGGGGATTTACACATGGGAACAGAGGCATTAAATGAATACTTTGCACCTGTCTTTACCAAGGAAGATGATGCAACCCAGGCACTGTTGAAAAAGGAGGCATGTCAGACACTATAGAGGGGTTTAAAGTTGATAAAGAGGAAGTATTAGATAGGTTCCGAAGAAGGGTCACTGACCCGAAACGTTAACTCTGCTTCTCTTTCCACAGATGCTGCCAGACCTGCTGAATGATTCCAGCATTTCTTGTTTTTGTTTCAGATTTCCAAGCATCCGCAGTATTTTGCTTTTATATTAGATAGGCTTTCTGTCTTTAAAGTGGAGAAAGCACCAGGGCTGGATGAGATGCATCCAAGGATAGTGAGGGAAGTGAGGGTAGAAATGGCAGAGGCACTGGCCATAATTTTTCAGTCTTCCTTAGAACAAAGAACAGTACAGCACAGGAACAGGCCATTTGGCCCTCCAAGCCTGCGCCGATCTTGATGACTCAGGAGTGGTGCCCAAGGACTGGAGAATTGCAAACGTTACACCATTGTTCAAAAAAGGGTGTAAAGATGAACCCAGCAATGACAGGCCCGTCAGTTTAACCTCGGTGGCGGGAAAACCTCCGGAAAAAATAATTCGGGACAAAATCAATAGGCACATGGACAAATGCGAGTTAATTAGGGAAAGCCAGCATATATTTCTTAAAGGAAAATCATGTTTAACTAACTTGCTGGAGATTTTTGAGGAGGTAACAGAGAGCATTGATGAGGGCAATGCAGTTGACGTGGTGTACATGGACTTTCAAAAGGCATCTGATGCAGTGCCACACAACAAAATTGTGAGCAAACTTGTAGCTCATGGAATAAAAGGGACGGTAGCAACATGGATATGAAAATGGCTCAGTAACAGGAAACAAAGCGTTGTGGTTAATGGATGTTTTTCGGGAGAGAGGAAGGTTTCTAGTGGATTTCCCCAGGGATCAGTATTTTTGACCCTTGCTTTTCCTGATATATATAAATGACCTAGATCCTGGTATACATGGCATAATTTCAAAGTTAGCAGATGATACGAAACTTGGAAGCATTGTGAGCTATGAGGAGGAAAGTGCAGAACTTCAAAAGGACATAAACAAGTTGGTGGAATGGGCAGAGCAAGAAAGCATATAGTATCTTAGGCTTTATTAATAGGGGTATAGAGTACAAGAGCAAGGAAGTTATGTTGAACTTGTATAAGACACTAGTTCGGCCTTAGCTGGAGTACTGCATCCAATTCTGGGTACCACAGTTGGGGGAAGACATGAAGGCATTGGAGAGGGTACAGGTGAGATTCATGAGAATGGTTCCAGGGATGAAGAATTTCAGTTATGAAGACAGATTGGAGAAGTTAGGACTGTCTTCCTTGAAGAGAAGGCTGAGAGGTGATTTGATAGAGGTATTCAAAATCATGACGGGTCTGGACAGAGTAGATAAAGAGGAGCTGTTCCCACTCATGAAAGGATTGAGAACAAGAGGGCACAGATTTAAAGTATCTGGTAAGAGAAGCAATAGTGACATGAGGAAAAACTTTTTTACGCAGCGAGTGGTTAAGGTCTGGAATGCGTTGCCTGAGAATGTGGTGGAGGCAGGTTTAGCTGAAGCATTCAAAAGGGAATTAGACAGTTGTATGAAAAGGAAGAATGTGCAGGGTTATGGGGAGAAGGCAGGGAAATGGAACTGAGGGAGTTGCTCTTTCAGAGAGCCAGTGCGGACATGATGGGCTGAATGGCCTCCTTCTGCACTGTAACAATTCTGAGATTCTGTGAAATAAAAGCAGAAAATGCTGAAAACACATCTGAGGACAGAGAAACAGGGCGACACAGTGGCGCAGTGGTTAGCACCGCAGCCTCACAGCTCCAGTGACCCGGGTTCAATTCTGGGTACTGCCCGTGTTGAGTTTGCAAGTTCTCCCTGTGTCTGTGTGGGTTTCCTCCGGGTGCTCCAGTTTCCTCCCACATGCCAAAGACTTGCAGGTTGATAGGTAAATTGGCCATTATAAATTGCCCCTAGTATAGGTAGGTGGTAGGGAAATATAGGGAGAGGTGGGGATGTGGTAGGAATATAGAATTAGTGTCGGATTAGTATAGATGGGTGGTCAGCACAGACTCGGTGGGCCGAAGGGCCTGTTTCAGTGCTGTATCTTTAAACTAAACTAAACCAAACCTTTCATCAGAACTGAGAAAAGTTAGAAATGTAATAGGTTTTGAGCAAGTGAAAGGGGGTGAGTGGGAAGAAGAACAAAAAAGATCTGCGATAGGAGAGATTAAATGACAAAAGATTTCATGCTGCAGAGCTAAAGAGAGTGGCAATGCATCAAGAAAAAAAAAGATACATCTAGAGGAGCTGTGAATGGCAGGTTAGCTGCCATCTGAACGCAAAATAAAGGAAATGAGAGAAACGAAAGAAAAAACCAAACCAGAAAAAACACAAAACAAAATGGGGATAGAGGTTATGATCTAAAATTGTTAAATGATAAAGCTCAAAGCAAGCTCGAGGAACAGAACTTTATCTTTCAACTAGGAACTTTATAGCCTTCTGGATTCAACATTGAGCTCAACAATTTTAGATCATAACCTCTGCCCCCCATTTTTCTTTTGACTGGTTCAGTTTTTGTTCTTGTTTCTTTCTTAATTCCTTTACAGTCAATCACAGAGTCATTTACGGCATAGAAGGAGGCCATTCGGCCCATTGAGTCCATTCCAGCTCTCCGCGGAGCAATCCAGACAGTCCCACTCCCCCACTCGATCCCCATAGCCATGCAAGTTTATTTCCTTCAAGTGCCCATCCAATTTCCTTTCGAGATTGTTGACTGTCCCCATTTCCACCACCCTCAAGGGCAGCGAGTGTTAGGTCACGACCACTTGCTGCGTAAAAAAGTTCTTCCACACATTCGCCCTCCCGCATCTCTTGCCAAAAACCTTCAATCTGTGTCCTCTTGCCATAGTTAATGGAAATAGTTTTTCCTTGTCTAACTTACGTAAGCCTGTCATAACCTTGTACATCTCTATCAAATTTACTTTGCATTCGAACCATTCACAACTCCTCTCGGCACATCTCTTGTTTCTTTACTTCTCTCATTACCACTCTCTTTGGTTTTGTACCATGAACCTTTTTCTCATTTAATCTCTCCTGTCCTCCACCCTTTCACAGACCTTCCCTCTTATTCTTCTGCCTAGCCTTCCCCTTTCACTTACTCAAAACGTATTACATTTCTAACTTTTCTCAGTTCTGATGAAGCATCATTGACCTGAAAAGCTAACGCTGTTTTTCTCTCCACAGGTGCTGACAGACCTGCTGACTGTTTCCAGCATTTTCTGTTTTTATTTCAAATTTACAACATCCACAGTATTTTGCTTTTGTATTAGGTCTGAACAAACTTCTGTTTGAAGTGCCACAACAAAATTCAATGAAGTGAACTGATATAATTAACTAACATACAACTATGTATTTTTGAACACGTGGTATTATATTATGATTTAATTCTCTGCTGCTCCACTGCTTCACCAGTATTTAGTTTCGCAAATATCCTGAAACAGCAGGTAGGCAATAAATATTCATGGTTGCTTGTAAGCCACATATTTGGATATCTCCAATAATGCCTTTGACCTCATTTATAGGAAGAAATAGAATATTTTGAAGGCGATCACTCCAAATCATTAATCTGATTGTTTTCAAAATGCTCACATTTCATTGCAGTGTAAAAATCCAGGTACATCAAAAAAATTCTCAATGTCACATAGCAAATTAAATATTGAACAATTATTTTCCCCACAGTTCATTAAAAAAATAAATTAAGGGATATTCAAAACGGAATTCAAACAAGCACAAGATCAATCTATGTTAACAGATCTAATGTGTCTCAAATGATCTAAACCATTAAGCAGCCTACATAAATAAGCGAAGCCCAGACCTGTTCAATACTGCTCTCAGCATCCAAGCGAGAGGACTGCCCAATGGAACTTAACCAGGCTATTCATTACACCTTTTACACAATCTGCAACCAGTTTATTCAGAATTCAATCAATGTGGCTGGGACTTTATCCACAGATTGAGCGAACTTTACCTACACCATTTATTCACGTTGTCGTATATACTTTGTCAAAATGATGCTTGTGACGAATATTTCAAAATGTGTATCAATGGATATTTCACAAATGCACGTAGTTTTACATGCTATAAACACATAATTTACAAGCATATTCTTTTAGATCTATATAGCTATTTATTAAACAGAGGCTGGGACGATTATACACAATTAACCATTATAGTGACTAACATCAATTTGAGAACATCTACAATTTTACAGTATATAATTAATCTGACAAATTACAGAAAGGTATCGCTTCACAGATGCATCACTACTGCAAAGATATTTTCTTTACTCGAAGCAGAGAATTCTCACAACTCAATATTATTCACTACTAATTAAATAAAATAGGAAAAGAGAGGACACAAAAGAAATAAAACAGGAGATGAAAAAAGAATTTCCTAGACATGCACTTTTCTACAGTGTAGTGTCTACCCTTAGTCTTGTATTCTAAAACAGAGGTATGTGAGTAAAAAGGTATTTTCTGAGATGTTGTGCTCTGTGTTTACATAATAAACTCAAAAGAAACCTGATAATCTCTTATGATGGCATGAGACAGCATGAAGGACAAAAGGAAGACAAGCAGTGCTTTGAATGTCACCAACCTTATGGAACTGAATGTAGAAAAGAAGCTGGCCTCACAGATCCAACCTTTCTTCTTAGTCACTGCTAGGTGTCTCTCACTCTCTTTACCTCTCAGCACTGATGAATGTAAATTCTAATGCATCCTGCTGCTGTCTCCACGGAAACGGAATTATAATACGGACAAGGAGATCTCCAAGTCACATGACAGTTCAGCCTACGCTTGCCTCATTCTTTGTTTCTGTGCGCATTTCTGGGGAGGTTGGATGCACAGGAAACGTAATAAAATGATCCTGTCTATGACAGACTGTATCATGCACTGCCCAGGGAAATATTGGAATACTACTTATAAACAGCCATTAACCTGCCACAACACAGAGCCCTTCAGGTGCAGAGTCTTTTTATGGAAAAGAAAATCTTTTGAGAATACAGTTACAATAAAAAGCATGAGCAGTTGTGTGGAATTATTAAGTGCCTTTTTAAAATTGAAAAAGCTTCAATAAACATTCAGGACAGAAATATTAACTGCATATTTTTTTATGGATTTGTCTTTTGAAAAGCAATCCATATTCTTTGCCATGGTGACAAGTGACCTAATTATTTGTTTTAACGTAATGTACAACATGAGGTTTTACTGAATACTTTGAGACTACGGACCTTTCCAAAGGTGCAGACATCCTTTTCCTGGTCTTGTCTTTACTTAAAAACATTCCAAGATATAATCACAATAACTTTAACAAATTTAACAATGCTGCAAAATCCAATGTCAGAATTGGTCTGGCTAAATATTTTATTTAGCACCCTGAAAAAAGTTCTCAACAAGTACCTTTTTATTTCTCTAATTCTGGAAATATCGAAATGAAGGTTTTTTTTTATAGAGACTGAACTATATTAAGGATATGGTATAACAAAATGATAAACACTGAGCAGTTTATTTGCAGGCAGTCTACTGCTGAAAAAATCTTATTGACAGCATTTGTTCTCTGTCGACATCCACTTTCAAGTCCTCTATCCCTAAGCTAGTTTATAACTGTAACTCTCCACTTCTAACCTGTAACTAGCTGCAGCACATAATGAAAAAACGGAAGCAAACTTTAAAAAATACTATAATTCTAAATACATACGATAAAACGCCAGCACTGATCTTATTGCTCTATGCATTCTTACAGCTCTGTTGATGGCTAGAAACTGTTCAAGCTCCCCTCAGTTGATAAGTCTGCTATACATAATATACATTTACCAATAAATCAATACGTTAATTTATTATTCGATAATTGTCTGATGACGTGATTCAGCACTATACTGAAACAAACTTCTCATGAAAGGGTACATTTTAGAACATGTACAAAAATAAAGGAGAAAGAAAATAACTGCAAAATATTATACATGAATTTGTTGGATACAATAAAAGAAAGCAGGGAGTGAGATGAAAGTTGTAACTTGAATTCGTGTTTGGCGGACATTTATGTGTTACATGAATGTTTACACAGCAGAATGCAGTGATAAAAAGGAAAGCATAAATACTAAAAATCTGAAATGAACACAGAAAATACCACAAACTTGCAATTTAGTGGGCATCTGAAAGAGACAGAATAGTCAACATTTCAAGCATTTTCTGTTTACGCAAAACATCTGACTGCAGTCTGGTATTTACAGCACAATAGGATGTTTTCCCAACTGTACTACCCCAACCACTGTTCCAGTCAATCAGTTAGCTCCACACAGAGCAGCAATCAAACCGAGGATATTTATGGATAAACCTAATAATATCAGGAGATATTACAAAATGATTCATTATAAAACTATTTATTCCTGGAGCATTGTGATCACATGGATCAGCACATTAATAGTTGCACCCAAAATAAAACTATTACATTTAGAATTGTGTGGTTGGTTCCAGAGAATGCTGCAAATAAGACAATATTGTGGCTGCGTACTGATACTTAGTAAAATTACATTCACACTCACTTAATGCCAATCATTTGGCAGCAAAAATATTACTGCGGTGTGAAACCTCCGCATTCTGCTCCACATTGAGATGCACTTCTTACTAACATGAATTTTTCACCTCCAGAATGCTGCCAACTCATATCCTTATTCTCTCCTTCCAATCATAAAACCCTAATCCTCGCCTTCACCACCTCAGGAATAAATTTGTCAAATACTTTCTTTGTCAGTGTCCTTTCCTCCATGTTTCACAAGCTTCAAAATTTCTCAAAAAAATCTCAGAAACCCATCATCCCTGTCCTAGCTAAGCGTCACTGTTCCCTTGACTTTAATGCACCCACTTCACAAGTCTAGTTTTCAAATGCCCCTGCAGTCTCACTGCCCCTTACTCCACCTATTTTCTGCAACCATACGTTCCAGGCCACACCTTCTCAAACTCTTGATTGTTCTTCATTCCTCACTTTCAGCACTATAGCAACAGTGGCCAATCCTAAAAGTCACTATTCCCTTGCTATTGGGTACTCTGTCCCAAAACCACTTCGCTTTGGGTTGAAAGGCCATCAACCTGAAACGTTAACGCTGCTTCTCTCGCCACAGATGCTGCCTGGCATGCGGAGTATTTCCAGCATTTTCTGTTTTTATTTCGCTATTCTGTCTGCCTCCCTTACATCCCAAGACTTCAAAAATCTCTCTTTGAAATTCCTTCGCCCTCTTTCAACTTTTCCATCTTGTGCTTGGCATCCTTCTCCCCGTCCTGTAAAATGATTGATATGTACTTCTATATGAGGAGTTCTAAATAAACCAAGTGTTGAATTTTGAAGGATAAAGTCATTCAGGACTCAAGAGGAGCAAGTAACCTTCGAAGATTTAAAAAAAAACATACATTTGGTGTGATATATAAACAGAAGAAACTACAGAAGAGCAAAGACCATTTTGTGCAGGTGTCCCTAAGGGATCAGTGTTGGGACCGTTGATCTTTTTTTTTAATTTTTATTTTATTTATTTTTTTATTTATAGATACAGCACTGAAACAGGCCCTTCGGCCCACCGAGTCTGTGCCGACCAACAACCACCCATTTATACTAATCCTACATTAATCCCAAATTCTCTACCACATCCCCACCATTCTCCTACCACTTACCTACACTCGGGGCAATTTACAATGGCCAATTTACCTATCAACCTGCAAGTCTTTTGGAGGTGGGAGGAAACCGGAGTACCTGGAGGAAACCCACGCAGACACAGGGAGAACTTGCAAACTCCGCACAGGCAGTACCCAGAACTGAACCCGGGTCGCTGGAGCTGTGAGGCTGCGTTGCTAACCACTGCGCCACTGTGCCGCCCAAATATCTCTTTCTGATATATATTAGTGGTTTCGACTTGGGTATACAGGACATAATTTCAAAGTTTGAAGATGACATTAAATTCTGTGAGTAGGATAGTACAGACTTTAGGGGAATGTAAATACACTGGTGAAATGGGCAGATGCATGACAGATGAAATTTAATGCAGAGAAGTGCAAAGTGGTACATTTTGGTTGGAAGAATAAAGAGAGGAAACAAACTAAATTGTACAATTTTAAAAGGGGGGCAGTAAGACAAAGACCTGTGGGTGTACATACACAAGTCTTAGAAGCCAGAAGGAAAACTGAGAAGGCTTTTAAAAAGGCATATGGGATCCTTAGTTTTATAAACTGGCATAAAATACAAAAGCAAGGAAGTTAGGCTAAACTTTCACAAAACATGGGTTAGGTCCCAGCTGGAGTATTGAGGGCAATTCTGGGTACCACACTTTAACAGTGATGCCAAGGACCTTAAGAGGGTGCAGAGAAGATTTACTAGAAAGGTAGCAGGGCTGAAAGACTTCAGTTACATGGAGTGACTAGAGAATCTGGGGCTATTTTTTTTAAAGCAGAGAAGATTAACGGGGATTTGACTGATGTGTTCAAAGTCTTCAAGGGTTTTGACAGAGTAAACATGTAGAAACTGTTTCCAGTGGCAGAAAGGTCAGTAGCGGGAGGACAACGATTTAAGGATTAGGGGAAAAAAACGCAGCAAGTTATGATCTGGAATTCATTGCCTGAAATGGTGGTGGAAGCAGATTCAAGAATAACTTGATTCTATAATCTGCCCCATCGAGTTTATTTATAGATCATGTATCACTGTAAATGCACAAAGAATTCTAAATATAATTAAGTTAAAGCAGTAAATTATGATGGGGACATGATATAATAGGTAGTGCACAGCTGTAAGCTAAATATTTTTGATCACAAAATATTTCAGAGAGTGAAAGCATGAAAAAAGGAGGTAGCACTATTAATAAAAGATTCCATTACAGGCCAAAAACTTTTAAGGATATTATTGGGTATAGTGCAAAAAAGCTGAATCTACTTGGTTAGAGTTAACAGTAATGTTGCCTCTAACTTGATGTGTGCAACCTGTTCAATGCACTCTGCAGTACATTCCAGATTGCTGCATAGTCATGTACGTGCAGCGCAGTTTAAAGAGAACACTGCTAAGAAGGGAACTTTTACTCGATTGAGAGTTTACTACAGACTATTAACACTGGAAAAAGAGAGAAATATGTAGAGAAAAATGCAGGAAAAACAGGGCTGACAACAATGGGCAAAAGTAATGTAACTAACAGGCAAAGAAGAGACGCAGTTTCTACAGTTTGTCCAGGACTGCTTTCTAGAACATTATATTTTGGGTCCAAGGGAGAAGGTAGTGCCGGATCTCATTCCAGGAACGAAGATGGGCACATAGGTAATTTAAGGACAGGACAGCAGTTAAGCAATAACTTGCATTTATATAGCACCTTTAATGTAATAAAATGTCCCAAGATGCTTCACAGAGGCATTATGAAGCAAAACTGGACACTGAGCCACATAAGGTAAAATTAGGGAAAATGGCCAAAAGCTTCAACAAAGACAGGGGGTCTGTAACCTGCGGCTCCAGCTCTTTAACACCATCTCCAACAAGAGAGAATCTAACTATCTCCCCTTGACATTCAATGGCATTACCATCGTTGAATCCCCCACTATCAACATCCTAGGAGCTACCATTGACCAGAAACTGAACTGAAGTACCATATAAATACTGTGGCTACAAGAGCACATCAGAGGCTAGGAATTCTGCGGCAAGTAACTCACCTCCTGACTCCCCAAAACCTGTCCACCATCTACAAGGCCCAAGTCAGGAGTGTGATGGAATACTCTCCACTTGCCTGGATGGGTGCAGCTCCAACAACACTCAAGAAGCTCGACACCATCCAGGACAAAGCAGCCCGCTTGATCGGCACCCCATCTACAAAGATTTACTCCCTCAACCATCGACACACAGTGGTAGCATTGTGTACCATCTACAAGATGCACTGCAGCAACGCACCAAGGCTCCTCAGACAGCACCTTCCAAACCCGCGACCTCTACCAACTAGAAGCACAAGGGCAGCAAATGCATGGGAACATCACCACCTGCAAATTCCCCTCCAAGTCACACACCATCCTGACTTGGAACTATATCGCCGTTCCTTCACTGTCGCTGGATCAAAATCCTGGAACTCCCTTCTTAACAGCACTGTTGGTATACCAATCCCACATGGACTGCAGCAGTTCAAGAAGGCAGCTCACCACCACCTTCTCAAGGGCAATTAGGGATGGGCAATAAATGCTGGCCTGGCCAGCGACGCCCACATCCCATGAATTAATAAAAAAAAATTTGCGGTTCCTATCCTTTTCCAGTTGGATTGCAATAAGCCTAAAAAGAATTAAGTCAAGAAAAGTAAGAGCCGTGTTTTTATCGTGGTGATATAAAGATAATCATTATGCTGAATTTTATGGTTTCAAATGATTATTTTAACGAAAAACATCATTGTGCTCTGTGTCATGCTCGGCCCCCACCTGCCAAGAATGAGGCACATTGATTTTGTCATTAACATTGATTTTTAAACTGTTACCGGAGCGAAGAAAGAACTTGTTAAACAGATCAGCCATGGCTGGAAAGGCCATTTGCATATTAACAGACAGTGTTTGGAAGGACAAAGCAGCCATTCCCTGACACATTCAACCCACAATGGACTTTTGATCACCAGACATTGATGGTGGGGGAACTCGCATTCCAGGTAGACTGCTAAGATGGCCGAATACACAAATGGACATCGTCAAACCAGCTAGTCACCTGACTAACCTGCTGGGCAAACTGAGTTTTTTGAATTTGTACAAACACTTTGGGCAGGGTGTCTGTTTGCTCCTGGATTGAGATCTCTCCTGTCTGCCTTCATCTCTTTCTCACAAGTCCCTGAATCCACTGAAGACACGTACACCCCAAGAGAGACAAATCTCCGACAGTGAACAAGGTTTAAGAAGAATACTGGGCCCCTACGAAAAGCAAGATCTACCTACAATCAATGACTCAGCAGTGAGTTCGAAGAAGCGTAACAACTCTTTAGATATTGCCTCAAACTTTTCCACTTTATTTTTCTTCTGCTCTTTTCTGTCTCTATTTGCATGTGCGTATCGCATATACATGCTAGTGTGGGTGCATTGCGTATCCATATGTGTTAATCGAATTAGAGTATGAGCATAATAAATTTCAACTTTTCTTCTTTAAACCTGAGAAAGCCTGTTTGTGCTGGTTTCTTTGCCTTGTAATTGGAAAGCAATGAACAAGGATTCACCAAGGGGAAGCTAAAAAAAACACGGTGTATTTAATATTAAACCCTGTTATAGTAAGACCAGGTGAAGGTTGAGAGGGATTTCAAGACACCTTTCTCACCAGGTCATAACATCTAAATAAACCTGTTTGAGTGGTTTGGCTACACTATGGTTATAGATAATGCCTTTGGTTTGAGGAACAGGCTTTACTGTTGCGACCATTATTGTTTCCAATACAGCTGAGACAATAAATTTTCTGAATGTTGTATTCGAAACTTTATCACGGGAATAAAAAAACAAAAAAAATCTTAATTCTACACTTCTTAAATTATAGATTGTCTTAAAGATGACTTTACTGACAAAATTATAATTTACGAAAAGTCAAAAACGAGATTATTTAGAGTTAAGTCTATTTTAATTTTGTAACAAAAACAAAATACTGCAGATGCTGGAAATCTGAAACAAAAACAGAAAGTGTTGGAAATCTCAGCAGGTCCGGCACCATCTGTGGAGAGAGAATCAGAGTTAACGTCTGAACAGTTAACGGTTGGAACGTTAACTCTGCTTCTCTCTCCACAAATGCTGACAGACCTGCTGAATTTTCCTAGCACTGTTTTAATTTTGATTTTTTTTTCTATTGACATATAAATTCAACACATTTTATTATATATGTAAATTCTGCATTCTACCATAGATGCTTTGCAATTTGCCAAGCATGTGGTTTAGAAATGCCAAAATTTCATCTTGTGGCTTCCAACAGTTCTTATTTTCAGCAAAGCTTTTTAAAAAGGCTCTTCAGGTAAAAAAAAAAGGTTGCTGACGACAGGTCAAAGGAGTAGGTTTTAAGGAGCATCTTAAAGGCAGAAAAAGTGGTAGAGAAGTGGATAGGTTTAGGGAGGGAATTCCAGAGCTTAGGGGCTAGATGGCTGAAGGTAGGGGCACCAATGACAGTGCAATTAAAATCAGGTTTACTCAAGAAGCCAGAATGTGACGAGTATAGACATCAGAGGCTTGTGAAGCTGGAGGAGATTACAGTGATAGGGAGGCATGAGGACATGGAGGGACTTGAAAACAGGATGAGAATTTTAAAATTGAGGCGTTGCTTGACTGGGAGCCAAAGTAGGTTAGTGAGCACAAGGCTGATGGGTGAATGAGATTTGGCATGAGTAAGGACACGGGCAGTAAATCACTACAATGTAATATGTTCGATTTAATAATTGCAAAAGGAGAGGGAAGAGTCAATGATAACAACACTTGACTGAAAAAAATTACTTTTAAATAGATAAAAGGGAGTAAGTCCAGTTAAGTGGCAGATGAGGTAGTGGACAAACTGTGGAACATTTTCAAAGAGATGATTTGGCTACAAGAAAGGCATATTCCCTCAATTTACAGCCCTTCTCTGGCCTGTCCTGATGGAGGTATATATATTAAACAGTAGTACAACATTTCAACACAGGGGAATAGTGGAGCTTCATACACTCTTCAGCTAGATACCTAATGGGGGTGTTAACCTTAGCTGAGTTTACCCTCCTTAACCCAGGACCAAAGGGGCCAATTGTAGCACACTTATGCTGACTGAGAGCTGTTAACTCAGCACATACCAAGACTCTAACCTGCGACCTTTCTGATCCACCTGGCTCAGCTATTAACTGATATGGTCAAAAGTTGCATCGACTAATTTACTAAATGCGTTATGTGCAAACGCTATACTGATTGGACTGCTTTATAAATTATGAAGGAGTCTTTTTTTAAATAAATGCTAAGTTTGAAAGATCACAAATCAAGCTCATGCTTTTTATGCCAGCTTTGAGTGTATGTTAGTCTCTGAATTTCCTGTGGAAGAAGCTGAGCAGCAGCAATGAGACTGAAGGGCTGTGGAAGAGGACATGGTAGTAACAGTGAGGCTGAGTTCTTACAGTAGTGTCCATGGCAGCAGACAGGTGGTACCTCCACCATTTACCACGTCCAAGTATAAGTAACTTGTGCTACAGGAATTGATGACATCATAGTCTGGCACCTAATAACTAATCCAGTGAGAGGGGTGTGGTACACAGAGGTCACTTTCCTCAAACTGGAATAAAAGCACCCTGTAATGTTATTGTTATAATGCCACTTGCAGTAGCTCCAATTCAATTCAATTTAATGCAAGAATCCCAGTACAGAACCATCATATGAACATACGAATTAGGAGCAGGAGTAGGCCACTCGACCCTTCGAGCCTGCTCCCCCATTCAATAAGTTCATGGCTGAACTGATTACTCCACATTTCCACCTACACCCGATAACCTTCCACCCTCTTGCTTATCAAGAATCTATCTACCTCTGCCTTAAAAATATTCAAAGACTCTGCTTCCACTGCCTCTTGAGGAAGAGAATTCCAAAGACTCACAACCCTCTGAGAGAAAAAAATTCTTCTCATCTCTGTCTTAAATGGCTGACCCTTTATTTTAAACAGTCAAGACCCCTCAGGATCTTCTATGTTTCAATCAAGTCTATGTTTCTAAATTCCAGCGGAATCATGCCTAGCCTGTCCAATCTTTCATTTGTTTATTTTATTTTTTATTCAGAGATACAGCACTGAAACAAGCCCTTCGGCCCACCGAGTCTGTGCCGACCAACAACCACCCACTTATACTAATCCTACATTAATCCCATATTCCCTACAACATCCCCACCATTCTCCTACCACCTACCTACACGAGGAGCAATTTACAATGGCCAATTTACCTATCAACCTGCAAATCTTTGGCTGTGGGAGGAAACCGGAGCACCCGACGGAAACCCACGCGGTCACAGGGAGAACTTGCAAACTCCGCACAGGCAGTACCCAGAATCAAACCCGGGTCACTGGAGCTGTGAGGCTGCAATGCTAACCACTGCGCCACCCACAGAAGACAGCCCAACCATTCCAGGTATTAGTCTAGTAAACTTTCTCTGTACTGCCTCCAATGCATTCACATCCTTCCCTAAATAAGGAGACCAGTACTGTACACAGTACTCCAGATGTGGTCTCCCCAATGCCCTGAATAGCTGAAGCATAACCTTCTTACTTTTGTATTTAGTTGCCCTTGCGAATCATAATATTCTATTAGCTTTTCTAATTACGTGCTGTACCTGCATACTAACCTTTTGCGATTCATGCACTAGGACACCCAGATCCCTCTGCAGCTCAGAGCTCTGCAATCTCTCACCATTTAAATAATATGCTTCTTTTTTATTATTTCTGCCAAAGTGGACAATTTCCCACTTTCTACTCCATTTGCCAGGTCTTTGCCCACTCCCTTAACCTATCTGTATCCCTTGGTAGCCTCCTTATGTCCTCTTCACAAGTTACTTTCCTATCTATCTTTGTGTCATCAGCAAATTTTGCAACCATACCTTCGGTCCCTTCATCTAAGTCATTTATATAAATTATGAAAAGTTGAGGCCCCAGCACAGATCCCTGTGGCACACCACATTACATCTTGCCAACCAGAAAATGGCCCATTTATGCCTACTCTCCAACTCCTGTTAGCTAACCAATCTTTTATCCATGCCAATATGTTACCCCCCTACAGCATGAGCTTTTATTTTCTGCAATAACCTTTGATGTAGCACCTTATCAAATGCCTTCTGGAAATCTAAGTACAATACATCCACCAGTTCCCCTTTATCCACAGCACATGTAACTCCCTCAAAGAACTCCAACAAATTGATTAAACATGATTTCCCTTTCACAAAACCATGTTGACTCTGCCTGATTACCTTGAATTTTTCTAAATGCTCTGCTATAATGTCTTTAATAATATCTTCTAACATTTTCCCTAAGACAGATGTTAAGCTAACTGGGCTGTAGTTTCCGGATTTCTGTCTCCCTCCCTTTTTGAATAAAGGAGTTATGTTCGCTATTTTCCAATCTATAGGAACCTTCCCTGAATCTAAGGAATTTTGGAAAATTAGAACGAACGCATCAACTATCTCACTAGCCACTTCTTTTTAACACCCTAGGATGAAGTCCATCAGTACCCGGGACTTGTCAGCCTGCAGTTCCAAGAATTTGTTCAGTACCACTTTCCTGGTGATTGTAATTTTCTTGAGTTCCTCCCTCCCTTCCATTTCCTGACTTACAGCTAATACTGGGATGTTACTTGCATGCTCAATAGTGAAGACCGATGCAAAATATCTGTTCAATTCATCTGCCATCTCCTTATTATCCATTATTAATTCCCCAGACTCACTTTTTATAGGACCAACGCTCACTTTGTTAACTCTTTTCTTTTTTTAAACATCTATGGAAACTCAATATCAAATTCAAAGCAGTTCCTGCTGTACCAAGATTCTCAAGGATCGCATGTTCAAAAGTGCTGCACAACATTATAATATCACAGCACACTCTGGAGCTGTCTTGTGCTTATGCCTTAATCTAATCAGTCAGCTTGTTAGATGATGTCCCGGCAGTTACCTATAAAGTGCACGTTGCCAGATTATATTTATTGTTCTAATTTTCTCAAAACCTCTGAGCAAAACTGTATATGTGCAGATGGGTGAAGAACACATAAGTCATCATGGGTGCATCAGCAAGTAAGCACTGGTGCTCCATGTTTTACAAAGCGCACCCAATCTTATGCAGCCACTGTCATCAGGCAGCACTACTGAAGCAACATTATTTAATGCCCTTCACTCCCACTAATGTCTCTATCTAACACGACTGTAGGGCAAAGACTTTTTCACCTTCTGACATTAGCTAATTGACACAGCATTATGCTTCAAGAGCTTCTAATCCCTCTTGCATATACTAATCCAATCACTGTCAAATATTATCAATTTCTCCTCAACTATCTGTGTTAAGTGGTCAAACTGTAACATTATAATAAATTTTCCAGTCTAAACTAGGCTATTACCTTAAAGTATGTTGCAAATTGCATACGCCCTCGCTCTTGAAACCTCAATTCCTTGCCATTGGATACCCAAATGGCACTGTGCTGAACACCCAGAGACAATAAATGTAAACAACAAAACACTCAAGAATTAATGGAAACTTCGTAACAAAAATACAGTTAAGATTAAACCCTCTTTATCTGCAGATACCAGTCTCCCTGGATTAAGACATGTAATTCTTAGGTGGCAGATCCCAGCGACCAAGTTTAAAGCTGCAATGTTATTTCGGATCTTTGAAAATAGATATACAATGCAATCAATTCTGCTGTGG
Source organism: Heterodontus francisci (assembly GCF_036365525.1). Taxonomy (NCBI): domain Eukaryota; kingdom Metazoa; phylum Chordata; class Chondrichthyes; order Heterodontiformes; family Heterodontidae; genus Heterodontus; species Heterodontus francisci. Next base: position 82,757,744 of record NC_090373.1, read on the forward strand.
TTCACAATAAAAGTAAAAAGTGGGTAATGCTGCACATCATCCATCATAAATCAGATCTTCCATCTCCTGCTGGATGTACCTTCATCATAAAAATCAATGTCCCTTGTCACAAACAAGCACTTTCACCTTCAAATGGCAAATGACAACAGAACTGAGATATCAGAACAGCATACAGAACTATAATGTTATTTATTATTTGAAATCATCTTTTAAACCTCTCATATATATTAGACAACGGCTGATACCAATAAATTTGGGGGACTGACCCCATTTAGAGATTCAGATAACAAACATAAACCAGTGAATTCATAGACAGTATTATCCTCTATGTAGCTCAGAGGACATTCAACAGTTCCTCAATCAATAAAACAACAAATATTAAGCGAATAGCCGAAACTTACAACTCATCTCGTCAACAGGCTGTGTTGGTGAAGTCAGGATTACTCAATGGTTTCTTGATACACAAAATGGTACTTATTGTAAGGGATCTGACTACTTTCAAATATTAGCAAATCAAGACTACTGATATTTAATACCATTGGAAAGTAAAGCAATGCGATCACTATCAGACTCTTCTTGTCGAACCTCTCAACCACATTCAGTGGGTCTGGTAAATATTTTTTGCCAGTGTGCGGCTGAACATTTTCATTAAGCATAAAATGTATTGACCCATAAAATATATGGCATTTTCAATGGATTTGAATAATCACAGAAGTCTTGTGTTATTTGACAATACTGTTCCATAAATAAGTGCATAACAAAGGTTCAGAATGAGAAAAGGTCATTGTGCCTACTGAAGCTCAAATATTAAACACATGGCTGTTCCAAACAGCTCAAATTACATATGCAATTAAAACCCACAGTATATACATCATTAACACAGATTTCTCTGACAGAAAGTTTAACATTCATAATTTACAACATTATGCTTTATGTTATGACCAAGTCAGGAGTAATTCACTGTTAATTCAGTACCACTACTCCACAGGTCATAGCATATCAGTAAAGTTTCCCACCTACTGGAAAATTGCCAAATTAAACACTCTATTTGTCCCCCAGAATAAAGCACACCAAACCAGGTTTCTTTCAACAACAAAATAAACTATTTATTAATAAACCAAGTCTGAAACAATAATGAGATAACTTTATATGTGAAAGGATTCTTTTCAAACTTCTTATTCTTCCTAACCCTCATGCATACATACACACATACATTAAAAAAAAAGTTAACTGGTTGGAAAAGAATGTTTTGGATTACCACTGTTTCTTAGGAACAATAAAATAACTGGGTTGTAACATTCTGGTAGGATATTTCCGGGTCAGTCAGGTGTCCCAGAGTCAAATAGTCGGATGCCACTCAAAGACTCTCCAGGTGAGGTTGATGAACAGTCTGTGATGGGTAGACATTCACAGCACTTTGTCTGCAGCAAGCGTCACATAGATCTTTCAGCAAAGAGTGTAGCAACAGGTCGACTTGGGTTTTGAAGTAGCAGTCTAGCAATAGAAGCTTTCTTGAGCTTTCAGGATCTCCCAAAACATAAGAGGCAACAGGAATCACTGCTGAGGCAGAGATTTTTCAGAGACCAGAGGCAATGGAATCTGCTACCTTTTAAAATGCAGGGCTTCCTCTCAGCAAAGGAACATTTCTCCACAGAGAGCAGCAACACCTCTTTTCCTGGGTCTTTTTTTCTCTCTCCAGCCAGGCCACAGCCACCGCCTCAAATGTAGAATTTCTTTTTACAAGAGAGGCAATCCTTCTTTTGGACAGTAGGTATTTTCTCTGGTCTGCCAACACAGGTCCCAGCCAGCTCACTGCTAGCTGCTTCCAACTCCCTGGTCTTTTACACACTGCCAAAACTGAAACTAAAACCCGAACAATAAGTCACGTGACTGTCATAAATCTTCCTGTCATTCCCCTGTTGAGCAGCTTGAAAACAGGTGTCTTGCAATCAATGCATTCAGTTTAAACACCAAGGGCTGGATTTTACCTTATCCGGATGGGAATTCGCCACCGATGTAAAAGTTGATGGTGAACCCACTTCCGACTAGCCCAGGGATCCGTTCCGCATTTTACGAGTCTCTAGGCTTTAACTGTCTCGAGGCCGGACTTCCACAAGCTTGAGGGAGGAAGTCCTGCCTCACTGAACTGCCGGCCAGTAAGTGGGCTGGCAGCTCTTAGTCCCAGCAGTGCCACTAGGAGCGGTGGCCACTGCTGGGACTGCAGCCAGGAGGGAAGGTAAGTTGGGCATGCCAACTTAGTGGTCGTTTGGGGGGATTGGGAGGGGGGGGGGGGTGCCTTGGGTCCCGGGGGTGGTTTGGGAGGCAGGGGCGGCCCTCCTTTGGGTACTCTGTGCCTGACTGCCATGGCACCACCACCACCACCAACCCCCCCCCCGGGGTCAGCCTTTCACATCCCCAGAACAGGTAAAATACTCGTGGAGGCGGGCGAGGGCCCTGAAGTGGCCACTTAAGGGTTTTGATTGGCCTCGGGCGGGCCATTTCCCCCGCCCCCCCACCCTCCCCCCCACCCCCCACTGTCCAACCGCCATAAATTTGACCAGAGGCGGCAGCGGGGTGGGTAGGCTTCCGCTCAATTTTACGCCACCCCCATCTCCCCTCGCGCCACCATCTGACCCACTGGGGCGGCGTAAAATTCAGCCCCAAGTTTCAGTATTCAATCTTCACCGAAAATCCTTTCTCTCAGTTTTTAAAAGCACACAGAAATCTTAGCTTTCAACAAAAAAAAGCAAAGCTCTTGTGACATTTATTATATGTTTTTTATCTTTCAAAGCCCCAGAAATAGTTTTCTGTCTTTGGGCTGCTAGCAATTTTCAAGCTTGGAATGGGAAAGATTGAGAGAGGTGGAGCAGCCGAACAGCAAACACTTGCTCGCTGTGAATGGTTATTTAAGGTACAACAGTATATTATATCCTTCCACAGTTATTAATGCTTCTAACTCTCCCATTTTTTGAATGCTTTATGGATTCACAAATTCACTCAATCTTGATTTCAATATTTTGAAAATTGACCCATATTCTTTTTCCTGTTTTACTCATGATATTGACATCCCTTGCCCCTTCTGGAACCATCCCTTTTAAAAAATGTCACACTGTCACCTCATAGCCTGTTTGTTTTTCTCTCTCCTCTCATAGCCTTATTATTCAGCCAAACTTTCTGCTCTTATTCCAGTAGTTTTGTTAATCATTCTGCCCTTGTCTGATCTCAGACTTAAACTTTCCCCACTTGCCTGCAATATTAACTCAAAGTTTCCCCATTACTTTATTTACTATCTCGGTAAGCAGAAATGGTGTTGTTTCAGTTCAGGTTGTTATGACCAAGGCAGGAGTAATGCATTAATCCCATTACTCCACAGTTCACAGCATATTATTAAAGTTTCCCACCTACTGTAGAGTACCAGCAGATTGGTGTTCAATGTGGGAAAGTGTGAGGTAATCCACTTTGGTAGTAAGAATAAAAAGGCAGATTATTATTTAAATGGAGAAAGACTACAAAATACTGCAGTACAGAGGGATCTGGGTGTTCTTGTGTATGAAACACAAAAGGTTAGCATGCAGGTGCAGCATGTAATTAGGAAGGAAAATGGAACTTTGGCCTTTATTGCTAGGGGGTTAAAGTTTAAAAATAGGGAAGCCCTGTTACAACTGTACAGGATGTTGGTGAGGTCGCACCTGGAGTACTGTGTACAGTTTTGGTCCCCGTATTTAAGGAAGGATATACTAGCATTGGAGGCAGTTCAGAAAAGGTTCACTAGGCTGATTCCTGGGATGAAGGGGCTGTCTTATCAAGAACAGCTAAACAGGTTAGGCCTTTATTCCTTGGAGTTTAGAAGAATGAGAGGTGATTTTATAAAAACATATAAGATTTTAAGGGGGCTTGACAGGGTAGATGTTGAGATGATGTTTCCACTAGTGGGGGAATCTCAAACTAGGGGACATAATTACAGAATAAGGGGGCACACATTTAAAACTGACATGGGAAGGAATTTCTTCTCTAAGAGGGTGGTGAATCTCTGGAATTCTCTGCCTTAGAGAGTTGTGGAAGCGAGGTCACTAAATGTATTTGAGGAGGTAGATAGATTTTTGAAATCGCGGGGAGTCGAGAGAGCAGGCCCAAAAGAGGAGTTGAGGCCTGGGACAGATTAGCCATGATCTTATTGAATGGCAGGGCAGGCTTGAGGGGCTGAATGGTCTACTCCTGCTACTATTTCTCATGTTCTTATGTACTGGAAATTAGCCAAATGAAAATTTATTAACCCCCAGAATGAAATACCAATCCAGGTTTCTTTTAACAACAAATTAACTATTTATTAATAAACTAAATCTTAAACAATATTGAGATAAATTTATGCCTAAAACGACTTCATAACTTGTTATTCCTCCTAACCATAATGCACACACACATACATTCAAAAACCAACAGTTAACCGGTTCTAAAATGATGTTTTTAAAATAGAGCTGGTTCTTCGGAATAATAAAAACAACTGGGTTGTAAGTCATGGTTGGTTACTTTCCCGGATCAGGAGGTGTCCCAGAGTACAATAGTCAGATGCCACTTGAAGTCTCCAGGCGAGTTGATGAACAGTATGTAATGGATATGCATTCAAGGCACTTTGGCTGTCGTAGGCGTCACACAGATCTTTCAACAAGGCATATAACAACAGAGTCTATTTAGATTATCAATTAGCAGTCTATAAGCAGAAACTTTACTGAGTTTCCAGAACTCCCAGAAACACAAAAGACAATAGAAAGTCACTCCTGAGGCAGCGATGTCTTAGAGACTGGAAGTAAAAAGGAATTTGCTGCATCCAATAATGCAAAGGTTCCTTTACAGGGGTCTTTTCCTCTTTAGGCGAAACATAGCCTGTAGGCCAATGTCGATTTTTTGGCTGAGAGACAGACAAATCTTTCCTTCCTTCAGGAGAACACACTTTGCTGGTCTGCCAGATCAAACCGGTTCTGGCCAGTCTTCACACACAGTCAAACTGATACAATATGGCATGTGACCTCTCTCTCTTGCTGTTGCCTAGGACATAGGCTTGCAGCTCACACACGCCCTCAGAGAATACAAAAACTTCTTTCAGTCTTAAAGGCACACAGAACTAGTTTTTAAACAGAGGAAAAAAAAACATTTCCATGACAAGGCCAAAGAATGCCCCTTGGTTATACTCTTCTCTCCTTCCAAAAATCGCTTAGCATGCTGAGAATCTGTATTCTTTTCTCCTGCACTAGTCCTGCAGCCACATGTTGACTTTCCTAATCTCTTATTCTGTCCAATGTGTGGGACAGGAAGTAATCTGACGATGACCATCTCGGAGGTCTTGTTTTTGAATCTACCTCCCTACATTCTCTCTGCAAGATCTCAGACACAGTTATATCTATTTCTGACATGGACCATAACTTGTGGTGGCCTGCACTCCCCTTCCAAACATTTTTCCACCCATTCCATGGTTTTCTTAACCTAGCACCATGAAGGCAACATACCATTTGGGTCTAGACTGCCAAAAAGGTAATGCTCCTAATTATTACAGCTTTTTTATGGTTTACCTGCCTTTCAGTCCCTTAGTTAGCCCCTTGCTCCAATGACCACCTTCCCCTGAGTCACTGTTCACCACATACTTGACCAACACCAAGTATCCATCAAACATTATCAGGATTCCCTGCATCATTGAGTCCTCTCTCTCTGTTGCCTCCATGAATGGTCAACTACTTCATTCTTTGTGCAGAATCCCCACGCCTTGAAATGTTTAGCACTGACTCTTGACTGACCATACTCAGGATACTATGGGGAAAAAAAAGTTATGTAATGTTCATGACCTCAGAACATCCCAAAGTGCTTTACAGTTAATGAAGTATGTGAAGTGCCTTGCACTGCCAATTCTTTCTCTGTTATATGGGGAAACATGACAGCCAATTTGCAGCCAGCAATATCCTACAAATAGCAATGAGTTAAATTACAAAACAATGAGTTTTTTTTCCATGATGTTGGCTGGAGGATACAAACTGGTCAGGACAGTGGGAAGAAGATCCTTGCTCTTCTTTAAATGGTGCCATGGGATCTTTCATATACACTTAGAGGCCAGAAAAGTCCTCAAGTTAATGTCTCATCTGAAAGACAGCACATCTGACAGTGTAGCATCCAAACCAGCCTTGATTACATACTCAAGTATGGATTGGGGCTTGAAGCCACGACATTCTGGCAAGAGTACTAACACAGGGTGACAAAATAATCCAGAAACCTCTCGTCCTCGAGCAGCATGCAGTGTAGTCAATGGCTTCATCGGAAGAGAAATCCTTAGCTTTTGGGTGCAAATGTGCTGCCTCTAGGCTGAATTGAAGATCTGTGTTGGTCCGCACATCTCCCATTGTTAACGTTTTGTCTATAACTTAGTAAGCATTGATGCTGTTAACCTGAAGTTCCACTAGCACCAAACTCGCAAGAAAGAAAACCCTCTTACTCACTTCACACTAATATTAAGTTTGGGGGGAATTTCCTGTCCAAGTATGAACTCTGCTGAAACTAAACCCCTCACTCTTCTGACCTCCTACAGCTCAAACTGAACAAATTACCTACTTACCTTGCTGATAATTCCACAACATGATCATTATAATCGTTAGCAAAATTCAACGAGTCGTCTCTTTCAATAAAACTAAGTGCATTATAATAACTAACACTAAACTATGGTACACTGAGTGCACACTTTCCGAATCTGGCACAGAAGGGGAAAACTGTTCAACAGGTCCATGTACATATGCATTGCCCCTACGTTTCTTATTGCAATGGTATTTGACAATTTTCCAAAAGAATTTCACCAAATGCATTTCTTGTTTCATCACCATTGGACGAACACCAAATTTCGGAGATATTCCAGTCAAACACGGATGTTGAGAACTGTACCATCCATAGCAATTATTTGTTACTGCAGTTGTTACAAAATTTATTGCAATGGAGGCTTAAAATTAACACTTAAAAATTACACAAAAATATATTGCAAATTGCCATTTTTTGAAAGATTGTAGGCTGAATTTTACGCCGCCCCAGTGGGTCATATGGTGGTGGCGCAAAATTGAGCGGGAGGCTCCGGGAAGCTTATCCGCCCTGCTCCTGCCACCTCCAGCCAACTTTGCAGCTGTCGGGCGCTTGGGGGGGGGGGGTGGGGGAGAAACGACCCGCCCACCCAAGGCCAATCAAGGCCCTTAAATGGCCACTTAACAGCCACTTAAGAGTCGTCGCACGGGTTTTTTACCCATGGCAAGAGGGCGGGCTGGGGATGTCATAGGCTGCCCAGCGATAGCTGCCGGCCTTTCCGCACGCCAGGGGTTGCCATGGCAGTCGGGCACAGGGTGCCCAATTGAGTGCCGCCCCCGCCTCCCAACCCATCCCCGGGACCCAAGATGCCCCCACGCCCCCCAAACGGCCACCCTAGCCTCACCAGGGCACGGCCGATCCCACTGGCGAGGAATGCCCAACTTAACTTCACTCCTGACTCCATGTCGTCAGCTGGGCTGCAGTCCCAACAGTGGCCGGCAGCTCATTGAGGCGGGACCTCCTCCCTCAGGTGGGTGAAAGTCCCACCTCAGGACAATTAAAGCCCGGGGACTTTGATGTCGGTGGCAAATTCCCGGCCGCCCAAGGTAAAATCCAGCCCTGTAAGTTAGTCTGAAATCTATAGAATTTGTAATAAAGCAAGAAACTGCAAACACTAAAAGATGAACTACCAGTTCACTTTCTTTTGGTGGTGTTGCTTAAGTAAGAAATGTGGGTCAGGGAGTTCTCCCCATTCATCTTGCAATTGCACCAAGCAGGCAGACAGGCCTTCTTTAAAATCTCAGCTGAAAGACAATTCTTCCCACAAGGCAATACAACACTCAAGTGTCAGCCTGGATTATGTGCTCACATCCTGGAGTGGCACTTCAACCCGCAACTTTTTTGTCAGCGGCAAAAGTGCTTTCACCGGAGGTGAGTTGACACTTTTCCCCTGCCCTCAAACCACCTCCAAAGAGGTGAAAGAACAGCACAGGAGGATAAAAGAAATCAATAGTAGCTCACTACTTGAAGCCAGGAAGGGCAAAACCTCAACCAACAAAAACCACTGGCCATTTTAAGCAGAATCTCTTGCTTTTCCTCATCTCCAACTGAAACATAGAAACGTGGAAAAATAGGAGTCGGCCATTCGAGCCTCCACTGCCATTCAACACGATCATGGCAGATCATCCAAACTCAGTACCCTGAAGAGGGCAAGTAAAGGTTTAAGAATAGCTACTTTTGGGATTAACCGGGCTGGAGTTGCACAAACACAGATGCAGCTGCCAGCACACAAAGGGAAGATGTGTACAGGGTGAAGATTTCTGATAAACCACAAGGTGCTGTCTGTTCACGGTCACAGGAAAAAAGGCAACGTGAATTTTTAATACAGATGTAATAAGTGTTAATTGCTCAAGGATAACGTGGTCTGCTGACATGTACTTTTGAGTTTCAGTTAAAGGCCGTGTAACCACTGCAGACGTGTTTTCATTGTAATAGGATAATATAATATAATCCCTGTTGACGAGTGAGCTTTGATCAAACAACGTCAATTTCATTTTGTGAGTGAGCTTTGATTAAATAATGTCAATTTCATGTCAACCCATGATTGGTGTATGCTAATAATTGGATCCATCTGAACTGTATAATAATGATGGAATGTAATTGATCGGGGAGTCGTACGGAATCACTGGATACATGCGACTCCCTTGCATATGCTTGAATAAACCGGTGGAAAAAGACTCGAGTCTCGTCTAGTGACTGCGGGTACAGAGGGCAAGTGAACTCCCACGACACCAACTAAGGAATGAATTGCATAGATCCTGAACATCATCATTCCAACTACATGCACAACCGTGTTGATAATCCAACACACAAAACCTCAGTATGCCTATGCAATCACAATATATAGAGCCTTTACATTTCACCTATTTAGTGAGGACTTACTCTAAATTGCTTCATCTACAACCATTTCAAATAAATTACATGTTTTTAGAAACTGGCTCATTTACTAATCAAGTTTCAGTTATTGCAGAAGTACAGTTAAGTTGGTACAGGTGAGTTGAATATGGAGGGTCCACATAAAATGGGTGTGAAGTTAAAACAATCTTTTAAAAAACAATTCTTTGGGAAGAGTAGGAGAAACATATTAACATGGGTTAACATTTTGAAAACTGCAGGGAGAAAATATTCTATAGTTCTCTTATTTCTAATTCTACACAATTACATTCGATACTGCAGAGGTTCTGGATAACAAATTTAATGTGCATCTAGAAAGTTACAGAGGATTTAAAATTCTCAAGTTTGAGACTGGATTTAGATGACAATTAGTTAAATGCACTTAACTTTAAATCAACATTGCAGAATATCTGTCTGACACTGTATAATGTAAACAAGGTGCTCCACAATGGAAATAGACAGAAAGATGGATGTCAAGTCATGGGGGCACAGGTTAGGAGAGGTGACCAAGGGTTTGGTCAGAAAGATGGGTTTTGAGTGCAAAGATGAAGAAAGCAGTGGAGGTGGTTGGTTTAAGGAAGGAACTCCAAGAGCGGGGCAAAGGTGGCTGAAGGCTCTGCATATTTACAGCAGCCTAATGACGTATGTAAAATATTTGCTAGGTATAATATGACTCATTTATTATGTTTACAATAATACGATTGCAATAATTTTCTCCATCAGAAAGTCACCAGTTTTTGGCACATCCAGATATTAACCCTTGGCAAAAAAACATAACTCCCTTCTAGTTCCAATTACACACTGGTGTAAAGCTGATAAGGTGGCCATTTGAATGAAATCCCAACTCTACACAAAGGCAGACTTTGAACTCAGCAGAGCAAGTAAAATTTTCAAAGGATGCCTTTCTGTCCATGTTACTCTGCTCACAACCTCCTTCCCCCTCAGGATTAAATTGTGATTTGCTACCTAGTCAGATAATGACTCTGAAAAGGCCATGACAATTATTTACATGAATTGATATCAATTCATAAAACTATGCCATGCAGAGATTTTGTCATGAACACAATATTGTAAAATACTGAAACTGTTGTGCAATGACTGGTGCCACAGATGAGGTAGTTACTAGCTATAAATGAGCACATACAAGCAGATACAATAACAACTTGCATTTATGTTACACTTATAATGCAGTAAAACATCCCAGGCACTTCACAGGAGCATTATCAAACAAAATGTGGCACTGAGTCACATATAAGGAGATATTAGAACAATTAACCAAAAGCTTGCTCAAAGGAGGTATGTTTTAAGAAGCGTCTTAAAGGAGGAAAGAGAAGAGAAGGCGCAGAGTTTAGGGAGGGAATTCCAGAGCTTGGGGCCGAAGCAACGAAAGAGATCGTCATCAATGGTGGAATAATGAATATCAGGGATGCACGAGAGGGAAAAATTGGAGTGCAGAGATCTTGGGTTGCCAGGCTGAGGGGATTACAGAGATAGGGAGGGTTAAAAACCATGGAACGATTTGAAACAAGGATGAGAATTTTAATGTCGAGGCAATGCCGGACTGGGAGTCAATGTACATCAGCGAATAATCTTTAGTAACTATCATCCGAGTCCAGAATATTGTATTGCTTTTGAAAAACTAACTTTACTTAGCAGGATAGTTAGCACAGCTGTAACAACTGCTCAAAATGACATGGTGCTTCGGGCTTGAGACACTTTTTTGCAATCTGATTCCAAAGAATCCCAAAGAAACAATTCCTGCTAAAATACAATGGCACTAAAAGATCTCTATTCATCACCCAAGGATGAAATGAGTATCTGAAAAAAGGACAAATTCACGTGTTTCTCAAATGTGATCAGATTTGAGCTCCCAGATGACTGGCTCACATCAACAAATTGACAGCCAGTGATAGCACTTCTGTCTTAAAGTCAATCGGTTCTGGGTTCAATCCTCACTATGGACTTACATCTAACCCAGGCTGATGCCTAACTGTAGGAAAAGAAAAGGAAATACTTCCATTTCACAACCTCAGGATGTCCTCAAACCAATGAAGTACTTTTGAAGTGTCTTCACCGCTATAACGTAGGAAACGCAGTAGTCAATTTATACACAGCAAATACTACACCAAAAACAATTTGCATTTATGTAGCGCCTTCAACATACTACAATGTCCCAAAGCACAGGAGCATTATCAAACAAAATTTAAAACCAAGCCGAATAAGGAGATATTAGGTCAGATAACCAAAAGCTTGGTCAAAGAGCTAAGTTTTAGAGAGCATCTTAAAGAAGGAGGGAGAGTAGAGATCGAGAGGTTTAGGACATTCCACAGCTTAGGGCCGAGGCAGCTATAGGTAGCAGTGTAAATCGGGGATGCACAACTGGTCAGAATTGGAGCACAGAGATCTCGGTGGGTTGTAAGGCTGGAGGAGGTTATAGAGATAGGGAGGGGTAGGCCATGGAGGGATTTGAATACAAAGATGGGAATTTTAAAATCAAGTCGTTGCAAGATGGGGAACCAATGTCGATTAGCAAGCACAAGGGTGATGGGAGCGAGTTAGGATATGAGCAGCAGAGCTCACATTTACAGAGAGTGCAAAGTGGGAGGCTAGTAAGGTGAGCACTGGAATAGTTGCGACTAGAGGTAACAAAGGCATGGATGAAGTTTTTAGATGATGAGCAGGGGCAGAAACAGGCAATGTTGTAGAGGTGGAAGTAGGCGGTCTTGGTAATGAAGAGGATATGGGGTTGGAAGCTCATCTCAAGGTCAAATAGGTCACCATGATGACAAACGGTCTGGTTCAGCTTTAGAAACTGGCCAAGGAGAATGGTGGAGTCAGTGGCTAGAGAACACAGTTTGTGGTGTGGCCTTTCCAGTATTTAACTGGAGGCAAATTTCTGCTCAACTAATACTGGATGTCGGACAAGCAGCGCGACAAATCAAAGGCAATGGCCTTGAATAAAGATAAGGTGTTTTAAACACAAAACTGCAGTCCCAAAAAACGATGAGAGTTTGATTGCAAAGTTACTTTATTCATCAAAGCTTTGTATTGTATTGAAAACAAGTAGAATTTTTTCAGCTATTTCACGAACTTTGCTTTAATTCCAGGAATCACTTTTAAAGTCATTACCATTGTGATTAATAGCCCCAGAGCTCGGAAGACTCTTTCCTCTCAATGTCTTGGACATCACACAAGAAAATGTTTGACATCTGATAGGCAATCCCATTCTAATCTTAAGACTCAAACAACATGGTTTATCCTTTATTCTTTCCTTGCACAAGTGGGCTTGGCTCTATACCCGAGTTTTAGAATTTAAAAAATCCCTGTTGCTTTTCTCTGAACTGCCATGCATTGTGAAGATAGGGTAACCCAAACTGTGTTCCAAATACAGTCTCATCACAGAGTAATTCAAGGTTCAAGTAAAATTAAATTCCCCTCAAATGCACCCCAGTACTTGATGAACCTTGTTAAAAACAGACTCATGTAGTATATGAGCACTTATAACTAGAAAGCGTGTTAGTAATGGATGTGCCTGAAGACAGATTGGTTATGCATAACTAAGTGTTATGACCCTGTGAGGAAGGTATCTAGGGTTCCCTCTCAGCCTTCACCTGGTCTTACTGTAACAGGGTTTAATTTTAAACACACTGTGTTTTTAGCTCCCCCTTGGTGAATCCTTGTTCACCGCTTTCCAATTATAAGACAAATAAACCAGCACAAACAGGCCTTCTTAGGTTTAAAGAAAAGTTGAAATGTATTAAATTTAAACTTAAACTCTAATTCGGACAACGCCCATGGATACACGATGCGCCCACACTAGCACGCATACGCAATACACATATGCAAATAGAGTCATAAAAGAGCAGAAGAAAAATAAAGTGGAAACATTTGAGACAATATCTGAAGAGTTTTTGTTACGGTCCTTCAAGCTCACTGTAGAGTCATTGATTGTAGGTAGATCTTGCTTTTCGTTGGGGCCCAGTATTCTTCTTAAACCTATTTGCTGTAGGAGGATTTTCTCTCTTGGGGTTCATGTGTCTTCAGTAGTTTCAGAGGCTTGAGAGAGAGAGTTGGGAGCAGACAGGAGAGATTTTCTCAATCCAGGAGCAAATAGTCTTTTTCCGTTCAAACTGTTTGTACAATTCAGAAAAACCCAGGTTGCCAAGCAGGTTAGTCATGTGACTAACTGGTCAGACCATGTCTTGGATTACAGCAGTCTCTGGAATGCTCCTCTTACACATAATACCTGGTGATCAAGGTCCACTGTGGGTTGAATGTGTCAGGGAATTGGTCCTTCGTCCTTCCAGTCACCATCTGTTAATATGCAAATGTCTTTTCCAGCCACGGCTGATCTGTTTAACAAGTCCTTTCTTCACTCTAGTAACAGCTTAAAATCAATGTTCATGACAAAATTAATGTGCCTCATTCTTGACAGATGGGGGCCTAGCATGACACTAAGTGAAACATTTCTTCCTGGATTGGCAGTAACAGCAATTGGTTAAACATAGGGGCGATGGTATCTGGAAAATCCTTGATCTTATGTTTTTGTTGATTGATTTTCATACATTGACCTGGAAATGTCATGATTTATATCATAGGACTATGTAGTGATTGTGCTGTATACTGCAGTTATTAAATAATGATGAAATGTAAAGTTTAAGATATTTATGTGCTACTATACTGAGAAACCAAATGCAAAGTGTTTGAATTGACTTGACTGAACTTGAGAATGTAGTCAACAAAGAATGGCATGTGGGAGACCAGGCAAGATGTAACACCTGACCTCAGATATGGTATGAATTTGGACTGACTTGTTTCTGGCACTTGCACAAGTTTATGTTGCTCATCTAATCATCCCAAATTTGGCAGTCCAATCCGAGTATTTATTTCTAGAGAAACTACTTTTATGCTGGACATAAGCATCATAACAGCTAAAACCATTGAGATTTGTAAGCAAAAGGATAGACTAGCTTATACAACGGCAACTTGCATTTATATTGTGCCTTTCACATAGTAAAATAACCCAAAGCACTTAATAGGAGCATAATCAGACAAAAATTAACGTTATATTCATAAGTTATTATGATGCACTGGTGGGAACTTAAATACATTTTACTGCAATGTGTGATAGTGTACTGTCACTGATGTGCTTCGTATCATTACAGCAAAAACCAATAATCAAACATTCAACTACATGAATGGCACTACATAAATACTTACTCTCTTTTACATTAATTCATGTTCAATAATCCCACCTAAATATTTTTGCTTTACAACCTTACACCATCCAGTGTATACATATTTCATCCAGTGTATACATAGTTCAAGTTTCCTTCTCCAGTGTTAAATGCATATTTATTCATATTTAAATCCATCTTCCATTCATTTGCTTTTAGTCCAGCTCCTGTTAAATCGCACTGATCTGCCTTAGACAAACCACTTGGCCACAAAGTTTGCTAAGTTTTATCACTGCAGTGCCCAATTCACTCTTTATGCATGTGGGCGGCTTAAAGGAACAGTTGAACCAAGAGTTGAAGTTGTCTTAGAAATTCTTGTCCTTGCTTTTTTAAATTTTTTAAAATTTCAATTCTCATTCCATAGACAAGTCTTTTTTTTCTAGCTTTAGCTGGGGATGGGATTAAAACTTTACAAAATAATTGTGAGTACAAAAGGCAAGTCTGATTTAGTGCAAAGAGAATCATTGTTGCATAACACTTCTCTAAACAAGGATCAAGTGCCCATTTGGTCCAGCAGTCACCCTTTCCCTCCATCTAGTCCTGTTGGTCATTTCTAATCTGCTGTAACTGAAAAGGAGAAACAGTCTTCCACAGATGTAGCAAAAGTTTGACTTATAGCTATGTTTAAGCACTAACATCAATCTTCCAAAAAGGAATGGCACTAGTTAACAGTTCTCAGTATTAGCTAAGGACTGATAATTTTCCCCAGAGACAGCACATCTTTGTTTGAAGTTGGACCACTAGCAAGTTTTAGTTGCAGCTATGGAGACATACGATAATTTGAGGAATAAAATTAGATGAATCACATGAAAATCACACTGCTCATTCATAGAAAATTTATAAGAATGAATTGCATAGTGATTGCTTTTCATTCCAAAAGAGACTGAGAAAATGTAATGGGACACAGAAAAAGTGCAGCAGAATGCTTGATAATATATAACTGTAGGATAAATGAACTCAAAATTTGATTTAAATCTTTGACACTTAATCTAAACCAAGGTATAGAATTTGACCTGCTGTCCTGTTATTCTGCATTACTCATGAAGTTGTGTTAGACCCCATTTCTTTGTAATCCACATAATTGAGCAGAATGAAAATTATAAATTAAGCACATTCCTGGTAAAATGTTCCTTAAAACTGCGTGCTATCAAAATACAATGTTAATCTGTCTGGATAAGAGTGGGGTATAAAACAAATTAAGCACATTCCAGGCTCCTGACTGGCATGAGTTGAAAAGAGTTTACTCTTATGATGGAACGTTACTGTACACGTTATCTGATCTTCAGGAAATATGTATCCTATTACTTTAATGGTTTACTTAGAACAATTGTAATTTTTAATACTAACAAAGAAAACTATGAGGGAAAAGTATCACTGTGAATAGGCATAAAGTTCTTCCTTTATATAAGTTTGTAAAATTTATTTAAATCTATTAACCTCAGGTTTAGGATCAACACTCTAAATATCCATTTGAGGAACAGTTTTACCATAGATATTCTGTGCAAATGTCAGAAAGAGAGATTAGTACAGCCCTTCAGCATGCTGCTCCATAGAATGGAGTTTCTCTTCAAAAGCCTCGCATTGGGCTGCTTTCTTTCTCTCTCCAAAGACTTCAGCAATTAAATTTACTTTGCAAATTATTAACGCTACTTAATTATATGTGTGATGATTTCTTTTCTTTACATCTACAGCCACAGTATGAAAAGTTCTATACTTTCTAATCTCTGCTTTTATTCTGCTCTGAAGAGTAAATTAATTCTAGACATCTTCTGGTGCCAGTTTTTAATCCAAAAGATCTATTTTTTCAAGGGGGCGATGGGAGGAGCTGGCATTGATTAACTCAAATAGTGTCTTAGTTACTGATTTTAGCATTGCATTGCTAATGTATTTAAAAGTCAGTAACATTGAATAACTAACATAACTCAGGCAATGCAGAATCAAGATTTGTCTTTTTTTAAAAAAAGTTAACAGCCTCAACAATTCTGCAATTAGTGATAAAAAAAATCAAGTCATGTTTCCAAAAGGTTAAACCTGCCACTCCTGAAAAAGTTGTTACAGGTGAACCTCAGTACTCCCCACTCTTCCTCCAAATCCTTCAAATTATTGACATCCCTCATCAGTTTACACACAATACGTGTTTCTCATACTATTCATTGCAGGCACAATCACCGAACCTGTACCATACAGAATGTCTGTTTCAAGCAGAGCCCCAAACACTGACCTCTAGCTACCTGCATTAGTCACTGATTACATGGAGTACATCAAAAATTAACTACAAGTCTCCAATTCAAGCTGGAGTTTGGGGAATGCAATACTCACCACCTCTTCCCTTAAGTCTGCCAGACAATGACTATGTAAATGATCCCTTTAAGTAAATTCTGGCTGGAATCTTTACAGGTAGACAATTATGTGCATGCAGTTTGTCGAGATCGGAAAGAAGCCGACAGCTATGAAGGAGGCTTGGTTCCAGCTTCTCGTAAATGCAAGTCTCTACTTCCCATTGGTTGCTAGCAGAGCAAACCTTAGCGATTCATTCTTGTACGGGTCATGTGATAACCTATCATCGCCTGCCTGGCTGCTGATTTCGTGCTGGCATTGCAAAGAACATTACAGCCCTCCAGCTGTAATGAGTCTCTGCCAGCTCTCTATTTGTGTGTGTGCATATGAGTGAATGAGTGCATTTTACCTTCAAAATATGCTGACTCTCACATGCCAATGTGCATTCAAACCTTGCTAGGACAGAACTCATGAACTACAGAACAGTACAGTACAGTAGCAGCTCTGTCAACTGCTGTTCTCAGGGCTGGCGGTAAAACCAGAGCCTAAATACTTAAAAGGTCAATGACCTGAAAATTGTGAAACGTCGGACATGACAGCTACTTTTCTTTTGCTGTCTGGCACTTCAGTTATTTTGCTATACTAAAAGAGGTATATAATATAATGTTAAACCTAAATGCATCACTTTTCTACTACTGATGCTTACAAAACGATGCAATGTTAACATATTAAAAAAATGCAAATCTTAATTACATGATAGTAATTAGCTAACACCACATGTGCAATTCGGATAATTTTTAAATTTTACCCAGGATGAAATCAGTGGCTTAAATTTACTATCAGGGTAATTAAGAATAATATATACAGCTCATTTTAAGCATGTTAGGATGGTTGTGCTTTAGGCTGGATCTGTTTTTGTTTTGCAGGCATGGGCCATCGATATGAACTGCTCAAGTGTTCCATGTCATTGATGTATGATGTTGAAACATAAGTAAACAATGAGAATGGCCCTTCAGCCACACGTCGAATTGTAGTGCAAATATTGCAAACTTTTGAGAAATATTATACAGACAAACACCAGGAAATTCTACAGACAGAAGAACAATTTTTTAAACAGTTATGCATGTATTGACACATAGAAGAGCAACTCCCCGACTTTCCATCCAAAAGAAATCTTCAAACATTAGCAGATGGCAGAAAGAACTCTATCTTCAAACATCAGCAGATTCCAATTACAAATGGAATTCTGTAGAAGCTCTCATTACAACACAAGTTCTGACTGCTCATTTAGCTGTGTTTATTTCAGTCACACAATTGTACCAGGATTTATTATTTACTAGTCTGGAAACATAACTCAAGTTGGAGTCCAAAGAGCTTTTTTGGACAGAGTCAATTTTGTAATGTTATCTCAAGAGTTTGCGGCTTCCCCGGAGAGCAAGATATTTAGCTTTCATAAACCATTACTGTTACACAAAAGCACTATTTGTGGGTAGTGGACAGGAAGCTGGAAAAGCATTGTGGAAACTAGAAAGGACAGATAAGTGGGACCAGGATGGTATCAAGGCACTGGGCTCCCAGAGTAAACTACTTTACATCAAATGCAATGGCTCATGTACATGATCTCTAGTTGCTTGAACAGCATCTAAATTATTCATCTAGTGCATAAATACATATTATAAATATTGAGCCAAATATGTTAAAATTAATTTTGACTACCCTTAATCTTGACTTAAAAATTCTCAAATTTTCTTAAAATGTGTGTGATCAATTAAACATCAGTCAATGCATCGCTCAGTATAACCGAAAAGTATGAAAGCTGTAATGTAAGAAAACTTCAACAACTACTAAAGAAATCCAGTGTTGGCATCAGACTCTTATTCAATTCTTCATATTCATTCTCAAAGTAAAAAGTTAGGTTCCCTAGGAAAGCCTTATGCTTCCACTGGACGAAATTTAACCTTCTGCTTGAAATATGTAAGACTTGCATGCTCCGAGGGAACAAACAATCCTTATGCCACTGAGGTATGTGTT
Organism: Heterodontus francisci; assembly: GCF_036365525.1. Lineage (NCBI taxonomy): Eukaryota > Metazoa > Chordata > Chondrichthyes > Heterodontiformes > Heterodontidae > Heterodontus > Heterodontus francisci. Next base: position 82,776,289 of record NC_090373.1, read on the forward strand.
AGAACTAGTACAGCTTTCCCACCCCGTCTCCTAGATTTCTCCAAATCAATGCAAAACACAACAATCAGTGCATATGCTTCAAGCTACAAATACTTACAAGTATATAAACAAAAGTAAAATTATATACAGTCCCTACCACTTATATCACCCACACTTACAGTAGGCATCCAACTATACTGGGAAATTATTTAACATTTATCATTATCATAGAAGTCAATTATAAAAGCATTTACAACAAATTAATGCCAGCTATTTCAGCAATGCTCAACTGTTGAACAAGTTCCTCGCATCTCATCAATGTGCAATTATGTCAATTAATGTCCTGTATTTACTGATGTAAAAGCTCTGCTAATTGAAGACAAACTTAGGTCTTACAGCATCTGTTCTACAAACTCTTTGCACCTCATTAACAGGTTCAAGTATAATTAGTGCCTTAACCAGCCCTCAGCATAAAGCAACCTATTAGGGTTCTACCATCCACCTCATACATCAGGCAAATTGCATTAACACCCGCTATAAGTGATGGGCACTGAATTACAAAAAGATACAAATGAATAGATAACAAATACAGAATTTAACTTTAAATCATCAGTTCCAAAACAACAAGAGTTTTGAAATGTCAGAAGCCTTCTTCAGCAACTTTTGGGCATGAGCACATGGAATATGTATTGGCCTTGAGTTTGTTCAATGGAAGTGAAATTGGAAAGGTTGGTAATTTAGAGCTCTCGTCTTGTTCTATGTCTCTCTTTTCCTCAATGCCCATAGAAGACATGATGGAAGGTGGCGGTACACTTCATAATTAATCAAAGCAGTGCCACTATGAATAACTTTTCGGCAGTGACAGACATAGGACAAATGGAATTACAGAGATAAGAATTAATAAACATGGCCTAGCTAAACAGGATTTAACTTACTACAACAACAACTTCCATTTATATAATACCTTTAATGTAGTACAAGGTCTCATGGTGTTTCATGGGAACACATTCGAACGAAATTTGCCACACAAGAAGATAGTAGGGCAAACGAAAAATTTGGTCAAATGGGTAGGTTTTAAGGAGCATCTAAAGGAGGAAAGAGAGATAGAGAGGAGGAGGAGAGATTTAGGAAGGGGAAATCCAGAACTGAGGGCTTCAGCAGCTGAAGGCATTACCATCAGTGTAGAGCAATTAAAATCGGAGATGCACAAGAAGCTAAAATTGGAGAAGCACAGATAACTCAGAGCATTGTAGGGCTGCAGTAGGTACAGAGATAGGGAGGGATGAGGCGATGGAAGGATTTGAAAACAAGGATGATAATTTTAATATTGAGGCATTGGCAGATTGGGAGCCAACGTAGGTCAGCGAGCACAGCGGTGACGGGGGAATTGGACTTGGTGTGAGTTAAGATACGGCAGCAGTGTTTTAGATGGCCTTAAGTTTGCGGAAGGTGGAAGATGGGAAGCTGGCTGTGTGTTGGAATAGTCAAGCCTAGAGCTAATGAAGGCATGAATGAGGGTTTCAGCAGCAGATGAGCTGAGGCAAGGACAGAGTTAGACGATATTACAGAGGTGGAAACAGGTAGTCTTCATGGTGATGTAATGATGTTGCCTCTTCTCGGAGTTCACTGCCCTCTTACCCTCCCTAAATCTCTCGCTGTGTGTAAACTCCCCAACCCATGTTCACAGCCACACCCTTGACCTTGCCATCTCATATGCTCTTGCTAGTCCCACTGTATCAATTACATTTAAGGCCATGTCTGATCACTTCCTGGTATCCTTCTCTACTCACATCCCACTTCCACGCCCCAAACCTACCTCATTCTGTATCCATCCCTGAAAAGAAACTATCCCCCTATTCACTTACAACTGCACCTTAAAAATCTCAACTACCTAGCCTTTGATCCTCCATTCACCACAACATTTCTGCAGCTACTGATTTGCTCAACCGCACCCTCATCTCCTCTGCCCTAGTCCCCAATTAAAAGACCAGTCTCTCTCACCCTGGCTGTTCCCTCTCGTATGGCCCTCATCTCCACTCCCTTAAGTTCAAGGTTCGCAGACTTGAAAGAATATTGTGGATAACTGGTTTAGCCATCCACTGCCAAATCTGGTTGGACCACATAAAACACTATTGGGTCCTCCTCTCGTCTGCTAAAACTGCTCACTATTCCAGGATCATTCTGGAATGCAAAGATAACCACGGGCTTCTTTTCCGTATTGCAAACCATCTTCTTAAACCCTTTTCCCCTGCCTGTCCACCCTCACCTCCAACGGTTAAGTGTGAGGAGCTCATAGACTTCTTTGGCACTAAGATCGAGACCATCCGATCAGCTACTTCATCCCTTCCTTCCAATATAATGCTCCCCCTGCCCTAGTGCTGAACCGCAGCTTTCTCTAATTTTTCTCCTATCTCCCCTCATGCCCTCTCTGAGTTCATCTCATCCATGAGACCCATCTCCTCTTCCCTCGATCCTATTCCCATCAAACTGATTACCTAACTTCCCCTCCTGGTCCCTATGTTAGCCATATTGTTAATGGTTCACTCTCTTCAGGTATTGTCCCTCTCTCCTTCAAATCTGCTGTCATCACCCTTCTCCTCAAAAAAATCAACCCTTAACCCACCGTCTTGCAAACTACCGTCCATTCTCCAACCACCCTTTCCTCTCCAAAGTCCATGAACCTGTTGTCACCTTCCAGATCTGTTCCCATCTTTCCCGGCACTCCATGTTTGAATCCTTCCAATCAGGCTTCCACCCCTGCTACAGTGTAGAAACAGCTCTGAAAGTCACAAATGGCATTCTATGTGACTGAGACAAAGGTGACTGCTTATCCGACATCCAGTACTGGATGAGCAGAAATTGCCTCCAATTAAATATTGGGAAGACTGGAGCTATTGTTCTCAGTCCCCGCTGCAAACTCTGTGCCCTAGCTACTGATTCCATCCCTCTCCCTGGCAACAGTCTGAGATTAAGCCAGTCTCTGCGTAACCCTGTTGTCATATTTGACCCCGAGATGTAAAGGCTGACTCCCCGACCCGAACCCAACGAGACCCGACAACATATGTCGGGGTTGGGTCACACTTCCGGGTCTGGCATTCGGGCTCGGGTTGGACACGGTCTATCACCACCTCCGTAAGTGACTCCAAAGTTAATGTACTTTTTGGACTTGAAAGGTGGTTTTGCTACAGTTATTTTAAGCTTGTGCAGATAAGCAACAAAGTGAAAAATGTAAGTTAGGTTAACTGATGGTCGGGTCGGGCATGGGAAAAAATGAAAGGACTCCGGCCAGGTTGGGATCGGGGTCGGATGCGGTCCTGTAGGGCTCGGGTCAGGTTTCATTTGCAGACCTGAGACGGCCTTTACCGAGATGAGGTTCCAACTTCACATTCGTCCCGGAGCTTCCTATAGGCATTCCAATGTCACAGAGTTGCAATACTCACGAAGTGAGACCAGTCGAGTGGAAATGGCACCTGGGGCCAAGGTTCACACTGGCCGAGTTTGATAGTTGACTGCTGAAGCTATCCATGGGGCATTTTAAATCCTACTCCTATTAACTGGGAAGCAAACATCAAAATGGCTATGTCAATGATCCTACAGCCAAAACAGTAAATTACATTGTTCCAGGGTTTCTGAAGACAAAACTTGTATCTGTACAGTACCATTACCTACTGCCTACATAAACAGTAGTTAGACTTCAAAAATAATTTGGGTAAAGCTTTAAAATATTCTGTGGATGCTATAAGGCAATATATAAATGAAGATATTCAGATATTGATCAAGTCATTAAGGTGCCACGCCAAAGGTTATTATGGAAAATAAAACTCACGGTGTAGAGGGTAACATATTGGCACGGATAGAAGATTGGCTAGCTAACAGAGAATAGGCATAAATGGCAAGATGTACGAGTGGTGCGCCACAGGGATCTGTGCTGGAACCTTAACGTTTTACAATTCATATAAATAGCTTGGATGAAGGGACTGAAGGTATGGTTGCTAAATTTACTGATGACACAAAGATAAGTAGAAAAGTAAGTTGTGAAGAGGACATAAGGAGGCTACAAAGGGATATAGATAGGTTAAGTGATGGGGCAAAGATCTGGCAAATGGAGTATAAAGTGGGGAAATGTGAAATTGTCCATTTTGGCAGGAAGAATAAAAAAGAAGCATTTTATCTAAATGGTGAGAGATTGCAGACCTCTGAGATGCAGAGGGATCTGTGTCCTAGTGCATGAATCGCAAAAGGTTAGTACGCAGGTACGGCAAGTAATTAGAAAAGCTAATAGAATGTTATCGTTTATCGTGAGGGGAATTGAATACAAAAGTAGGGATGTTATTCTTCAGTTATACAGGGCATTGGTGAGACCACATCTGGAGTACTGTGTACAGTATTGGTCTCCTTATTTAAGGAAGGATGTAAATGCATTGGAAGCAGTTCAAAGAAGGTTTACTAAACTAATACCTGGAATGGACGAGTTGTCTTATGAGGAAAGATTGGACAGGCTAGGCTTGTATCGGCTGGAGTTTAGAAGCATAAGAGGTGACTTGATTGAAACATAAGATCCTGAGGGGTCTTGACAGGGTGGATGTGGAAAGGATGTTTCCCCTTGTGGGAGAATCTCGAACTAGGGGTCACTGTTTAAAAATAAGGGGCCGCCCATTTAAGACAGAGATGAGAAATTTTTTTCTCTCAGAGGGTCGTGAGTCTTTGGAATTCTCTTCCTCTAAAGGCAGTGGAAACAGAGTCGTTTAATATTTTTAAGGCAGAGGTCGGTAGATTCTTGATAAGCAAGGGGGTGAAAGGTTATCGGGGGCAGGTGGGAACGTGGAGTTGAGGTTACAATCAGATCAGCCATGATCTTACTGAATGGCAGGGCAGGCTCGAAGGGCTGAGTGGCCTACTGCTGCTCCTAATTTGTATGTCCGTACGGCATAATGAAGGAATGATGATATATGTCAAGTCATAATGGGTTTGTCTTGGAGATAATGGTATTCCTGTGATCTAGCTGCTTTTGCTCTGTGGTAGGGGTCACAGGGCTGGGTGGTGTGATTGAAGTAAGATTGTTGAATTGCTGCAGTGCATCCTGGAGATCATACCGAAGCTACAATGTGCTAGAGGTACAGACAGTGGATTAAATTTCAGCGACAGAAGTGTTGATCAAGCACGCATTGTTGTCCTGGGAGGTGTTGAGCCTCTTGACTGTAACTCTAGCTACATCATTCAAGCTGAGTGGTAAATACTCCATCATATTCTTGACCGAAGCCTTGTAGATATTGGAAAAACATTGAGGGGTCAAGATGTGTATCACTCAGACTGCCTAGCCATTGTGCTTGGTCAAGGGTGATCCTCAAGATCCTGATCATGAGGGACTGAGCGATGGTGGTAGGGTTGAAAGTCACAGGGAAGTGCTTTGGAAATGTTCATTGCCTGGCACTTGTGCAGGGTAAATATTACATGCCGCTAATCAGTCTAAGTCTGGATGTTGTAAGCTGGCATGTGCTGCTTCTTAATGTTGTCATTTTGTTACCAGTTGTTCCTTGTGCCGTTTTCAAATCAGCAATCAATAGCTGAGGTACAGCTTTATATAGCCTGCCTTTGGCCACTGTACAAAACATATACCTATGTCATACAAGTGTACTTAATATTAGCTGTTCCCTGGGTAAAACTGACATGATTTCCTGATGAGTTCAGCATTCGACCAGTTCTGCTTCCAACTTACAAGAGGAAAGGGGTGGATTTTTTTTTTCTGCCAGCTTTACCTTCCCACTCCCCACTGGAATTTCAGATCCTTCGCAGAATGGGGCAGAAGTTTGACAATATTAAGTTCCTTTTCTTCGCTGAGATTATACTCAAAATGAGACAAGATTTCTAGCCTCATGTGTAACTTCAATTTGTACACCTTGCATATCATCATGCTGCGTACTCTTAGTTTCAGAACTGGTAAGGAATGAAGTAAATGGGTAAAGGAATAATTTTTGTACCTATTTCCCTTGGCATTGCTCACAGGAACCAGGATCAAGCATTACCTTGACATGAAGGGTACTTAGATTGTTCACAGAATATAGGGGAGGTGCCTGGAATTCAACCCCTGCATATTACATAATAAAAGTTAAATTTGACTTAGTCAATCACTAAATCCTCTGTATAATACTGTAAACACTGCTATTATAACAAACAGTGGAGCCTCTGACTCAAAATGAACAATGATATGGGGAAATCTCCGACTAGATATTTAAAACAACATGCAGCAAACTATTTCTAAAATAAACAAACATTCATATTACAAGCATCCCTGCATTTCAGTTCTTCAGTGCTTTCCTACTTAAAGAAACTCCAAATCCTTTTTATCGACCAACTGTAATTAATAATTAATTCTGAAATAAATAATTTTGCATGAAGTAATTTTCTGCAGACCCGAGGGCTCTTAGTTCAAATTACTTGGTTGATAACCTCAATGTAGAACTTAATGGTGCATCTATGTACCATAGATTTGGGAGGGACTTCTTTTTATTAATACAGTACATTTTTGCTTCTGCGTTCTAACAACAGTTGGCTTCAATTCTAGAACATAGAATTACATAAAATTACAATGTGCAAACAGGCCATTTGGCCCAATCAGTCTATCTTCATGTTCATCCTCCATATGAACAGCAGTCCTAATTCTGTGTCCTTGCCCTGTTCCCAAGTCCCTTTGTTCTCCCTTCATTCATTCATCTTTCTCTCAAATTCTTAAATGGTGATAGGGTCTCTGTTTCAATCACCAACTCTGGAAGTGTATTCTCGAGCCTCACAGCCCGTAATTATATTAACAGTTCCTTCAAGACAAGTATAATTAACCAGTAAATAAAAATCTCATTTAAACAGTGAAAATGCAAAAAGAATTGTTACAATATGGACAAACGATTTAGAGATGAAGAGGCAAAAGTTTCCTTTGTCACAGTTGGAAAGAAGAAATTAGCAGCTGTTGTAGAGCCACTAACTTGCTTTATTCTATGGATGGTTATGATTCATTCACAATAAAGGAATGCACTAAGTAGCTGTAGCTAGTGAAATTTAGAAATAGATTTTAAATAACTGCAACTTGTCGTTAATTAAAAGAGAAAATACAGGAGAGTGAGTACATACTACGCAAATTATTTCCCCTTGTAGCTTCCAAGTGTATTGATTTATTTGCAAAACAAAAAATGTTTTTGGTATCATTTTTAATCCCGTCATGCGTTCCTTTAGAAACTTGATCTTTTCATATGGTTGGAAGCACTGATTACCACTCAATCGACACCAGCGATAAAAAGAACCCGTGCGTGACTGGATTAATGGAATGGCAATCAGCAGCCTTTTCATTTGGATCTGATATTAGCTCAGTAATGCTGTATGGAAAGATCAATTTTTTAAAAAAATACACCATTATGAGGGAAGAATCAAATGGTAAGCACTTAGCTTCAAAAATCCTTTTTTCATGGAATACTATTCTCCAGCAGCAGCACGTCCTATAGCATTCATTTCAAAGCACATTTGAAAACAAATCCACAGGAGGGAAAAATGGAGTATAGATGTACTCTGGATTATATACCCAACACTTTAAAGAAAAGGGTATTCGTGTGATAACCAGAATGAATGATTTGTTGTAGCAAAGATTGGAGTAGGTGTCACCTGGCTTGGCGATATCTGCTCAACAGCTTTTTCTCCTCCTTAGGTACATAGCTAAAATTTTTGTGATGTTTTCTGAGTATTCAACTTCGAGCAGAAATAGCATTCACAAACGCTAAAATACCAATGAATCAACCAACAAGAATAAGTAACTCCTGCTAGGCCACGGAATCATACTTCACAATTCTAGTTTTACTCATAACTACAGGCTCTTTGTTGAACCCTATAAAGGTCCACCCTCAAATAGTCTACACGGAGCAGACATGTTGAAAGGGATTCTCTGGTCAAGATAATCTCTACTCATCTGCTACTCATACATCGCAGAGATACGGACTAAGGGAGATTCTATAAAAATCATGCAGCAATTCAAAATTAAAAAAATCAACTACTGTTGAAGGTGATTCATTTGCAATGACAATACTTTCCATATTTCCAATACATTCTCACAATGTGACCGTCTGCTTTAATAATCACTAAAGTCAGATACCATAATTGAATATTTAATATCTGCTTCCAGTGCCATTATTTATTGAGCTAGGATTCAGTTAGGAAGTACACATATATAATGTAAATTGTCTAATCTATTTGCTGAAAATAAACTGGCACAGTGACACATTCCAGTGAAAAAACAAAAAAAATTGTTAATGCTTACAGCAGTCTAAAAATCACTGACAATATAGTTCTTCAACACTTTTAATACTTGGCTGGAAAATCTGCTGAGTTTGGATTGTTAACATGTTATGATAATGCAATCTGCAGAATCCAGTAAACTCAGTATTCATCCATTTATTAACCAAACATTTTTCCATATGATATACAATAATAGTGTGATGTTTGCAATAATGTAAAAACTACCTGCTTCTGTCTTGATACAGGCATGTTTATCAGGCATGTTCAATGACAGTGCCAAAGATCCTTCATATAATTGTGGCACTATTATTCAGTGATGAATTTTGTGAATGGAATCGAAGGAGGAGAGAAACAGGCAAAGTTTGGTTAAAATCTAGCTACCCAATTTAAGTTAGGAAATGAAATACAGTGACATCATTTGAAGATCTTCAATCCCTGTTCAATTTTTGAGTGCAACTGCCACACTCTCAAAATTGAATTTCCTGTTAAGATCAAACTTGATTTTGATAACACTGCAATGATAATTAAATTTCACTGCACATGACAGTAATGCCATTTATCAAATGGTTCCATTAGGCAGTACAGCACTTACAGCAATGATGTTGCATCAAATTATTCACAACACCAGCACGAAGCGTGGAATGAGAAGCTGCTGGTGCTAGCACCTACCAATGTTAGCTGAGCTAACTCAGAGGTGACCCTGAATAACAGCAGTATATTTTGAATACGTTAAAAAAAAAATCCAGTTAAACTAAAGGTGGGTTCTTATGCCTCCATCCGACTGGCTGAAAGGAATCTCTAGCCTCGTCAGCTCAATTCCATCAGGAGAAAGCAGATCAGCCATACAGGGGGTTGACAGATTGTACTCTATGCATGTGTTGGGAACTCTGCCACCATTTGTTGTTCCCCACCTTAGCAGTGTTGCTAGCAAATGGTGCAACTGCGATTTCCTTGTTTACATAATACTGACAGCACTGCTCTGAAGAATGCAATAGCATAGCTGGCAAAAGGTCACCAATCTTCAGAGGTTTTCACCAGAATTTTATGTTGCGGCACTGGCTCTGCCCACCATCTGAAAAGTAGGGGGCAAGCCTGCCTCCACCAGGCCCATTGTGTCTGCGCCAGGCAAAAAAAGAACTAGCCACCCAACCTAATCCCACGCAGCAATTTTACAGGGCCCAGGCCTTTTATGGACCTCAGTCAGGACTTCTGCCCCTCTGAGGCAGGAAGGCCCACTTCTAAAAACTGCCAGATAATCAGAAGGACGGCAACTCTTCAGTCCCAGCAGCGTTACTTGCAGTGGTGGCTACTGCTGGGAGTGCACCAAGCCAGGACCAGCAACAATGGAGGCGGCCCCGAAAAGGTGAAGTGGGGATAGGGCCTAACCGAGGAAATTCAGCTGGGCACTTGCGAGGTTGGGCAAGGGGTGGTGAGGAGGGGGGGAGGGGAAGGTCCATCAAGAGGGCAGGGAGAGGTGTTCAAGCATGGGCAGCATGTGGGGTTGGTTGGGGGGGTGGGTGGGGGGAGGCCTCCGTGGGACACAGGGTGTCTGATCAGAAGGTCACCACCCACTGCCCACAAGAAAGCCACCAGGTATTATTAGGCAGCCTCCTCAGGTACTGAAGATCCCGTCCACCGCTGGTAAGATACCAGTTAAGTGGCAGTTAATTGGCTGGTAAAAGAGTCGTGGGAATGGGTAGGCAATGGGAATGATGCCCCACCACCTCCCACTTGATTTCACAACCCCCCCACCCCAGGTTCCAGCAGCTCCCAGGGAGCGGGGGGTCGTATAATTATGGCCTTTATTTCTGATCATCTATGTGTATGTTGATCCTATAAATCCCAGAATGTCAGAATGACAGAAATGTCACCCTCACGTGTCTATATCCTGACATGTCAATACATTCATGCATTTAAACACATCTGACACTCGAGGCCAACGATAGATGGGGAAGCTGCACTGCATTTTCAAAAAAGGTTGGACGCTGCCGGAAAACCCTGAATCTGTCCGAAGCTCGGAAAGTGTTGTTTCCCATGTCAGCGCCTGTCAGGTCAGCTGTGAAAGTGACAGTGACAGTGTGATTGTTTTTTAAAAACTGACCAACCACAAAGCTGCTGTGCTGAGCACTCCCGCTCCCTCAACTGTCAGAAAGAGAGAGAGAGAGAGGGGGGGGGGGCAGAGAGAGAGAGATAGAGAGAGGGGGCAGAGAGAGAAGGGGCAGAGAGAGAAAGAGAGAGAGGGGGCAGAGAGAGAAGGGGCAGAGAGAGAAAGAGAGAGAGGGGGCATAGAGAGAGAAAGAGAGAGAGGGGGCATAGAGAGAGAGAAAGAGAGAGAGGGGGCAGAGAGAGAGAAAGAGAGAGAGGGGGCAGAGAGAGAGAAAGAGAGAGGGGGCAGAGAGAGAAAGAGGGGGCAGAGAGAGAAAGAGAGGGGGCAGAGAGAGAAAGAGAGGGGGCAGAGAGAGAAAGAGAGGGGGCAGAGAGAGAAAGAGAGGGGGCAGAGAGAGAAAGAGAGGGGGCAGAGAGAGAAAGAGAGGGGGCAGAGAGAGAAAGAGAGGGGGCAGAGAGAGAAAGAGAGGGGGCAGAGAGAGAAAGAGAGGGGGCAGAGAGAGAAAGAGAGGGGGCAGAGAGAGAAAGAGAGGGGGCAGAGAGAGAAAGAGAGGGGGCAGAGAGAGAAAGAGAGGGGGCAGAGAGAGAAAGAGAGGGGGCAGAGAGAGAAAGAGAGGGGGCAGAGAGAGAAAGAGAGGGGGCAGAGAGAGAAAGAGAGGGGGCAGAGAGAGAAAGAGAGGGGGCAGAGAGAGAAAGAGAGGGGGACAGAGAGAGAAAGAGAGGGGGACAGAGAGAGAGAGGGGAGGGGGACAGAGAGAGAGAGGGGAGGGGGGGGGGAAACAGAGAGTGAATGATCAAGATCACTCCTGACAGATGGACATCTATTCGGAATACTCTGCATCGTTAAAATATGCGAACAAACATTGGCTACTTGTGGAAGCACAGTGGCGCAGTGGTTAGCGCCGCAGCCTCACAGTTCCAGGGACCCGGGTTCAATTCTGGGTACTGCCTGTGTGGAGTTTGCAAGTTCTCCCTGTGACCGTGTGGGTTTTCGCCGGGTGCTCCGGTTTCCTCCCACTGCCAAAGACTTGCAGGTGATAGGTAAATTGGCCATTGTAAATTGCCCGTAGTGGAGGTAGGGAATATGGGATTACTGTAGGGTTAGTATAAATGGGTGGTTGTTGGTCGGCACAGACTCGGTGGGCCAAAGGGCCTGTTTCAGTGCTGTATCTCTAAATAAATAAAATAAAAAATAAAATAAATGCCAGGTACCTCACTGAATCAGTATCCAACATAGTGGTGAGAAAGTAAGTCAATAAATTAATCTTCTCATTGAAAGCTTCTTCACAAAAATGCACATTTGTTTTTGTTTTGATTTAATGCCTTTATCTTTCTGAAATTGATCACCGGCCCCCTAGGTAAGAGAAAAATTGTAATGTGGCCTCCCATGCGAAAAGGTTGGACAACCCTGATCTAAAACAAAGTAGCCCATTTGATTGACACTCCCTCCACCACCACACACAATGTACTGCAGCAACTCTACAAGACTTCTTCAACAGCACCACTCACACCCGCGTCTTCTGCTACCTCGAAAGACAAGGGAAGCAGACAGGTGGGAGTTACACACCATGCAAACTTGTAAATATGTCATTGTTCCTTCATCATCACTGGGTCAAGATCCTGAAACACTCTATCTAATGGGCACGATTTTAACGAGCCTCCCCCCCCCCACCCCCACAATAGTTGGCAGACTAGGTGGTGGGGGGGGGGGGGGGGGCAGTAAAGTGGGAGTAAAATGTCAGGAAAGTTCCCCGCGCAGTCCCATCACCAGGCCATTTTATCAATGGCGGGAATGGCAGCTGCTCAGCTACCTGCCGACCAGAGATGAACTGCTAATTTAGGCAGTTAAAGGGCCAATTAAGGGCCATTTTTCCACACCAGCGGCCCTCCCACCATGTGGGGAGGCTGCCAGCTACAAGAATGCAGCCTCACACCAGCTTCTTGGTGGGGTGGGGAGGGCTATCGCATTCAGAGGCTCCATGGTCCAAGGAGGGGAACCCTGGTGGCAAAGACCACCCCCCAGCCCCATCATTGCCACTGGAGTGGTTACTCCTCCAATCGCTGGAGCCTGCCTGGCCCCGGCAGAGAAACAAATTTTCCAACTCCCCATGCCTCAAAATGACGACACCCTCTTGTTCTCCTTGCAGCCTCAGCAGCGGCCACCTCTCTTGGTGGCAATGCCGAGGCTGCAGAGCTGCCGACCCTCTGATTGGGCAAGCAGTGTGGAGGGCCAGCCCGCTGTCCTAAATTGGATGGTGGGCCCAGCAGTGTCCAATTAAGAGACCACTGCTGGGAATCTGCTGCCACAGTCTCACTGCCTGACATTGGGACTTACCCCCTGCCGGTAAAATCCCGATCAACAGCACTGTGGGAGGACCTTTGTTTCACGAACTGCAGCGGTTCAAGGGTACGGCTCACCACCACCTTCTCTAGGGAAACTTGTGATAAGCAATAAATGCTGGCCTTGCCACTGACACCAACATCTCATGAATTAATAAAAATAAAAACAGCTCAAAGCTTAAATAGAGAAAGCTGGGCATCAATAGCCACTGCTACATCAGTTATTTTGCTATAGGACCCTGTAGGGTCAACATTTTTGCCAGACTTAAATCAAAAGTATCAATTCTGTCTTCAAATTGTGGGAGTAGTAATGGATCCAATGATTATTTTTACTTTGAAACTATACTAAAGTACAAATTACTGGTAAAATCCAGATACATTATTGAAATAGTGACCTACCCACCATCACCCGCCCCCCCCCCCCCAATAGAAACATTCAATTTACAGAAAATAAAAACATTCCTGTACTTAAATGGCAAGAGTGAATTAAGATGCACTTAGGAAATTCTGGCACTATTTAACAGTTTTGATATTATGTATGGAATTCAATTTTCAGGAGAGCTATTCTTACACTGTTAAATATTCTATCACTCTGACACCTGTTCAATTCCATTTACTGCCTTCTTGTTTACTATTCCAGTGACTTGATTTCAGCCACATTAGAGACTGCAGCTGGCAAACAGAAGGCATTAATTTTGCACAACTCATATTAACATTCCTGCACTGCACCATTTGAAATGAAAATTCAATTATTTCAGGGCATGTTATAACTAAAAAATATATGCCCTGTGCTTTCTTTCCCCTTGTAGTTTTCCCTTCAGAGTTTGGCATGGTAAGGAGTTTTTAAACAAAGCTCCCCTGGATAACATTTTTCTTTCTCCACAGTGGGTTCCAGTGAACTATTTTGTGCTGTCCTTTGGACTCTTTTAATGATAGCGAGCACAACGTATGAACAACCACAGCAGTTAAGTGTATTCTGTAACAAAGACAATCGACAAGGAGGAAGATTTCCTCATTATGTTCAGCCAAATCATAAATACCTTTACAGTTTCACCATACGCAGTGCATAGCAAAATCCTCCTCATTGATGATTGTTTGAAACTTGGCCAGGGATCCATTCCATTGGATTCCTGTCCCTGATCCCCGCTTGCCATTTTCAGCCGTAAGTAGCATCAGATGTAATATAATGAAACACAAAGGATGTAATTGAAATAAATGTCGTAGGTTGTGTAGATGGGATCAGGAGGGATCTGGGTGTCCTCGTGCATGAATCACAAAAGGTTAGTATGCAGGTACAGCACGTAATTAGGAAAACTAATAGAATGTTATCGTTCATCGTGAGGCGAATTGAATACAAAAGTAAGGAGGTTATGCTTCCGCTATACAGGGCATTGGTGAGACCACATCTGGAGTACTGTGTACAGTATTGGTCTCCTTATTTAAGGAAGGATGTAAATGCGTTGGAGGCAGTACAGAGAAGGTTTACAAGACAAACACCTGGAATGGGTGGCCTGCCTTACAAGGAAAGTTTGGACAGGCGAGGCTTGTGTCTGCTGGAATTTAGAAGAGTAAGAGGTGACTTGATTGAAATATATAAGATCCTGAGGGGTCTTGACAAGGTGGATGTGGAAAGGATGTTTCCCCTTGTGGGAGAATCTCGAACAAGGGGTCACTGTTTAAAAATAAGGGGTCACTGTTTAAAAATAAGGGGCCGCCCATTTAAGACAGAGATGAGAAATGTTTTTCTCTCAGAGGGTTGAGTGTCTTTGGAATTCTCTTCCTCAAAAGGCAGTGGAAGCAGAGTCTTTGAATATTTTTAAGGCAGAGGTAGATAGATTCTTGATAAGCAAGACGAGGGAAGGTTATCAGGAGAAAGGAGAAATGTGGAGTAATCAGTTCAGCCATGAACTTATTGAATGGTGGAGCAGGCTCGAGGGGCTGAGTGGCCTACTCCTGCTCCTAATTCATATGAGTGGCCAAAACTATGGCAGATGGAGCTCAATGTGGATTAGTGTGAGCTCATCTACTTTGGATCTGATGGATACAAATTGGTATATCTTCTGAATTGTGAGAAACTAGGAGCTGCAGAGGAGCAGAGGGATTTAGGTAAAAGCAAAACTCTGCAGATGTTGGAGATTTGAAATAAAAACAAGAAATGCTGGAAATGCTCAGCAGGTCTGGCAGCATCTGTGGAAAGAGAGAAGCAGAGTTAACATTACAGGTCAGTGACCCTTCATCAGAACTGGCAAAGGCTAGAAATGTAATAGGTTTGAAGCAAATAACGCGGGGGTGGGGCAAGAGATAGCCAAAGAGAAGGTGTTGATAGGATAAGGTCACAGAGAATAACTGGCCAGAAGGTCATGGAGCAAAGGCAAACGGTATGTTAATGGTGTGGTGAAAGACAAAGCGTTAGTACAGAGAGGGTGTTAGTTGACCGAAAAATAGAACAATCTGGTCCAAAGCACAAACATGACAAAAAAAAACAGTGGCACATGGTGAAAAAATGAATGATGAAACAAAATGAAATAAAACAAATAAAAAAGAAAAAATAGCTAAAAATAAAAAGGGGGGCCCCATCATGCTCTGAAATTATTGAACTCAATGTTCAGTCTGGCAGGCTGTAGTGTGCCTAATCGGTAAATGAGATGCTGTTTCTTGAGCTTGCTTTGATGTTCACTGGAACACTGTAGCAATCTCAGGACAGAGATGTGAGCATGAGAGCTGGGGTGTGTGTTGAAATGGCCAGCAACTGGAAGCTCAGGGTCATGCTTTCGGACTGAGCGTAAGTATTCCGCAAAGCAGTCACCCAGTCTGCGTTTGGTCTCCCCAATGTACAGGAGACCATATTGTGAACAGGAAATACAGTATACTAAATTGAAAGAAGTACAAGTAAATTGCTGCTTCACCTGAAAGGAGTGTTTGAGGCTTTGGATAGTGAGGAGAGAGGAGGTGAATAGGCAGGTATTACACCTCCTATGATTGCATGGGAAGGTGCCATGGGAAGGGGATGAGGTGCTGGGGGTAATGGAGGAGTGGACCAGGGTGTCACGGAGGGAATGATCCCTTCGGAATGCTGACAGGGGAGGGGAGGGGAAGATGCATTTGGTAGTGGCATCACGCTGGAGGTGGCGGAAAGGGCGGACGATGATCCTTTGGATCTGGAGGCTGGTTGGTGGGGTGGAAAGTAAGGACAAGGGGAACCCTGTCGCAGTTCTGGGAAGGAGGGGAAGGGGTGAGGGAAATGGGCCGTACACGGTTGAGGGCCCTGTCAACCACAGTGCACAGGGAATCCTCGGTTGAGAAAAAGGAAGACTTGTCAGAAGCGCTGTCGTGGAAGGTTGCATCATCAGAGACGCTGCGTCAGAGACGGAGAAACTGGGAGAATGGAATGCAGTCCTGACAGGAGGCAATGTGTGAAGAAGTGTAGTCGAGGTAGCTGTGGGAGTTGGTGGGCTTATAATGAATATTAGTAGACAGCCTATCTCCAGAGATAGAGACAGAGAAGTCGAGGAAGGGAAGTGTCAGAGATGGACCATGTAGAAGTGAGAGAAGGGTGGAAATTTAGAAGCAAATTTGATAAAGTTTTCCAGTTCAGGCGGGAGCAGGAAACGGCACCGATACAGTTATCAATGTACTGGAAAAACAGTTGGGGGAGGGGGCCTGAGTAGGACAGGAACAAGGAATGTTTGACATATCCCACAAAAAGACAGGCATAACTAGGACCCATGCGAGTACCCGTAGCAACACCTTTTACTTGAAGGAAGTGAGTGGAGTTGAAGGAAAAGTTGTCCAATATGAGAACAAGTTTAGTCAAGCGGAGGAGGGTGGTGGTGGATGGGGAGTGGTTGGGCCTCTCTGTTCAAGGAAGGAAGCGGAGAGCCCTCAAACTATCCTGGTGGGGATAGAGGTGTAAAGAGATTGGATGTCCATAGTGAAGAGGATGCAGTTGGGTCCAGGAAACTGGAAATTGTCAAAACGACGTAAGCGTCAGAAGAGAAGGGAATTAGGTAGTGATGTACACAAATAAATAAAAGCTAGTGTACAGTTATAAAGTTTAATCAAAAAGCCTAATGGAATGTTGGCCTTTTTCTCAAGGAAGTTGAAATGCAAAAATGAGGAAGTGATACTTCATTTGTACACTCCTTATACAATCCTCATTGAACCGAGGTTTGCTACCTGGCTTAATGATTGACAGTGAGGGCTATGTCAGAGGATTTTTATTCTGTTGGTCTGAACAATAGCTAAGGCATCCAAGTGCAGCAAAAACTGAGGCAGCAGGTCTCACCTTGCAGTGGTCCATCTCCGTGATTTCACTGAGAAATAACAAAGGATGTCAAACCTATTCGCCAAAATCAATTCAGTGGATGGAGTAAGATGAATGGAGTCAGCACTTGATGGGGAGGAGGGACATACAGTCCGAAATAGATTACTGTTCTGATTCTCTGAGAAATATGCCTTAGATCAAAGACAAAGCAATTCACAGAAACTAAGTGATTCTTGACAACGCAGCCCGCAGCTGACGTCACCAGACTGTGCCAATCTGCGCACATGCGCTGCCAGGCTCCTGCTCTCTGCGCAAGCGCTGCGTTCCGCATTGCCAGAACTGGTTGGCACATGCGCAGATGATGTCATCACATAACGCGGCGAGAGAGCGGGGGTGGGTGAAGTGGGGAGAGAGCGGGGGTGGAGGAAGCGAGGAGAGCGGGGGTGGGGGAAGCGAGGAGAGCGCGGCCGAAGACCTTGGTGGCGGCAGGTGCGCTGTCTCCTCTCCCCCACCCGCTCGCTCGCTCCCTCCCGGGCCCACTTGCTCACTCCCTCCCTCCCGAGCCGCTCACTCTCTGCAGCCACTGTGTGCTGCCATGTATTTATGTTGCCTTTGTGTGATTATTTGAGCAGCGCCATCTTTAGTCCTGGCAGCTGCCTGAACATCACAGTCTGTGACGTTTTAGTGGCACAGGCTGCATTTGTGCATGTGTGACTGCAGCGCTACCTAGTGGTTGCATTTTCAGAAAACGCAGCCATTCACAAATGTTGGAAAACATTGTGCCAAGAGCCAGCAGCAACTTACATGTGACTCATACTGTTTATATCTAAATGACAAAAGGCCACATCAGAGGAACCTGATGAAAACACAGACATCTAAGGGCTGTTACTGAGAGTTTGGGTTTCTACTGGAAATGAAACACTTCTATTATTACAAGCTAAAAGCATAATATTTTAAAACCTTGTAGATGAGGTATCCCTGCAGAACATGCAAAACAGCAACAGATTACCAACCAAGTGGGCATGCATCCATGTTCCAAGGTGTCTGTGCCACTAGAGCTATGCATCATAGTTAGGGAGCATCTGAAAAAGACATTCTTATGACTTTCCCTCCCCTTGAAGTGGTGGGCAGTCCACTAGTTCCTTACCCACATATTAACCTGGCAGGCTATTTGACTATGGCAGACATCACATCAAAGTTCAATATTTTTCCATTGCTTTTACAGCATTTCTGAGGTGAACTGTAGCACCCCAAGTGCTGCCAACATTTTCTGTCATTGCTGAAATCAGCTAACTCAAGATGTACTGGAATTCAAAACTAGTCTGATCTGGTATAGCTTAGCACTGTGTAAGACAGTCCCTCACCTACTAATCTACTAAGGATGCTGAGAAAGGCAGGCTTGAATAGTCCTTTATGTACTGGCCTATCAGGGAAAGCAGGCTAATGTTTCATGCGTGGTCTCTCATCAGTTCCATCTTTTGTCTTTAAATTCCGATCAATCTACTATGTAAGTTTGCAGTATTTTTTGATTTTGGTCAAATTATATGTTTCCTGTGGAGGTCTCCTGTTGAAGAAATCTATCACCATTGCCATGGATGGCCATTTGAGACCAGTAGTTTGGATATTCACAAGCATGATACATAATTGAGGTAGCTTTATATTGCAAGTTTTTCTTTTTACCTTCTCACCTCACCAGCTATTATCATTTATTCACCTCATATGACTTCCTGCTGAGCACTCACCTCAAATTGTCAATTTAAAAAAATAAAGTAAGAGCATCATGTTACTTCAACATTGGTTAAAAAAAAGATGGAAGCCTTTCTGGGTGTCAGTCAGACTGACATAATCTGAGTGCAATCAGAACCTACTATCTGAAAGCAGGGTTCATAATTAACTTTTCCATTCATAAGCAAAATTTTCCCACAAATCAATCACGCATGAGTATGTACAGCTCTAACACTGTTTAACAGAAATATCTTATATATCCAATTTATAATCCATGTCTCCGCTTCAAAGACGTCTGCAAACGCGACATGAAGTCCTGTGACATTGATAACAAGTCGTGGGAGTCAGTTGCCAGCGTTCGCCAGAGCCGGCCGGGCAGCCATATAGGCGGGGCTAAAGTGTGGCGAGTCGAAGAGACTTTGCAGTTGGCAGGAAAAAAGACAGAAGCGCAAGGGAAGAGCCAACTGTGTAACAGCCCCGACAATCAAATTTTTCTGCAGCACCTGTGGAAGAGTCTGTCACTCTAGAATTGGCCTTTATAGCCACTCCAGGAGCTGCTCCACACACCACTGACCACCTCCAGGCGCTTACCCATTGTCTCCCGAGATAAGGAGGCCAAAGAAAAAAAAAATTATGTAAAAACTTCTCATGGAACAAAGATGGACAAAAGTCAATACCAGCAGTGACCAGAATTTATAATCTTCCATCATACGCTAAACTAATGAACCAAGTAGTTGTGTACATTAAACCATTATGACAGGATTGCTCCTCTTCAAGTGAATATATATGACATGCCTTATACACTAATATCACATTAAACAAGGCACTGCTCATTTTGTTTATATTTTGCACGAGCCCTGACCAATTTTGTCTTCCACAATACAAAAACACTGGATACATCAGAAATTTAGCTTGCCCTATGAGAACATGTTGCTCTATCTGGAATTAGTGTCAGCTCACCAGCCAGATTAGCACATTTGAATCAATGTCATATAACTGCGCTGTATCGATGAATACCACAATAAGTATTATTCCAATTAAGCCACTATCAGCCAAGAGGAGCAACAATAACAGTTTTCAGAAGCAACTCCCAAAATATTTTTAATTGGCGTCTGATATAAGGACCTGTGAAAAACAAATTGCTTTGTTCTGAGTGTCTAAGATGTAAATCAAATAACCTGGACCATGAACCTTAGGTGAATGTAAAATCTCTGTTGGCCTTCAGGCCCCAAATTTGTGCCCTCACATCCCTCAAAGTCTGCTGATCTGAAAAATATTTGACAATACAGAGAGAAAAAAAATAGCTGCAGAAATTCCAAAGGACCTGTGTTTTCATGCTCTGACAAAAGACAAGGTAAAATAAAAAGGGAAACCTTTTCACTGTGAACTTTATTTGCTTCATGTCGCAGAAGAAATTTTATAAATGGAATAATTCTACTGGTGTAAACTGATGCATGCAAGGTATTTGCTTTTAATTACATTTTCTAATACAGAAGCAAACCCAAATTATTTTATGATGGGTAGCTTATGTCCTGAGTTGAATAGTGGTGCACTTCAACAGCAACTTTTGTTTTTAATACAAATTGGGTTTTAATTAACTCACCTTCCATGGAGAAATAATTATAAAACAATTATTCATGGCATTTCAATTGCACCATAACATTAATGCCTTAAAATACAGCAATGTGACATGAAATGTTTTTCACCACCCACTGTTGATTATTTTAAGAGCCATCTCAAAGTGAAATCAAGCAGCACTAGATTAAAGAACAATTGGCCTTTGAGTTACGTCAATGCACAGTGAATTCTGCTTCTGATGTCACAACAAAAATCTCTCCCCTACGCAGTGCACATTAAGTACTGTTCAGACTTTATAGTCGGGCAATTATAATCAACCTATGCTGACTGCAATTGTTTCACTTATAATGTAAAAATTACGTGTTTGAGTATTGAGTATGATCTTTGGTTCAAGTTATGCATTACATAGTATTTACAGCACAGAAACTGGTCATTCAGCCCAACTGGTCCTTGACAGTGTTTATGCTCCATACAAGCTTCCTCCCACCCTTTTTTGTCTAGCCCCATCGACATATCCTTTGATTCTTTCCTCCGTCATATTGTCACACACACAAGAAACGTGGTGATACAAAAATTATGAACAACATCTGAAGAGTTATAAAAACTGACTTTGCCTTTCAAAAAATGGACCTTTCTTTTAAAAAATGAACAATGCTCCAAAATGGCCACCAAAGAAAAAGGGCTTGGCTTTTGTATATTCAAACTGTCTGACAGGGACAAAGGAAAATCTTCAAAGCTAAGCGGTGTCAATTGCACCAATCCTACACCCATCCGAAAATATTCCAGAATTCTAAAACAAAGAAGGTGTGAAGTAGCCATGTCCTGCACCATTGTGCAATCACCATGGGGGCGAGAAGTAACACAGCTTTACTTTAAAAAGCGGCCTAGAAAGGGACCCCTAAGGAAAGGCAGCATCCAGAAGCTTGTTTCCAGCAAACCAGAAGGCACGTGCCCTGCTGTAGAAATTTGAATCTACACTATACAGCAATGAACTAGAAGTGATCGACTGACTGCAACTGCACTTTCAACCAAGACAGAAATCTGCAATCACCACAGGCCTGCAACCAACGAGAACTAGATTTTCAAGAGAATTTAACAGGTTTACATGACCTCCCCCGAAACTTACCCCCCACTTAGTCACTTACCCCTTTTCCCTCTCTGTCTCTTCTTGGGAGAGTGTGTGTGTGTGTGTGCATGCGTGCGTGCGTGGATGCGGTTGCAACAATTTCTGGATAAGGTGAATTGATCAATAAATAATTGATTTTCTGTTTTTAAACCTGCAAGAAAACCTATTTCTGTCTGTTTATTTGACAAATAAAACACAAAGGGGTTAAACCCTAACAACAAAACACACTTGCTACGGTCAGGTGGGAGCTAAACAGTGGGAACCACCCAAACCTCATCTCGTGGCTGTAACAAATTGAGGGCTCATCGGGCATCTGAACCGACAGACAAATGAGAGATGTGGAAAATGGGAGGAAAATTGATCTCTAAAATTGTAGAAAAATAAACAAACAGGTTTTCTTGTATTCTATTTTTTCTCTACAGTGCGAGAAACAAAAGAGATGGTCACATTTAATGCTAAGGAGTTTCTAGAGCAGGGAGAGATATCTCATTATAATATAAAATAAAAACAAGAAATGCTGGAACCACTCAGCAGGTCTGGCAGCATCTGTGAAAAGAGAAGCAGAGTTAACGTTTCGGGTCAGTGACCCTTCTTCGGAACTCAGAGATATCAGATATCGGAGAGATATCCCATGATAATTTAAACAAATTAAATATTGAAGATTTAAAAAGCTTAGCTACAGAGGTGGCTCATTCAGGCAAAAAGTAAAGAAACCTGAACTGGTGAAAAGTCAAGCTAACCATTCTAAACCAGAAGAAAGCATGGAATCTGAAACTGTAAGGATAGCTTTCACCAGAATTCAGTTGAAAGGGGAGGAGATGCAGTTTCAGAAGGAAAAGGTGGAGAGAATCAGCTTCAAAAGGAAGGAAAGGAGAGTTTCAGTTGAAAAGAGAGGAAGTACAATTGCAGAGGGTTGAGTTACAGAGGTTGCCTGGTGACCCGAGCGGCAGCTGGCGGACCTGGGAGGAGGCTGATCCAGAGCGGGACTTGAAAAAGAGAGCGCCGGGCTTGAGGCCCTCACTTACCTGGTGACAGGAGCAGCAGGCTAGCGGACCTGGGAGAGGCCGAATCGGAGCGGGACCTGAAAAAGAGAGCGCAGGGCTCGAGGCCCTCACTTACCTGGAGACCGGAGTGGCGGCTGGTTCTGTCTCTCTCTGTCTGTGTCTCCGCGCGCTAAGATTCGAAAGAGGGGGAAAAAACTTAGTGACATCACAGGAAATCTGCAAGGTGATTGGTTGGATAAGTAACACCAGTTAGTGCATTTAAATAGCTTAAAAAAAGGGGAATGGTTTAGAAAAAAAACCTCATGTGACAAGGTGAGTACTACTAAAGTGTGTTTTTTTCAAATTGGTATAATTTATGAAGAACTTTATATTGTAGTGGGTATTGTTTGGATCAGAACAAGGTCCCAAGTGTAATTAGTATTTTTTAAAGGGAGTAACTAATTAATCTAAAGATAAGTCATGGCAGGAGAGTTTGCAACCCGTGATATGCTCCTCCTGCGCTATGTGGGAAATCAGGGACGCTTCCAGTGTCCCTGACAACATGTGTGCAGGAAGTGTTTCCATCTGCAGCTACTGGCTACCCGCATTATGGAGCTGGAGCTGCGGGTGGATTCACTGTGGAGCATCCATGATGCTGAGATCATCGTGGATAGCACATTTAGCGAGAATGGCTGCACAGGCAGAAAAGGGATGGGTGACCACCAGACGGAGTAGTAGGCACAGGCAGGTAGTGCAGGAGTCCCCTGTGCCCATCCCCCTCTCAAACAGATATACCGCTTTGGATACTGTTAGGGGGGGAATGGTATCCCAGGGGAAAGCAGCAACAGCCAAGTTCATGGCACAACGGATGGCTCTGCTGCACAGCAGGGGAGAAAAAGATTGGGACAGCCATAGTGATAGGAGATTCAATTGTAAGGGGAACAGACAAACATTTCTATGGCCGCAAACGAGACTCCAGCATAGTATGTTGCCTCCCTGGTGCGAGGGTCAAGGAGTTCTCGGAGCAATTGCAGGACATTCTGAGGGGGAGGGTGAACAGCCAGTGGTAGTGGTACATGTTGGTACCAACGACATAGCTAGAAAAAGGATGAGGTCCTGCAAGATGAATTTAAGGAGTTAGGAGCTAAATTAAAAAGCAGGACCTGAAATGTAGTAATCTCAGGATTACTTCCTGTGCCACGTGTTAGTGAGTATAGGCACAGGAGAATATACCAGATGAATGCATGGCTGGAGAAATGGAGCAGGGATGGAGGGATTTAGATTCCTGGGACATCGGGACCAGTTCTGGGGAAGGTGGGAGGGGACCTGTACAAGTGGGACGGGATACACGCAGACAGGACCGGAACCGATGTCCTCGGAGGGGGCGTTTGCTAGTGCTGTTGAGGAGGATTTAAGTAGGAATGGCAGGGGGATGGGAATCTGAGCGGGGAGACTGAGAAGGAGGAAACAAGGATAGAAACAAAAGACAGGAAACAAAAAGACAGAAGTGGAAGGCATAGAAATCAAGGGCACGAAACAATTAGGGCCATAGTGCAAAATAATGCTAAGATGACTAAGAATGTTAAAAAGACAAGCCTAAAGGCATTGTGTCTCAACGCGCGGAGTATTCGCAATAAGGGAGGTGAATTAACCGCACAAATAGATGTTAATGGAGACGATATAGTTGCGATTACGATGACCAAGGATGGGACCCGAACATTCAGGAGTATTCAATATTTAGGAAGGACAGGCAAAAAGGGAAAGGAGGTGGAGTAGCATTGTTAGTAAATGAGGAAATCAATACAATAGTGAGGAAGGATATTAGCTCAGAGAATACTGATGTGGAATCAGTATGGGTGGAGCTAAGAAACACCAAGGGGCCAAAAACGTTGGTGGAGGTTGTAATATAGACCCCCAAACAGCAGTGGTGGTGTAGAGGATAGCATTCAACAAGAAATTAGAGACGCATGCAATAAGGGTGCAACTGTAATTATGGGTGAATTTAATCGACATATAGATTGGGCAAACCAAATTAGCAATAATACTGTAGAGGAGGAATTCCTAGAGTGCGTACGTGATGGTTTTTTGGACCAATATGTTGAGGAACCAACTGGAGAACAGGCCATCCTAAACTGGATATTGTGTAATGAGAAAGGATTAGTTAAAAATCTTGTTGTGCGGGGTGCCTTGGGGGAGCGTCCACAGCATGATAGAATCCCTCATTAAGATGGAGAGTGAGAGAGTTGATTCTGAGACTAGGGTCCTGAATCTAACTAAAGGAAACTATGAAGCTATGAGTCGCAAGTTGGTTATGATAGATTGAGGAACGTTACTTAAAGGGTTGACAGTGGATATGCTATGGATAGCATTTAAAGAGCGCATGGATGAATTACAACAACTGTTTATTCCTGTCTGGCGCAAAAATAAAACAGGGAAGCACAACTGTGGCTTACAAAAGAAATTAGGGATAGTATTAGGTCCGAGGAGGAGAAATATAAAATGGCCAGAACAAGTAGCAAACCTGAGGATTGGAAGCAGTTTAGAATTCAGCAAAGGAGGACAAAGGGATTGATTTAGAAGGGGAAAATAGAGTTTGAGAGTAAGCTTGCAGAGAACGTAAAATACTGACTGTAAAAGCTTTTATGCATATGTGAAAAGAAAAAGATTAGTGAAGACAAATGTGGGTCCCTTACAGTCAGAAACAGGGGAATGTATAATGGGGAACAAAGAAATGGCAGACCAATTAAATACATACTTTGGTTCTGTTTTCACAAAGGGGGACACAAATTACCTCCCAGAAATGTTGGGGAACATAGGGTCTAGTGAGAAGGAGGAACTGTATGAAATTAATATGAGTAGGGAAATGGTGTTAGGGAAATTGATGGGATTGAAAGCCGATAAATCCCCAGGGCCTGATAATCCCAGATTACTTAAGGAAGTGGCCCTAGAAATAGTAGATGCATTGCTGGTAATCTTTCAAAATTCTATAAACTCTGGAACAGTTCCAACGGATTGGAGGGTAGCTAATGTAATCCTACTACTTAAAAAAGGAGATAGAAAACAGGGAATTATAGACCGGTTAGCCTGACATCAGTAGTGGGGAAAATGCTAGAGTCCATTATAAAAGATGTAATAGCAGAGCAATTGGAAAACAATGACATGATCGGACAAAGTCAACATGGATTTATGAAAGACAAATCATGCTTGACAAATCTACTGGAATTTTTTGAGGACATAACTAGTAGAATAGATAAGGGAGAACCAGTGGACGTGGTGTATTTGGACTTTCAGAAGGCTTTCGATAAGGTCCCACATAGGGGATTAGCATACAAAATTAAAGCACATGGGTTTGGGGGTAAGGTACTGACATGGATAGAGAACTGGTTGGCAAACAAGAAACAAAGATTAGGAATAAACGGGTCTTTTCGGAGTGGCAGGTAGTGACTAGTGGGGTATGCAGGGGTGCTAGGACCCCAGCTATTCACCAGTGTATTTACATTCCCCTGAAGTCTGTACTATCCGACTCACAGAATTTAATGTCATCTTCAAACTTTGAAATTATGTCCTGTATACCCAAGTCGAAGCCACTAATATATATCAGAAAGAGATATTTGGGCGGCGCAGTGGTTAGCACCGCAGCCTCAAAGCTCCAGCGACCCGGGTTCAATTCTGGGTACTGCCTGTGTGGAGTTTGCAAGTTCTCCCTGTGTCTGCTTGGGTTTTCTCCGGGTGCTCCGGTTGCGTCCCACAAGCCAAAAGACTTGCAGGTTGGTAGGTAAATTGGCCATTATAAATTGTCCCTAATACAGGTAGGTAGTAGGGAAATATAGGGACAGGTGGGGATGTGGTAGGAATATGGGATTAGTGTAGGATTAGTATATATGGGTGGTTGATGGTCGGCACAGACACGGTGGGCCGAAGGGCCTGTTTCAGTGCTGTCTCTCTAAAACTAAAACTAATATATATTAATGAGAGAGATGAGGAAATTAAATGCAATATATCCAAGTTTGCAGATGACACAAAGCTGGGTGGGAGTGTGAGCTGTGAGGAGGATGCAGAGAAGCTCCACTGTGATTTGGACAGGTTGAGTGAGTGGGCAAATTTTTTTTTATTCATTCATGGGATGTGGGCATCGCTGGCTTGGCCACCATTTATTGCCCATCCCTAATTGCCCTTGAGAAGGTGGTGGCGAGCTACCTTCTTGAACCACTGCAGTCCATGTGATGTAGGTACACCCACAGTGCTGTTAGGAAGGAAGTTCCAGGATTTTGACCCAGTGACAGTGAAGGAACGGTGATATAGTTCCAAGGCAGGATGATGTGAGACTTGGAGGGGAACTTTCAGGTGGTGGTGTTCCTATGCATTTGCTGCCCTTGTCCTTCAAGTTGGTAGAGGTTGCGGGTTTGGAAGGTGCTGTCTAAGGAGCCTTGGTGCATTGCTGCAGTGCATCTTGTATATGGTACACACTGCTGCCACTGTGCGTCGGTGGTGGAGGGAGTGAATGTTTGTAGATGGGGTGCCAATCAAGCGGGCTGCTTTGTCCTGGATGGTGTCGAGCTTCTTGAGTGTTGTTGAAGCTGCACCCATCCAGGCAAGTGGAGAGTATTCCATCACACTCCTGACATGCCTTGTAGATGGTGGACAGGCTTTGGGGAGTCAGATGAGTTACTCGCCGCACGATTCCTAGCCTCTGACCTGCTCTTGTAGCCACGGTATTTATATGGCTACTCCAGTTCAGTTTCTGGTCAATGGTAGCCCCTAGGATGCTAATCGTGGGGGATTCAGCAATTGTAATGCCGTTGAAGGTCAAGGGGAGATGGTTAGATTCTCTCTTGTTGGAGATGGTCATTGCCTGG
Source organism: Heterodontus francisci (assembly GCF_036365525.1). Lineage (NCBI taxonomy): Eukaryota > Metazoa > Chordata > Chondrichthyes > Heterodontiformes > Heterodontidae > Heterodontus > Heterodontus francisci. The sequence continues at coordinate 82,803,520 of NC_090373.1, forward strand.
CACTTGCGTGGCGTGAATGTTACTTGCCACTTATCAGCCCAAGCCTGGATATTGTCCAGGTCTTGCTGCATTTCTACACGGACTGCTTCAGTATCTGAGGAGTCACGAATGGTGCTGAACATTGTGCAATCAGCGAACATCCCCATTCTGACCTTATGATTGAAGGAAGGTCATTGATGAAGCAGCTGAAGTTGGTTGGGCCTAGGACACTACCCTGAGTAACTCCTGCAGTGATGTCCTGGAACTCAGATGATTGGCCTCCAACAACCACAACCATCTTCCTTTGTGTTAGGTATGACTCCAACCAGCAGAGAGTTTTCCGCCTGATTCCCATTGACTTCAGTTTTGCTGAGGCTCCTTAATTCCATACTCGGTCAAATGCTGCCTTGGTGTCAAGGGCAGTCACTCTCACCTCACCTCTTGAGTTCAGCTCTTTTGTCCATGTTTGAACGAAGACTGTAATGAGGTCAGGGGCTGAGTGGCCCAGAAGGAACCCAAAGTGAGCGTCACTGAGCAGGTTATTGCTAAGCAAGTGCCGCTTGATGGCACTGTTGATGACACCTTCCATCACTTTACTGATGATTGAGAGTAGGCTGATGGGGCGGTAATTGGCCGGGTTGGACCTGTCCTGCTTTTTGTGTACAGGACATACCAGGGCAATTTTTCACATTGCAGGGTAGATGCCAGTGTTGCAGCTGTACTGGAACAGGTTGGCGAGGGGCGCAGAAAGTTCTGGAGCACAGGTCTTCAGTACTATTGCCGGAATGTCGTCAGGGCCAATAGCCTTTGCAGTATCCAGTGCCTTCAGTTGTTTTTTGATATCACGCGGAGTGAATCGAATTGGCTGAAGTCTGGCATCTGTGATGCTGGGGACTTCAGGATGAGGCCGAGATGGATCATCAACTCGGCACTTCTGGCGAAAGATTTTTGCAAATTCTTCAGCCTTATCTTTCGCACTGATGTGCTGGGCTCCCCCATCATTGAGGATGGGGATATTTGTGGAGCCACCTCCTCCAGTTAGTTGTTTAATTATCCACCACCATTTACGGATGGATGTGGCAAGACTGCAGAGCATAGATCTGACCCGTTGGTTATGGGATCGCTTAGCTCTGTCTATTGCATGCTGCTTACGCAGTTTGGCACGCAGATAGTCCTCTGTTGTAGCTTCACCAGGTTGACACCTCATTTTGAGGTACCCTGGTGCTGCTCCTGGAATGCTCTCCTGCACTCTTCATTGAACCAGGGTTGGTCTCCTGGCTTGATGGTAATGGCAGAGTGGGGGATATGCTGGGCCATGAGGTTATAGATTGTGGTTGAGTACAATTCTGCTGCTACTGATGGCCCACAACGCCTCATGGATGCCCAGTTTTGCACTGCTAGATCTGTTCGAAATCTATCCCATTTAGCACGGTGGTAGTGCCACACAACAGAATGGACGGTATCCTCAATGTGAAGGCGGGACTTCGTCTCCACAAGGACTATGCGGGGGTCACTCCTACCAGTACTATCATGGACAGATGCATCTGCGGCAGGCAGATTGGTGAGGACAAGGTCAAGTATGTTTTTCCCACTTGTTGGTTCCCCCAACACCTGCCACAGACCCAGTTTAGCAGCTATGTCCTTTAGGACTCGGCCAGTTCGGTCAGTAGTGGTGCTACTGAGCCACTCTTGGTGATGAACATTAAAGTCCAGCATCCACAGTACATTCTGCGCCCTTGCCACCCTCAGTGCTTCCTCCAAGTGCTGTTCAACATGGAGGAGGACTGACTCATCAGCTGAGGGAGGGCGGTAGGTGGTAATCATCGGGAGGTTTCCTTGCCCATGTTTGACCTGTGCCATAAGACCTCATGGGGTCCGGAGTTGATGTTGAGGACTCCCAGGGCAACTCCCTCCCTACTGTATACCACTGTGCCACCACCTCTGGTGGGTCTGTCCTGCCAGTGGGACAGGACATACCCAGAGATAGTGATTGCAGTGTCTGGGACATTGCCTGTGAGGTATGATTCTGTGAGTATGACTATGTCAGGCTGTTGCTTGACTAGTCTTTGGGACAGCCCTTCCAACTTTGGCACAAGCCCCAAGACATTAGTAAGGAGGACTTTGCAGGGTCGACAGGACTGGGTTTGCCATTGTCGTTTCATGGCAGATGCAGTATAATGTGGATAAATGTGAGGTTATCCACTTTGGTGGCAAAAACAGAAAGGCAGATTATCTGAACGGCGATAGATTGGGAAAGGGGGAGGTGCAGCGAGGCCTGGGCGTCCTTGTGCACCAGTCACTGAAAGTAAGTATGCTGTTGCAGCAGGCAGTTAAGAAGGCAAATGGTATGTTGGCCTTCATAGCGAGAGGACTCGAGTACAGGAGCAAGGATGTCTTGCTGCAATTATACAAGGCCTTGGTGAGACCAGATCTGGAGTATTGTGGGCAGTTTTGGTCTCCTTATCTGAGGAAGGACATTCTTGCTATGGAGGGAATGCAGCGAAGGTTCACCAGACTGATTCCTGGGATGGCAGGACTGACGTATGAAGACACTGGGTCGATTAGGCTTGTACTTGCTAGAGTTTAGAAAAATGAGAGGGGTTCTCATAGAAACCTACAAAATTCTAACAGGACTGGACAGACGAGACGCAGGAAGGATGTTCCCAATGGCGGGGCTGTCCAGGACCAGGGGTCACGATCTAAGGATAAGGGGTAAGCCATTTAGGACTGAGATGAGGAGGGATTTATTCATCCAGAGAGTGGTGAACCTGTGGAATTCTCTACCACAGAAAGCAGTTGAGGCCAAATCACTAAATATATTCAAGAAAGAGTTAGATATAGTTCTTGGGGCTAAAAGAATCAAGGGAAATGGGGAGAAAGCAGGAACAGGGTACTGAGTTTGGACAATCAGCCATGATCGTATCAAATGGCAGTGAAGGCTCGAAGGGCCAAATGGCCTACTCCTGCTCCTATTTTCTATGTTTCTATCTATGTTTCTAAAATGAGAATGCTACCAGCCACTCAAACATTATCCCAAATTCAGAGCAAAACTTTGATGTGCTGACACACTTTAGACTCATGCCAAAATGTAAACAGGAGGAGGTTGAGTCATATCTTATCTCATTTGAGGAAATAGCTACTAGACTAAAATGGTCCAAAGAATTTTGGACTCTCCTCTTCCAAGGCAAGTTCATGGGCGGGGGTCGTGAAGCCTTTTCTCTGTTGTCCTCTGAACAAACTAAAGCTGCAATTCTAAATGCTTATGAGCTAGTTCTGGAAGCATATAGACAGAAATTCAGACACACCCAGAAAAGACCCACACAGATTTGCATTGAATTTGAAAGAATTAGACATATAGTTTTTGATCGTTGGATACGATCTCTCAAGCTAGAACCCTCAAATGAAAATTTGAGAGAAGTGATATTCCTGGAAGAATTTTAAAATAGTACCCCAAGTAGCATAAGGATTCACATTGAAGAACAAAGAGTCACACGGGTAAGGGAATCAGCAAAAATGGCCAACGATTATGAATTAATTCACAAATCCCTAACTCAATAAATTTGGGTCTAATAACTCTTGCAAGCTAGGGAGAGATAGCAAAGATGGAGATGAAGCAGAAATGGTCTCGAGTGACAAGGAATGTAGGGAAGGAAAACCAGACCAGTCTCCAACTTTGAAAAGCAACCCAGGTGATAAACCAGTAAGGTTTGCCCAACATGTTTCCAGTGTGGCAAATCTGGACAGGTCCAGGCAAATTGTTGGTATGCCAAAAAAACAACTGGAGGCACTGCAGTCAAGCCAGTGTCTGTGGCTTTGAAAGTGGTAAGCCTGTATTCTACTATAACTCAAGAGCACAGCACATACCAGAACATTTTACACAAAGGAAATTGATTCATTTTGTGTCCTTGGCACCAGACAAGGAAATAACCATCCCCAGGGAGACTGGTTGTTTTCAAACCTTTCTGACAGCCAAATTTACAGAAATGCCACCGGAAAGCAGAACAAATACTATGGTATTGGTAAAAGGGCTTAAGGGCAAATGCTTGAAGGTTCCCTTGGTTAAAATTTACCTACAGAGTAATTTGGTCACCAAGACAGTGACGGTCGGGATCATTCTGAGCTTACCCATGCAGGGGGTTGGCCTATTGCTGGGCAATGACTTGGCAGAAAGCACAGTATTGTACCAGAGGGTCCAGAACAGTCCACAGAGAATGGAGAAACTGAGGGGAACAAACAGAACTTGGTACAGCTGCAAAGGGCTGGGAAAGTCCCAAAAATCCCACAGGGGTTGATAGAGCCTGAAGAATTTAAAAAGGCCCAGATACAGCCAAAAAGATTTAAAGGAGCAAAGATAAAAGCCACAAAAGTTGAAGGAAAAGCAACAGAGATATGGTTAGCTGAAACCTTTTTAAAGATTTAAATAGGGACGAGGAAAGCTCCACAACAAGAAAGCCAAGAGTGAGGGAGAAGCCTCACCTAGGTGAAGTGCCACAAAGTGTGCAGTAGAAGCTGGATAATCACTTGCGAACAGTAGTGTCCCAGAGGACATGGGGCAGATTAGGGAAAAACTTATCTCTGAAGGAAAAGGAAAAGGGAAGGTAAAATATCCTAAAGTGAACCACACTTGTGAAAATCACAAAAAAACCAAAGGTGAGGTCAGTCTGGATCCACCTACTGAAGAATTAAATGATCAGGTTCCAAACCCAAAACTAATCAAATGCAACAATTTAGATTCAGAACTCAGCCAGACCCTGGGACAGGAGGAAATCTCAGATGCTTCACGGGGGCTAACAACAATTTGTTGCCTACGATCGAGAGGGTGGGGGGAGTGTTCAAGCGGGGGTGGCTTGTGCCTCTGGGTTAGGCCCTCTGTGGGGCACAGGGTACCTGATCAAGATGACACCAACTCTTTCAGCCTACAAGGTGGCCGCCAAGCATTACTGGGTGGCCTCCTCAGTTGAAGAGCCTGTCCACCGCTGGTAAGATACCAGGCATGGTGGGAGGAAGCCCTTAAGTGGCAGTTAATTGGCCACTTAAGGGCCTCAAATGGCCTGGGGCGGGAAGTCAATTTGTCACGACCACTGCCATTGGCAAAATAGCAGCAGGGGTGGGTAGGCAACGGGAACGATGCCCGCGCACCCCCCCCCCCCCTGTATTTTACACTCTCCTCCCAGCTGCTCTCAGGGAAGCGTAAAATTACGACCTTTATTTTTGACCATTTGTGTGTATGTTGATCCTATAACTTCCAAATCCACCCATATTTGACAGAAATGTCACCCTCATGTCTATAACCTGACATATCAATACATTCATGCATTTAAACATATCTGACACTCTAGGCCAACAACAGATGGGGAAGCTGCACTAAATTTTATAGTTGTGGAATAAACCTTTCCAGTGGTAAAGAGAAGATAACTTAATCTGCCAATTACTTCAAATATTCATGTTATCAGTTCAAGTTCAGAATCCATAACCAATATTATAGGAGTGAAAATGATCAATAATTTATCAGTGCAAAAGTGATGCTTCACTGGATTAAAATAAAAGATAAACACGTAAACTGCTGAAGATTCATGAGAAATAGTTCACTGGGAAAGAGAGTAATTTCTCTCATTTTGGCTTTTGAAACAATGCCAGTAGCAGTATTAGACCCCTGGTGCGAGAGCATTCTTAGAGACCAAAAAACATGGTATGAACAGGAAAGGAAAGAATTCTGATGCATTACAGTAGATGGCATACATATGCATACATTGAAGGCCTGCTCCAGTCAGCTGATCTGACAGTGGGGGAAGCCAAAGCTCGTAGAATCATAGAACAGAATCACCCTCTGGGTGAAAAACTTTCCCCTCAAATCCCCTCTAAACCTCCCACCTCTTAACATAAATCTATGCCCCCTGGTAATGGACACCCCAATCAAAGGGAATATGGCCTTCCTATCCACTCTATCTGGACCCCTCATAATTTTATACACTTCAATTAGGTCTCTCCTCAACTTCCTCTGTTCCAAATGTGACGGAAACCACACCTGCCAAATGGAAATATATTAATTTCATCATATGGATATTATTTTGAACTGTTACTGGACATTAAACATAACTTGTTTCAAAAGACCACAGGACTGAAAACATGGCTGCACATTTGCATTCTGAGAGACAATTGAATGGAGAGACAATGGCAGTGGTCTCTGATCAAATTAGCCAGATGGGTTTTGTCAATAGTGATGATCAAGGGACATTGAGAGTCACTGAATGTGCAACAGCCAGTAATCCACCACCTCCCACCCCCACCCCACCGTTCCTTCATCATCATTCGGTCATGATCCTGAAACACTCTACCTAATGGGCAAGACTTTACCAGCACACCCCCCACCCCCCCACCACAGTTGGCAGACTAAGTGACAGGGAGTGGGGGGGAAGGGGGGCAGTAAAATGCCAGGAGCCATGTCGGGAGGGTTCCCCACGCAGTCCCATCACCAGGCCATTTTATCAGCAACGGGAACGGCAGCTGCTCAGCTGCCCACCGACCAGAGGCAAGCTGCTAATTTAGGCAGTTAAAGTCCCAATTTAGGACCATTTTCCCCTGCCAGTGGCCCTCCCACCATGTGGGGAGGCTGCCAACTACAATGAGGCAACCTCCCACTCTCAGCAGCTTCTTCGGGGGGGTGCGGGGGCATCACATTCGGGGTTACCCCTCCAATCGCTGGAGCCTGCCTGCCTGGCCCCTGTCAGAGAAACAAATTTTCCAACTCCCCATGCCTCAAAATGACGACACCCTCTTGTTCTCCTTGCAGCCTCAGCAGCGCCACTTCTCTCGGTGGCAATGCCGAGGCTGCAGAGCTGCCGACCCTCTGATTGGGCAAGCAGTGAGCAGGGCCAGCCCGCCGTCCTAAATTGGATGGTGGGCCCAGCAGTGGCCAATTAAGAAACCACTGCTGGAAAGGCTGCCGCCACAGTCTCGCTGCCTGACATTGGGACTTACCCCTGCTGGTAAAATCCCGATCAACAGCACTGTGGGAGTACCTCTGTTTCACGGACTGGAGCGGTTCAAGGCAACGGCTCACCACCACCTTCTCTAGGGCAACTTGTGATGAGCAATAAATGCTGGCCTTGCCACTGACACCCACATTCCATGAATGAATAAAATAATTCCTGAAATGGTCGAAACCTTCACCTACTCATGCACTCACACACACATGCACACAAAATAGATAGATAAAGAAAAAATGGGTAGGATGCAATTAAAGACCAAGGTGAGATAAGAGTTTGTGGTTTAAAGAATACTGTTAAGTCTTCTCGGGAGGAAAGTCTCTTTTTAAAGGTGCAGGCCTGGGTGTCTGCTGAAGTTGCTGAGGTGTTGTAGAGTTCTAGTGGTTAAAATCCAGCCCAAAGTTGGTGGTGTGAATTTGGTTTACCTTTACAGATGGAGAGTCTCAAAGTCACTTTGTAATTTCTCCACTGTCATGTTTGTTCCATTCTTGTTCAGCAGGGTTCATCTGTTTAATTGGATCTCTCTCAGAGCCTTTGGCTGGAAACGGGCTTTCTGTAGTCTTGGTTTGATCTCCCTCTCACTCTCCAGTGGGCTACCTTTTAAGGCAAAATCCATCACTTCTGACTTTCTGTTCGGTGACACACAGCCCTCTCCCCAGGTGCAACCACACAATGGACCAGGATATGGAAACCACAGCTTTCTATTGATATTTGAATGGGGACCATTCTGGTAATAATAGTACTATTTTACACCTATTGTTTTTGGTTTGGGCTGTCAGTCAGTCTTTCTCCAGAACTCTTTGTTAGTTCATTCATGTAGATAGGAGTCATGAATATGCAATGGCTCTCCTTTCAATTTCAATCAGTTCTCTTGAGCTATTTCAGATGAGGTAATGAGTTTCATCCTCACAGATGGATGTGTTTATTTCCAGCACAGGAGGGGGTCACCTGACCGCTCCTACATTTTGTCTGTGGTACAAGTGTCCATGTTCTTGTGGTTCAGTTTAACAGTTGACTTTTTATTTTCTCCATTCCTCCAATTCATTGTTAATTTCATCATGGCTCCTTCCGGGCATGACAATACACTTATCCAGCTTCCCTTTAAATGATCATTGCCATCCACCTTAACTTGTTGCCATCCTTGTTGTAGCAAATTCCACATTCTAACTACTCTGAGTCAAGAAGTTTCTCCTGAATTCCCTATAGTTTCTCTTAAGTTTCCTATTTGATTTATCAGTGACTATCTTATATTTATTGCCCTAGTTCTGGTCTCACCTGAAAGTGGAAACATATTTCTATATCTCCCCGAACAAAAACAGTCAGAATCTTACAGACCTCTATCAGCCTCTCAGTCTTCTCTTTTCTAGAGAAAAGAGCCCAAAACTGTTCAATTTTTCCTGATACGTATAATCTCTAAGCTCTGGTGTCATTCTAGTAAATCCTTTTTGAACCTTCTCCTGTGCCTCAAATCATTTCTATAATTATGGAGGCAACAACAGTTCCCATGACTGCAAGAGTGGTTTAGCCAAAGTTCTATATAAGTTTAGCCACCATCTCCATCACTCTCTCCGATAACTGTATGAGGCTGAACCAGACAGTTCAAAACCTTGGTGTCATATTTGACCCCAAGATGAGCTTCACGTATACATGCCATTGGCTAGACCACCTATATCCTCCTCCATGATAAAGCCTGACTTCACCTGTCTCAGTTCTTCTGCTGCTAAAACATCTTTTATCAAGCTTAATGCCATATCTACAGCAATGGAAAAGAAAGTCCAGTGTAAAGTGGGTCTCCAGGGTTGCGAGGTTCTGAGCAAAGTAAATTTAAAGAATCAAAATGAGATACTGCTCAAGTGAAGGCATGCTGGATGATGATGATCTGAGAGGCTGCAGCCACCAATATGTCATCAACCACATTTGTAGACACCACCACATCCACCTGTCTACAGCTCTGGGATCCTAGGTTGGCAAGAGCCAGATGGAGATCTGTGCTACCTGCTGTAATTACAGCAACTGCTAATATCTACCATAGGACTGATAAAGACGGTGACAGAATGAACCATCTGCAACCTAATGCCTGCATATAGGACTTCATTTCCCTTTAGTTTAGTACATCACATGTTCAGCCCTGATAAAGACCGTTAATCAATTGAGGTGCTTTATGAGCCTTCCTAAAGGCTTTCAGAACTTTTGTCTCCCCAATGTGACACTCACTTTTGTCCCCATCTCTTAAGTATCACTTGCCCACAAATTTCCTCTCCTACCTCTAGTGTGTTCCCTACCTCAGATGGGTGTAGCTGGAGATTACAGAGATAGGGATGGGTGAGGCCATACAGGGATTTGAAAACAAGTTTGAGAATTTAAAATTGAGGCATTGCCGAGCCTGGAGTCAATGTTAGTCAGATCTTTGTCAGAAAAGAACTTGAGAATGATACTGAAGAACTGTCAATGTCTCAGCAAGAATATTCAATGAACAAGTGAGCTGTACAAGCAGCAAGGTCCCAGGTTGAATACCCAGTCAGTTTTATGTCAGCTACTCAGAGCTGGAGCAGTCCAATAGGCCTCAGAAACCCATCAGTATTGAGTTTTATGGTGCAATACTCCTACAGTTCAACTGAACAACTCACTATCAAGGCGGACAAATGACTTGTGGCTCTTTCTGAAAGATACCACAAGCTTCCCAGCATCCATGTCATGTCACGTCACTTAGCCTGGAGCTAAGAGCAGCTGGTTTTACCATTCTGATGCTTTTTAAAAAATTTATTATACTGATTTGTTTGCTTCGATGACTGAGCTCTCAAACAAACTTGGAGTAGAGAATGTGTCTGGTATCCCTTATCACCCGCACCTACCTCCCCTAGTTCCTTCTGTGTCTACAGAACGGACAGAGGGCATTCTGAAGGGGGAGCGTGAACAGCCAGAGGTTGTGGTACACATCGGTACCAGTGACATAGGCAGGAAGAGTGATGAGGTCCTGTAGGGGGACTTTAGGGAGTTAGGTCGTACGTTAAAAGACAGGACCTCTAGGGTTGTAATCTCTGGATTACTCCCTGTGCCATGTGCCAGTGAGGCTAGAAATAGGAAGATAGTGCAGCTAAACACGTGGCTGAGCAGCTGGTGTAGAAGGGAGGGTTTCAGATATCTGGACCATTGGGCTCTCTACAGGGACAGATGGGACCTGTACAAGAAGGACGGGTTGCATCTAAACTGGAAGGGCATTAATATCCTGGCTGCAAGGTTTGCTAGCGTCACTTGGGAGGGTTTAAACTAGTGTGGCAGGGGGGTGGGAACCAGAGCAGTAGGACAGCTAGTGAAGTAAATGAGGAGGACATAGTAAATGAGGCCAGTAGGACTAAGAGGAAGAGCAGGCAGGGAGATGTTGCTGAGCACAGCGGGACTGGTGGTCTGAAGTGCATTTGTTTCAATGCGAGAAGTATAACAGGTAAGGCAGATGAACTTAGGGCTTGGATTAGTACTTGGAAATATGATGTTGTTGCTATTACAGAGACTTGGTTGAGGGAAGGGCAGGATTGGCAGCTAAATGTTCCAGGCTTTAGAAGCTTCAGGCGGGATAGAGGGGGAAGTAAAAGGGGTGGGGAAGTTGCATTACTGGTTATGGAGAATATCACAGCTGTACTGCGGGAGGACACCTCAGAGAGTTCATGCAGCGAGGCAATATGGGTGGAGCTCAGGAATAGGAAGGGTGCAGTCACGATGTTGGGGGTTTACTACAGGCCTCCCAACAGCCAGCGGGAGGTAGAGGAGCAGATATGTAGACAGATTTTGGAAAGATGTAAAGGTAACAGGGTTGTAGTGGTGGGTGATTTTAACTTCCCCTTCTTTTGACTGGGACTCACTTAGTGCTAGGGGCTTGGATGGGGCAGAATTTGTAAGGAGCATCCAGGAGGGCTTCTTGAAACAGTATGTAGATTGTCCAACTAGGGATGGGGCCATTCTGGACCTGGTATTGGGGAATGAGCCCGGCCAGGTGGTCGAAGTTTCAGTGGGGGAGCATTTCGGGAGCAGTGACCATAATTCCATAAGTTTTAAGGTACTTGTGGATAAGGATAAGAGTAGTCCTCGGGTGAAGGTGCTAAATTGGGGGAAGGCTAATTATAACAATATTAGGCAGGAACTGAAGAATTTAGATTGGGGGCAGCTGTTTGAGGGTAAATCAACATCTGACATGTGGAAGTCTTTCAAACGTCAGCTGATTAGAATCCAGGACCATCATGTTCCTGTGAGGAAGAAAGACAAGTTTGGCAAGTTTCAGGAAGCTTGGATAACACGGGATATTGTGAGCCTAGTCAAAAAGAAAAAGGAAGCATTTGTAAGGGCTGGAAGGCTAGGAACAGATGAAGCACTTAAGGAATATAAAGACAGTAGGAAGGAACTTAAGCAAGGAGTTAGGAGGGCTAAAAGGGGTCATGAAAAGTTATTGGCAAACAGGATTAAGGAAAATCACAAGGCTTTTTATACATATATAAAGAGCAAGAGGGTAACCAGGGAAAGGGTTGGCCCACTCAAGGACAGAGATGGGAATCTATGCGTGGAGCCAGAGGAAATGGGTGAGGTGCTAAATGAGTACTTTGCACCAGTATTCACCAAAAAGGAGGACTTGGTGGATGATGAGCCTAGGGAGGGAGTGTAGATAGTCTCAGTCATCTCATTATCAAAAAGGAGGAGGTGTTGCGTGTCTTGCAAAGCATTAAGGTAGATAAATCCTCAGGGCCTGATGGGATCTACCCCAGAATACTGAGGGGGGCAAGGAAAGAAATTGCTGGGGCCTTGAAAGAAATCTTTGCATCCTCATTGGCTACAGGTGAGGTCCCAGAGGACTGGAGAATAGCCAATGTTGTTCCTTTGTTTAAGAAGGATGGTAAGGATAATCCAGGAAATTATAGGCCAGTGAGCCTTACGTCAGTGGTAGGGAAATTGTTAGAGAGGATTATTCGGGACAGGATTTACTCCCATTTGGAAACAAACGAACTTATTAGCGAGAGACAGCATGGTTTTGTGAAGGGGAGGTCGTGTCTTACTAATTTGATTGAGCTTTTTGAGGAAGTGACGAAGATGATTGATGAGGGAAGGGCAGTGGATGTTATCTATATGGACTTCAGTAAAGCCTTTGACAAGGTCCCGCATGGCAGACTGGTGCAAAAGGTGAAGTCACACGGGATCAGAGGTGAGCTGGCAAGATGGATACAGAACTGGCTCAGTCACAGAAGACAGAGGGTAGCAGTGGAAGGGTGCTTTTCTGAATGGAGGGATGTGACGAGTGGTGTTCCGCAGGGATCAGTGCTGGGACCTTTGCTGTTTGTAGTATATATAAATGATTTGGAGGAAAATGTAGCTGGTCTGATTAGTAAGTTTGCGGACGACACAAAGGTTGGTGGAGTTGCGGATAATGATGAGGATAGTCAGAGGATACAGCAGGATATAGATCGGTTGAAGACTTGGGCGGAGAAATGGCAGATGGAGTTTAATCCGGACAAATGTGAGGTAATGCATTTTGGAAGGTCTAATGCAGGTGGGAGGTATACAGTAAATGGCAGAACCCTTAGGAGTATTGACAGGCAGAGAGATCTGGGCATACAGGTCCGCAGGTCACTGAAAGTGGCAACGCAGGTCAATAGAGTGGTCAAGAAGGCATACGGCATGCTTGCCTTCATCGGTCGGGGCACAGAGTATAAAAATTGGCAAGTCATGTTGCAGCTGTACAGAACCTTAGTTAGGCCACACTTAGAATATTGCGTGCAATTCTGGTCGCCACACTACCAGAAGGACGTGGAGGCTTTGGAGAGGGTACAGAAGAGGTTTACCAGGATGTTGCCTGATCTGGAAGGCATTAGCTATGAGGAGAGGTTGGAAAAACTCGGATTGTTTTCACTGGAACGACGGAGGTGGAGGGGCGACATGATAGAGGTTTACAAAGTTATAAGCGGCATGGACAGAGTGGATAGTCAGAATCTTTTTCCCAGGGTGGAAGAGTCAGTTACTAGGGGACATAGGTTTAAGGTGCGAGGGGCAAAGTTTAGAGGGGATGTGCGAGGCAAGTTCTTTACACAGAGGGTGGTGAGTGCCTGGAACTTGCGGCCAGGGGAGGTGGTGGAAGCAGATATGATAGCGACGTTTAAGAGACATCTTGAGAAATATATGTATAGGAAGGGAATAGAGGGATATGGGCCCCAGAAGTGCAGAAGGTGTTAGTTTAGGCAGGCATCAAGATCGGCGCAGGCTTGGAGGGCCAAATGGCCTGTTCCTGTGCTGTACTGTTCTTTGTTCTTTGTTCTCTTGAAAAAAACTCTCCAAGTTACAGAACTGCCCTGTCAAACTGTTTAGCTTTCAGCTTTCCATGTGCACTATATTTCTGCAGCTGTTGGTCTGCTAAACCATCCCTTACATCCACCTTTGATGCACATGTGCCCAGTAAAATCTTTACTTTCTCCCATCCTGGTCATACCCATCTGGCATGGCCCCCATCTTCACTTCCTCAGGTTCAAGGGATACAGGCTTTCGCATATCTGGCACACAACTAGTTTAGCCATACAATGCCAGATCAGGCTGAACCATATCAAGTGCTATTAGGCCTCACTTCACTCAATCAAAACCACCCACGACTTTCCTTTGGGTGGGTTGTTAAAATTGCCCCCACAGTGTCAGCTTCCACAATTACATGACAACACCCAAATCCACATCACCACCACCTCTTTTCAGCCATCCACTTCATCTGAACTGTCATATCTCTTGTCTAACATCCAGTCTTGAACGAGTCACGATTTCTTCTGGTTAGACATTGGAAAGAGCAAAGTCATCATCTTCAGTCCCCAACACAAGCTTTACATCCTATCGATTCCATTCCCCTCCTTGGCCACTGTCTCAGGTTGAACCAGACTTTATGCAACCTTGTTGTCCTATTTGACCCCACATCCTCTCTATTACAAAGATTGCTTATTTACACCTTCATAAGATTATCCACATCTCATCCATGCCTTGTTCACTTTCAGACTTCACTGTTCCAACGATATCCTGGCTGGCTTCTAATCCTCCATGCACTGTAAACGTCAGGCCATACAAATCCCTGCTACCCATATCCTAAACCACATCAAGTCCTGCTCGCCTATCACTTATATCCTTGATGACTTATATTGGCTCTCGGTTACCCAATGTCTCCAATTTAAAATTATCATCCTTCTGTTTAAATCCTTTTACAGCCTTACCCCTCCCTATTTCTGTAACCATATCCAGCCCTACAAATTCCCTGACCCCAAAGCCTCCATTTATCCACTTCTAGCCTCTTATGCATCCACTCTCCCACGTGCAGCTGTGCCTTCATCTGCCTAGCCCATACGGTGGAATTCTCTCCCTCAACTTCTCACCTCTCTCTCTTCCTTTCTCACTCTCCTTAAAACACAGCTCTTTGACCAAGCTTTAGTCAGCTCTCCGAATATCTTTGTTTGGCTCAGAATCCAATTTTGTCTGATTAAGCCTTTGTGATATGCCTTGAAACTTCATTTTTTATATCACTGATGGTGCGACATAAATAGGAAGTTGCTTTTGCTGTGGACTCTAATTGCAAGGATGGTGAGCTGGTATCAAAGACCAAAGACTGATTTTACAAGAACTTCAAAACTTTGTGCCAAACATTAAAAACTTGGTATAATATTTAATTGAACTCATGTATTGTGCTGCCAAAGTTGCATCTGTCTTTAATGGGATTATATCCATTGGAATTTATTGGCAGGTTCCTGACTAGGCAATCTTGCCCAATGCCATGCAAATCTTTAGCTAACCTGGATAAATTCCAATCTTATGATAGCTTAATATTATGTATTGGAATTTGTAATATATCCCAACTGCTCCTGGTAATAGCATTGCACACTGCAGCGGGCAGTTGGCAAGATGTAGAATTATGACAATGAATGTTTTCAGAAATGTTAATCAGAATATGCCACTAAATTTGCATTGTCAGAAAAATGGGCTGTACCCACATAAATCTCTCCAGGGATAAAACTGGTGACAGAGAAGGGTATGCACTGTCAGTGCACAGAAGACAGAACATTTACACTCATGAATTATCTGCCCTATTCAGTGGAAGTTTCCCACCACTGCTGTCAGCAGTATGAAGGAAATAGTGAGTAAATATCAGAATTAAACATTGGAACATCGAATAAAACAAATCAACAAAACAATTTGCAATATATAAAACTGTGTTGCTGGAAGAGAGCTGTAGATTTTTGACTACAGATAATTACATTTTCAAAGATTGGCAGATGGCTGGCAGACAGTTCTCAGTACATTCGTTCATTTTAACGGGGGTCCAACATAATTATTTTAAAACAACTTTTTAGGATTGTCAGATATTCGTACAGGCTTGGGGGTGGGGCCACATGGGATGGAGGCACCTAATTTGAAAGGTGGAAGAGCCATTGTGTTCTTTCTGCTCTCACGTGATTCGTTTCTTTCTCCTTTGGTGTGAAAGGCACAGTAATGTAATTTCTTGTGCATCTCGGGCAGCACACATGAATCAAAGGCGCAAGCTTCTAAAATATTTCAAACAAACCTCCCTATGGGGGTGGAATGGGCACAGTTTGTGCGGCTGATTGGCTGGATATGGCCAAGGCCCTTCATGGCTTGTTTGTTGTTCCTTAGCTAAATTTTTTTAATGAATCTAAAATGGAATTATAGGTAGCCACATATCAAGTTTGTTCAAAATCTCATCAATTGTTACAAGTTCTTGAGATAAATAGGTGTTACCAGAAGTATCATGACTTTCACAGATACCAAGGAACTATCCAAACTCACTTCACATAGGTCTTTGAGAAAACAGACTTTCACTTTGACAAATGTTATGGACAGGGGGGAGATGGTGTGGATGATTTCCACTTTTCAGCTCTCAACTGACCATAGACAGTGTTATTTAAAAGAATTATTTTAGTCCCCAAGTGTTTTAGAGGTCAAATAAAGAGAAAAACAACTGGTTTTCTCATAGGAATAAAAGATAGATTATTTATTTCCAGAAAAATATCTGCAACCTCACCCATTCACCCATGCACACACACAAGAGATAGATATTAGAGGATAGCATGCATTTAAGTCTGATTGTTGCAAAAAGACTTAACTTTGAAACCTTCTTGGTTTTCTGGAAGGATTTTGTTTTTAAAACAGCAATGCTCCTATTCTTGGTTCACTGAAGTATTGCAGACTCTTCTGGTTAAGATTCAGTCAAAGTCAGTGGCGAGAAGCCTGTTACGATTTCTCAGATGGAGAGTTTTCAAGGTCCCCTTGCAGTCTCTACCTTTGTAAAGATGTAACAACCAGAGTCTCCTTCTTGCCTGGAATGGATTTTCTGCTTCCTGGCTGGCTGGCTTTCTGTCTCTGACTTTCAGAGAGCTCTTTTTAAAGATAAAACCTCATCAAATTTGGTTTCAGTCAGGTGACCACAGATGCTCTTCCCTTGGTGTGTTCATATAATGTCTTTGAACATGTGGTCATCGTTACACAATGGGGTTTGAATATGGTTTATCTTGATAAAGTAGTGTTATGCCCCACATATTATCTTGGCTTTGAATCTGGAATCTCCCTGTCTGCGAAGGCCTTTGCCAACCCAATTCTTGAAGATAGGAGCCATTCAGCATTTTAAAGTGCCTTCCCCAGGACTAGTTCCAATGTGATGCTGGGTTTAGTTTCCACAGTCACTATGTATATTTGCAGTACAGGAGAGGTCACCCGACCTCGACTCCATCTTGTCTGCAGTAAATCTGCGTCCATTTTTTGGAGTTTAGTTCATCAGTTCATTTTTACAATTTCATACTTGCTCCAGTTCATTTTAGTTCACAACTGCTCCTTGCGTCAGCGTGGCACAAATGAACTGAATTCAAACCCAGGTCCTAGAAGTGAGTGATCCAAGTTTCATAGTCCACTGTGCTATCCATCCTCCATCCAATCCCTACCATGAAGTGATGCCAAGACACCACACACTTAATGGCCTCCTTCTCTGCTCTATGATGCTATGATTCTATTGTAAGGAAGTGGGAATAATTTGTCAGCTCTTTCAAAGAGCTGGCATAGGCATGGTGAGCCAAATGGCTTCCTTTTGTGTTGAACAACTCTATGACTTCACCAGATAAGAAGTGCAATATTATTTGTCAGACCACTGGAAGAGTCAAAGATCTCGGTCCACAAAGTTGCCAGCAGCCAATCAACTCATCATAAGAGAAGTTTCAGCGAGGCTTCTATTTCTGCTTACCAGACTGGAAAATGGCACCAACTTCTGAAAATGTAGGCTCTATTCTTTTGATAGGTCTGGTTCTTATAAAGATAATATCTAGATTAACGTCAACTGTGACTTCCAGGATCAGTAGGAAGCACCACTGAGGAAAACTACAGTCCGCTCTTCAATGCATTTGCCAAAAAAGTAAGTTGTCTTAAAAGGAGTAATTGCATCATCTTATTTCATATTCGAATGAAAGAAGATCGCGGTATCCAATGGCAAAAGACCTTAAAAATTGAATTGAAGATTACAAACATTACCAGGTCTATCTTTATCTCTTGCCATCCCTTATTTTAGTGGGAACAACACCTGAATTAAATGAAAGATTTATATGTTAGCAGTGTGCATTTTACCAATCTGCATAGCTTAAAACAAAAGGGATTGCAAATGTATAATAAAACTGTCTGTTGAAGTCATCTCAGAACTCTTCTTTTGGACGTTTATTCATTCTTTCAAGGTCCATGAAAACTCCTCATCTGGTCACCTCCCCCATCATTTTTGGGATTACAAAATAGGAAATGCAGAAGCTGCTCCCCTTCCTGAAGCCAGTAATAAATCAACTTTCTTCCTCATGTAACCCAAATAAGAAAGTGGCGACTCAACTACTACTTGCATAACGTTTACAGTTCTGAAGTGACTTCTTTGTCCCTCCATGGAGACATTGACAACCTTGTATAATACAAGGTTATGCTATGATGGACACTGCCAAGGATGCAACTTGTGTCCAGTAACAAGAAAGACATTCCTATATATTAATGGTTAACTATTTTGCTAAAGGTAAACAGTTGAAGGGCATTGTTCAAATAAGGATTCAAAGTGAATATAAAGGGAACCTGCTGGACACAAGTGTGGTTGGTGAACAGAAGGCAGATATGTGTAATGCAACATTCGGTGAATAAACTGACTATCAAGAAAAGGATCTGCGTCTAGTTTCATTCGTCATTGCTTGGCTTGGATCCACTTAACACCATAGATCCAAAGTTGCTCTATGTGCCTGGGGAACATTTAGGGTCAGGAAAGATTGTACAGAGGTAAAGCTGAGTGTACATGTGGAAGAAGACTCCATGTCTGCAGATGCTGTCAAGGGCAGCATGTACATGAGGAACAGGAGGGAACCAAAGATAGATCCCCAAGGAACTCTGCAGGTGATAATGTGGGGATGAGAAGGAAAGCCATTGCTAGAGATGCTCTGGCTATGATTAGATAATTAGTAGTGGAACAAAGCAATGTCAGATGGAGCTGGACAATGAAGGTGAGGTACTGGAGGAGGATGATATGGTCGATAGTGTTGAAGGCTGCAAATTGCTGATCTCCTTTACTTTAAGCAATAAAAAAGCTCAATCTTTGCTTAACTTTCTACTTCCGGGGTGTGTGTGTATATTAAAGAGACCTAATGTATCACAGTCTGTGATTCCAGCAGTTTGAGCTTTTTTGTGTGCTCAAAGTAAAGGAGATCAGCAAGTTGGAAGGTGATCAGCATCAAGCACCGCCAGGTCAAAGGAACACGATCAACAACAGAATAAAGCTCTCGACAGTGTGCCTTCAAAGGACAGATGTCAACATTTGTAGATCTTTTAAAATACAGTAAAGATTTAAATAGTGTAAACCCATGATCAATGCCATTTCCTGAAACATTGTCTTCATTTAATAACTTTGAAAAAACTATTTGTAATACAGTTGCAATGATCAATCTGACAGAGGTCCTGTGACAGTACTGCGCAAACGAAAGCTCTGTAAAGCCTTCAAATCAGGTTTCTATTTGAAGCATCACACATTTTACTCTCAAAGTAATATTAAACTTGATGCTGCTGAATAATCAGAAACCCCATGGGGAGGCTAGCCTCTGATATTTTAACTAATGACTTATCACTTAAATTGTGCCTGTAATAGTCACAAAAAGTATTGTGCAGTCATGTTCATTTATAAAATATTAATGGAATTTCAGAACAGTTCAGGCAATTACTTCAAAAGCAAATTGGATGGGCACTTAAAGAAAAGAAACTTTGCAGGGCTACGGGGATCGAGCAGGGGACTGGACAGTTCCATGCAGAGCCGGCATGGACTCAATGGGCTGAGCAGCCTCCTTCTGTGCCATAAATAACTCTGACTCTAAACAGTTTATGTAACATGTGGTATATGGAAAGGAGCAGGATGCTGTAATTCACTAAATTTACACAATATATACAGTTATTCTATATCCAATATCACAGAATTTCAGCCAACCATGAGCCTGTACATCACACCACAATAATTCAACAATGTGTGGTGGATAAGGTGGTTAGGAAGGCATATGGGATACTTGCCTTTATTAGCCGAGGTATAAAATACAAGAGCAGGGAGTTGTATAAAACGCTAGTTAGGCCACAGCTGGAGTACTATGTACAGTTCTCGTCACCACATTAAAGGAAGGATGTGATTGCACTGGAGAGGGTGCAGAGGAGATTCACCAGGATGGTGCCTGGACTGAAGCATTTCAGCTATGAAGAGAGACTGGATAGGCTAGGATTGTTTTCCTTAGAGCAGAGAAGACTGAGGGGGGGGGGGGGGGGGGGACCTGATTGAGGTATACAAAATTATGAGGGGCATAGATAGGGTAGATAGGAAGAAACTTTTTCCCTTAGCGGAGGTGTCAATAACCAGGGGGCATACATTTAAGGTAAGGGGCAGGTGGTTTAAAGGGGATTTGAGGAAACATTCTTTCATCCAGAGGGTGGTTGGAATCTGGAACACACTGCCTGAAGGGGTGGTAGATGCAGGAACCCTCACAACATTTAAGAAATGTTTAGATGAGCACTTGAAATGCCATAGCATACAAGGCTACGGGCCAAGTCCTGGAAAATGGGATTAGAATAGATAGGTGCTTGATGGCCAGCACAGACACGATGGGCCAAAGGGCCTGTTTCTGTGCTATATAACTCTATGACTCTAATGTGCTACGCAGCTCAAGGTCTTATCAATTTTGTGGTGGGTCTCTAGTAGATGCAGAATTTATACAATGATTGCCCTGTATCCACCAGCATCGTTAGTTGCAATTACTTTACATATTTCTTCTGCCATTTAAATGGGCTCACTGTGAAACCTTAACTTCCTTTTGTATAAGAGTCATAAGCAGGACATCTATCTGATCTTAAAAACACAGTTGTTTGGCAACATTACTTAATTTTTCAAGAACAGCTTCAGAGGTGGAAATGGATTAGCCCCGAAGAGAAGATGAAGCACTCTGTCTTTGGACAGCATTAAGCATTTCCAATGAATGATCTCACATCCGATAACAATTTTTATGAATGTTTCCAGTCATCTGTGTTATATAATTTAATGTAGCTTAACATTTCTCTAATTTAAAAGGGTTGCTTATTTTTTAAATGGATAGCACAGAACAAATAGATGATGTGCAAGCCTAAAAATTACCATTAATTGCCATATGAAATTAACTTTCAGTACTTATCTTACATCATATGATATAAATAACTGTCAATGCATCACTATGAATCCTTAACAAAATATTGAATCCCTCTCTCCAAAACTTTAATGGAGGCATTTATCCATTTATTTTAAAGCAGATTTACACGTCCATTAAAATAGCATAGAGAGGAACATGATAAAAGCACATTAAGCATTTGGAAAAGCTTTTCAAAGTTAATCTGACATCTGTCCTTCCCCTACATCAAAAGAACTATGGAAGGAAGACAATTCAAAACATCTAATTCATTGTTCCTGATAAACCCTACAGTCCTTGCACTGATGCATCTATTAGTTGCTTAAATGATTCCAGGCTTTTTGTGCCACTGTTCGATATTTGGAAGACCCTTCCATGTATTGATCACACTTGGTACAAAGCAGAATTTCCTGATATCACTACTAAATTTACCTTTTACTAGTTAAATATGTGACCCCTTGTGCTACCCTTGAAGTTTGCTTAAAAATGTTATAGGTTCACCTTTCCACGCCGTTAACCATCTTAAATACCTTGATATAATCACCTCTCACACGTTTCCTCTTCAGGCATGGACAAGGGTAGGACAAGGGGTCACATATTTAACTAGTAAAAGGTTAATTTAGTACTGATATCAGGAAATTCTGCTTTGTACCAAGTGAGATCAATGCATGGAAGGCTCTTCCAGATATGGAACAGTGGGCACATAGCCAGAACAGTTAAATCCAAGTCAGAGGAAGTTGTGATCAACTGTACAGTGATCTGGTCAAACCACATTTTGAATACTGTGTTCAGGCAAATATTGTTGATCGTTGCTCAGCCTTGGCTTGGCATGGTTAAAGTTGAGACGAATAAGATTCATTAGTCTCTTTCTACTTCATTCTCAGCCATTTAAGCACCTATCACAGGATACGCATGCCACTCACTTTTCCTATCTGCAGTGCTTTACACCATCTGAATTACATTTCATTTGAACATCAGTTTGTCCATGTCCACATTTTGCTCAACTAACTCTATAGTTTCTGAGTTGTCCTTCTTAGTTTGGTACTGTCTGCAAATTTGACTAATTTGCTTTGGGGGTCTGAATCCAAGGCATTAATGTGAAAGAATATCGTATCTCCACTTTGAGCTCCTGACTTGTCAGATCAATAAAGGTTGTTCATGTACACATTCCAATAAAATGAAAGTCTGCATATATCAGAGAACTGAAGTCGAAGCAGGTTAGTCAGCATCCATAGAGCAATCAGTTTAAGTTTACGTTCTGGGTGCAGAGCCTATTTCAGAACTCTCAATGCTTAAGAAATATCCATACTCCACAGATGCCAACTTGACTTGCTATGTGTTTCGAGCAATATCTTCTTCTGTTTCATATTCCAGTGGATAGTTCAGAGCAGCAATGCTAAACATCTTAGAACAGTTTCACACAGGAATGCAGTTCCACAGGCACATTATTCGCTGGTATCTTGCCTCAGTAACCATTCTTCATGTGCATAGGCCTGCTACGCCTTCATGGGATCATCAAGCCTGAGGCCTGTCCTGTCCTCAGCTGGTGTTCACATAAGCGTCATTCCAGCAACAGTCATAGACCACAAGACTTCCAAGAACAAGAAAGTTAATTATGCCCAAACAGCCTGGACATTTTAATCAATCTTGACACCACGTATCCAACTTCTCAACATATTCATCAATCCCTATTCTTCCCAGAAATGCCTCTAATTGTCTCTTAAATTATGTTATACTGTCTGCTTCTATGATCTTTACCTGATGTTATTATCCTTTCAGTGAAAAAAATAGGACCCCATTCTTACTCCTAATTTTCTACATGTGCCCCTCTCATATTTGAACCCCTTATAATAGTTTGAGTCACATGATGTTGTTGATGATATCCACTGTTGGGAATTGACAGCTCAACTTTCCTACATGCTTTATTTAACATTGAGCAGTGTGAATTAAATCATTGTGAACTGTAACACCAAGATTGGATTTTGCAGTAATATTCTTGCTCTCTGCAGTGGCGCACTGGTTAGCACCGCAGCCTCACAGCTCCAGCGACCCGGATTCAATTCTGGGTACTGCCTGTGTGGAGTTTGCAAGTTCTCCCTGTGTCTGCGTGGGTTTCCTCCGGGTGCTCCGGTTTCCTCCCACATGCCAAAGACTTGCTGGTTGATAGGTTAATTGGCCATTATAAATTGCCCCGAGTATAGGTAGGTGGTAGGGAAATATAGGGACAGGTGGGGATGTGGTAGGAATATGGAATTAGTGTAGGATTAGTATAAATGGGTGGTTGATGGTCGGCACAGACTCGGTGGGCCGAAGGGCCTGTTTCAGTGCTGTATCTCTAAACTAAACTAAACTAAATTGAGACAAAATAAACCATCAAAGAATGAAACACATCTATCCCAGTTGAGAGGCACTTTAAAAAATGTAGAAATATCTTCAACAAGTGTGTCAGTAATAACTTACGGTTAAGTTTTCATGTGCTGCATTCAAACTCACTACCATAATTACCAGTATCAAACATCATCAACTGACATCCTGCAAACAATTTTATACTAATCCAATAGCAACCTTCCAATAACCTAAACACACCATGGAATTACTGCCTTTTTTCGCTCTTAGTCCAATCTATCTTTCCCTTGCTTTAGTTCTCTTACTGTACCTGATTTGTTTCTTCTCTGTCAGTCTCTTGTTTCTTTCTCGATTCTTAACTCTCATTGGTTAAGGAGATGCACTGTTGGGTTCATGGTTAATTAAGTTCTCAAATACCCTGTTGCACTTACCATGCCATTATCAGCTTGCACTTCCAGCTAGTTACATTGCAAAATGCACTGCAAAATGTCTAATGACACATACCGCGATATGACCCATTCCAGCAAGGGCATCTTGTTCTAAAAGTTCTACGTCTGTACGGGCCAGAATGTTACGCCACCTCAATGAGCGGGATGGTGGTTGGGGGGTGGGGGCGGGGGTGGCATAACATGGAGTGGCTCCATTACCGCCTCCGTCGTCCTTTATGTAGGGCAGGGGGTGGAACAAAAAAGGCCCACCCGCCCGAGGCCAATCAAGGCCCTTAAGTGGCCATTTAACAGCCACTTAAGGGCCTTCGCCCGCCTCCACATGGATTTTACGCGTGGCAAGCAGGCGTCCTGGAGCCAGGAAAAGCCGCCTGCTGATCGTCCTGTGCCCGATGAGCAGGGCCCCCCCCCCCAGTTATCCCAACCACCCCCAGCACCAAACATGCCCACCTTCCCCCCAACCAACCACCCTTGCCTCACCAGGGCCCTACCGATTACCCCCGGCAAGGCAACCAACACTCCCGGCTCCACTTCTTATATCTTCGGCTGGGTTGCAGTCCCAGCAGTGGCCACCGCTCCCAGTGGTGCTGCTGGCACTAAGAGCTGCCGGCCCGCTGATTGGCCGGCAGCTAAATGAGGCGGGACTTTCTCCCTCACGCAAGTGGAAGTCCCACCTTAGAACAATTAAAGCCTGGGGACCCTAAAATACGGAACGGATCCGCAGGCGAGGCGGAAGCAGATTCGCCACCGACTTTTATGTTGGAGGCCGGCTCCCATCTGCCCACCATAAAATTCCAGCCACTGTGTGAGCTTCAAATCATTCCAAAGCTTAACCTTGGGCATCTTTCCTCCAAGACTGAGATTTACAGATTCTCTGTACTTACAAGCAATTCTCTTTAATCTTAATCCTAATTTTAATTAGCAATATATAAAACTCTCATATAGCTGTGGGGTACGAAAAAAAATTCTATTTCACTGATTTAATCAATGCTAACAGATGTAACACCACTACATACACTTCAAATATTTCATTTGACAATTTTCCGTTTCATTCCAAGTTGCCTTTAAAATATAACAAGTTTTCAGAATGATGCCATGAATGCAACTCTGCATTGCCACTGCCAATCTTACTATCAGAATTAATTAATATTAAATGTCTCGTATGCCGGAAAGGTTGCATTATGCAGAAACCCATATATAGGCTTGTCATTCCAGATCAGACTTGCTGTGCAGCAGTGCTGGAATTCTGAAAAGGGTACATGTCACACTGCCAACAGAAAAATTAACAGGCACCTTTACTAATACAATTGCTCTAAATCACGTGTCTCAGACAGGGTGCACCAGTAAATTTTTATACATAGTCTAACTTAATATAACAAATCAACATATTTTGGACAGAATTTCTCTTGAGCACTTCAAATGCCAAAGCCCTGCAAATCAAATCAAGGTATTTCTAAACCAGAACTAGTGTGTTAGTTATGATCACATTGATCCTCTAAGAGGTGGAGAGGTTGGTTTTCTCCAGCTGTGAGCTCAATCTGTTGACTATACTAGACAACAATAACTATACTGAAGCTGGTATAATCCTTCTAATTCATTTCAATACAACTCACCAAAGTTTTCGCTCTGTAATACAATCAATATCCTCAGCAACTGGGAGCACAGTGCATCCAGAGGGTTGAACATGGGTAAGCATGCCACTGGCCTCCTCTCTGATGTCCAGCTTCAATTGGCAGTGGATGTTTAAAATCTAAGTGTTATAAATATTTTTAGCTGACAGGTGAGGATATTTGTACAGTCGTCGGCACCAGTCCAATAAACTCTTTAATAGCAAAATCAAGTGAAAGAAAATTGAAAGGTGAACTATGAAATCTTTTGTGATAAGATTCTCCTGTTTGTGAAAAAGTCCTGCATAATATCAGTTTACCTCGTTTCAACCCAGTTCCATTGGACAGGTGTCTGGCGCACAAAACTTTCCCTAATTTGGGACTATTGTCAAACTCACTCACAGGAGCCATAGGAAAGCTGATGTGGGAAATGGAGGCTGGAATTCTACTCCCCACCACCCCAACCTGGGAGTGGGCCAGGAGGCAGGAGGGGCGTAAAATCAAGTGGGAGGCTGTTTCTGTCGCCTACCTGTCCCTGCTGCTGTTTAACCAGCGGCAGGGGAGGTGGCAAATAGCCCACCTACCCCAGGCCAATTGAGGTCATTAAGTGGCCAACTAATTGCCTCTTAAAGGCCTCCTTCCACCATTGCTGGTAAGATATCAGCAGCAGACAGGCACTTCAGCACCTGAGGAGGCTGCCCAGTAATACCTGTCAGTCTCCTTGCAGACTGGGGGCGGGGGGTGGGGTGGGGCTGGGGGGGGTCCCTCCTGATCAAACACCCTGTGCCCCACAGAGGCCCCAACCCCCAGCAGCATGGGTCAACCCCACTAAAACTACCAACCCCCACCCTACAGCCCAACCCCCCCACCCCCCCACTTACCCGCCCAGCTGAATGTCCGTGGTGAGGCCCGAACCCGACTTATCTTCTTGAAGGATGACATCCATCATCCTCTTCTTGCTGTGTGCTGTCTCAGCAATGGCCACTGCTCCTGGTGGTGCTGTTAGGACTGAAGAACTGTCGTCCCTCTGATTGGCCAGCAGCTCTTGGAGGTGGGACTTCCTGCCTCTGAGGGACAGAAGTCCCGACCGAGGCCAATTAAGGGCCTGGGCCACGCAAAATTGCTGCGTGGCATCCAGGCCTGGCAGAGGCAGGCTTGCCCCAAACTTTTAGCCAGTGGGTGGGGCCACTGCCTCAATGTAAAATTCCAGCCGGAATATGTTAAAATGGTGCATTGGGGTTGTGCATGTTATTGAGGATAAATTATACTGCTGCTGGAGAGCAAAAGTTTATTTTATATGTAACTGTGCAAAAATTAACTGATTTAACATGCTTAATTATTGACCAAGAGCCTAAACTCGAAGACATTTTCAATTTTCCAGTGCTAACCTGCCTCCACTTAAGAAGAATTTAGAATAAAAAATGTTATATTAACTCACCACTAAGTTACTTCACGTTACCCATTATAAAAAACAAACTTCATGAGCCCAAAAGCATCTGATAATCTAATCACTAGCATTTTCTATCTCAACACTTGCAATTTGCAAGATGACCAGGTCCAACTGGCATCACCATCTGGTTAACAAGTTCACCAAGTTCATCAGATCCAGATCAGTTCATCAGATCAGCCATGATCTCACTGAATGGCAGAAAAGGCTTGATAGGCTGAATGATCTACTCCTGTTCCTTTGTTCTTATCACACACAAGACTACTTGCTTACCTCACCTTCCGCTGAGATTCAAAGCTGTGGTGCCAGAGATCCAGCTGTGCTCTTGTACTAGTGAATAAATTAACTTTTGAATGTCGACTATTTTGTAAACCAGCTTATATGGGCTAACATGTCTTAAATAAGTTGCAGTGAAGACTACATTGGGTTACTGGGAAATTCAGTCAAATGGATAATGCAATCATTTTCTCAGTGAATCATCTCTGTAGGGGGTGTAAATAAAATCATCTAACCATCTTCAACTCAAATCGCGCACCTCAGTTTTGGCCTTAAGACTTTCCACCATCTACAAGGCACAAATCAGGAGTGTGATGGAATACTCTCCAATTGCCTGGATAATTACAGCTTTAACAACACTCTAGAAACTTGACACCATTCAAGACAGAGCAGCCCGCTTGATTGGCATCATCCACCCTCTTAAACATTCACTCCCTCCACCACCGACACACTGTGGCTGCAGTATGTAGCATTTACGAGATCCACTGCAGCAACTCACCAAAACCTCTTCAATAACACCTCCCAAAGCCTTGGCATCTACCACTTAGAAGGGCAAGGGTAGCAGGCTCATAGGAACCGGCATCTGCAAGTTTGCATCCAAGCCACACACGAGGGGCATGATTAGTAAGTTTGCAGATGACACCAAAATTGGTGGTATAGTGGACAGTGAAGAAGGTTGTCTAAGGTTACAACAGGATATAGATCAACTGGGAAAGTGGGCAAGGGAGTGGCAAATGGAATTTAATGCAGACAAGTGCTAAGTAATGCATTTTGTGAAGTTAAACCAGGGCAGGACATATTCAGTGAATGGCAGGGCCCTGGGGAGTGTTGTTGAGCAGAGAGACCTTGGGGTGCAAGTACATAGTTCCCTGAAAGTGGCATCACAGGTAGACAGGGTGGTGAAGAAGGCGTATGGCATGCTTGCCTTCATCGCCGAGGCATTGCGTACAAGAGTTGGGACGTCATGCTACAGTTGTACATAACGTTGGTTAGGTCGCACTTGGAGTACTGTGTGCAGTTCTGGTCGCCGCACTACAGGAAAGATGTGACTAAGCGAGAGACGGTGCAGAAAAGATTCACAAGGATGTTGCTTGGTTTGGAGGGCTTGAGTTATAAAGAGAGATTGGATAGGCTGGGTCTGTTTTCCCTGGAGCGAAGGAGGCTGAGAGGGGACATGATAGAGGTATATAAAATTATGAGAGGCATAGATAGGGTAGATAACCAGAGTCTGTTTCCCGTGATAGGGGTGACTAAAACTAGAGGGCATAGATTTAAGGTGAGAGGGAGGAGGTTTAAAGGGGATCAAAGGGGTAAATTTTGCACACAAAGTGGGTATCTGGAATGAGCTGCCAGAGGAGGTGGTGGAGGCAGGAACAGTAGCAATATTTAAAAGGCCTCTGGACAGGTATTTGAATGAGCAAGGCATAGAGGGATATGGAATTAATGCAGGCAGGTGGGATTAGTATAGATAGGCATTATGGTCGGCATGGACACGGTGGGCCGAAGGGCCTGTTTCTATGCTGTACGACTCTATGACTATCCTGACTCTGAAATATATCACCATTCATTCAATGTTGTTGGTGCAAAATCCTGGAACTCCCTACCTAAAAGCAATTTGGGTGCACCTGCACCACATGGACTGCAGCAAGTTCAAGCAGCTGGCTCACCACCACCTTCCCAAGGGCAATTAGGGATGGACAATAAATAATGGCTTTGCCAGTGATGCTCACATCCAGTAAAGTAATTTTAAAAATCTCATGAATGTAGAGCTAATACCCTCCATAAGGGCAATCATGAGTCATCATCTTAGGTGATGTTAGCAAGACATTGCTGTAGAAATCCTATTCCATTCAGAGAATGAAGACTTGACATCAGTGTTTATACTGTGAGTTGGCATGATTGAGGCAACTTGACAGAGGAGTTGTTAAATGTACCGTTTTGGTTTGTGGTGCTGGGGGTGATGGGGGGAGGTGGGGGAGTAAGGGTGGTAAGTTAAGCTCAACAAAGAACCTATAAAATAGTACTACATGATATATTTGTGATGCTCAAGTTGGGTCCCCAAGTGGCTGGATATGATAGTTTATTGGATACGTTTGAACTAAACATATGAGATCCTGAGGGGTCTTGACAGCGTGGATGTGGAAAGGATGATCCCCCTTGTGGGAGAATCTATACCTAGGGGTCAATATTTAATTTAATTTAAAAATATTTAAGACAGAGATGAGGAGAAACTTTTTCTCTCAGAGGGCCGTGAGTCTTCCTCAAAAGGCAGTGGAAGCAGAATCTTGAAATATTTTTAAGGCAGAGATAGATAGATTCTTGATAAAGCAAGGGGGTGAAAGGTTTTTGGGGGTAGGTGGGAATGTGGAGTTGAGGTTACAAACAGATCAGCCATGATCCTATTGAATGGTGGGGCAGGTTCGAGGGGCCAAGTGGCCTACTCCTGCTCCTAATTCTTATGTTCATAAACATGTTCTTCCTGAACATATTTCATAAAAGGGGCACCTCTATATTGGCACTGAATTGTGATGTGGAAGAGTGGTATCAGAGCCCAGTGCTGCAAAACAGTCCCACTTGCAATGAGTTTCAGATGTTTGTAGCCCTTTGAAAGATGGTGTCACACTGAATCATTTTAACTAAAATGTGTGAATTTAAAACTGCATAACTGCTTCCCTACAAATACACATTTCACAGATTAAGTGACTATGGTCTGAAGATGACACTGATGAAGCTGCAGGAAATTTCTGCACAAGATATTTAATTGAAGATTCCAGTGTTTCGGGGACTTATAAATATTCAGACCTCTCCCTACTCTCTATGTAACAACGTACATGTTATGATTATAAATTCCAAAGTATCAGTTAAAAGGAAATTGCTGCCTTATAAACTGTCTTGTAAGCCAATTTGTCAGGTTAGACAAGAGAGCAAGATGACCTACTCAATATTTAGATGATGTCATTACTGTTCGTAGCTTTGTTTTACTAGGAATAAATTCCAGCAAATTGTCAACTCAACAGGCGTCAATTTTACATTCCACAATATACTTACACACTTTATAAACTCCTGATCAGAAAAAGCACATCTAAAGACAGGCACTATTGTAACAGCATTTATATTACAACAGCAATCAGCCTATGCTTGGTAAAGTCTGTTGAAGCTTTCAGAGAAAGTCGCAACAGGTGGGGGGAAATCAAAAGAACCAGGTAGACGTGAGCTTACCTGTTGACCTGAAGTATTTCAACAACAGAGCACCTGAACACTTTGGGGCAATATCTGTTCCAAAATGCATTTTATTTTAATTGTTGCATTAACTGGTTCAATGCTATTGTTAATGGACAAACGCAGCTGGGGAGTGCGGGTTTCACTGAAAACGAAGTCTCCATCCAGCAAACCATAATTGACTTTTAAATGTTTACCCAGCATTAAGGAGCACTGGATTCAAGGACACTTTGAACAGTTGACAACTAAACACGGATGTGCTGCTCAGCTCTAAATTTTACTCAGTTTGGGAAATCAAAAGTCTCATGATTCGGATGTTTATATCGCTCAACCAAATAATGTAAACAATTTTTAAAACTTGAACTGCAATTTACTTTAGATTTCAAAACTTACAAGTTGATTACATACATAAAAACAAATTCTTTGAGTCTAATGCTAAAATCTGGAAATGGTCATGTCACTGAACTGAACTGCACAAATTCTGTTCCTAAATTTCTCCCAAACTGGATAAAACATACTTGGCCATTACATAACTTGTGAAATGGCTCCTAAACCACCTGAAAGGCACAAAATGATTACTGCAGACACATCTTGTTTAGGCAGGTTTCTGCCAGCAAGGTTAACAAAATTACATACAACTCATCCAGTCGAAAACTGAAGTTATGAGAATCATAAGTAAAATAAAGAAAAAAATGCAAGATTAATACTCCTGTTTCTAAAAGTGAAAAGCATTACCCAATAACATTGTTGGTTTAACAGGAATTCTAGTTTGCTTTCTTTGCTTACTTTGTAGCATGTGAAAAAGGCTGGGCACGCTGGGTGTATTTTTCAAGACTGTCATCAATATATTTATGTTCTGTAAGAGACAATTGAGTTCTTGTAGCATCAGCCATTATCTAACTGAACAGCGGAATAGGCTTGAAAGGCTGAATGGCCTATTCCTGTTCTTATGTGGTCTAGATTTCATTCTCTCCTGTCTTTCCATTTATAAGGATGCTAGCTTCACAAGTACTGGTATGGCTATGTCTAGAAACGTGTCTAGAATGATAACAGAGTTTTGTTTCTGTTGCTTACAGGCTTTCATAAGTTCAACATTACTGGCAATTGTTATTGAGCAGTGCCTCACAACTCATGGTGTGTGCAACCAAGGCAAACTTGGATGACCACTTTATGAAAGGATAAGTAAAGATAAACCATTGAAGTGTACAGCAAGTTACTGCAATGATTCACTGCCAAAATCTCCTTAGGGTCAATTTCAAGCTGAAACATGTTTGCCAATAAAAGCTGCACCAGTATTCACAGTTGAACTTCATCTAAAAGTTCATTACTCACACTATATGGGCCAAGTCTAGAGGCTTCTCTGGCATTTCAGGGTATATAGGATGAGGTGGCTCTCGGCTTGGTACACATCCAAGGGACTTGCTAATTGCATGGCCCAACTTCTTTGCCGGTGATTTCTGTAAAAGAAAATTCATGAAGTTAACATAACAAATCTAGGAAAGCAAGGTAGAAGAACCCAAAGCACAGCTAAAAAAGAAAACAGAATGTAAAACAGTAACTAGGAGACAGGAAAATTAAATGATTCTTCTCTTCATACCTGCAAAGGAAAATGTAATTTTTATTTAACCAAGCAATTTAAAAGTCGCTAGCTCAAAGCCAAATGAAGATTTACAGCAGTATTAAAACGAACATTGTCACAGAAATACAATGCACAGGCTGCTGTTTACGGAGTGTTAACAATCTTGCTCAAATAGATGCTTTTTAATTACTAGAACTAGTTGTAACAGCAAAAAAGTTGCTAAAATAAACAAAACAAAAATGACCAGAAAAAAAAACACACTTGGTTGACCATATTTTATGCAAGATAAGGCAATCCATTAACAGATCAACACTTGTCATTGGCATTTGTCAAGCAATCCAAGAGCAGTAATGTAGTAACGTCTCATCAGACATGTCTCAATTATGATCATCAACTGACGTCCCCCCCACCCGCATTACTTCCAGGCTGGTACCTGCATGTCATGGCCCTTAGTTTCAGCAAAAGAAACTGTAGACATGAGCATTGTTTGTGGTAAGAGGATGTTTTATAATATAAGAAGCACTGTCATGTAACAGTAATGATTTTGACTTATTTACCTTTAATGCAGAAAATGTTCCAAATTGTTTCACTGAAGCTTGCGGAAAGCCAACACTGAGTCAAAGGAGGGGAAGAGAGGTGATCAAAAGCTCAGTCAAAGAAGTATGCTTTTCCACCACAATTTCTCTGCAGCCTTTGATACAGCCGATCTCATCATCCTCTTCTGGTGGCTCTCTTCTGCTGTCCAGCTGAGTGGGACAGTCCTCGCTTGGTTCCATTAGCTATCTAATCAAAAGGGGCGGCACAGTGGGGCAGTGGTTAGCACCGCAGCCTCACAGCTCCAGGGACCCGGGTTCAATTCTGGGTACTGCCTGTGCGGAGTTTGCAAGTTCTCCGTGACCGCGTGGGTTTTCGCCTGGTGCTCCGGTTTCCTCCCACAGCCAAAGACTTGCAGATGATAGGTAAATTGGCCATTGTAAATTGCCCCTAGTGTAGGTAGGTGGTAGGGAATATGGGATTACTGTAGGGTTAGTGTAAATGGGTGGTTGTTGGTCGGCAAAGACTCGGTGGGCCGAAGGGCCTGTTTCAGTGCTGTATCTCCAAATAAAGTTTTTAAAAAACCAGATGATCTCCAGCAATTCTCTTCCTACGCCAACAACGTTACTTGTGGAATCCCAATGATCAAACAATTCTTAGCGTCCTCCTCATCTACATGCAGCCCCTTGGTGACATCATCTTCTTTGATCCTGTGCTGAGCTTATGACCTCATATATTCTCCATCAAAGATTGCCTGCTTTCAACTCCATAACAGCGCTCATCTCTACCCATTTCTCAGCTCCTAAAACCTTCATCCTTGCCTTTGTCACCTCCAGACTTGACTATTGTAATACTCTCCTGCCTGGCCTTCCATCCACCACTCACTCAGCTCATCCAAAACTCTTCTGCACCACAGTTCACTCACCCACTGTTCCACTACATTGACTCCCAGACTCCAGGGCGACAAATTCAAAATACTCATCCTCATCCTTCATGGGCTCACCCTTTCCCATCTCTGTACATCTCTTGTACATTTAAGGCTGGGAGAGACAGAATTTTGGTCTCTTAGGGAAGCAAGGGATATGACGAGTGGGCGGGAAAGAGGAATTGAAGCCCAAGATCGGCCATGATCGTATTGAATGGCGGAGCAGCCTCAATGGGCCATATTGTCCACTCCTGCTCCTATTTCTTGTGTTCAGTAACCTTCCCCTACAGTCCTACAGCCCTCCAAGAAATCAACATTCCTTCAACTCGGGCCTCTTGTATGCCCTCACTCCCTTGACCCCACCATTGGTAGGTGTGCCTTCAAGCATCCAAATCCTACAGTCGGGAAATCTCTCCAAAAACATCTGTTTTCCCACCTTACTTCCCACCTTTAAGTCCCTCCTTAAAATCCACCTGTCTGACAAAACTTTCAGTCATCCCTCATAACATCTCGTTCATTGGCCCAGCATTGATTTTTGTCTGATTAAGATTCTATGAAATGCCTTAGAGCATTTATCTATGTTAAAAGTGATATATAAATGCCAATTGTTTTTTTTTTTAAACTCGTTCGTGGAATTTGGCCTTGCTGGCTAGACCAACATTTATTACCCATCCCTAATTGTCCTAGAGAAGGTGGTGGTGAGCTGCCTTCTTGAACCACTGCAGTCATTGGGGTGTAGGTACACCAACAGTGCTGTTAGGAAGGGGTTCCAGGATTTTAACCCAACGACAGCGAAGGAACGGCGATGTAGTTCTAAGTCAAGATGGTGTGCGGCTTGGAGGGGAACTTGCAAGTGCTGGCATTCCCATGCATCTAATCCCTTGTCCTTCTAGGTGGTAGAGGTCATGGGTTTGGAAGGTGCTGTCGAGGGAACCTTGGTGAGTTACTACAGTGCATCTTAGAGATGGTACACACTGCTGCCACTGTGCATCAGTGGTGGAGGGACTGAATGTTTGTGGGTGAGTTGCCAATCAAACGGGCTGCAATGTCCTGGATGTGTTGAGTTTCTTGAGTGTTGTTGGAGCTTCACCCATCCAGGCAAGTGGAGAGTATTCCATCACACTCCTAACTTGTGTCTTGTGGACAGGCTTTCGGGAGTCAGGAGTAAATTACTTGCCGCAGGATTCCCAGCTTCTGACTTGCTCTGGTAGTCACGATATTTATATACGAAGATACAAATTAGAAGCCGGAGTAGGCCACTCGACCCCTCGAGCCTGCCATTCAATAAGTTTATGGTTGAACTGATTACTCCACATTTCCACCTACCCCCGATAACCTTTCACCCCCCCTTGCTTATGAAGAATCTATCTACCTCTATCTTAAAAATATTCAAAGACTCTGCTTCCACTGCCTTTTGAGGAAGAGAATTCGAAAGACTCACGACCCTCAGAGAAAAAATTTCTCCTCATCTCTGTCTTAAATGGGAGAACCTTTATTTTTAAACAGCAACCCCTAGTTTGCGATTCTCCTACAAGGGGAAACATCCTCTACACATCCACCCTGTCAAGACTGCTCAGGATTTTATATGACTACTCCAGTTCAGTTTTTGGTAATGGTAACCCCTAGGATGTTCAAAGTGAGGAATTCAGCAATGGTAATGCCATTGAATGTCAAGGGCGATGTTTGAATTCTCTCTTGTTGGAGATGGTCATTGCTTTGCACTTGTGTGGTGTGAATGTTACTTGCCACTTATCAGCCCAAGCCTGAATGTTGTCCAGGTCTTGCTGCATTTCTACACAGACTGCTTCAGTATCTGAGGAATCGCAAATGGTGCTGAACATTTTGCAATCATCAGCAAATATCCCCTCTTTTGACCTTATGATGGAAGGAAGGTCATTGATGAAGCAGCTGAAGATGGTTGGGCCTAGGACATTATCCTGAGGAACTCCTGCAGCGATGTCCTGGGGCTGAGATGATGGACCTCCAATAATCACAACCATCCTCCTTTGTGCTAGGACTCCAACCAGCGGAGAGTTTTCCGTCTGATTCCCATTAACTCCAGTTTTGCTAGGGAGCTAACAAAAACATATATGAGGGCTTCCACAGAGGATGGGCTAAGGTCAGTCAAGGGAGAAGTGAGCAATATTAACGGGATGAAGGGGTTATGTGCTCAGAAACAAAGCTCACGATCATACAGATGTAAAAACTGCTAAAAGGCTGGTTTAGCCTGAGACAACGGCGAGGGACAGAGATGGAGTGAACGGCAAGGGAGCAGAGTTTGTAGCAGAAACTGTGGGGGAGGGGAGGGAAGGGAAGGGGATATATGGGCCTGCAAAATGACACACAAATCACATTATCAATGGATGTTTCTCATATTATTGTGGCGCAGTAGTTAGCACTGCAGCCTCACAGCTCCAGCGACCCGGGTTCAGTTCTGGGTACTGCCTGCGCGGAGTTTGCAAGTTGTCCTTATGACCGTGAGGGTTTCCGCCGGGTGCTCCAGTTTCCTCCCACAGCCAAAGACTTGTAGGTTGATAGGTAAATTGGCCATTGCAAAATTTCCCCTAGTGTAGGTAGGTTGTAGGAGAATGGTGGGGATGTGGTAGGGAATATGGGATTAATGTAGGATTAGTATAAATGGGTGGTTGTTGGTTGGCACAGACTTGGTGGGCCGAAGGGCCTGTTTCAGTGCTGTATCTCGAAATAAATAAAATAAAATAATACATATACTGATGCTAGGCATCCAATAAAGATGCATTTACCGATATTTCGCACACGCTGAGCGAACAGCACACTCTACTTTCTGATTTACATGTCTGTAGGTTGCACACTATAACTGCACATCCCTCTTTCCCGTCCTCACTTGTCACTTTCTTCAAGAACCACTCCACCTCCTCATCCTTCCTGCCTGTCATGCCGCCCTCTGCCCATTGTCGTGACCCGCCCTGCTGCACAGTGATTAGACACTATTAGTGATTACACATTATTGAGGAGAAATATTATCCATCGGATTTCAGTTAGCAACTAGGTTTCCTGGTACAATTCATTTTACAGAGGATTTTTCAACAGAGTATGTAGTGGTCTTATCAATTATAATATACAGATTGCAGTGGGGAACTTACATATATAAAATGTATTCAATACCTCCATTTCTTTATAGATTTAATAAGTAATGAAATAAATTAGTATAGCACATTAATTATTAAATGTAACCATTATTTAAATATTAGTGGCACATGCTAGTTTAAACAATTTTAAGAGCTACAGAGACACTGTGGTTGATTTTAACTCTGGTCAGGGTGAGTGGGGAGCAGGGCCGGAATGAAATCTCCCTGGGGAGTTTAGCCTGAGGCCTAGGCCATTTCAACTCCCAAGCCTCATTTAAATAAAGCAGCAGTGACACCCCAAACTGGTGGAAGCTGAAGTCGTCCAAGGACGGCACTCCTCCTAGCCTACAGATATTTTGCTGCAAAGTAAAATCGAAGCACTTACCCAGGCCTCTAGAAGCTGCACCACTCACTCGCACTATAGTCTAGCTATCAAGCTTTGCCCCATGCATGCCTCCCACGTCTGTAAGTATAAGTGCCATTGCAGAGCGGATGACACCATCGGGCCGTGGCTTAGGACTGTAATGTAAGCCCTTGCCTGCCTGCAGCAGGCAGCCTACCCATGCCCAATCTTTTTGCTCCTTGCCCTTCTTACATGGGAAAGTCCCTTTTGTGTAAGAGGCAAGTACCAAGCAGAAAGGACTATTGTCTCATTTTAATTAACATGTCCTCCCTAAACTTATCTTCAATGACAAAGTGGAAATGCTCACCAATGGTCAGTTTGGACTCCACCAGGACCACTCAGCTCTAAACGTGGACAGAGAGCTGAATTTCAGAGGTAAGGTGAGAGTGATTGCTCTTGACATCAAGGGAGCATTTAATCAGGTGTGGCATGAAAGAGCCTTAGCAAAACTGATGTCAATGGGAATAAGGGGGAAACCTTTCCATTGGTTGGAGTCAAACCGAGCACAAAAGAAGATAGTTGTGGTTGTTGGAGGCCAATCATCTCATTCCCAGGACATCACGGCAAGAATTCCTCAGGGTAGTGTCCAAGGCCTAACAATCTTCAGCGGCTTCATCATAAGGTCAGAGTGGGGACGTTCGCTGTGTTCAGTACCATTCATGATTCCTCAGATACAGAAGCAGTGTGTGCCCGCAAGACCTGGACAACATTCAGGCTTGGATTGACAACTAGCAAGTAACATTGGCACCACACAAGTGCCAGGCAATGATCATTTCCAACAAGAGAGAATATAACCATCTCCCCTTAACGTTCGGCATTACTGTTGCCGAATCCCCCACCGACAACATCCTGGGGGGATTACCATTGACCAGAAACTGAACTGGACCTTGGCTATAAGAGCAAGTCAGAGTCTAGGAATCCTGCGGCGAGTAACTCACCTCCTGACTCCCCAAAATCTGTCCACCATCAACAAGGCACAAGTCAGGGGTGTGATGGAATATTCTCCACTTGCCTGGATGGGTGCAGCTCCAACAACACAAGAAGCTCGACACATACAGGACAAAGCAGCCCACTTGATCGCATCCCATCCACCACCTTCAAAATTCACTCCCTCCACCACCAACACACAGTGGTGGCAACGTGTACCATCTATAAGATGCACTGCAGCAACTCACCAAGCCTCCTTCGACAGCACCTTCCAAACCCGCGACCTCCACCACCAAGAACAACAAGGGCAGAAGATGCTTGGGAACACCACCACCTGCAAGTTCCTCTCCAAGCCACATACCATCCTGACTTAAAACTATATCGCTGTTCCTTCATTGTCATTGGGTCAAAATCCTGGAACTCCCTCCCTAACAGCACTATGGCTGTACCTACACCACATACACAGTCGCAGTTCAAAAAGGCAGCTCAATCATCACCTTCTCAAAGGCAATAATGGATGGGCAATAAATGCTGGCCTTGCTAGTAATACCCACATTCCATGAAAGAAAAAAATACTTTGTTTTGCTAATGAGGACATGCAGAATATATTAAGATATTGGAAATAAGGGGAAGAATATACTAATTAACCTTACTTGCTGATGTCCTTTGAATTCAAATGCAGTACAGGCCTATTGCAGAAATTAACTGCCATGTTGGGTTTATTGCACAAATCCCTTGTTGTAAAGACAAATTAATACTGTAATCTATTATATAAAATTCACGCATAGATTTGTTTCCTTTAGCCAATGTAGCACACATTAAATAGACAAAAGTAGACGTTTGCAATAGATCCCAATGGATCGTCAACTCAGATGGACAAGGAACATAATTATGCTGCCTTGATGTCTATGTAAGGCGGTGAATGGCTGAGCCACATTCAATCTCCAGCATTTGTCAAGTTTGCTTCACTCGAGGTCAGCTTCGATTGCTGCATTGCAATTGGCTCTGAAAGCTTTGGGTTAAAAGAAAAACAACTGGCCATAGTCACTGCTCCCAGTTTCTGACAAGCAACCTGGCAACCCCTAGACACTAGGTGAAAGCACGTTTGGGTTCAATGAGCCCCCACCCCCGCCCCACCCGCACTCACCCCTTCCTGCCAGTTGACCTGTCTGCCAACACTCACTGTTTAGGCTCACAATTGAAGAACAGTGACTTGGCAAGGTAG
Organism: Heterodontus francisci; assembly: GCF_036365525.1. Taxonomy (NCBI): domain Eukaryota; kingdom Metazoa; phylum Chordata; class Chondrichthyes; order Heterodontiformes; family Heterodontidae; genus Heterodontus; species Heterodontus francisci. Next base: position 82,842,235 of record NC_090373.1, read on the forward strand.
CAGATGCCACCTGGCACAACATTGTACCCCAGTGTGAAGTCAATGAGCCGGAAATTGCTGGAGCAGGAAATCTCACTGTGCATTCTGTGAGTTAGATATTGTCCTAACTCATCAGCTCAAAGAATGCTTGCACCTTAACTTGATGGAGATGTGATTTGATACCAACAGAGTGGGACCAACTACATCTCCTTAACCAATGAAATTTCAAAAATTCAGAAATAACAGGAATGACTAGGATGGAGGATTAATTAGAATCAAATTGGGTACAAAAAGAGAGGGAAAGAAAGATTGGTTTGAGAGAGAAAGGTGGCAGAAAGAAAAAGGAAGAAAAAAATTAACCGTCCATTAGCTGAAGGAACGAGACTCCACCGTTCAAGCTGTTTACTTTCTGAACCAGGGATGTTGATTGTTAATTGCCAGTTATCACAGTTAAAGGGGTACATATGATATTAATTACTAGACTTAACTTTCTGTGGCATATTTAATGGACAATTAAGGTGGAAATCCAGCAAGTTCTTAAACTAATGGGGAAGTCACGGACAAGATGCTGTTCATGCAAAATGGACCGGCAAGTCCTGAAGATTTGCAACTCTCAGCATATCTCAAGCCCCTGAACTCACTGGCCAGTTTGTACCTCAATAACAGCGTGCAATCCCGTGTCTGCTAAACAAATGTAACTTATTAATTAAGATCCCTTAAGGTTCTCAGCTTATTGAGGTTAGAAGTAGGTGCTTATGTTTGATAACATTCCTGTGAAGGATTTTGGGAAGTTTCACAGCATTAAAGGTGTCAAAAAATGCAAGTTGTTGTTTATGGCATTGAAACTAAAATAGAAGTTTGTTGCTCAAAGCTGAAAGAAACAAAAGGTCCCTATTTTTAGGCAGTCAGACATCAAGGCACTTTAGACAGGTTAAAAAAAAAAGACAAAAAAAGTATGCCCCAATTTTAGTTCCACTGAATTTGGATACACGCAAGCCAGAGCTAACTTTCACTGGGTCTTCAACATCTTTTAAAAATGCGAGAAGACTGGACGATGACATTAACCTTTATGTAGTGTCATCATTCCATGACAATATGAAAGGCACAATTCAACGTGGTGGCTCCTCATCAGAGCCCTTTCCGATCCTGAGTGACGTGAAACAGGGCTATGTTCTCGCACCTACACTTTTTGGGATTTTCTTCTCCCTGCTGCTCTCACATGCGTTCAAGTCCTCTGAAGAAGGAATTTTCCTCCACACAAGATCAGGGGGCAGGTTGTTCAACCTTGCCCGTCTCAGAGCGAAGTCCAAAGTACGGAAAGTCCTCATCAGGGAACTCCTCTTTGCTGACGATGCTGCTTTAACATCTCACACTGAAGAGTGTCTGCAGAGTCTCATCGACAGGTTTGCGGCTGCCTGCAATGAATTTGGCCTAACCATCAGCCTCAAGAAAACGAACATCATGGGGCAGGACGTACGAAATGCTCCATCCATCAATATTGGCGACTACGCTCTGGAAGTGGTTCAAGAGTTCACCTACCTAGGCTCAACTATCACCAGTAACCTGTCTCCAGATGCAGAAATCAACAAGCGCATGGGAAAGGCTTCCACTGCTATGTCCAGACTGGCCAAGAGAGTGTGGGAAAATGGCACACTGACACGGAACACAAAAGTCCGAGTGTATCAGGCCTGTGTCCTCAGTACCTTGCTCTATGGAGGCGAGGCCTGGACAACGTATGTCAGCCAAGAGCGACGTCTCAATTCATTCCATCTTCGCTGCCTCCGGAGAATACTTGGCATCAGGTGGCAGGACCGTATCTCCAACACAGAAGTCCTCGAGGCGGCCAACATCCCCAGCTTGTACACACTACTGAGTCAGCGGCGCTTGAGATGGCTTGGCCATGTGAGCCGCATGGAAGATGGCAGGATCCCCAAAGACACATTGTACAGCGAGCTCGCCACTGGTGTCAGACCCACCAGCCGTCCATGTCTCCGCTTTAAAGACGTCTGCAAACGCGACATGAAATCCTGTGACATTGATCACAAGTCGTGGGAGTCAATTGCCAGCGTTCGCCAGAGCTGGTGGGCAGCCATAAAGACAGGGCTAAAATGTGGCGAGTCGAAGAGACTTAGCAGTTGGCAGGAAAAAAGACAGAGGCGCAAGGGGAGAGCCAACTGTGCAACAGCCCCGACAAACAAATTTCTCTGCAGCACCTGTGGAAGAGCCTGTCACTCCAGAATTGGCCTTTATAGCCACTCCAGGCGCTGCTTCACAAACCACTGACCACCTCCAGGCGCGTATCCATTGTCTCTCGAGATAAGGAGGCCTAAGAAGAACTGTGCAATCCAGTTACACCTAGATACATGGCCATGAAGTTATATTCCTTGAGCTGTCAAAAGAAGTAATTGTTACATTTTTTGGCTCATACTCGATATGTTGTTTCTGGGGTTAAAAGCTCAGACTACTCCAGTAGATAAGCACTCCCTCTGTAACCTTGAGTATGCCCTCCAGACCAGGCAACATCCTCGTAAACCTCCTCTGTACCCTCTCCAAAGCCTCCACGTCCTTCTGGTAGTGAGGCGACCAGAATTGCACGCAATATTCTAAGTGTGGCCTAACTAAGGTTCTGTACAGCTGCAACATGACTTGCCTATTTTTATACTCTATGCCCCGACCGATGAAGGCAAGCATGCCATATGCCTTCTTGACTACCTTATCCACCTGCGTTGCCACTTTGTGACCTGTGGACCTGTACGCCCAGATCTCTCTGCCTGTCAACACTCCTAAGGGTTCTGCCATTTACTGTATACCTCCCACCTGCATTAGACCTTCCAAAATGCATTACCTCACATTTGTCCGGATTAAACTCCATCTGCCATTTCTCCGCCCAAGTCTCCAACCGATCTATATCTTGCTGTATCCTCTGACAATCCTCATCATTATCCGCAACTCCACCAAACTTTGTGTCGTCCGCAAACTTACTAATCAGACCAGCTACATTTTCCTCCAAATCATTTATCTATACTACAAACAGCAAAGGTCCCAGCACTGATCCCTGCGGAACACCACTAGTCACATCCCTCCATTCAGAAAAACACCCATCCACTGATACCCTCTGTCTTCTATGACCGAGCCAGTTCTGTATCCATCTTGCCAGCTCACCTCTGATCCCGTGTGACTTCACCTTTTGTACCAGTCTGCCATGCGGGACCTTGTCAAAGGCTTTACTAAAGTCCATATAGATAACATCCACTGCCCTTACTTCATCAATCATCTTCGTCACTTCCTCAAAAAACTCAAATTAGTAAGACACGACCTCCCCTTCACAAAATCATGCTGTCTCTCGCTAATAAGTTCGTTTGTTTCCAAATAGGAGTAAATCCTGTCCCGAAGAATCCTCTCTAATAGTTTCCCTACCACTGACGTAAGGCTCACCGGCCTATAATTTCCTGGATTATCCTTGCCACCCTTAAACAAAGGAACAACATTGGCTATTCTCCAGTCCTCTGGGACCTCACCTGTAGCCAATGAGGATGTAAAGATTTCTGTCAAGGCCCCAGCAATTTCTTCCCTTGCCTCCCTCAGTATTCTAGGGTAGATCCCATCAGGGCCCTGGGGACTTATCTACCTTAATGCTTTGCAAGACACCCAACACCTCCTCCTTTTTGATAATGAGATGACTGAGACTATCTACACTCCCTTCCCTAGGCTCATCATCCACCAAGTCCTTCTCTTTGGTGAATACTGATGCAAAGTACTCATTTAGCACCTCGCCCATTTCCTCTGGCTCCACACATAGATTCCCATCTCTGTCCTTGAGTGGGCCAACCCTTTCCCTGGTTACCCTCTTGCTCTTTATATATGTATAAAAAGCCTTGGGATTTTCCTTAATCCTGTTTGCCAATGACTTTTCATGACCCCTTTTAGCCCTCCTAACTCCTTGCTTAAGTTCCTTCCTACTGTCTTTATATTCAAGTGCTTCATCTGTTCCTTGCCTTCCAGCCCTTACAAATGCTTCCTTTTTCTTTTTGACTAGGCTCACAATATCCCGTGTTATCCAAGCTTCCCGAAACTTGCCCAACTTGTCTTTCTTCCTCACAAGAACATGCTGGTCCTGGATTCTAATCAGCTGACGTTTGAAAGACTCCTACATGTCAGATGTTGATTTACCCTCAAACAGCTGCCCCCAATCTAAATTCTTCAGTTCCTGCCTAATATTGTTATAATTAGCCTTCCCCCAATTTAGCACCTTCACCCGAGGACTACTCTTATCCTTATCCACAAGTACCTTAAAACTTATGGAATTATGGTCACTGCTCCCGAAATGCTCCCCCCCACTGAAACTTCGACCACCTGGCCGGGCTCATTCCCCAATACCAGGTCCAGAATGGCCCCATCCCTAGTTGGACTATCTACATACTGTTTCAAGGAGCCCTCCTGGATGCTCCTCACAAATTCTGCCCCGTCCAAGCCCCTAGCACTAAGTGAATCCCAGTCAATATAGGGGAAGTTAAAATCATCCACCACCACAACCCTGTTACCTTTACATCTTTCCAAAATCTGTCTACATATCTGCTCCTCTACCTCCTGCTGGTTGTTGGGAGGCCTGTAGTAAACCCCCAAGATCGTGACTGCACCTTTCCTATTCCTGAGCTCCACCCATATTGCCTCGCTGCATGACCCCTCTGAGGTGTCCTCCCGCAGTACAGCTGTGATATTCTCCTTAACCAGCAATGCAACTCCCCCACCCCTTTTACATCCCCCTCTATCCCGCCTGACTGCAGCAGTGACTACAGTGCAAAACCAATTCATTGGCTGTAAACTACTTTGGTTCATCCTGAGGAGAATGAAAGGTGTGATATAAATGCAAGGTCTTTCTTTCCTTGTATCAAACTTCTGTACTTTGTTTGATAATCTTTATTGTTTGGACATATCTTTTATTTTTCTGTAAATTTAGATAATTTTTTTCTAATAATGGCATTGTTTTTCTTGGGTAGTTGACATCGTCTTTTAGAAGCTGGACAGAGTCTTCCGGAAACTGTCAATCTTTGCAGAGATTTCTGACACAAATTCTCTGCCATAAACTGAAAACAATAAATTATGTTGAAGGTCTGGCAGCATCTGTGGAAAGAGAAGCAGAGTTAACGTTTCGGGTCAGTGACCCTTCTTCGGAACTGACAAATATTAGAAAAGTCTTTTCTAATATTTGTCAGTTCCGAAGAAGGGTCACTGACCCGAAACGTTAACTCTGCTTCTCTTTCCACAGATGCTGCCAGACCTGCTGAGTGAATCCAGCATTTCTTGTTTTTGTTTCAGATTTCCAGCATCCGCAGTATTTTGCTTTTATTAAATTATGTTGAAGGTCAGTCAACAAACAAAAATCTTCATGACTTCCTTTGATCTTAGGTCCATAATTCTGGTAATTGTTTCTTGGTTAAGAGAGTGAATGATGTTGGTGAATTATAAGAGCACTGGTAAGCTTCCTATTGCTTTTCCAGCCAAGACCCATTTACCTCATGAGTTGCAGGATTATCTGGGAAGAATTCCAGCTCCCAGTGATAAGTCAATCCCTCCCTATCAATTAATGAGCCAGGCTGGCAGGTCAAGCAACACTGCCCTGGAATCCTGCAGACCAGCCTGGCTCATTATTAAATTTGCCATGTTGGAATAAACAAGTTCCAATATTTCACTGTTAGTTATGTCATCCTGGAGCAAGCCAACTTGACACCAGAAAGACAGTGCTAGTAATGTCCGTCCTTGTAAGTTCCTGAACATTGCTCTCTAAAGCCGCATCGCTTTTGCATATTTTAGCTGATCTAGTAACCTGCTTTTTTTTTTACCTTCTGAAACATCCTACACCACCACTTCTGGACCTCTATCTTACTTCTACTTCCAGTCCTCTTTAGAAGCTACTTCTCTCAATCACATCTTTTTGCTTTGATTTACACCTCCATCCCTTATTTAAGTCTTATGTTTTCCCTTGTTCCTGGTAACCTGCAAGCAGTTATATGTTTTATGAATTTACTTCAATCTATTTTTCCCTTTTGCTGATCTGTCCTTCCTGCACGATTAACTGTTTTGTTTTATCCAACTTTACTTGATAGTGCTATCAAGCGGCACTTTCACAGCAATAACCTGCGCACCAATGCTCAGTTGGGGTTCTATCAAGGCCACTCAGCTCCAAAGCTCATTACAGCCTTGCACCAAACGTGGACAAAAGAGCTGAATTTCAGAGGTGAGGTGAGAGTGACCACCCTTGACTTCAAGGCAGCATTTGACCGAGTGTGGCACCAACGAGCCTGAGTAAAATTGAAGTCAATGGGAATCGAGGGAAAACCCTTTGCTGGTTGGAATCATACCTAGCACAAAGGAAGATGTTTGTGGTTGTTGGAGCCAAACAGCCAAGCCCCAAGACATCATTACAGGAGTTCCTCAGTGCAGTGTTCTCGGACCAACCATCATCAATGACCTTCCCCTCATCATAAGGTCAGAAGTGGGGGTGCTCGCTGATGATTGCACAATGCTGAGTGCCATTCACTCAGATACTGAAACAGTCTGTGTCCGCATGCAGTAAGACCTGGACAATATTCAGGCTTGAGCTGGTAGGTGGCAAGTAACATTCACGCAACACGTGCCAGACATTGACCATCTCCAACAAGAAAGAATCTAACTATCTCTCCTTGACGTTCCATGGCATTACCATTGTTGAATCCCCCACTATCAACATTCTGGGAGTTACCATTGATCAGAAACTAAACTGGACCAACCATATAAATACTGTAGCTACAACAACAGGTCAGAGTCTAGGAATTCTGCAGCGAGCAACTCACCTCCTGACTCCCCAAAACCTGTCCACCAAATACAAGGCACACGTCAGGAGTGTGATGGAATACTCTCCACGCCTGGATGAGTGCAGTTCCAACAACACTCAAGAAGCTCGACACCACCCAGGTCAAAGCAGCCCACTTGATCAGCACCCCATCCACCACCTTAAACATTCACTGCCTCCACCACCAACGCACAGTGGCAGCAGTGCGTATCATCTACAAGATGCACTGCAGCAACTCGCCATGCCTTCTACGACAGCACCTTCCAAACCCGTGGCCTCTACCACCAGAAGGACGAGGGCAGCAGATGCATGGGAACACCACCAGCTGCAAGTTCCCTTCCAAGTCACATCTCATCCTGACTTGGAACTATATCGCCATTCCTTTACTGTCGCTGGGTCAAAAACTTGGAACTCTCTTCCCAACAGCACTGTGGACTGTGTTGTGTGTTGTTCTTGTAGTTGTAGCGTAGCAAGGGCATTATTGATAAAGTCTCGGAGACTGGATGAGGTCAACTCTATTATTTACACATCTCTATATTCTCAAACCTATCTAGCTACTGCTGCTACTCTCTTCTTCCAAAGCTCATTACATGTGAGTGTTATATCATCATCACTACAGTGGGAGATGTTGGAAATAGAGAGCAACATTAATCCTTTCAGGTTCTTATACTCCAAACTGTACACCAGATGGTCTACAGCAGTTCAAGAAGGCGGCTCACCGCCACCTTCTCAAGGGTTATTAGGGATGGGTAACAAATGCTGACCTGCTGGAGATGCCCACATCCCATGAAAGAATGAAAAAAGCACTGTTCTCTTAGATCTTGAATGCTCTCAGGGTAATCTTACTTCAAATTTGCTGCTGCTTATGGTGCCCTTTAGAATCTCCTTTGAGAGAGATCTTATAATTTCATCTCCCCTCTTGAAATTTACCTGGTCTGTTGAGATGGTGTGCTGCTCAGGAGATTTAGGTCAATACAGTTCTCTCAGTGTTTTAAGTATTTCTTAATTTAGTTAGCTAAATTCCAATTTGTGTAGGTTCCAATAGATCCGTCCTTAGTTGTGTCTAATGTATTGCTGGCGAACAACCTTTGGCGTCGCTCTGCCTCAATGTCTGTGGATTCTTGTTTAATTATGAAATTGGATTACAGGAACTCTGCTGGAGCACAGCCATGACATTGGACTGGAAGGTTGATAATCAGAGTTAAAGTCCCAGAAGAATGAACATCCAATTCTTGTCTGACTTTGCTTAGAATGTTCTGCTTATGCACACCACCTCACATCTATAGTTACATCAAAATCTGTAACCCATGCATTGTATGACACTAAGCTATATGGACAAGGAGGTCCCTTTTCCAACTCCCAATTAGCGTAGGAAAGGAAGGCTGTTGTTTCACCAAAAAAGTTTTCTCTTGCTTTGCTTTTGGACAGCAGTTGCTCATCAATCTGCCATTCACACCACTTCTAGACAGCATTTGTTTCTTTATTTGCCCCATTACCACTCCCTTTGGCCTTGCACCACCAACTCTTTTGTCATTTAATCTCTCCTGTCTTCCACCATACCACAGCCTTCCCCTTTTGTCCTTGTCCCACCCTCCTCCCTTTCATTTACTTAATACCAGCACATTTCTAACTTCTCCGAGTTAATGACAAACCAGTATAAAACACTTGTTCAGCCTCAACTGGAATACTGTGTCCAGTTCTGCACACCACACTTTAGGAACGATGTGCAGGCATTAGTGAGGATGCAGAAAAGATTCATAAGAATAGTTCCAGGGATGAGGAACTTTAGTTGTGTGGATAGATTGGAGAATCTGGAGCTGTTTTCCTTGGAGAAGAAAAGATTAAGAGGAGATCTGATAGAGGTGTTCAAAATCATGAGGGGTCTGGACAGAGTAGATGGGGAGAAACTGTTCGCATTAGCTGAAGGATCCCCCAGAACCAGAGGACACTGATTTAAGGTGATTGTCAAAAGAACAACAAAGACATGAGGAAAATCTTTTTTACGCAGCGAGTGGTTAGGATCTGGAATGCACTGCCTGAGAGTGTGGTGGAGGCAGATTCAATCATGGCTTTCAAAAGAGAATTGGACAATTATCTGAAAAGAAAAATAATTGCAGGGCTATGGGGAAAAGGCAAAGGAGTGGGACTAGGTGAGCTGCTCTTGCAGTGAGCCGGCAGGGATACAACAGGCCAAATGGCCTTCTTCTGTGCTGTAACCATTCTATGATTCTGTAATGAAAGGTCATCCACCTGAAGTGTTAAATTTGTTTCCCTTTCCACAGATGCTGTCAGACCTGCTGAGCATTTACAGCATTTTCAGATATGAAACATATTATAGACAGTTTAAATAAAAGCTAGAGAACGAATTTCAACCAGGTGCCCCAAACCTGCAGCAATAATCCCTCACCTTCCCTCAACACAGGCTTCTGATGCAGCGGGAACACCCCATCCCACCCCCCACCCCCAAAATCATTTAAATAAGGCAGACCCTGGAAAATCAGCCCTGGTGAGCTGCACACTCATGGGACCGGGAGAATTTCCACCTGCCAAAGTTTCAGCAAAGTTGGAGGCCTGAAAGAAAAATCTCAGCTTTAATATGTGACTCTATTATTTATATTCAATTAATTTTCTACTGAAATCAACAGTTCCATTTGCTGTAATTTAGTCATATGGATATGTAAATATTGCGTTGATTAAATCAAAACGGATTCTGACTTGTCCATAAATGATGATTTTATGAATTCCCTGTCAACACCAATATTGATAACAGATTTGAAAAAGAAATTCGAACTCTGCTTTATTTTACAGATTTAAGTACATTCCATTAATAAACGTGCTCACCTAGTCTGTCTAACAATATTTTGCTTTCACACAGTCTCAGTCAATTGTAATCATTACCAATAAAGCATCAAACACCCAGGGTCCACCTGTGTCTTGTGTAATTAGACAGGAAGCAAGTTAGTTGAAATTAACTTTTAATATTGTCTATTTTCAACAAAATTCTCCAAGTCTAAGAGCACAGAAGAACAAGTGAAGAGAAAAAGAACTGTTTGGGGAAGATATGCAATTGGTCAGTCAACAACAGAAAGAGAAAATTAGCTCGACTGTCGATGTGACATCCTTCATCTTCCCCCTTCAGATAACACAGTTGCTGCATATTTCCACTGATTTTCTATTTTGGTCAAATTAATTGCCTGGTTTTTAAAGACTATATTGCTTAAATCAAAACTGATAAAGACATGTCCCTAGATGAAAATTTTATGAATTCCTTTTCAACAACAATATTGTCATTTGAAGGTTTGAAAAAGTTACTCTAACCATCAGTACAGAAATTTGATGCCAATGGATTTAAAATTAGTAATGAATCTTATACCACGCCAAAACTGGAAAAATCATTAATTTTCCAGATTGTCATATAGCATTTCAATTTGTTCAACGGGGATACTGAAAGACCACAGAAAGGACGGTGATAGCCAGCAACCAACATTAAATGGTAATTCTGAATCTCTACAGAATGCACATATCTGCTGACAATGAGAAACAGTTCCATTTTATTAGTACTTCAGAAAACAGTGACGCGATTTGATATCTGTACCTCTATTTTTCTTCAGAACAACTTCCAACACAAAAAACTTTGCACCAGTGTCAAAATTAATATATCAAGTTGCGATTACAGGAATAGGTAGTTTAATGTCCACCTAATTCAACCTTTAAACATAAGAGCAAATTTAAATTACCAGATCTCATGTGACATGGTGAGTCAGAGGATGGACTATTTTACAACAGGAGTGTTTTTGCAGGTTGTGGACAACATTGTAGGGAATAACACTGATTTACAATGTCTGAGTAAGTCAAATTCCATTCTTATTAAATGGCATTCTGGAAATTTCACTGGTACTTTGGACATCAACGTCCACAGCTCTGCATTACTCTGAAAATTATACAAACTCAAGAAAACTTATTTACAAACATTTTTACACATATTACTTTAGCTACATATTTAACTTTTAATATATTACCAGTTCTAAAGCTGAGGACTCCAGAACAAGGTGTACTAGTTAAATGAGATATGCAAGGCCTGAAATTCCAACAGCACCTAAAGAAGAGAGGCAGACTTACACTCACCATAATGATCCTCTTGGATCTGTCCTCAATACCGGGGCCGAATCATGAGAACATGGGAGAGGCCTGCCATCTATGTAAATCCAGCCTGCAATGCCTCAGATATGCCACAGGAAATAGGCGGGCACAAAATAAAGCTGGGAGATATCAAATCTACTGCTCGTGGCAGGGAAAGAGGCAGCACTGGAGGAATAAAGAAATCTGGATGACAGTGATGGCAGCACAAATTAAATGGAGAGCAGCCAACTCAGCAAGTGGGACCTGGATGTCATCTTAGCAAACATATGCATCAGGAAGGATGGACTGAGGACAGGAAGCCCATGAAGAACACTGTCTACACTTTGTAGAGTAAGGACACAGTATCACTGAGTGCTACCCTCCTTGACTCCCAGGAATCTCTTACAATGTCTGAAAAAGTTAAACAACCTCTTCAGAGTAACCAAGGAAAGCTAGCTGCTCCTCTGAACCTTCCCAACAGTCTCTTGACTTGCATAGAACTCCTTCATTTATTAACATTACAGTGTTCCAGGATTATACCCTAAACCTGTGCCTTCTCCTATATTGTCACCTGCCAGCTCAAAATATAAAAGCAAAATACTGCCGAAGCTAGAAATCTGACATAACAGAAAATGTTGGAAATACTCAGCAGGCCTGGCAGCATCTATGGAGAGAGAAACAGAGTTTACCGTTTTAGTTTTGTGACCTTTCGTCAGAACCTGTTCTGATCAAAGATCATCGACCTGAAACATTATCTCTGTACCACAGTGTACCACAATTCACCAGACCAATCAGTTTCTGATTTTTGCCCCTCATCAGCCTGATGTGTCAAACTGGAATTATTATTTTCTCCAAGGAGATCTGCAGCATTGCAAATGCCAGGCTGTGTACATTCGGGCAGTAGGCTGTTTCATGCAACTGTACACTACTTGCCATAGTTCCCAATGGCTGCACTAATGTATAACGCTCACCAAGTATTCTTCTTCTGTGAGGTCCAAGTCTCTGTGCTCATCAGCCAAAGATTGACATGAGCTACCCCTCTGAACAGCCTGCTCCTGCTCCAACAGCTGCTCCTGCTGACTCATGCTCCATATTTCACCCATTGCACTCCCCTTCTATATTGAAACTCCCCACCCCCATGTGGATGTACAGGAGCTGCTTCTTGGACAGGGTAGTGTGAATAGTGAAGTGTGCTGTAAAGCGTTAGCAGGTTCCGTGTCACTGCAGTCTGGAAGAGATTCCTGCAGCACAAATAACAAATGTAAATTTACAAACAGAGGAAGGAAAAGTGGGCCATACACATTAACCCATGAATGAATAAAGTTGAAAAAGACCTGGCAGAATTTTTGTAGACTCAGCACTCAAAATGTTTGATGAATGCAGATTAGCAATTAGCAAAAAGCAATAGAACGTTCAATGATGTAGCCAAAAATAAATTACATGTCAGGAGGTCATGTTCAAACTGTACAGTGCTCCAATCAATCCACACCTTGAATACTGTGTCCTGTTCTGATCACCAAGACACAAGGGAGACATTCAGTCCCTGGAGGTGATTCAGAGAAGAGCCATGAGTCTGACCTCCAAGCATAAAGACAAACTGGCAAAACATGGCTCTGTTAGCTTCCAAAGATGTCATACAGGTGATGTTACTGAGGAGTACAAGATTCCATACTAATACATGAAAGATAAGTTTGGAATATTACTTTAAACATCAGTGTAGAAATAGGAGTCATAGGTTTTAACTGGTGAAAAATAGACTCCCCGATAAAGTAGTGGAAACAAAATCCCTGTAATCATTTAAGAACTAATTGGATGCTGCAATGGGTTGGGGGAACTAAAGGATCATTCTGGATGGACCACAATGGCCCCTCTCATCCGTAATTAGCTAGTGACCTAGAGAAAAAGAGGAAAATACATGACCAATGGTGTCCTATGAGAAGCCTTCATAATGGAAGGAATTCCATGGTATGGCACTTCAGTATATGGTTTGTTTGCAGTGAGTAAATGAGAAAATAAGATGAAAAGACAAAAAGGGTCTAGGAGGAATTGTGAGCTGAGACAAATCCTCCTACCTGCCCATCTCTGGCCCTCTAGATAGCCTCTCTCCAGGATTTATAGGGTTTCCGCTTCACCTGAAGTTACTGCATTAAGTTTAGAAGGCCCTTCCCTGTGCATGTTCCCATATTTTGTTACGGATTGTCTGCTTCTCCAATCAAAGCATATTGAGGTGAGAGATTACAATTGTCTTGATGACAGAGTGACATCCAAGTGTCACCACGGAGGCCACAGTGGGTATGATAATATGCATATGCATTATAAAGCTGCATTAGATGGGGTGAGTACTTTGGCCTGAATGCATCGTTTGATGTGAGTGAAGGAACATTTCTTTGGGAATGCCGGTAATGATAAATGGACACTGTACTGAATTGGAACTCAGGGCAAGAAATGAAAGAGCTTGAGAGGGGCGGCGCAGTGGCTAGCACCGCAGCCTCACAGTTCCAGAAACCCGGGTTCGATTCTGGGTACTGCCTGTGTGGAGTTTGCAAGTTCTCCCTGTGACCGCGTGGGTTTCCGCCGGGTGCTCCAGTTTCCTCCCACAGCCAAAGACTTGCAGGTTGATAGGTAAATTGGCCATTGTAAATTGCCCCTCGTATAGGTAGGTGGGGATGTGGTAGGGAATATGGGATTAATATAGGATTAGTATAAAATGGGTGGTTGATGGTCTGCACAGACTCAGTGGGCCGAAGGGCCTGTTTCAGTGCTGTAACTCTAAATTAAAAAAAATTAAATTAAATTAACTGCCCCCAGTTATTCAGTATGTCCCTTACAGCACTCACACACAATGACACCTCCTCCTATTCCTGTCAGGTACCTTGACTAGTAGAGAGATACAGCACTGAATCAGGCCCTTTGGCCCACCGAGTCTGTGCCGACCATCAACCACCCATTTATACTAATCCTACATTAATCCCATATTCCCTATCACTTGGGGTTCTGCAATCCTCTAAACTTGAAGAGCAGCCCACCTCACTTCTTCCATCATTCCATCCCTTAAGGTTAGGGCCACGCTGTGCCCTGCTGGAATGCTTTCTAGTATGTTTTGAAACTGAAGGGACACTACCTTGTAAACCTCAATACATGTCTCGAAGATTCTGCAAGCCTTTGTATTCTGAACCACCAATTGGCAAAGTCCCAACTTTAACTGCTTTCCACATCTAGAATTCTCTAGGATTATAGAAATAATACTGACTCCACAAATGCATCTAGGTCAGTGGACTTGAAATAGGAGGTGCTCTTCTCACACTGATTCTCTTTTCTATAATGAGCTTAAGCGCAAACAGAAAATCCAAGCTCACATTTTATACTCTTGGTTATTCTGTAACATGATGCTACTTTTTATAGAAAATGCTTTCATTAAGTTACAGAATCAATAACAGTAATTTCTTTTCAGTAAGGCCCATCAATATCCTATAAATGGCCTTAAGGACATATTCATAGATTTCAATGTCAACAAGTATTGAGAGAAAACTGCATTACCATCTTACACAAGATGATGTTGACATCATGGAAAAACACAACTGAAAATATGCAGAGGGCGTAAACGCAGGTGCACAGATTTTCAATATATCTGCCTTGCAAAGAAACTGATGCAGCTTGATGGTGCAGAGAAAATACAATAATGCAGATTTCTTGCTGAGAGTAACAAATAACAGTATTACTCCCAATGATCACTGAATCTCTGCTTGCTCATAATGACAAAATTGTAATACTACAAAGCTTTGAGTTTCACTCATCTCACAATGACAACAATGAAGAGAAATTGCCAGGGCCTCAGAAAAGGCAGCAAGAATCATCAGGTGCAACTTTCTTCAAACCATTCTGGTATTTGGATGTATGGCCAACGAGGAGGAGGAGGAAAGTCAGAAGGCTGCCTTATCTCAACTCAGACAGTTATGAATATTCTGGGTAAATCGGTCAATTAATGCAGTCAAAAACTATCCCACGTCTAATCTTTAGAAATGAACCAGATATAGCTGGGAAAAAAATCTTAGATTAAAAAAAAAAGGCCAAGCTTGTAGAAGCGTGTGAGGGAATAGTATAAATACTACATAAATATTTTGCCTCTAATGTACCCTCTAATTGTTTCTGGAGTGCGCAGGCAATTTGTTTAAGTCAGGATGGTGTGTGGGTTGGAGGGGAACTTGCAGGTGGTGGTGCTCCCGTGCATCTGCAGCCCTTGTTCTTGTAGGTGGTAGAGGTCACGTTTGGAAGGTGCTTTTGAAGATGGCTTGGCAGTACATCTTCTTGATGGTGCACACTGCTGCCACTGTACACCGATGGCAGAGACTGTGAATGGCACCCCATCTTTAAGAGCTCTTTAAATATTTTTTGCACGACCAGACACACACAGTAACTTAAAGCGGTGAATTTCAGTTGGCTGTGCAGTTCACAGAGAAGATTGTTTGCTTCAGAACATTGATTGAGATTGTAGAATGAGCAGAGGATTGTGTATAACAATGAGTGAAGTTTATTCAGAGGTGACACTAAAGACAATACTCGAATATAAGGTAGACAACTCTCTGTGCCTTATGATTTACACTCAAGGATCATCCTGAAGGAAACCACAGAAGAGCAGCCAAGGCCCAGACTGTAACATTCCAAAATTCTTGAAAGCATCTGCAAGTTTTGGCACCACTCCTTCTCGGCCGATATCCATAGCATGGTGTACATAGTGAAGAGAAGTAGACCCAGAAAGGAACCTTGTGGGCCACTCCAGCCACTCTGAAAAACTGCCTTCATTCCTATTCTGCTTTCTTGCTTCTAACCATTTAAAAAAATCTATTTTGCTACTGTTCCCCTAATTACAACAGCAGATCAGTGGCTGGGGATTCTGCGGCAAGTAACTCACCTCCTGACTTCCCACAGCCTGTCCACCATCTACTAGGCACAGGTCAGGAGTGTGTTGGAATACTCTCCACCTGCCTGGATGGGTGCAACTCCAACAATACTCAAGAAGCTCAACACCATCCAGGACAAAGCAGCCTGCTTGATTGTTTAAGGTGATGGTTGGAGTGCCATTCACTTTCTCCACCATCAGTGTACAGTGGCAGCAGTGTGTACCATCAACAAGATGTACTGCCAAGCCACCTTCAAAAGCACCTTCCAAACGTAACCTCTACCACCTACAAGAAAAAGGGCAACAGATGCACGGGAACACCACCACCTGCAAGTTCCCCTCCAACCCACACACTATCCTGACTTGGAACTATATCACCGTTCCTTCACTGTCACTGGGACAAAATCTTGGAGCTCCCTACCTACACCAGATGGACTGCAGAGGTTCAAGAGGGTGACTCCTCATCACCTTCTCTTGGACAATAATGCTGGCCTTGGTCTTTGAGAACCTTTCTTGTTATTTGCTTATAATACTTTATATTTTGGCAGTTTTAATTATACCTGTAAGGCCCATATGCCCTCCTCATTCATTTAAGTTTGTTTCAAACTTCTATCTAGAGCACTGAAACTTGAAGAGGTCTAATTTTTCAATTGTATATATTTACTCTACAACTTTACAAACTCATTTTTTTTCAAACTATCCCAATGTTGATTTACAGCCCTGTGTGCTACAACTAAATTCCCATTCTAATCAGACTCCCATTATGTAACTGTTTTTCAGGTCAGTTCCCACCTTACCAATAGCAATTTTATTGTGACCATCTGTGCCACTGTAGTGCCACTTATTTTCCAGTATATTGATTGATCTAACACGACCTGCTACAGTACATTTGAAGTCCTTCATCAAATGAATGGGCAGTGCAATAAACACAGGTTTAAACCCAGTCAGGATTAATGGGATGAACATCTTTTCTCTGCTGGCTTCTACATTTGAATGTGGGCATCCTCAACCAAGTTCTCAATGAGCACGAACTGACAGCACAACACTCACCATAACATTACTGCCGTTAAATAGTAAATTAAGATATTCTCAGCAATCTTACATCCCATGTTGCTCTTGGTTCTCTAATTATTTTGCTATTCTTTCTCCTTATGAATTCCCAAGTCCTTCCTTCTGCCTGACTCTCTTCTTTTGATAATGTCCTACTTATCAGAATACCGCTATTTGCACTGGTATTTCACAACACTGGCCTTGACTACCATTTAATTTGTCTGATTTGACAGGGTGAATTACAATTGCAATTTCATCAACATGAAATGTTATCACACAGAAACAGGTTATCCAGTCCAGCAACTTTGCACCAGTCTTTTCCTCCCACAACTGAACCATCCAGTCTAATCCCACTCTCCTTGCTTTCCATAAGCTTAAATATCATTTTCAACTAGTAAAGTAATAATTATACTTGTAATGGGGGAAAGCTGGGTGATGTGGAATATCAGAGGGATTTTGGGAACTCAGATTCACAAAGGATTAAAAGCATCACCTTGAATGAATAAAATCATAGAAAAGCTAATGGAATACTGGATTTGTGTCAAGATGTGTAGAATATACAAAGTCCAGATTTAATGATGAATATATAAAACCTTAGTAAGACTGCAGTTGGAGCATTGTGTGCAATTTAGGCTCCATACTAAAAGATGTTGAAACAATAGAGACAGTGCAGTGCTGATTCATGAAGAAACTGCCTGATATGAGGGAATATAAATTGAAAAAAAGGACTTGAAAGACTGGGGCTGCTTCCATTAGAACAGAGGAGATTAGGGCATGATTTGATAGCTGTATTTAAAATTATGAAGTGAAGGAACAGGGTGGATAGAAGCAATCTATTTCTAGTGGTTAAGAGGACTAGAATGAGGGGACATAGATATAAAAGTAATGCAATAAATTGAGGACATGAAGCTGGCAAAACTTTTTTTTTATTTCCCAAAGGAGGGTTGTGAGATTGCGAAATGCACGACCAGGAATAGTGATTGAAACAAAGATCATGTAAACATTTAAGAATATGTTAGATAGGGGACTGTAGGAAAGAGGAAGAAAATGATATGGGAATCGAGCGTGGATGTGAGATTAGAACTACTGATCCTGTGGAGGATAAATCCCAACATAGACTGGACTAAACAGCTGGTAATTTCCATGCAATTATATGTAAAATTTGGAGTTGTTTAACCCCCAAAGATTGAAGGACAATTTTGTGCTCATTTAATAGACAAAGAAAATAAGCAAAAGGTGCTTCAAATGTCGAAGTTTTGGAAATATAAATTTTACTTCCCCTTCATATTTTCCTACCTTTTCCTACCATATTTCCCTGTTTATTCAGCACCATCTAGTGATGAAAACCAGAATAAATCTTAAAACTGAAACAGTCAACGCCAAGAAATTGTAATTATTTGTTCTTATGTTGTAACTGCACATTAAGTGATCATGATTCACTATTTAATTGGAATTATATGACCAAATATAATGTTATATGCATTCAGACATATTTTGTAGAACATTGTCTACTGCTACTAAAAATTAAATCTATTTTTTTTCAATGTTCTGAAGATAAAACATTAATCCTGCAGACAGTGAAATTATTAGCAACATAAATAAATTAAATATATTTCAACGGATGTGTGTCAGCTTGACCCATTGGAAATGATCTCTCCTTTGAGCCAAAAGGTTGTGCGTTCCTGGTTCCCAGATATAAGCACATAATCTAGGTTGACACTTCACTGCAGAGGAAGTACTGCTTGGCTGGAGGTGCCAATTTTGGATGAGACATTGAACTAAGTCTCATCTTCCTGATCAGGTGGACATGAAGGCTCCCATGGCACTATTCAAAGCAGCACAGGTGAGTTCTCCCAAACTCCTTGCCAAATTTATTCCTCAATCAACCCTTCATAAAACAGATTATCTGGTCATTTATCTCACTGCTGTTTGACTGCCACATTGACCAACAAAATAGGTGACAGCCTTTCAAAAGCAATTAATTTCCTGTGAAGCACTTTTGGACATCCTGAAGGCATAAAAGGTGCTATATAAATGGTCTTTCTTTCATACTCCCCAAAGGCTCAGGACTTTAAAAGGACACACATTGAATGAGGATACATAGTGAAGACCAGTAGTTGTTATAAACTGAAGTTATATTCATGAAAGGAAACATGCTAAGCTGGCAGTAAAGGGTGTTGTAGCAGAGAATCCTTTGCTTAATGAAGACATTAAGTGTGAACACCTCTCCTCATTCATTATCTCTTCGCAAAAGTTAGAAAAGTCTACCTGGCGAGCAGGAAGACTTCTACTATTTCAAAACTGCACTTCCCCCTCTTTCCCTGTGGGATGACAAAAACTCCCAATTGCATGATGAAACATAAGGAATAATTTAAGTCTGAATTAAATATGCAATTTCGTGACAGTGTAGATAGTGGGTACAGATCTTGAATCATGATGAGTTACAAGAGATTTATTTATCCAATGAGTAAGCTCAACAATGTAACACAGCCGTGAGCAATTTTGTGCTAGGTCCAGCTGTTAGAAAAATGCTGTGTTTTTTGATATCATGCATGTCTGTGCACATCTGGAGTCTATTTCCTGAAATCTGGCACAAAACTAACACATAAATAGTGATCTGAAAGGAAAGCATCACATTCAAATGCATTGGCCCCTTATCAGAAATTATTCTCCACTTAAATCATCTGTTGGATTATTTATTGAATAAAGCACAATATCCAGATTTGTACCTGAAGCAAATTAATTATTTTTGGACTTGGCATATTACAATAAGAATGCAACAAAATTCACTGAAGTAAATTACTTCATTACCATCAGTACCTCATTCAAAAAGGACACTGAATAATCAATGCTTCAAAAGAACCATAACAGTTATTCATAAAAGTAGAACAGTAGCATAGACCAAATGTACAAAAGAAACTATACCAAATAGTAGCGAGAGAAGAAATAGAGAAATATTCACAGTATAACTCTGACTAAATGTTCAGTGAATTGAGATAGCTAAATGAAGATAGAGAGGTTTACGCTATTAAGTCCTCATAACGAAATTAGGAAGATCCAAGTATCGAGTACATTGGAGGCAGCAAGAAAGTTGAAGCCACCATTCCACATTTTAATTCAACTCTAAAATATCACATTACAGAAGAAATAAAACTGTTGGTCTTTCTCTGCGCATTGCTCTGAATCCTTCATCCCGCATTGCAAGTGTATGAGCAGACAGAACCTCTGTCTCACCAGTGTAACTGATTAGCAATGTTTGTCTACCTGTGCATTTAGTTTTAGGAGCGTTTCCATGACCAATCACTTCCACAGTGGAGAAGAGTTGCCACGGATCAAATTTCAGAAAATCACACGCAGTACACCACTCCCTTCTGGAGGGATCGGATGAAAAAACTGCCCCTTTTGTGATAAAGAAGTTGTTTCAAGTCACAAATAGGTTGGAGATGTATAATAGTACTGGGGAGGACAAGAAGGTGATGCATGGATCCAGCAGCTGTGGAAATGGATAGTAAGTTGTGTTATGGTCAAGTGAGGAGGGGCTGAAGGGCTTCCTCTTTTCCCTCTCCTTGTTAGACAACAACAGGTTTAATTCTTTCTTAAAGTGGATGTACTGGCCAATTCATAGGAACAGGAGTAGGCCATTCAGCCCATCGGGCCTGCATTCAATACGATCATGGCTGATCATCCACTTCAATGCCTTTTTCCCTTTATGTCATTTATGTTTAGACATCTGTCAATCTCTGCTTTAAACATACTCAATGACTGAGCTTCCACAGCCCTCTGGGGTAGAGAATTCCAAAGATTCACAACTCTCTGAGTAAAGAAATTTCTCCTCATCTCTGTCCTAAGTGGCTTCCCTCTTATTTTGAAATTGTGTGTCCTGGTTCTAGACTCCCCAACCAGGGGAAACATCTTACTTGCATCTACCCTGTCTATCCCTTTAACTATTTTGTAGGTTTCAATGAGATCACCTCGCATTCTTCAAAACTCTAGGGAATACAGGCCCAGTTTCCCCAATCTCTCTTCATAGGACAGTCCCGCCATCCCGGGAACAAGTCTGGTGAACCTTTGTTGCACTCCCTCTATGGCAATAATATCCTTCCTAAGGTAAGGGGACCAAAACTGCACACAGTACTCCAGGTGCGGTCGAACCAAGGTTCTATACAACTGAAGCAAGACTTCACTACTCATGTACTCAAATCCTCATGCGATAAAGGCTGCACCTGCATGTTAGCTTTCAGTGACTCATTGACGAGGACACTCAGGTCCCTTTGTACATCGGCACTTTCTAATCTCTTACTATTTAACAAATACTCTGCACATCTATTCCTCCTACCAGCTTAAAACCACAGATGGGAAGAGGCTTGTCACATGACAGTCACTCAGTGATTCAAACATGGTAGTTAGCAGCATTTCTTCTTATTGCTAAAAGAAAGAGAACAAACAGTTCTCTTAAACTTCCTGGGTCTTGGTTCTTGCTGAGGAATTAGCAGACATTTCATCTCCCTCCTCACAGTCATTGCAGTGTAGGATACAGTGTTGAAAATTAGGTAGCCAACTTAAGCTGCTAGCAATGTCATTTTTTTTAATGTCTTTTAAAAAATTATACAAATTCAGATCTCCAGTCAGTGGATTAAAGAAAATTATCATTCAACAAAGCACATTTGCGTAACAGGTACGAGAGGAATGCGGTGGTATTCGGGCTGGGAGCTTTGGAGAGATGGAGGCCTTGGGTCTACAAACTGTGAGGGGACAGCTTTAAGATCTGGTGTGCATGGAAAGAGGTGTGCCAGGCAGTGGTAAATGGCTGATGGTGGAATGAAGTGAAGGGTCCAGGAGCAATGCTTGGGAGTCTTGGGACATTGGCAAGTGGATATTAAAATTTTGGAGCAGTGGACAGGGTGCCTGGGCTCTAGTGACATTGGGTAAGATTACATAGACATGGAATTACTGCAAGAGGGTGCTGCAGTCCAGGACCATTGATACAGGATCTGGGATGTGAGAGCACAGGTGTAAGGGCATGTGAGTGTTGGGATGGCTAGGGAGGGTGTCCCTGGGTTTGGAGGATTGAGGATGATAGAGTATGGAACTAATGGAAGGGGTGGGACTGAGATCAAATAGCTTTTTCAATGGGGTGAAACAAAACAAAGACAGATAACATCCATGAATTTGTATCTCCAACAAGTAGTTCAGAACTTTCACAACAGTGCTTTCCCAGAATTGAGCTGTGAAGTTTGTATTCTCTGAATGCATTTATTTATACTCGGATGTTGGCAATAAATGTGAAAATAACTTAGACACTTTCCAGTTCAATCCTGGAACTCTTTTTGGAAAAACCCACCCCACCTGAAAAACGTGACCCATGAAGTTGTTTACTACAATATTGATGCCCCTCTAGATTGCTTTCATTGATCTCACCAAAGCCTTTGACCTCGTCAGCAGACGTGGTCTCTTCAGACTACTAGAAAAGATCGGATGTCCACCAAAGCTACTAAGTATCATCACCTCATTCCATGACAATATGAAAGGCACAATTCAACATGGTGGCTCCTCATCAGAGCCCTTTCCTATCCTGAGTGGTGTGAAACAGGGCTGTGTTCTCGCACCCACACTTTTTGGGATTTTCTTCTCCCTGCTGCTTTCACATGCGTTCAAATCCTCTGAAGAAGGAATTTTCCTCCACACAAGATCAGGGGGCAGGTTGTTCAACCTTGCCCGTCTAAGAGCGAAGTCCAAAGTACGGAAAGTCCTCATCAGAGAACTCCTCTTTGCTGACGATGCTGCTTTAACATCTCACACTGAAGAATGC
This sequence comes from Heterodontus francisci, assembly GCF_036365525.1. NCBI lineage: Eukaryota > Metazoa > Chordata > Chondrichthyes > Heterodontiformes > Heterodontidae > Heterodontus > Heterodontus francisci. Next base: position 82,864,918 of record NC_090373.1, read on the forward strand.
CTGCAGAGTCTCATCGACAGGTTTGCGTCTGCCTGCAATGAATTTGGCCTAACCATCAGCCTCAAGAAAACGAACATCATGGGGCAGGATGTCAGAAATGCTCCATCCATCAATATTGGCGACCACGCTCTGGAAGTGGTTCAAGAGTTCACCTACCTAGGCTCAACTATCACCAGTAACCTGTCTCTAGATGCAGAAATCAACAAGCGCATGGGTAAGGCTTCCACTGCTATGTCCAGACTGGCCAAGAGAGTGTGGGAAAATGGCGCACTGACACGGAACACAAAAGTCCGAGTGTATCAGGCCTGTGTCCTCAGTACCTTGCTCTACGGCAGCGAGGCCTGGACAACGTATGCCAGCCAAGAGCGACGTCTCAATTCATTCCATCTTCGCTGCCTTCGGAGAATAATTGGCATCAGGTGGCAGGACTATATCTCCAACACAGAAGTCCTTGAAGCGGCCAACACCCCCAGCTTATACACACTACTGAGTCAGCGGCGCTTGAGATGGCTTGGCCATGTGAGCCGCATGGAAGATGGCAGGATCCCCAAAGACACATTGTACAGCGAGCTCGCCACTGGTATCAGACCCACCGGCCGTCCATGTCTCCGTTATAAAGACGTCTGCAAACGCGACATGAAATCGTGTGACATTGATCACAAGTCGTGGGAGTCAGTTGCCAGCATTCGCCAGAGCTGGCGGGCAGCCATAAAGACAGGGCTAAATTGTGGCGAGTCGAAGAGACTTAGTAGTTGGCAGGAAAAAAGACAGAGGCGCAAGGGGAGAGCCAACTGTGCAACAGCCCCAACAAACAAATTTCTCTGCAGCACCTGTGGAAGAGCCTGTCACTCCAGAATTGGCCTTTATAGCCACTCCAGGCGCTGCTTCACAAACCACTGACCACCTCCAGGCGCGTATCCATTGTCTCTCGAGATAAGGAGGCCCAAAAGAATTGCTTCATACAACTTTAAACTGGTTACCACATCATAACTAGGATCGTATCAATAGGCTTTAACTTAGAGTACACATAGGTTACACTTCCAGGTTTTTTAAACATTTTGCAGTTGCACTAGAATTGTACATTTTGAACTATTATTTTTGAGTCCTTCTTCCCCTTTTATGAGGGAGCAGTGTTTAAAACGAATCTCATGCTCAACATGAATTGAAATGAAAAATGTATTTTTATATATTATGTATATATTAGCTCCATACTCTATTGTCCTCAATCCTGCAAACGCAGGGACACCCTCCCTCGCCATCCCAACACTCACATGCCCTTATATATATATACCAGCTGGACCTCCTTGTCACAAGGCAAGCCTCTATAAACAGTGTCGAAATCACACGCAGCTTCCACAGTGCAGACTGCGACACCGACCACTCCCTGGTGTGCAGCAAAGTTAGACTCAAACCAAAGAAGCTACATCACTCCAAGCAGAAGGGCCGCCCACACATCAACACAACAGAATTTCTTATCCACAGCTGTTACATAAGTTTCTAAATTCACTTGAAAAAGCCCTTCAAAACACTCCTGCAGGGGATAGAGACACGAAGTGGGCCGACATCAGAGACGCCATCTATGACTCAGCAATGACCACCTTTGGAAAACGTGAGAAGCAGAATACAGACTGGTTTCAATCTCACTTTGAAGAGCTGGAACCTGTCATAGCCGCTAAGCGCGCTGCACTGTTGAACTACAAGAAAGCCCCCAGCGAGTTAACATGTGTAGCACTTAAAGTAGCCAGAAGCGCTGCACAAAGAACAGTCAGGTGCTGTGCAAATGACTACTTGCAACACCATGGGAAAATCGCCCCCCCTCAAGTCTAAATCAGGGGAAACGATCACTGACCAACGCAAGCAAATGGACCGCTGGGTGAAGCACTACCTAGAACTGTGCTCCAGGGAAAATGTTGCCACTGATACTGCCCTCAATGCAGCCCAGTCTCTGCCTGTCATGGATGAGCTGGACGAACAGCCAACAAAATTGGAACTCAGTGATGCCATTGATTCTCTAGCCAGGGAAAAGCCCCTGGAAAGGACGGCATTACCACTGAAATAATCAGGAGTGCCAAGCCTGCTATACTCTCAGCACTCCATGAACTGCTTTGCCTGTGCTGGGATGAGGGAGCAGTACCACAGGACATATGCGATACCAATATCATCACACTCTAGAAGAACAAGGGTGACCGCGGTGACTGCAACAACTACCATGGAATCTCGCTGCTCAGTACAGTGGGGAAAGCCTTCGCTCAAGTCGTTTTAAACAGACTCCAGAATCTGGCTGAGCATGTCTACCCTGAGGTGCAGTGTGGCTTTCGAGCAGAGAGATCCACCATTGACATGCTGTTCTCCCTTCGCCAGCTACAGGAGAAATGCCGCAAACAACAGATGCCCCTCTACGTTGCTTTCATTGATCTCACCAAAGACTTTGACCTCGTCAGCAGACGTGGTCTCTTCAGACTACTAGAAAAGATCGGATGTCCACCAAAGCTACTAAGTATCATCACCTCATTCCATGACAATAAGAAAGGCACAATTCAGCATAGTGGTGCCTCATCAGACCCCTTTCCTATCCTGAGTGGCGTGAAACAAGGCTGTGTTCTCGCACCTACACTGTTTGGGATCTTCTTCTCACAGCTGCTCTCACATGCGTTCAAGTCTTCAGAAGGAATTCCACTCCACACAAGATCAGATGGCAGGTTGTTCAACCTTGCCCATCTTAGAGCGAAGACCAAAGTACGGAAAGTCCTCATCAGGGAACTCATCTTTGCCGACGATTCTGCATTAACATCTCACACTGAAGAGTGTCTGCAGAGACTCATGGACAGGATTGCGGCTGCCTGCAACGAATTTGGCCTAACCATCAGCCTCAAGAAAATGAATATCATGGGACAGGAGGTCAGAAATGCTCTATCCATCAATATCGGCGACCACGCTCTGGAAGTGGTTCAAGTGTTCACCTACCTAGGCTGAACTATCACCAGTAACCTGTCTCTTGATACAGAAATCAACAAGCGCATGGAAAAGGCGTCCGTTGCTATTTCCAGACTGGCCAAGAGGGTGTGGGAAAATGGCGCACTGATATGGAACACAAAAGTCCGAGTGTATCAAGCCTGTGTCCTCAGTACCTTGCTCTACGGCAGCGAGGCCTCGACAACTTATGTCAGCCAAGAGCGACGTCGCAATTCATTCCATCTTCACTGCCTCGAGAGCATCCTTGGCATCAAGTGGCAGGACCGTATCTCTAACACAGAAGTCCTCAAGGCGGCCAACATCCCCAGCTTATACACACTACTGAGCCAGTGGCGATTGAGATGGCTTGGCCATGTGAGCCGCATGGAAGATGGCAGGATATCCAAGGACGCATTGTACAGCGAGCTCGTCACTGGTATCAGACCCACCGGCGCCGTCCATGTCTCTGCTTTAAAGACGTCTGCAAACGCGACGTGAAGTCCTGTGACATTGACCACAAGTCATGGGAGTCAGTTGCCAGTGATTGCCAGAGCTGGCAGAAAGCCATAAAGGCGGGGCTAAAGAGTGGCGAGTCGAAGAGACTTAGCAGTTGGGAGGAAAAAAGACAGAAGTGCAAGGAGAGAGCCAACTGCGTAACAGCCCCAACAAACAATTTTATCTGCAGCGCCTGTGGAAGAGTCTGTGACTCTACAATTGGCCTTTATAGCCACACCAGTTGCTTACCCATTGTCTCTCGAAACAAGGAGACCAAAGATGAGAATACACACACATATAAAAATGTAACACAAAATGCTATGTGATGCTGAGCCACAGAGACCCAGTGGGAGGACATGAAGGATTTATTGCAAATAAACGCACAATATTTTCAAAAGGAAACCAGGCCAAGGCCCTGGCTTAACTCTCCCAAGCTAGGCTTGGGGCCAATACAACCTGTGACATCTGGGCTGTGGTTGGGCCAGACAGAGGGTCTACCTCAAACTGGACCCAGAAGCTGACTAGAAAACACTGTGCAGCAATACCATAATGGTAAAATGAGAATTTACTGGAAAATCCAATGTACAGGGAAAAACCGACAACCAGCAAACCCGAGATATGACTTTTACGCTTGTGTGGTCACATACAGTACTTGACAGCAATTAAATACTCTGAAATGCCCATTTCAATGATGCCATTAGTTTCTTTAGGATTTACCACATGCTGTGTACCAAAGACCACTTTTGTAAAGTAAGCCCACATATTGAAGTATTATTTTGAATGCGGGATATCAGTGTTGCCTGGGTCAAACAATATTTCTTTGTGTGACTGTTGATAACCCCTACTGGATACAAGGCAGTCCCTTTTGCCATTTCAGAAAGTGGAACAAAAAGCAATTCATCAGTCAGGGATTTAGCCTGGAAATTAGAGACGAAGCTTATGAAAATTACCAGCAGAAAGAAGCAATGCAGCAGTCAGCACTATTTTTTCTTTTTGCACAAGCTTTAACCTTGGGTACAAAAGCAACAAATGTGCAATCCATGAGTAAATCTACTGATAATACTCAACTTGAACCTGCATCCATGTGGACATGCTGCATTACTTCTGCACATGCTCAACAGCCAATAGTTTGCCCAAAGATTTTGTGCCTTAAAGTCACATGCACATGGTACAAGAAGAATTGAAGAACTGGAAGCATGCTGCTTTTGATACACATCTCACTGCCTTTTTGAAGATGAAAACTGCGCTACAGGAGAAAAAGGCATTTCCCATAGTTGAACCAACCTTTCCAAATTAACATGATTGGGTTTTCACATTTGGACAGAGCCCTGGGAACAGCCATTAGTAGGTGCTACCAAGTACTTTACCTTAATTTGCACATTTCAGGACAAAACATGCAGACTTTGTTGAGTGATTCCTACTTGGTTTGTATTCAAAATATAGTCTGCATAAGAATAGTGTTTTTGAGCTGACATTTGCCATACCAGGCAGTAATGTGCATCTTCTCTGGACTGGGCAAAATAAATTAGCGCTAACCATTACGTCGCATAGATATTAAAAATATGAGGCCTTAAAGACTCAAAATGCAATGAAAATTTTACTCATCATGAGTACCAATAGAAGCGTTTATATATTTCCTGAACTTGACTGAGAAAAAAATAGCTTGAAAAAAGCTTTAAAATTTCCTGGTATTATGATGTCCTTTATCCACCAAAATAAAAACATATGCTGATCCAAATTAAATCTCAAATGCAGAAGTGAGAATGTGCTCCAATTGAGTTCCACCATTTTGCAATTAAAATTTGCTATAATCTGGGTACTTCTATACTCTTAGCTTTACTGTCCTCTCTTGTTCCGTCTAAGCTGAAGCATTTGCAACAATCTTCAGCCAGAAGTGCTGATTGGATGATCCATCTCGGCCTCCTCCTGAAGTTCCCAGCATCACAGATGCCAGACTTCAGCCAATTCGATTCACTCTGTGTGATATCAAGAAATGACTGAAGGCACTGGATACTGCAAAGGCTTTGGACCCTGACAATATTCCGGCAATAACACTGAAGACCTGTACTCCAGAACTTGCCCTGCCCCTAGCCAAGCTGTTCCAGTAGAGCTACAACACTGGCATCAATCCGGTAATGTGGAAAATTGCCCAGGTATGTCCTGTACATAAAAAGCAGGACAAGTTCAACCCGGCCAATTACCACCCCATTAGTCTTCTCTCAAACATTAGTAAGGTGATGGAAGGTGTCGTCAACAATGCTATCAAGCGGCACTTGCTTAGCAATAACCTGCTCAGTGACACTCAGTTTGGGTTCTGCCAGGGCCATTCAGCTCCTGACCTCATTACAGCCTTGGTTCAAACATGGCAAAAGAGCTGAACTCAAGAGGTTAGATGAGAGTGACAGCCCTTGACATTAGGCAGCATTTGACAGAGTATGGCATCAAGGAGGCCTGGCAAAACTGAGGTCAATGGAAATCAGGGGGAAAACTCCGCTGGTTGGAGTCAGACCTTCCTTCAATTATAAGGTCAGAAGTGGGGATGTTCACTGCTGATTGCACAATGTTCAGCACCATTCATGACTCCTCAGATACTGAAGCAGTCCATGTAGAAATGCAGCAAGACCTGGAAAATATCCAGGATTGGGCTGATAAGTGGCAAGTAACATTCGTGCCACACAAGTGCCAGGCAATGACCATCTCCAACAAGAGAGAATCTAACCATTTCCCCTTGACATTCAATGGCATTACCATCGCTGAATCCCCCACTAACAACATCCTGGGGGTCACCATTGACCAGAAACTAAACTGGAGTAGCCATATAAATACCATGTCTACAGAGCAGGTCAGAGGCTGGGCATCCTGCAGCGAATAACTCATCTCCTGACTCCCCAAAGCCTGTCCACCATCTACAAGGCACAAGTCAGGAGTGTGATGGAATACTCTCCACTTGCCTGGATGCATGCAGGACCAACAACACTCAAGATGCTCGACACCATCTAAAAAAAGCAGCCCGCTTGATTGGCACCCCATCCACAAACATTCACTCCCTCCTCCACTGACGCAGTGGCAGCAGTGTGTACCATCTAAAAGATGCACCGCAGCAATGCACCAAAGCTCCTTCGGCAGCACCTTTCAAACCCACAACTTCCATCACCTAGACCGACAAGGGCAGCAGTTGCATGGGAACACCACTACCTGCAAGTTCCCCTCCAAGCCACACACCATCCTGACTTGGAACTATATCACCATTCTTTCACTGTCGCTGGGTCAAAATCCTGGAACTCAGAGTCATAGAGGGATACAGCACTGAAACAGGCCCTTCGGTGCACTGAGTCTGTGCCAACCATCAACCACCCATTTTTATGCTAATCCTACATTAATCCCATATTCCCTACCACATCCCCACATTCCCTCAATTCTCCTACCACCTACCTACACTAGGGGCAATTTACAATGGCCAATTTACCTATCAACTTGGAAGTCTTTGGCTGTGGAAGGAAACTGGAGCACCCAGCGGAAACCCACGCGGTCACAGGGAGAACTTGCAAACTCCTCACAGGCAGTACCCAGAACTGAACCCGGGTCACTAGAGCCGTGAGGCTGCAGTGCTAACCACTGCGCCACTGTTCCACTCCCTTCCTAACAGCACTGTTGGTGCACCTACCCCACATGGACTGCAACAGTTCAAGAAGGCAGCTCACCACCACCTTCTCAAGGGCAATTAGGGATGGGCAATAAATGCTGGCCGAGCTAGCAATGCCCACATCCAACAGACGAAGAAAGAAAAAAGCACCAAGCACACCATGCCATTCATCTCTGCTCCTCCCTGCATCCCCGTGAAAAGCATGACTCAATGCTAAGTGTGGATTGAAGAACGAAGGATCACATTTAACTCACCTACCGGAGAGCTCACCGATAGGGTAATGCAACCTATCTTTCTTGGATTTCCGGAAATCAACTAACAAATTGCACAGTGATGATTAATGGCTGAGATTACGTGTCATGGGATAGAAGGTTTAAACAAAATCGACAGAGAAACTTAAAAACAGAAAACAAAGGATAGCCACATATATGGGATTTTTCAGGGGTTGGATTTGAAACTGTTGCTATTTTTAACACAGTAAACATCAATTGAGTTAGATGGAGTGGTGGTGGTGGTGGTGGTAGTACAGGAGTGTTAAAGTTATCAAAATTCCCACATTTAAAAATGATTTAAAAAATGGGAGCCAAGTGACATTGTAACTAGATACAGATCTGGACTTTATACAAAACTGTTGAATAGATGGCACACATAATTAAATGTGGCTTAATTATGAAAGGAACATCAAAGGGCGTACATGTTCAATTGAACAGCCATACAGCATTATGAACAAAGAAACAATCCAGGGTTACAGTAAATTCATCTATAAAACTGTTCCAACAATGCTTAAGTACAGTTAAAAAAGCAAATAAGGGATGGAGTCACTGTATGGACCCAAAGTGTGCACCTTGCCTGCAAAGAGTAATTTGGATATTTAGAGACGCAAGTAATTACTCACATCATAAAGCATACTATTAACAAATGACGTGTATTCTTTTACTCACCCAAGAGGAGTGCTCCTTCATTTGGTGCTGGTTGCTATGGGAGCCACTAGCATAACCCCGCCAAAAGCAAGTCTGACAAAGTTGGTAGTTGTGGCATTGTTGGCAACGGTACCGGAAACCCATCATGCTCTCACTGCGACAGTACGAGCATTCCACTGGATGAAAGACTAAAGAAATACGGAAATAAATTACATCAAATATAAGTATTTGGTGCACTCCAGAAATCTTTTCCAATTGCTTCACTTTGACTTTTCATGGAGCAGAGATTCACATTCTGGTTGCTATTGTGAACAAAACTTAAAAATATAAAGGGTGTTATTTTACAGCTTATTTGAATACATATTGTTTGGATTAAAAACTACACCATCACTTGGCTTAATTATATTCAGTACTACACACTAAAATAAACTACAATATTGTGATTAATTGCTTAATTGAAAGCCAGAGTGCACATTCAGATTTCCAAAGCTTAATTTGCACTACAGCAGTTGCTCAATTTTGGAATCAGACTAAAATCGACAATATTTTTCCAAATGCCTCGAATTCAACCATTCTATAACTTTTTTTAAAAAACAGAATTTCCAATTCTCTGAGGCAAAGCTAAACAAGTTTGAAAAGATATCAGTACTGGCTGGGGTAAGTGAAGGATAATAAGCATTAGGAAAGCTAACCAAATCATCCAATGTTTCCCTTTTGAGAATCATGCCAAGTCTCTCATATTGATGTAAAGATGAAAAAAGAATTTCCTAACAGCTAACAGATGCCACTAAGTGTGGTGGTTACACAACCCAGTTCTATTAAAGGTTCATTTAAGTTAACTTTCCACCATTCAATATTTATTATAAGAAATAGAAGGTGGACGAGGCCATTCGATCTGTCAAGCCTGTTTTGCCATTCAATAAAATCATAGCTAATCTTCTACCTCAACTACACCTTGACGCACTATCCCCATTTCCCTGAATTTCCTTAGTATCTAAAAATCTATCAACCTCTCTCTTGTATATACTCAACAACCTAGCACCTACAGTTCTCTGGGGTAGAGAATCCCAAAAATTCACACCCCTTAGAGTGAAGAAATCGTTTCTCATCTCATTCCTAAATGGCCAATGCCTTATTTCTGAGACTGTGACCCATTCTCAGAAATACAGGCCTAGTCTACTCAATTTCTACTCATTGGACAATCACCTCTTGCCAAGAATCAGCCTAGTGAACCTTCACTGCACTCCTTTTAAGTTAGGTAGATCCCTTCCTTAGGTAAGGAGACCAAAACTGTACTCAGCTCCTAAGGTATGGTCTCACCGAGGTCCTAAATAATTCCAATAAGACTTCTTTACTCTTGTATGCCAATCCCCTTGTAATAAAGGCTAACATAATATTTTCCTTCCTAACTGTACTTGTATGTTAACTTTCTCTGACTCATATACAAGGACATCCAGGTCCCTCTAAACACCGAAGTTTCCCAATCTCTCACTTCTTAAAAAAAATTCTGTTTTTCCTATCAAAATGGATAATTTCATACTTCTACACATTATATTCCATCTGCCACTTTCTTGACCACTCACTTAACTTGTCTATATCTCGTCGCAGCCTCTTTGTGACCTCCTCACAGCTTACTTCCCAATTAACTTTGTATCGACAACAAACTTGGATTCATTATACTCGGTCCCCTTATCTAAGTCATTGATAAAAATTGTAAATAGCTGAGGCCCAAATACAGATCCTCACAATATCCCACTCGGTTTAGCCTGCCAACTCGAAAAGGACCCATTTATTCCTACTCTTGAATGTGTCAAATCTAGGTAAGGTGTTTGAAATTAAGATCAAAAGTGGCATTCCTTAACCTTCACTGCCAAATTTTGATTGACAATGCTAAATTCCATGCTGATGGGAAGCAGGTCTTTTACTTTTCTCCAGTGCATGCTTTAAGTCTATACCAGTAAAAATTGGAAATCGTGATAAAAGGCTAAGTTCTTAAAGCCCAAGTGATTTAGGTTATACCAGGGAAAGGAGTCGTCTTCAATAAAAAAGGTAAAAACACTTCTGGTCTCAACTCCGACATAAAATCTGAACAGTGCATCATAGTTGCCTTAATTTTTTAAAAAATATTTGTTCATGGGATGTGGGCATCACTGGCTAGGCCAGCATTTATTGCCCATCCCTAATTGCCCTTGAGAAGGTGGTGGTGAGCTGCCTTCTTGAACTGCTGCAGTCCTTGGGATGTAGGTACAACCACAATGCTGTTAGGAAGTGAGTTCCAAGATTTTGACCCAGCGACAGCGAAGGAACAGTGATATATAGTTCCAAGTCAGGATAGTGTATGGCTTGGAAGGGATCTTTCAGGTGGTGGCGTTCCCATGCATCTGCTGCCCTCGTCTTTCTAGGTGGCAGAGGTCGTGGGTTTGGAAGGTGCTGTCGAAGGACCCTTGGTGAGTTGCTGCAGTGCATCTTGTAGATGCTGCCACTGGGCCTCGGTGGTGAAGGGAGTGAATATTGAAGGTGGTGGATACAGAAAAAGAATATAATTAGGCAAAGATGGATGGAAAGTCAGAAGATTGGACAGAATATAAAAAACAGCAAAGAATGACTAAAAGATTGATAAGGTAGGTAAAATTAGAGTATGAGAGAAAGCTAGCTAGAAATATAAATAAAGATATTAAGAGTTTCTATAGATATTTTAAAAAGAAAAGTTAACAAAGTGAGTGTTAGTTCTATAGAAATTGAGTCTGGGGAATAAATAATAGATAATAAGGAGGTGGCAGATGAATTGAACAGGTATTTTGCATCGGTCTTCATTATAGAGGATACAAGTAACATCCCAGAATTAGCTGTAAGTCAGGAAATGGAAGGGAGGGAGGAGCTCAAAAAAATTATAATCACCAGGGAAGTGGTACTGTGCAAACTGTTGGAGATTCAGGCTGACAAGTCCCTTGGTTCTGATGGACTTCACCCTTGAGTCCTAAAGGAAGTGGCTCATGAAATAGTTGATGCGTTCGTTTTAATTTTTCAAAATTCCCTAGATTCGGGGAAGGTTCCATTAGTTTGGAAAACAGCGAATGCAACTCCTTTATTGAAAAAGGGAGGGAGACAGGCCGGTTAGCTTAGGGAATTGTTAGAAGCTATTATGAAAGACGTTATAACAGGGCATTTGGAAAAATTCAAGGTAATCAAGCAGAGTCAACATGGTTTTGTGAAAGGGAAATCATGTTTAACCAATTTATCAGAGTTCTTTGAGGAAGTAACAAGTGCTTGAGATGAAGGGGAACTGGTGGATGTACTGTACACAGATTTCCAGAAGGCATTTGATAAGGTGCCACATCAAAGGTTATTGCAGAAAATACAAGCTCATGGTGATGGGGGTAACATGTTGGCATGGATAGAAGATCGGCTAGCCGGCAGGAAACGGAGAGTAGGCATAAAGGGATCATTATTTGGTTGGCAAGATGTAACGAATGGTGTGTGTTACAAGTGCTTCTATTTTTTTTTGTTAAATTATGAGGATTTTTGTGTTAAAATTGACAAAAGTTTCCATAGATGCTGGAACTAGAGCTCTAAAGAATAAATCTCTATTTTTTTGTTAACCGGTGTGTGTGTGTGTGTGTGTGTGTGTGTGTGTGTGTGTGTGTGTGTGTGAGAGAGAGAGAGAGAGACAGAGAGAGAGAGAGACAGAGAGAGACAGAGAGAGAGAGAGACAGAGAGAGACAGAGAGAGAGAGAGAGAGACAGAGAGAGAGAGAGACAGAGACAGAGAGAGACAGAGACAGAGACAGAGAGAGACAGAGACAGAGACAGAGAGACAGAGAGACAGAGAGACAGAGAGAGACAGAGAGAGACAGAGAGAGACAGAGAGACAGAGAGACAGAGAGACAGAGAGACAGAGAGACAGAGAGAGACAGAGAGAGACAGAGAGAGACAGAGAGAGAGAGAGAGAGAGAGAGAGAGAGAGAGAGAGAGAGAGAGTGTGTGAGGGGTCTAAGGTAAAAAGGGAACTTTCATATTTCAATCTGTGTGTTTATGCTTTGCTTCGTTACTGGTTAAGACTTGTTTTATAATAAACTGATAATTTTGTTGTTCAGAAAAGAAAGCCGATTGGTGTATTTCATTCTAGGAAAAAAAAGAGTCTATGATTGACCAGATTGGTAACCTGGAAAAAAGTTAAATACATGTTGTGACCTGTGGAGAAGTGGAACTGGAAAAGACAGTGCACTCCTCCTGCCTCGGTTGTGACATATAATTGGGGGCTCTTTGCGGGATAACCCAACACAGACGACGTACAATTGTAAGTGGGGTAATACTAATTGAAAAGAGGAAAAGGAAAAAAAAACAGGTTTCATGTGCAGTAGATTGAAGTTTACTCTACCAGAATGTCTTCCTCAGTTGCTGTAACCTTTCTGTGGCAGGAGGATGCATATGAGAAAATTAAGCAAAGTTACACGAAAAGATTTGGCAGAACTGTTGGTGTTCGAGTTAAAACCAGGAGCTAAGAAAGCAAACATAATTGAAGTAATGGCACACCATTTGAAACTGGAAGGAGCAGGAGGCAAACCAGAGGCTAGTGCAGTTGAATTAGCTAAAATTCCAGTTACAGATGAAGCAGCCTGAGCAGCAACAGGAAATGGAAAAACATAAGCTTGACAAAGGAAAAGAAAAAGAAATAGAAATGAGAAAACTTCAGCCGCAAAAAGAACTGATAATGAAAAAACTTGAACTAGAATGTCAAAGAGAAACTGAAAGAGAAGGAAGGGAATTTGAATTAAAAAATATGGAACGAAGACAGGAAGGAAGGGGTGGTCTTGACTCCATTGAAAGTTCTGGAGAGGAAAGATCTGGCTCCAGCCCAGGTCCCAGTGGAGAGCTATTTAAATTTGTACAAGCCCTCCCTAAGTTTGAGGAAAGGGACATAGAGGCATTTTTCATTTCTTTTGAAAAGATAGCCAAACAGATGAAGTGGCCGAAGGAAAGCTGGACTCTGCTTATGCAAAGCAGGTTGATGGGCAGGGCTCATGAAGTTTATGCTATGCTTTCCGAGGATGCATCTGCAGATTATGAGATGGCAAAAAAGGCTATTCTCGCTGTGGATGAGTTGGCCCCTGAAGCTTACTGGCAGAAACTTTGGAACCTCCAGAGATTGTCTGGGCAGACTTACATAGAATTTGAGAGTGTAAAGCAAATTTAATTTGATCGTTGGATGCGGGCACTAAAGGTAGAGGCCATTTATGAGAACCTTAGGGAAATAATCCTCCTGGAAGAATTTTAAAAAACTCACCCTCCATTAGTGAGAACCAGAAAGTTTCAACAGTCAGACAGGCAGCAGAGATCGCTGATGATTACAAATTTGTTTTTAAGCCAAAACCTTTTGTCTGTCACCCCCACAAACCCGAGAAGGTGGGAGGGTAAAAGGAAGGCAAGTAGCCGGGGACAAGAAGGGACAGTTGGGAACACCCCGGGATTGCCTGCCCAGGCCAGAAAGGAAGAAGCTAAGGGTGGAAGTGAGGTCTGCAAGCCTAAGTGTTATCATTGTCACAAGGTGGGACACATTCATGCAGAATTCTGGAAGTTGCGGGGTAAACCCACGGGACTTATTGAGTACACAAAGCCAATGCAGAGAAAGGGACCCTAACCGAGAGTACAACAGATCAGACTGTAGTACTGACTGCAGCTGTAAGTCCAAATATCAGAAACATCGAGTGCAGGGATCGTGAAGAAGATACCGGAGAGTTATAGGGAACTTTTGTCAAAAGTAAAAGTAACTCATTATCCCTGAAGTGAGGCAGGTAAACCTGTAGTTATAGATACAGGAGCCACCCAAACTCTTCTGTTGCGAAAAGACATAATTTTCCCACCAGAGAGCGCACTGAATGCCAAGGTTTTAGTGAATGGAATTGGCAGGGAGTATATACCCATACCTTTGTATTGGGTGCACCTGATCTAATATCTGGAACGGTAACTGTCGGAGTTGTCCATTGTTTGCCTGCAGACAGAATTGACCTATTCCTGGGGAATCATTTGGCTGGTAGTAGTTTCTCCAATAGTCACGGGAAAACTAAGTGAAGTTAGAGACAGAACAGTTGCATGAAAAGGTTCAAAAAAATTTTCCTTCATGTGTAGTAACCCGAGCAATGGCTAAACAAATTCCATTGTCTGAGGTAAAATTGGCACCACAGACAGATAGTGAAATATCTGCAACATTCATTGGGGATTTGGATAATCCGAAGGAAATGTACAGTAAGCCTTCTCTGATCAAGGCTCAGAAAACCGATCCAGAGTTAAATAAAGTGGCACAATCAGCTCTAACTGAAGCTGAGGCAAAAGGAGTTCCAGAAGGCTATTATATTAAAAATGGGATTCTGATGAGGAAGTGGAGACCTCCTCACAGACCTGCAGATGAAGAATGGACAGTTGTTCACCAGATAGTGGTACCGCCCTAGTATCATTGGGAACTATTAAGGATAGCCCATGAAATTCCTATAGCGGGTCATGTGGAGTTCTGGAAGACCCGATCATGGATAAGTCGACATTTTTACTGGCCAGGTCTTTCCAAGGACGTGGTGCAGTTTTGTAAAACATGCCATACATGCCAGGTTGTGGGAAAATGGCAACCTGTCATAAAGCCGGCACCTCTAATTCCCATACCAGTTTTTGGGTGTTGGTAGACTGTGTAGGACCTTTATCAAAAACAATAGCGGGACACCAATATATACTCACTATCATGGATATGTATACTCAGTTCCCAGAGGCCATTCTGTTCAGAATAATTTCTGCTAAGGTAGTGGTAGAGAAGTTAACCCAGTTCTTCACTCAATATGGATCACCGAGATTCAGTCGGATCAAGGTTCCAATTTTATGTCTAAAATTTTTCAGCAAGTTATGGGTAATTTGCATATTACACATTCATGTCTTCATCATACTACCCACCGACACAAGGAGCTTTAGAAAGATCCATCAAACCCTCAAAACAATGATCAGGGCATACTGTCATGAATATCCCCCTGATTAGGATAAAGGACTAGAATTTCTTCTGTTTGCCACTCGAGATTCACCTAATGAATCTACCGGTTTTAGTCCTTTTGAGTTAGTTTATGGACATGAGATAAGAGGTCCTCTCAAACTGAATAAAAGGTTTTTAGAACAGAGGGACAAATCCTCTGTGCTACATTATGTATCTGTGTGTCAGGAACAGCTCACAAGAGCCTGCAAAATGGTTCAGGAACACCTGAAAGCTTCCCAAACAACCATGAAGAAATGGGCAGACAAGCATGCCAAGACCCGAATATTTCAACCAGGGGATGAAGTGTTAGTATTACTGCCTTTACAGGATGAACCGCTGAAAGCACGGTTCAGTGGTCAAGAGAATTGGTAAAGGAAATTATTTGATTGACACCACAGATCACTGGAAAAAGAATCGGCTGTGTCATGTCAATATGTTGAAACAATATCATCGCTGGAAGGAGGTTAAGCAAGAACAGGTATGTCAGCTAGGAAGGACAGGGAAGAATGAAAGGGATAGTGAGGATGAGGCAGAAGGAGGCCTAGACAATTCTCAAATTGAACCTCCTACTATCCGATTAGCTAATACTAAATTGTTAGGGAGATTGGACAATATGCTTTCATATTTAGATGCAGAACGATGAGAAGACCTAACAAGGCTACTCACAGCATTTAAAGAAGTCTGTAGGGACAAACTAGGATGTATAGCCTTAGCCACACATGATGTGGAAGTAGCAGAATCCTCTCCTATTAAACAGCAACCTTATCACTTAAGTGCAGAGAAACAGGTCCAGGTAAAAGCAGAAATTCAATACATGCTGGAAAACCACCTAATTGAACCCAGTCAAAGCAGCTGGAGTTCCACAGTGGTATTAGTGACTAAACCTGATGGTTCAACTAGGATCTGCATAGACTACAGAAAGGTTAAAGCAGTAACAAAGGCAGACTCCTACCCATTCCCATGCTTGGAAGACTGGATTGAAAGAGTGGACAGTGCCATGCTTCTTACAAAAATAGATCTGTGAAAGGGATACTAGAAGGTTCCTTTAACACCTCGAGCTAAAGAAATATCAGTCTTTGTCACACTAGACGATCACACAATGCTGAGTGATGCCATTTGGGCTAAAAAAAATGCCCCAGCCACTTTTCAGAGATTAATGAACCAAGTGGTAGCCAGTGTTGCTAATTGTGTGGTTTACCTTGACCATGTGCTGGTATACAGTGTTACGACAAGATGAGAAAGGTGTCTAGGGGTCTTTTACTGTCTTCACCTGGTCTTATTGTAACAGGGTTTAATTTATAAACACACTGTATTTTGAGCTCCCCCCTTTGTGAATCCTTATTCACAGCTTTCCAATGATAAGGCAAATAAATGAGCACACCATGTTTTCTTTAGAAGAAAAGTGAAATTTATTAAAACTTAAACTCTAATACGGTTAACGCCTACGGATATACGATGCATGCACACGTGATACACACATGCAAACAGGGACAGAAAAGAGAAGAAAAATAAAGTGGAGAGGTTTGAAGCAGTCTCTAAAAGGGGGTTTCTTGTTACTGTTTGTGCTTCCAGCTTGCTGTAGAGTCCTTGATTGTAGACAGCTCTTACTTTTCATTGGAGCCCAGTATTCTTCTTAAACCTTGTTCACTGGAGGAGACTTTTCTCTCTTGGGGTTCATATGTCTTCAATGGTTTCCAAAGCTGGTTGAGAACGAGATGAGAGCAGACAGGAGAGTGATGTTCTCAGTCCAGGAGCTAACAGCCTTCTGATTTCAAAATCCCTGTTGGAAGCTCAAATTCAAAAATACTCCAACAGTCAGTCATGTGACCAAACTGGCCTGACCACATCGGTTTGTGTATTCGGCCATCTTCGTAGTTAACCTGGAATGCTTCAATGTCTGGTAATCAAAAGTCCATTGTGGATTAAATTGGAGCAGGGAATAGCTCCTTTGTCTGTTGATATGCTAATGTCTCTCTTGAGCCAAAGTTTCCAATTCTTTTTTAAAGCAAGTTCTTTCTTCACCATCAGCAGTTTAAAATTCATGTTCATGTGGCGAAATTAATTTTCCTCATTCTTGGCAGGTGGGGGCTTGCCTGACATCAGTGGCACTAGAAAGGACCACTTGAAACAACGAGAAGCTCAGTTTAGAAAATTACAATCAGCTGCTTTAGTAATAAACCTTGCCAAAAGTGAATTTGCAAGTGACAGTAATCTACCTCGGGCATATAGTAGGGCAAGGACAGTGTTGGCAAGAACAGCAAACATACAAGCACTGGTGGAATTCCCTACCCCTAAGACTATATGAGAAATCATGAGCTTTTGGGGGGGGGGGGGGATGTATGATTTCTACTGCAAGTTAGTTTTCAATTTTAGTACTATAGCTGCTCCACTGACAGATTTGCTATAAAAAAAAAACCAAGGTAGTGTGGTCAGGGGAGTGCCAAGTATCTTTTGAGAGGCTGAAAGCCATTTTGATTAATGAACCAGAGTTGGCTGCTCCAATTTTCACAAAGCCCTTCAAGGTAGAAATTGATGCGAGTGACCTGGGGTCGGTGCAGTTCCGTTACAAGATGATGCATCAGGTATAGAAAGGCCAGTGGGATATTTTTCCAAAAAGCTAAACCGACATCAAAAAAGATATTCAACAGTGGAAAAAGAAACCTTGGGTTTTATTGGGTTTTAAGCATATTGAAGTCTATATCCGCCATTTCTACTGAGAGACACTGGTATATATTGATCATAACCCCCTAAACTTTGTGGAAAAATTTAAAAACCAGAATGCCAGACTATACTGATGGATTGTGGATGCTTTATCTAGAACTTAATTTTGCTTTGAGATATCTGAGTGCAAAGATGGGACAAAGCAAAACTGTATAGCAAAGAGTGAATGAGTATGAGTGTGAAAATGTGTTTTCAAATTTTTCATCTTTTTTCCCACACTTTGTAATGAAATGCATTTAAAAATAGTGTTTAATTCCTCCAAGGGGTGGGGTGTCACGAGTGCTTCCATTTTTCTTTTGTTGAATGATGAGTATTTGTATGTTAAAACTGACAAAAGATTCCATAGATGCCGAAACTTTGTGTTTTTTTTTTAAAGTCATCAGAAGGTCTTCTGGACTGAGCCTGTAAATAACCAATTACTGGAAGAATCAAGGAGTGCTAAAAACAAGCCCTTACTGGAAGGCACCTGTCTTCAGATAATTACCTAGCAGGGTTTTCTTTGACTTGGGAAAAGATGTTTACAAAGATGTGACAGGTCTAGATTTGTAGTGGTCAGGAGGCTTGACTCTTGTGACATTGTTTTTGGTTTCGCTTTGGACAGCCAGTTGGGGATATGGACAACGGTTTAAAAACACAGTTGGAGAAAACTTGCCAAGTGAGCAACCCCAACTCAGTCTGTTCCAGTCCTTTGAAAGCCTGCCAGTTTTTCCAACTCTGAGAAGAAAATGCAAGAAACAGACTGAAACTGTTGCTGCATTTGTCCTGGGAAGCCTGCCCAAGCTAATCTTCAATATCACCAGACAAGGACTGTTCTAGGAAGATCCCAGCGACAGCCGTCGACCGGTACTTGTAACACCAAACCACAACAAAGGACATCTGACATCTTTCCGTACCTTTTTTTTCCTTCAAGAATTGGCAAGTATCTGGCCAAAGTATTCTTTTTGTCTGTTTTTGTTTGTACTAGACCTGTAAAGTGTAAAACTTTTTATTTGGTTAACGAGTGTATATGTGCGTGCGTGCATGTGTGTGTGTGTGTGTGTGAGGGACCCAAGGTAAAAAGGGAACTTTTATATTTCAATCTGTGTGTTTATGCTTTGCTTCATTACTGGTTAAGACTTGTTTTATAATAAACTGATAATTTTGCTGTTTACTAAAAAAACCTGGTTGGTGAATTTTACTCTGGGCTAAAATTAGGGTCTATAATTGACCGTATCAGTAACTGGGAAAAACATTTAAATCTATGTTGTGACCCATGGAGAAGTGGAACTAGAAAAACAGTGCACTCCTCCCATCTCAGTCGTATCATGTGCCACAGGGATCAGTGCTGGGCCTCAACCTTTTACAATTTATATAAATGATTTGAATTAAGGTACTGAAGGGTATGGTTGCTAAATTTGCTGATGACACAAAGATAGGTAGGAAACTAAGTTGTGAAGAGGACATAAGGAAGCTACAAAGGGATATAGATAGGTTAAGTGAGTGGGAAAAGATCTGGCAAATGGAGTATAATGTGGGAAAATGTGAAATTGTCCATTTTGGCAGGAAGAATAAAAAAAGCATATTATCTAAATGGTGAGAGATTGCAGAGTTCTGAGATGCAGAGGTATCTAGGTGTCCTACTGCATCAATCGCAAAAGGTTAGTGTGCAGCTACAGCAAATAATTAGGAAAGGTAATAGAAAGTTATTATTTATTGCGAGGGGAATTGAATACAAAAGTAGGGAGGTTATGCTTCAGATATACAGCGCATTGGTGAGACCACATCTGGAGTACTGTATAGGGCCCCTTATTTAAGGAAGGATGTAAATGCATTGGAAACAGTTTATTTTATTTAGAGATACAGCACTGAAACAGGCCCTTCGGCCCACCGAGTCTGTGCCGACCATCAACTACCCATTTATACTAATCCTACATTAATCCCATATTCCTACCACATCCCCACCTTCCCTCAATTCTCCGACAACCTACCTACACTAGGGGCAAGTTACAATGGCCAATTTACCTATCAACCTGCAAGTCTTTGGCTGCGGGATGAAACTGGAGCACCCGGCAAAAACCTACGCGGTCACAGGGAGAACTTGCAAACTCCGCACAGGGAGTACCCAGAATCGAACCCCGGTCACTGGAGCTGTGAGGCTGCGGTGCTAACCACTGCGCCGCCCATACTAGACTAATACCTGGAATAGGCGGGTTGTCTTATGTGGAAAGGTTGGGCAGGCTAGGCTTGTATCCGCTGGAATATAGAAGAGTAAGAGGCGTCTTGATTGCAACATAAGATTCTGAGGGATCTTGACAGGGTGGATGTGGGAGAATCTAGAACTAGGGGTCACTATTTAAAAATAAGGGGTCACCCATTTAAGACAGAAATGAGAAGAATTTTTTCTCACAAAGGATTGGGAGTCTTTGGAACTCTCTTCCTCAAAAAGCAGTGGAAGCAGAGTCTTTACATATTTTTAAGGCAGACGTAGATAGATTCTTGATAAGCAAGGGGGTGAAAGGTTATTGGGAGTGGGCGGGAATGTAGAGTAATCTGTTCAGCCATGAACTTATTGAATGGCAGAGGAGGTTCAAGGGGCCAGGGGCCCACTCCTGCTCCTAATTCATTTGTTCGTATGGTCATATGGGGCGCCAATCAAGCGAGCTGCTTTGCCCTTGATGGTATCGAGCTTTCTGAGCATTGGAGCTGCACCCACCCAGGCAAATGAAGAGCATTCCATCACACTCCTGACTTGTGCCTTGTAGATGGTGGGCAAGCATTGTGAGACAGGTGGTGAGTTACTCGCTGCAGAATTCCTAGCCTCTCACCTGCTCTTATAGGCACAGCATTTATGTGGCAGGTCCAGTTCAGTTTCTGGTCAATGGTAGCACCCCAGGATGTTGACAGTGGGGGGTTCAGCAATGTTAATGCCATTGAACATTAAGGGCAGATGATTAGATTCTCTATTGTTTGAGATGGTCATTGCTTGGCACTTGTGTGGTACAAATGTTACTTGCCACTTATCAGCCCAAGCCTGGATGTTGTCCAGGTCTTGCTGCATCTGGACATGGGCTGCTTCAGTATCTGAGGAGTCGCAAATGGTGAACATTGTGCAATCATCAGTAAATATTCCCACTTCTGACATTATGATGGAGGGAAGTTCATTGATAAAGCAGCTGAAGATGATTGGACCTAGGATCCTACCCTGAGGAACTCCTGCAGTGATGTTCTGGGACTGAGATGATTGACCTCCAACAACCACAAACATCTTCCTTTGTGCTAGGTATAACTTCAACCAACGGAGAGTTTTCCCTGATTTCCACTGACTCCAGTTTTGCTGGGGCTCCTTGATGCCACACTCAGTCAAATGCTGCCTTGATGTTAAGGGCAGTCACTCTCACCTCACCTCTTGAGTTCAGCTCTTTTGTCCATGTTTGAACCAAGTCTGTAATGAGGTCAGGAGCTGAGTGGCCCTGGAGGAACCTAAACTGAGCATCAGTGAGTATGTTATTGCTGAGCAAATGCCACTTGATAGCACTGTCAACGATCCCTTCCATCACTTTGCTGATGATCGAGAGTAGACTGATAGGAAGGTAATTGGCCAAGTTGGATTTGTCCTACTTTTTGTGGACAAACCATACCTGGGCAATTTTTCACATTGCTGGGTAGATGCCAGTGTTGTAGCTGTACTGGAACAGCTTGGCTAGGGGCGCGGCTAGTTCTGGAGCACAAGTCTTCAGTACTATTGCCGGGATGTTGTCAGGGCCCATAACCTTTGCAGTATCCAGTACTGTCAGTCGTTTCTTGATATCACGCGGAGTGAATCGGATTGTCGGATTGCCTGAAGACTGGCATCTGTGATGCTGGGGACCTCAGGAGGAGGCTGAGATGGATCATCCACTCAGCACTTCTGGCAGAAAATGGATGCAACTGCTTCCGCATTGTCTTCTGCACTGATGTGCTGGGCTCCCCATCAGTGAGGATGGGGATATTTGTGGAGCCTCCTCCTCCTGTTAGTTGCTTAATGTCCAGCACCATTCACGACTAAATGTGGCAGGACTGCAGAGCTTAGATCTTATCTGTTGGTAGTGGGATTGCTTAGCCTTGTCTATCGCATACCTGGTGTGGCTCCTGGCATGCCCGCCTGCACTCTTCATTGAACCAGGGTTGGTCCCCCAGCTTGATGGTAATGGTAGAGTGGGGGATATGCCAGGCCATGAGATTACAGATTGTGGTCGAATGCAATTGAATACTGACATGAATAAAAGCAAAATACTGCGGATGCTGGAAATCTGAAACAAAAACAAGAAATGCTGGATTCACTCAGCAGGTCTGGCAGCATCTGTGGAAAGAGAAGCAGAGTTAACGTTTCGGGTCAGTGACCCTTCTTCGGAGTTCCGAAGAAGGGTCACTGACCCGAAACGTTAACTCTGCTTCTCTTTCCACAGATGCTGCCAGACCTGCTGAGTGAATCCAGCATTTCTTGTTTTTGTTTTGAATACTGACATGGTCTATTTTGAGTAAGGTCTGGGGCAGGAAAGAGGGAGGAGCGGGCACTACAAGGCCCACTCCCTCTATTATGGCCATTAGCCAGGCATCCCACAACTGCCCTGGCAAATATATCACCGCCCTCTTGCCAATACCTGGGTTCAGCAGCACTTCAGGTGAGAGGCAAAAAAATCTGCCCATTTCCCTCGGCTGCATTCCTCACTAATTTAAATGCAGTAGGGCAGTCAAGGGTCAAGTGGCCAAGTCCATTCTGGTCACTACAATATCTGAACCACATGACTAGATTTTAATGCCCAATAAAGCTTTGCAGTTGGACACCAAGGATATTTTTTTTGATTGAGCAACTTGTATTTTCCCCAGCAATACCTTCCAGTCATTTGCAAAGCTGTTCAGGGCTGAGATTCAAGACCTGAAGAAATGCACTAAGAAAACAGAACAAAAAGACAAACAAAAATCACCCTTGCGTGCTGTGATGTTGCCTTTGAATGTTTTTCGGTGTGTTAAAGTAATTAAGATCCTTTTAATGTGCATATGTATTTTTGTTTATTTGTGTTTTGACAATACAATGCAGTACCTTACATAGTCATGTTCAAACATTGGTCACCACTGGTTAAATTGAGATAAGACAGAGACTAATTTTCATTGCAAATAGTTTCTAAATATGTTAATTTTGCTATTTAACATATAATCTTTCAAACACTTACCATTTTCCACATTGGCAAGTCTGTGCATAAGTGGTAACCAGACCAGGCACTGTGGAGGAGGGTCAGCCATCATTGTATCCAAAAACATATTTAAGGTAATTTTTTTCTGTGAATTAAGAATATGAATGTTAGTTCATTTAATTTGGCATGCAGTACATAAAAAGAGTAATTTACTGTAAAAGATAACATCCGATTTATTTAGTACTATGTACCGGTACATTTATGTACAAGACTGGAAATGTATATCCCTATTTGAAGCTATTTGTTGCATGGGTTATGTCCTTTCTCACATTTCCCTCCCAGCAAAACAATTGCTCCACCCCATTCTTCCACTGCAGTCAAGTGGCAACTTTCCAACATTACTTCAATTCTGTTTCTAAGCTATTTTGTTTGAAGGTAAAGGCAAGCCACACTTTTCAAATGCAACCATTTGGTGTGATAGTTTTTTTTTAACCCTGTGACTGATTAATAGGTCCTTTTGAATTTAACCGTTATTTAGAATAAATGAAGCCCCGATAACTATTATATCAGGGCCTGTTAGCCTGCGGTGCTCGAATCAGTCTATTTTGCTAGGAGCTTCAATACACAGTTTGGCCGCAAACTTCCTTTGGCACTAATCAGCCAGGATTGCAATGGTACCTGAACAAAATTGGGCAGCACCTCGATAAATTATGACCCAGCCCACTTATCCTGACATGGCACGGATGCATAAAATCACCATCTGCTCCAACCATAGCCCATGACATTGGAAAAGCAAGGAACCTTGCCAGGAATCTTCATCTCTGGTCTCCTGTCTGTCCAGCAACCTAGAGGTCAGGCTAAATTCAGTGTGCATGTCAGCTAAAGGACAGAACAGAGCTGAGGTCCTAGTCAGAAGGGCCTTGGAAGTAGCAGCAACTTTGTTCTCTGATTAGCCTTTTGCTGAAGAGATTGATCAGCTATTTATTTCTTTTAAATAAAAAAAAAATCACTGCTTGTATACTTACACACCACTAGATTATTCCAAGGCATACAATAGGAAATGCTGGAAAACCAGAGCTGGACAGTAAGCAACTTACGTTTTCAGAGATGAAATGTCTCAAAGTGTCGATAAATAAGAAATCAAACTATTATGCATCACAGCCATCTATTTCTACACATGAATATTCACAAAATGACAGAGCATTTTGACACGATTCATTTAGTTTGGAGCCAATCATGCATCTCAAATGAAAATATGAAACTGTAAATTGACATGTACAGTAAGCTAGGCTTTCCTCCAGGCCAACAATAGAAGATGCATTGCCAGCAATGGCAGTGGAAAAATTTCTACCACCCCAGAGACAGGCTTGCATTTATCTAGTGCCTTTCACAATCTCAGGAAGTCCCAAACCAATAAAGTGCTTTTGAAGTGTAATCGCAGTTGCAACGGAAGGAAATGTGGCAATTAGTCCACAGCAAGCTCCCACAAACAGCAAAGAAGTACGTGGCCAGATAATCTGGGTTTTTTTTTTAAGGTGTTGGTTGAGGGACAAATTTTGGCCAGAACACCAGAAGAACTCCCAGTATTTTTTTTAAATGCTGCTATGGATTTTATTTTTTACATCCAGATGACAGTGCAGACCGAGGTCCTGGTTTAATATCTGAAAAATGGCAGCTCAGACAATGCCTCAGCACTAAAATTGTACGTTCAAATCAGAATTGGGGGTTGACCCCACAACCTTCTGCCTCAGAGGCAAGACTGCTCCCGCTGAGTCAAGGCTTACACCATGGCCCGATTTTGTGGTCAGCGGCAAACGAATGGCACTTGTCATTTATTACATTGACAGCTGCCCATAGACTATTCATGGGCTTTTACACAGCAACTTCGGACAATTAGAGAGCCATTTCAGGGCAGTGCCCTCTGGAGGGGATCTGTGGTCTGTGAAAGCAAGGCAAACACAGCGTGCTTCCTCAACCAGATTGAAGAATCTTCACTTAGACATGTAGAGTCTAAACCAGAAGTGCAACTTATAATAATTAATACATTTTAATATCACATACAGAATGTGAAATAAACAGTCCCATATTCTGGATCCAAATTTAAAATAATGGAATTGTTAGGACCAAGTGAGAAAGGTGTCTGGGAGTCCCTTTTAGCCTTCACCTACTCTTATTGTAACAGGGTTTATGTTTTTCTTTTAAACACACCGTGGATGGAATTTTACGGTGGGAGGACGGGAGCAGGCCTCCTAAGTAAATGTCGGTGGCGAACCCGCTTCCACCTCGCCTGGGGATCCGTTCCATATTATACGTGTCCCCAGGCTTTAATTGTTCTGAGGCGGGACTTCCACCCGCTTGAGGGAGGAAGCCCCCTCTCATTGAGCTGCTGGCCAGTCAGCAGGCCGGCAGCTCTTAGTCCTTGCAGCGCCACCAGAAACGGTGGCCACTGGCTGAGACTGCAGCCCAGCATGCACAGAAGATCCCTGGGAGCCGGGAAGGCAGGTAAGTTGTGATTGCCTTGACGGGGGTAATCGGTCGGGCCCCAGCGAGACAAGGGTAGTCTTTTAGTGGGGGGGGGGTTGGAGGAGAAGGGGGGCATGTTGCTTCTTAGGAGTGGTTGGGGTAGCAGAGACTACCCCCACCCCAGATGATCGGAAGCCACCTGCTTTTGTCAGGCGCTTTTCCCCGGCTCCAGGACGCCCGCTTGCCATGCGTAAAATCCACGTGTAGGCAGACAAAGGCCCTTAGTGGCCGTTAAGTGGGCACTTAAGGGCCTTGATTGGCCTGGAGCGGGCGGGCCGATTTCCCCCCTCCCCATCGCCATAGATCGTTGGGGTGGCGTAAAATTCCGGCCCGTGTTTTTGGCTCCCCCTTGGTGTATCCTTGTTTCGGGACCGGTGACCGTAAGGATTGTCCCTAATTTGTCTGTGGACGGGGTTGACCTGCGCCTAGGTAATGATCTGGCTGACTTATCCGGGCTTTGGTCTTTCATATACTGGCATGTACAGCCACTCTAGTCTCGTGGGCCCTTCTTAATATTTCTCTCCTGTACCTCTGTGGCACCACTCACTGGTGAACTACTGCCCATTCCTTGCCCTCAGGTCTGTGAGGAGGACTCTATTTCACCATCAGTACCTCATTCTTTAAATAGTAGCAATCAGGGACTCCCTCTGCTTCACTTACAGACTGGGCAGCCTGTGCTAACTCTCGCAATATTGGGTCGGCTCGCTGAGCCTCAGCTAGGGAAAATTCATTTAATTCATTCCCTGGGTCTCTTAACTTTCCAAAGAAAGTCTCAGACAGGCAGACCTTCTGGTCATTTGCCTGCGGTGCCAATGCAGTCTCCTCTGGGGCAACTGGTTTGATCATGGCCTGATCCACTACACATTCAGGGAAACTGCAGGGGTCTGTCTCCTGCCACTGCCCTGTCTCTCTGACCTCCTGCGGTCTTTTTTTCACTACTGAGGGGGGGGGGGGGGGGGTGCTACCACCTTCACCCCTGCCAGATCATTACCTAGGAGCAGGTCAACCCCGTCCACAGACAAATTAGGGACAATCCCTACAGTCACCGGTTCTGAAACTAGGTTGCACTCCAG
Organism: Heterodontus francisci; assembly: GCF_036365525.1. Classification (NCBI taxonomy): domain Eukaryota; kingdom Metazoa; phylum Chordata; class Chondrichthyes; order Heterodontiformes; family Heterodontidae; genus Heterodontus; species Heterodontus francisci. The sequence continues at coordinate 82,891,400 of NC_090373.1, forward strand.
GTGCACCCGATGTACAGGTACAGGCATACACTGCCCTCCAATACCATTCACCACCATTTTGGCGTTCACTGCACTCTCTAGGGAAAGGTCAGGCCTCTTCACACTAAAAGGGATCTGGTGACCCCTGTGTCCCTGAGAATCACTATGGGCTTGCTTGCCCCACTTGAGGGGTATGGGGTTTTATTTTAATTTAATTTTATTTATTTAGAGATACAGCACTGAAACAGGCCCTTCGGCCCACCGAGTCTGTACCGACCAACAACCACCCATTTATACTAACCCTACAGTACTCCCATATTCCCTACCACCTACCTACACTAGGGGCAATTTACATGGCCAATTTACCTATCACCTGTAAGTCTTTGGCTGTGGGAGGAAACCGGAGCACCCGGCAAAAACCCACACAGGCACAGGGAGAACTTTGAAACTCCGCACAGGCAGTACCCAGAATCGAACCCGGGTCCCTGGAGCTGTGAGGCTGCAGTGCTAACCACTGCACCCTTGTGCCGCCCAAAGGTTGACCCTTTCTGCCCTCGGGTGGTCTCAGAAACACTCACGCCTCCCCGTCGGGGAATTGAACCCCGGTCTCCCGCGTGACAGGCTGGGATACTCACCACTATACTAACGAGGAAGCACCATACTTTCCCTTCAGACACAAAACCCTGATAACCTTCATGAATCCTATTAAATTTTTCTGCACTGGCCGCATTAAGCTTCCTGGGTTGCACTCTCACTGCAGTTAAAGCCACAACTTGTTCAGCTGGGCTTTCCACCAGGGTCCCGTCTTCACTGAGTGGGTGTGCCCTGATTAACCCTACAGGTTTTCCCTTTAGTTTCCAGCAGTCAGCTTTTAAATGCCCTGCCTTATTACAATGGAAACACATAGATCTCCAAGTCTCACTCTTGCTCACAGCACCTTCCCTTTTGGCTGGAGGAGGGCCCCCTGTGTCTCCTGCTTTCCCTTCTCTCCCAGGACTGCCTGGGCAGATATCACTTTCCCACCCTTTGTCCTTTTTGGATTTGTGGGGATTATTAGGAAAGGTTCTCCCCTGGGAAACCGCCTTATAAATTGAAGCAAACCAATCGGCCAGAATGGCTACTTGCTGGGCTCCCTGAACCCGCTGCTCCTCTACATAGGATTTTATTGAGAATGGGAGAGCGTTTTTGAATTCCACTAACAGAATTACTTCTCCGAGAGTCTCATAACTGAGCTGTATTTTTAGAGCCCTCAGCCACTGGTCAAAAGCCAGCTGCTTACTTCTTTCAAACCCCGGGAAGTTTGATTAGCTTCCTTTTTGAGGGTTCTAAACTTTTGGCGATAGGCTTTGGGTACTAATTCATACGCCCGGAGAATAACATTTTTGGTCAGTATATAATTTGATGAACTCTCATCTGGCAATAAGGAATAAACCTCATGAGCTTTTCCAGTTAGCTTTCTTTGTAGTAAAAGAGACCAGGTCTCAGCTGGCCATTTTAGCTGCCTTGCCAGTTTCTCAAAAGACACAAAAAACGCTTCCACATCTTGCTCATTGTACTTTGGAATTACTTGGGCGAATTTTAACAATTTTATACCAGCCCTCAATTATGCTCCTCCATATTGGCCATGTTTTCACTGGGGTTACTTTGTCGCCCCCTAGTTAACTCAAACCGCTTCAGCTCGCTTTCTTCGGATTCTTTCTGGAATATTCTTTCTCTATTTCTCTCTTGCTCCTTCTCCTGTCCTTCTTTCTCTCTTTCCTCCCTCTCTATTTCTTCCTGTTCCTTCTCTTTCCTTTTCCTGTTTCTCCCTTTCTCGTTCTCTGTTTCTAATTCAAGTTTCCTTTGTTCCAATTGTATCTTTGCTAGCAGTACCCTGTCTGGGTCTGCTTCTAACACTGCTTCTGCCTCTTCAGATTCAAGGGAAAAATGGTTGGCCACGAGCCTTCAGCGTTCAGACTTCCTAGCCTTGCCACATACAGTGATCCCACACTGCTCAGCCATTTTTCTCAGCTCCTCCATAGACAGTGCTTTTAACTTATCCCAAGTTACTTCATCCTGGCTTGGAGAGCAACTAGCTTCAGTTGCAGACACGTTAGTATTCAATTGCACACGACCACAAGAAAACCAGTATTATTCTTGCTCTTCTTTGATTCGAAACAATTTAGCTTCCCACTTCCAATTTCTCTCGTTTGTCTGAAGATAAAATTCCAGACACTATCACACAAATTTCTGTTACGACCAGGTGAGAAAAGTGTCTAGGGGTACCTTTTAGCCTTCACCTGGTCTTACTGTAGCAGGGTTTATGTTTTTTTTAAAACACACTGTGTTTTTAGCTCCCCCTTGGTGAATTCTTGTTCGCTTTCCAATTACAAGGCAAAGAAATGAGCACAAACAGGCCTTCTTAGGTTTAAAGAAGAAAAGTGAAATTTATTAAAACTTAAACTCTAATTTGGTTAATGCCTATGAATACATGCCGGACCCCACGCTAGCATGCATACGCGATATACACATGCAAACAGAGACAGAAAAGAGAAGAAAAAATAAAGTACAGAGGTTTGAAGCAATATCAGAAGAATTTCTTGTTACTGTGCTTTTAGCTCAATGTCGTCCTTTTGTAGGTACTCTTGCTTTTCGTTGGGTCCCAGTATTCTTCTTGAACCTTGTTCACTGTAGGAGACTTGTCTCTCTTGGGGTTCATGTGTCTTCAATGGGTCTTCAGTTCCGTGAGCAAGCGATGGGAGCAGTCAGGAGAGAGGTTTTTTCAGTCCAGGAGCATACAGCTTTGAGTTTTAAAACTCTGTGGCAAGTTCAAATTCAAGAAAAACTCCAACAGCCAGTTAGTCATGTGACTAAACTGGTCTGACCAGGTCTTTTGTGTATTGGGGAAGCAGGGACTGGTTCCTTTGCTCCAACACTGTCTGCTAGTACGCAAAAAACGTCTTTCGGGTGAGGGCCTGGCAATACCTTGTGATAGGCGCTCTGATCTGCCCCGCAACAATTTTAAGTTTGAATGTTCATGTGGCAAAATTAATGTCTCATTCTTGGCAGGTGGGGCCCTGCATGACAGAATGTATATGGAAAAAGTTTACTGTTTTAATATGTAATCAAAACCTTATTGATTCATGTTCACCCAATTATTACAAATTTCTTTTGAATATTTTTATCAATTTGACTCTGATATTGATTTATGCAGCTGAATGCAGATGAAGAACAATGTGCAATGGTAAACCCATTTCAGTGCATGTTATAATGATACAGTTGTATGTCTCCATTCTGCAAAACCACAATTCAACATCTGACAAATCAGATTACTGCGACTTAAATATGAGGTGCACTTCCTTAGGGCTATTTCAACAGCAAGATGTATTTCACATGTGTGATAACCAATGATGGAGAGTTCAATATTCAAACTACAAAGTGATGATAGTTCTGGGGAAATGGAATCTATCATCTTTCACTTTATCAGAACACATGACTCGATTTCTGACAGGTTGTTGAATTAGAATCCATTTTAAAGAAGCAATTGAAAAAATAGCACCTAGTTCAAAGTACCTGGCACTATTAAACTGTAAATGTTCATGAAGGAAAAAACTATTGAAAAAAAATGAACTAATTTTTAACCTTCCCCACCAAAATGTCCCCAAACTAATTGTAAATTTTCAAATTGAAATAAATTCTTCAACTATTTGAAGTAAATGCTGAAAATACTGTTCTTCTAATACACAACATTTTCACACTGCCCCATGATTCGAGGACATCAAGATAATGCCTATCTCAACATGGAAGAGTTTACCTTCCAGCCGCAGAATCAAGTTTCGCTAAAATCTGAAAAAGCAGTCATCATTTATTAGGGCATCAACAACCTGAATGCGTACAGAATCTTTAAACAGAAAAACATCAGAAAGCACTTCATAATCTACTAGTGGATTGGAGCCAAAGGAGGAGATATGAGGAGGGGTGGCCAAAAGGTTGGTCAAAGTAGTAGTTCGGAAGGAGTGTTTTAAAGGGGGAGAAGGTGGTGGAAAAGCAAAGGAGGTTAGGGAGGAAATTCCAAAGCATGAGGCCTAAGTGGCTGAAAGTATAATTGCCATTGCACGAGCCAAGCGAGACAGCTTAATGCTGACTTAATAAAGTTCTCCTTCAAGAGGCAAAGGATGAGATATTATAAAAAGATTTATAAAGCAGATATAAAAAAGAATAATTCTGGATTTCTGAATATGTGCAGTCCAAGTAGATGCAGACAACATTGCCCTCATGTGGAATTACAAGAACTTCGCATTTGTATTTGCTTTCCATTTCACTCAATCCTTCCTACATTAAAAAAAGTCAAATCAATACAGCACGTTGCAGAGCATAATTATGCAAAAAAATATTTGAGAGTACAAAAGTAAAATTAAATACAGCTTTTGTATGCCAAAACTACCACTGTCATATACACAACATAAGCCAAAATAATTATTTGTATGTTCTTTTTTCATCCACATATGTTAAATGCAACAAGAGTGAACATTTCTTGGACAGAAATTAGACTGAACTAATTCATCTAAATTCAAGTCTAGAATTTTACAGATTGTAAAGTAGTTTCATTATAACAACTCAAGCAATTTCTCAGATTGTTCATTCAGTTCTTTGCCCCATCGAGAAATATCAAAATGAGTCGCAACCAACAGGTCGTGTTCTTTTTTAATTTTGAAAAATTATGTACATTTCTCCCTTTATTGCATATGTTATAAAATGACAGAACAATAATATGCATTCAGGGCCAAAGTAGGAACAAACAAATCCCAAAACTAACCCTGGTGACTGCTCAAAACATAATGGCTTGTGAATATGTGTCAGAATTCCAGCCAGCACTTTTCCTTGGATTTCCTGTTTTGCACTCTTACCAACAGCTGAAATTTGACCCCCTTATCATCTTGAAGAACACAAAATTCAACAACACTTCAACATGAGGAAACGGAATTGGTAATGTTCACTGATCACATCAGTTGATACATTCATATGGGGAGAGGGTGGTCTACAAAACAGGAGTATATCATGGCATCATAGGCCTTTTGGGGAGGGGGAGGGGTGGGGAATGGAAAGGGTTGGCCAAGTGACATTCAAATGCCCAAGTTGCAAGAAACTCCTTTTAAAACACTAGTGGCTATTCCTTCAAGTAGTGTGGGAGAAATACAAATTAAGTACATTCTAGACCAAATCTACCAAGAGCCACCCAAAATATAATAATGTAAAGCTACCAAATTGAGAGATTATAAATAAACAACACATTGAACATGTTGCAAAAGAAGTTCCTTTTTCTCATTCCTCCTTTTAATACGAGCTTGAATACCAAAGCATTCCCAAATAAGCCAGGTGCCTGTCTACAGTTCTTAAGGTTGTGGGTTAAAGCCCCACTATGGACTGGACTGCATAAAAAAATGCTAACAATTCAGTGCAGTATTGGGGGAAAGCTGCACTGCTGCCTGTACTGTCTTTCAGATGGAATGCTAAATTCAGGTCCAGTCTGCCTTGTCCGGTACCTGTAAAAAATCCCATGACACTATTCAAAGGAGAGCAAGTACTTCTCCCAATGTTCTGGCCAACATTCAAATGTTACCACCACCAAATATATTATAGAGTCATTGTGGCACAGGAGGAGGCCATTCAGCCCATCAAGTCCATGCTGGCTCTCTGGAGATTATCGGATTATTCATTGATTTGTTGCTTATGGATCAGCGTGTGCAACTTGGCTGGATAGCAAATTTCAAAATGCTAACACATTTGTTGTAAAGAGCTTTGGGACATCCAAAAATGTGATAAGGTGCCTGTTAGTGAAGGTATTTTTCTTCACACTAGGGCTTTTCTTGCCCACTGGCTGTGCATTTATTCAATGCTTGTTTCAGGATGTTATTAGCCTAGTGGAGGTACCAGAATCATTCAGCACTATGTGAGCACATACAACAGGAAATACGCATGCACTTTCATTTCAAGAAGTGATTTGTTGCCCTGGGCAGACAGATTGGATATATTATTAGCATATCTCCCCATGTCACTGTGAACAGTAAGTCAGAAGATAGACTCTTTTGCCACCCTTGTGACTACATGAATGGTTCTCCCATGGCAGATTTTCTAGTACCACTCACACATCAACTTAAAAAGCACAAAAAGCCTCTTTGAAATTACTGAGGTTTAAACCAGGCTCCTAATTTACTACAGCACTGAAAAAGTTAATAGTGCCATGTAGGCCCCCATGTGTCAAGAATGAGGCACATTAATTTCACCACACGAACGTTGATTTTTAAACTGTTACTGGAGTAAAGAAAGAACTTGCTTTTAAAATAAAAACACCAGACACTTGACTGGAAAGACATCTGCATAATAACAGACAGTAGTTGGAAAGGACAAAGGGGCCATTCCCTGCTCCAATTTAATCCACAATGGACTTTTGATTACCAGACGTTGAAGGTGAAGAAGCTAGCATTCCAGGTTGACTGCTAAGATGCTCCTAATACACAGAAGAGACCTGGTCAAACCAGCCCGTCATGTGACCACCTGCTGGCCAACTAGGGGAGTTTTAAATTGGCCAAAGAGAATTTGGACTCAAAGCTGTTTGCTCCTGGACTGGAAAAGACCTCTCTCCTGTCTGCTCTCATCTCGTTCTCACCAGCTTCGGAATTCACTGAAGACATATGAACCCCAAGAGGGAAAGGTCTCCTACAGTGAACAAGGTTTAAGAATACTGGGCCCCAACAAAAAGCAAGATCTACCTACAAGCAAGGACTACAGTGAGCTCGAAGCACAGCAACAAAAAACTCCCTCTAATTTATTTTTCTTCTGCACTTTTCTGTCTCTACTTGCATGCGCGTATCGCATATGCATGCCAGTGTGGGGCACGGTGTGTATCCGTAGGCATTAACCAAATTAGATTTTAAGTTTAAGTTTTAATAAATTTCACTTTTCTTCTCTAAACCTAAGAAAGCCTGTTTGTGTTCATTTCTTTGCCTTATAATTGGAAAGTGGTGAATAAGGATTCACCAAGGGGGAGCTCAAAACACAGTGTGTTTAAAAAATTAACTCATTACAGTCAGACCAGGTGAAGGCTGAAAGAGACCCTTAGACACCTTTCTCACCTGGTCGTAACAATAGTGTGTGCGTGTGCATGAAAGAGAGAGTGCAAGCACACGTGCGTGTGCATATATTTCTTTACTGTGCTCACTAACTGCCTGCAAAATATTAAGCTTCATAGACTAACAGCAAATATCCAGCTTATTTCTGTTCATAAATGAATAGCACTTGACTAAAGTCATAAGCTCATATGGCAATGAAGTAAACTATAAAAACAAGTATATTTTGTAGGTCATTTCTACAGATTTGAGTTACCTGTCAATATTTTAAGGGCAGTCATTGATAACTTGAGACTTTGCAGGATTTGCAAAGTGAACTCTTGCTTCAGGCATTGAGTTATTGAAAGGTTTTAGTTTTAATTTATTGCACAGTATATTGTGGACTTTTCAAATGTAATGAAAATTGTAAGACATTTAACAAACACAGAAAAAAAAGTGTTAATAAGTTCAAAACAACTTTTATTTTGAAATAACTGAAACCAAGTACAAACATTCAACATCTGTCCCAGCTGCTGCAGAAACACATTTCTGTTCATATTCAGCTATGGTAAAAGAGAAATACTCTTACACTGTTTGCTGTTCGTAAAATCTGTCATGACTATAAATGTAGAAACCTGCTTTGTCTTCGCACTGAAATTTTTTGTTAACTTTAGTGAACAGATGAAAATAGGCCCCATGAATATTGTACAGAGAAATATATTTACCTTTGTTGGAAGTGTTCAAACTATGAGCTAAAAGCTACATTTCATGTGATAAAATCTTGGGGGGGTGGGGGGTGGAATTTTGACAAGGTCGTGCCAATCTGCTGCTGTAACTTTGGTCAGAAAGCCTGAAAGATTAGGAAAACTGCCACAGAAATTTCATGCACGTGAATTGGGAGTGCTGCACGCAGTCCATTGTTCTCAATATATTACTTGACACACTGGAAACCCAGTGTTTGTAGTAAGCATTTTCAAATCAGCTCGACCCCAGGTTAGATGCAGAATAAATCTATCTCAACTGTAACCAACATGCCATACTCCAGTCTATGAATATAATTTCTTTCAGTACTGGTGTGATCGTATTTCCCACTCGTATGGTCTTTGAGTCAAATTGTAGCTAACTTTGTTCTGAACTGAAGACCACTGGCCAACAGGATTGAGATTACACAATTTAATTTTACGTGTGCTTTCACAGTCAGCAGAGAGGATTTGGATATGGTCCCAAAGGTGAAAGAGTATGGTTTCCACTGCAGCGCCAGGTCATTCAAGCGTCATTTTCTTCTACAACTATACACATTATAGCTTTCAAAAGATCTGGAGATTATAATTCCCAATCCAGATAGTTCCAAACCCTCTGAGAACTGAATTCCAATATGAACATTCTCCACTATAAAGAGACAAAATAGTTACATTGGAGGCAAGGATAAATGCTGATGTCGGTGAGCTCTTACAGAATTGAGTGCTGAATTACTCCAAACCTCTCACCTGTTGTGGGAAGCAAGTTCGTACCGCATGTTCCATGTAGCCAAAGGATGGACCCTCAAACACAGCTGTAGGCAACTTCAACACCTCTCTTAGGAACTGGTCAAACTTTATATACATCATTATTCCATTGGAATCTGATATCTGTGAGAAAGTATCTGTAATACACAAAATTAAAAACTTAAGAAAAGCTTGGTAGAAAAGCTGGAGTAACTGCAAGTTAACAGACTATAATAATGGAAATGCAAACAGAAAATGCTGGAAATACTCAGCATCTGTGGAGAGAAAAACAGAGTTAACGTTTCATCAGAACTTCTAATCGTGGGTGGACCCTAAACACAATGGGTGGAATTTCAGTTGGAATCCACATGGAATAAGTTGGAATCGGAGACAGTAATAATGGAAACACTGATGCTAATATCATGAAGCAACAGATTGAGGCCCACAAAGCTCAATTCCCTATCAGAACTTCATCAAGTGGGCAGGTGCCAATCTTAGGCTGCAGGATCAACAAGCAAGGTAAGGGAAAACCAGTGGTGCAAATGTCATATTGTCAACCCTTCCGAGCAGCCAGCTACAGGCAAACTGTTAGTAGTTTGGGAATAGGCCAGGCACCCAACTTCTTGGCTGCTGGTTGTCAGGGCAGTGAGAGGTTAAAAAGCTGAGGTTCCGAAAATGAACACTGGGGATTCGCCATGTCACTGCCCGACAATTCGAGTTACCCTTTTATCTCAATTATTTATCTCAATCCCAGCTACCCCTTACTAATTTCTTATCTATGCCACAAGATTACCTCCTATTATGTGTTCCTCAGTTTTAGGCTGCCTGTTCTTGTTTAAACTTTACGAAATGTCTTCTGAAAATCCATGAATTTTACATCAACTTGTCTATCTACCACTTCAGCTGACTCCTGTCAAAGATTGTATTCACAAAGCCCTACTGGCTCTCTCTGTTCAGCTAATACATTTCCAAGTGTTCATTTACTCAGTTCCTGATAACAGATTCTAGCAATATTTCCACTATTAACGTATAAATTGAGGTACAAATACTTGGTTTGTCCCTTCCTGTTTTTTTGAACACTTATATAATGTTGGTCACCTTCCAGTCATCTGGTTGTTCAACCTTGCCCGTCTTAGAGTGAAGACCAAAGTACGAAAAGTCCTCATCAGGGAACTCCTCTTTGCTGACGATGCTACATTAACATCCCACACTGAAGAGTGTCTGCAGAGACACACAGGATTGCGGCTGCCTGCAACAAATTTGGCCTAACCATCAGCCTCAAGAAAACGAACATCATGGGACATACGTCAGAAATGCTCCATCCATCAATATCGGCGACCACGCACTGGAAGTGGTTCAAGAGTTCACCTACCTAGGCTCAACTATCACCAGTAACCTGTCTCTCGATGCAGAAATCAACAAGCGCATGGGAAAGGCTTCCACTGCTACGTCCAGACTGGCCAAGAGAGTGTGGGAAAATGGCACACTGACACGGAATACAAAAGTCCGAGCGTATCAAGCCTGTGTCCTCAGTACCTTGCTCTACGGCAGTGAGGCCTGGACAACGTATGTCAGCCAAGAGCGATGTCTCAATTCATTCCATCTTCCCTGCCTCCGGAGAATCCTTGGCATCAGGTGGCAGGACCGTATCTCCAACACAGAAGTCCTCGAGATGGCCAACATCCCCAGCATATACACCCTACTGAGCCAGTGGCGCTTGAGATGTCTTGGCCATGTGAGCCGCATGGAAGATGGCAGGATCCCCAAGGACGCATTGTACAGCGAGCTCGTCACTGGTATCAGACCCACCGGCCGTCCATGTCTCCGCTTTAAAGACGTCTGCAAATGCGACATGAAGTCCTGTGACATTGATCACAAGTCGTGGGAGTCAGTTGCCAGTGACTGCCAGAGCTGGCGGGCAGCCATAAAGGCGGGACTAAAGTGTGGTGAGTCGAAGAGACTTAGCAGTTGGCAGGAAAAAAGACAGAAGCGCAAGAGGAGAGCCAACTGTGTAACAGCCCCGACAACCAACTTTATCTGCAGCACCTGTGGAAGCGTCTGTCACTCTAGAATTGGACTTTATAGTCACTCCAGGCGCTTACCATTGTCTCTTGAGACAAGGAGGCCAAAGAAGAAGTCATCTCCCCAAATCTAGTGAACTCTAGAAAATTTTAATTAGCTCTCATTTCTTTTATAATCCTTAGGTGGAAATCATCTAGGGCTGGTGATTTGTCTGGCTTCAATTCCATTAGTTTATCCATTACTATGTCACTATTGAAACAACTGTTTTAAGTTCCTCTCCCTTACATTTCTTGGATTGTATCCACCCCTTCCAATGGGTTGATTGATGACATGCTTTTTCTAAATTATCACAGGAGACAACTTGCACCACCAATACCACACCCAATCCAGCCACTAAGATAAGAAATGCCTTTCAGAGAGAATGTTTCAAACACCAATTTAGAGTAACTTCAGGTATTTATTGTCCCAAGTACCACAATATACCGTAGATCACGGTGTATAATTCGACCACTGAAGCCTCCAAGTATCGTTCCAAAAACAGGGGTCAACTTATATGCTGAGTATAAAATGTGATCCGACAGTGTGTGTGTGTGGTCACCATATTGCGACGTTGAAAAAAAAGACAGTAATATGGCGCAGTTTGCTGAATAAATTAATTCAACAAAGATACCTTTAACCAACATCAAAGCATTTTAAAACCCGTCAAATTCATTGGGTGGATTTTACAGCTCCTTCCCCGACGTCGGGGGTGCGGCAGGGGAGGGGCCAGAAAATGCAGAGGCCTACCACGGGCCTCGACACTGGGAAGGCCCGGCCAGATATTGCCAGCGGCAGCAAGGCCTCATGGGGGCCCCCCCTCCCCGACGCTCAGCAACAGGAGCCAAATTTGCATAGGTAAATTTATTTAAATATATGAATGAATTATGTACCTGCTCCCGCCATCCATTCCGGTGCCATATTGGTGCCAGTGGCTGGCATTCCACACCTTCCGATCTCACGGCGGAACATTGGTGGGGAAAGGAAAGCTGGTAAGTTTCTGTGTACGGTGGGGGGGGGGGGGGGGGGGAGCAGCATCAGTGTAATTTAATTGGTCCAGGGGACAGTGGGAAGGAGTAAAGTTTAAATTTTATGAACTTTGGGGGGTGGTGGGGGGGGGAATGTCAGGTGCACCAGGTAAGTGTTTTTGGGGGGGCGGGGGGTAGGGGATAAAGAGGGTAGGTACTTAATTCAATGCTTATTGGGGTGTTGGGAGATAAAGCGAGGCTACCCGACCCAAACCCGACCAGACCCGATGACGTGCGTCGGGTTTGGGTCATAGAGTCGGTTCGGGTCTCTCTTCAGGTCCAGTATTCGGGATCGGATCAGGTCGGGCTGGACGCGGACAGTGCTGCTTTGCTCCGGGAAGTAATCTTCAAATGAACATTCAGGATGTCAAGGCGGGAAACGTGCAGTCAGGACTCCGCACTCTGCAGTAAAGCCTGGCTACCCGACCAAACCCAACTATGTGTCGGGTTCGGGTTCGGGTCGGGCATTTAAAAAAATTATAGGACTCGGGCCCGGGTCGTGTTTTAATTTTATACCCAAGCCAGGCTTTAGTGGGATAGGCACAGAATCAGGTTATTTAATTTTCTAAAAACAATGTCCCTTTAAATGTTAAATTGCAATGTAGGGCTCGAAGCCCTTTAAAAAATGCCGCCAGCGCCTACACATTTAAATGTTTAACATCGCGGTGGCTCCACAATGTGCGGTCCGCACAGGTGGACCACCATTGTTCACATCCATTGCCAAAATAAATGTAAAATACAGCCCATTGTCTTCGGTATCTGACACGAAGAGTTCATCGAATTCATTCTGAGTCACTTGGGCTATGATGTCATTGTCAGGATCCCATTCTAGATCAGATAAGGTGCTTTCACTTTCATAACTATCCCTCTACAACAAATCATCTTCCTCTCCATCCATTGAATTGGATATTCTGCATTTTTGAATGATCTGATGACAGTTTGTGCACTAATAGCATCCCACGATTTGATGACGAATCCACACAAATCATCAAGCAGAGCAGCGCACATATTTCCACTCATTGTGAAGGTTTTTTCCTCCGTCAACCATCAACCAATCCATTCGGCACGAACATGATTCTTGAATGGCTTGTTGAAGCACACATCCAAAGGTTAAACTACGGATGTTAGACCCCCTGGTAGAACTGCAATGTGGGTGTTAGTTCTTCACGGGTACCTCTTGATCTCATTGGTTATATGGGACCCGAACCTGTCCCACACTAATAGGCTCCATTCTTTATGTCGGCCAACGGGATGCCTATTCCACACGTTATCAATCCAAAACTTCACTCCATCCTCATCCATCCAACCATTGTCACGAACCTGCACAAAATATCCTGCAGGGAACTTGATGTTCGGCATGGTTTTACATTTGAAAATTACCATAGGCTTTAATTTCATTCTGTAGACCATGTAGGCTGGTACCACCATGAATCTTGTTTTCTCATGTCCTGCAGTTTTTACGAGAACTGTTTTTGAACCTTTACACTCCACAGTTCGGCTGCTGGGCATTTCATTCATGTTGCCACTGTGGCATAATGGATACTCATGTTTTTGCTGCTGTCTGATGAAGAATTGCTGGAAACTAGTAACTTTGGCATCAAGGTCTTTTGGTAGTCTCGAAGCAATCTTGGTCTCCTGCCACAACACAAGACATTTTTGCTCCATAAAGCGGCTACACCAACTAGCTGATGCTCTTCAATCTTTGCTGGACTCGGGGTTTGATTTGGCCCACATAAATGCATATATACGCATTGCATTTCTGGTGACCACGTAATCATTCTGATGAGTTTCGAGGACCCATTTCAATATATGCTTCTCAAGATCAGGCCAGTAACTGGTCTCTGTTCTCATGGCGCATTTGGTCTTGGGTATCTTTTCAGGGTGGATTCCTTCTTCTATTCTCACACCAGTTTTTCGCAAACACCGAATTCCCTTGCTACAGCAGAGTTATATCATGAGTTTGCAAATATTACGACTTTTAGCTTGAAACCAGCTTCATAGTTCATTTGTTTTGCTGGAGGACCCACTTCACTTCATCATTTGCCACGCAGGGTCTGCTCTGCGCGAACATGTCTTAAACTCCTGTGCATCTTCGCAAAACAGCCCGTATCGCCTGCTTGATCCCTTGCATCCAATTATAAGGTAATTAAAACATGCATTTGTGGGGTGCAAAAATTGAGGCTGACTATTAATACGAGTATTACGTGTCATGGCTGAAAAGGGGGGGGGGGGTCAACTTATATGCCGAGTATGTGAAAAAGCATGATTTTCGGGGCTGGAAAAATTGAGTCGTCTTATATGCCAGGTCAACTAATATGCTGAGATCTATGGTCTTTGATTAAACATCAAGGACAATATGCTTCAAGGATATTTAAACTTTATTAAAAACGTAAAAATATTTTGAAAAATTTTAGTCAGCACTTCAACAACACTCTGACAAATTCTTCAAGAGCAAAAATTGCAGAGGCCTGGAAATGGTCATCTGCCCAACCTTGCAGCCAGAGAGCCATTGCATGCTGCAGGAATGATCTTGAAGAAGCAAAGACTTTTTGGGAAGAAACACAAAGGAAAAAGGAAAGCTAGCATTTTAATCCATCACCACATTCATGGAGTGTCTGTATCTTCATTGGCTATACAGCACTTTGAGGCATCTGATGGTCATGAAAAGTACTATATAAATGCAAGTCTTTTCCTTCTTCTCTCACAATTTTAAAGTACAGGTTCACTACTCAATGAACTAAAGCACTCAGACCAGAAATGTTCCAGATTGGAGCTCTGATTTGTACTGAATTAACTGACCTTGGCTAGGGTGACTGCAGAAGCATTACAATCAGCCTCAGTACCTCCAGGTTAGCACTGACATGTTCAGGTGTGATGCATCTGTGGTCAAATAGCCTGCCAACACACTCAGTCGAGACTCACAAATGAATAATGGCTATTTGTGCAAAGACAATCTGGATGGGTGCAGCTCCAACATTCAAGAAACTCGACACCATCCAGGACAAAGCAGCCCGCTTGATTGGCACCCCTTTTACAAACATTTACTCCCTCCACCACCAATGCACAGTGGCAGCAGTGCGTACCATCTACAAGATGCACTGCAACAACGCACCAAGGCTCCTTAGACAGCACCTTCCAAACCCACAACCTCTACCAACCAGAAGGATAAGGGCAGAAAATGCATGGGAACACCACCACCTGCAAGTTCCCCTCCAAGTCACACACCAACCTGACTTGGAACTATACCGCTGTTCCTTCACCGTCGCTAGGTCAAAATCCTGGATCTCCCTTCCTAACAACACTGTGGGCGTACCTACCTCATATTGACTGCAGCGGTTCAAGAAGGCAGCTCACCACCACCTTCTCACGGGCAATTAGGGATGGACAATAAATGGTGGCCTGGCCAGCGACGCCCACATGCCGTGAATGAATTTTTAAAAATCATGGAATCATGCTCCAACAAGGAGGCAATGCCTCCAGTACAACAGAGAATGGGAAAGAAAAATAAAAACTAATGCACTTGGGGACAAGAGTTTATTACTTTATGTATATTTCACTCATTTCATTTTGTGTGAAAACTAATGAACAGACATTAAACATTTAAACACACTCAAAAATAAATAGCTCAGTGGGCAAATGCATCATCTGACACAGTCCTCTGCCAGACAAGCCCAGAGACCCCTAGTTTGGTGGTCAGGATGGTGGTATCGGTGCTGCATTTGCATTCAGCAATGCTTGCTGTGAAGTGCACAAACATTGACATCATGTACGATGATGATCAGATTCACCTCTAATAGCTGCTGTACTTGCTGACATTCAGGTCTCTAAATTATCTTGTGCAAAGACTGGTGGCATACGAGTTGGTGTGAATTCCTTCGTCTGTTATTTTGATTAAATAATTCAAAGATTTTACTCGCTAAGCCCATAAATGACAATGGTGGGACAGTTCCCATGGAGCTGTGCCACTGTATGACTGAGTGCCTTCAGAAGATCAAGCAAGAATACTGGGAGACTTAAAACTATGTTTTCCCACACCATTCCAACTATGTAGCCATTGATCGAATGCAATATTTGCCGATGAGCACAAATGGAATGACAGAACTACAGAAGCTAACAGCGCTGAAGGATTCTGCCCATCATGTCCATGATAACTCATTGCTACAGTATTGCTCCACTGCATGGTTACTGCGGACCCAAACGTGCCCAGTATTTTTTGAAATTTTCCAATTCTCCTTAGTTTTAATTGCTGTTGTCTATTAGAATCAAAAAAGTTTTAAAACACACCTTTTAAATATGTTTACAGATGAATGTTAACGTATAAACATTTTTGCGAAATTCTTTCCTTCCTCTACTCTGACATGAAAGCCAATTTCAGGTAACAGCAGTTAAAACTGTTAAGTGGGAGGACAGGAACCCGGTAAGCTGGCAATGCCCATCATGTTTCCCAACCTCCCCTCCACCAACTCCCCTCCCCTCCACCACCCCCCCCACCACACTCCCTTGGTGAAATCAATCAAGCAGATCTGTTCCACCAAGCTCAGATCTAGAATCCTAAACTTCGAGGATGAGAACAAATAAAATGCAACATAGCATTATTGCCGAGAGCCCGGATTGCTGCAAAAATCAGATGCAATGTTATCTGAAGCCATGCTTCACAGATGCAGTACCATATGACTGCCACGAGAGAGCAAGCAAACACAGTCATGGTGCCTTCAAACAATGAGTTTCTGTTAAACAGGATGATGCTGTAATTGGCTAGAATGTTAAAATACACAAATCAAAGACAGTGTTCCATTAATAGCAAGCTCTTCGGTGTCCTTTATTATACATTCACCACGTCAGTGAATAAAAGTTTAGAAATATATACACGGAACTGCTCACAATAGGTTCTCAAAGATACAATTTCAATCCTGGTTTCAATCAGTAGTTTCAATGTTTTTAATTTTGAACTAGCAAAAACAGAGATAGACATGAAAAAACAAAGTAATTTACTCGAGTTCTGAATATAGATGGGGTTAGATTGATTCAGTTTCTTTAATTGTTGCAATGTAAAAGTTCAGTGAATGAACTCAGAACAATGATGAATATCCAAGATCATTGTGAAAACATGCAACGTCGAGAAAACAGAAACTTCGTAAAACTAATCAAGTAATTTTTATGGTAAATGATTTTGACTCCATTTACAAAAGCTGAAAGTACTGTTTTTCTGTAAATGCTGAACTTATTAAGATACATCAATAGTAAAGCCTCACAATTCGTCAGGAGTTCTGCCAATTTCCTGTCTTAACTCCTGCAGCAGACTGGTGGCTGCAAAGGAAAAAAGGCGGAGACCTGGCAATACCAAGTCTCTGCCATTTCAGGGAATTTCCTGACTCCCTTGTAAGGGGCAGAACAAACATGAGGAAAATGACGGCGTGGAGCTCCTGTTCCTGCGCCCTCTCGTGGACCCAGAGCTCTCTGGCAGTCAGACCACAAGTGACTGGATCCCTTAAGAGTGCTTTAATACAAGGTCGAGTGCAGGTTGGTTAAGGGGAACACTGCTGGGGTTAGGCATGGAAGGATCTTCCACTCCCTTCAAAAGTTGGGACATAGCAAAAGTTTCTGAGGGCACGGGGCAGGAAATTGCCAGAGAAGGACTCATAGTGGCACTTCTGGTAATTAAGTCTGCCTCCAACCCTGCAATCATCGAGATCCCATCCTGCAGATTTTTTGTTGCAGGTTTTTTTCAAAAGGAGGTCCAAATCCTTTGTGCAGCATCGACATTTGTAATTTTATCAATATCATCTGACCAGTTTATTTATATCTAACAGAAAGTGAAAAAAATGCAAACTGAACCAACTGGTGACCATGTATGTATTTTAAATCTTACAATCGAACCTCAACCATCTACACTCACATTATCCATGTTCTCGAATATCTGAGTCAAGTTTCCCAGAACTTGAGGCCAGCCCACCCTCAGAGAATATGGACAGAGTCAAAGATACAAGAGGAGAGTACTAGGATCAGTTACAAGTAAGGCGGCCAACAGGCACCCCAGTTGGTCGTGAGAGAGAGAAAGCAGCAGGGCAGCAATGGATGATTGGGGCTAGGTCAAGAGAGAGGTACACGTCGAACCATGTAGGTAGACCAGCAATTAGTGAAGCATGTCAGAATATCAGCAGGTGTTACAGCAACAGAGTCATAGAGTTATACAGCACAGAAACAAGCCCTTCGGCCCATTATGTCCATGCCGGCCATCAAGCACCTATCTATTCTAATCCCATTTTCCAGCACTTGGCCCATAGCCTTACATGCTATGGCGTTTCAAGTGCTCATCTAAATATTTCTTAAATGTTGTGCAGGTTCCTGCATCTACCACCCCTTCAGGCAGTGAGTTCCAGATTACAACCACGTTCTGGGCGAAATTTTTTTTCCTCAAATCCTCTCTAAACTTCCTGCCCCTTACCTTAAATCTATGCCCCCTGGTTATTGACACCTCCGCTAAGGGAAAAAGTTTCTTCCTATCTACCCTATCTATGCCCCTCATAATTTTGTATACCTCAATCAGGTCCCCCCCCTCAGCCTTCTCTGCTCTAAGGAAAACAACCCTAGCCTATCCAGTCCCTCTTCATAGCTGAAATGCTCCAGCCCAGGCACCATCCTGGTGAATCTCCTCTGCACCCTCTCCAGTGCAAACACATTCTTCCTTTAATGTGGTGCCCAGAACTGTACACAGTACTCCAGCTGTGGTCTAACTAGCATTTTATACAGCTCCATCATAACCTCCCTGCTCTTATATTCTATGCCTCGGCTAATAAAGGCAAGTATCCCATATGCCTTCCTAACCACCTTATCTACCTGTGCTGCTGCCTTCAGTGATCTATGGACAAGTAGACCAAGGTCCCGCTGACCCTCTGTACTTGCTAGGGTCCTACCATCCACTGTATATTCCCTTGCCTTGTTCGGCCTCCTAAAATGCATCAACTCACACGTCTCAGGATTAAATTCCATTTGCCGCTGCTCTGCCCATCTTACCAGCCCATCTACATCGTCCTGTAATCTAAGGCTTTCTTCCTCACTATTTACAACACCAATTTTCATGTCACATGTGAACTTACTGATCATACCTCCTATATTCACGTCTAAATCATTAATGTACCCTACAAACAGTAAGGGTCCCAGCACTGAGCCCTGCGGTACATCACTAGTCACAGGCTTCCAATCACAAAAACAACCCTCGAGCATCACTCCAATCAGCGGAGAGTTTTCCCCCGATTCCCATTGACTTCAGTTTTGCTCGGGCTCCTTGATGCCATACTCGGTCAAATGCTGCCTTGATGTGAAGGGCAGTCACTCTCACCTCACCTCTTGAGTTCAGCTCCTTTGTCCCTGTTTGAACCAAGATTGTAATGAGGTCAGGAGCTGAGTGGCCCTGGCAGAACCCAAACTGAGCATCAGCGAGTATGTTATTGCAAAGCAAATGCCGCTTGATGGCACTGTTGATGACACCTTCCATCACTTTACTGATGATTGAGTGCAGGCTGATGGAGCGGTAATTGGCTGGGTTGGACTTGTCCTGCTTTTTGTGTCGAGGACCTACCTGTGTAATTTTCCACATTGCAGGGTAGATGCCAGCATTGTAGCTGTACTGGAACAGCTTGGCTAGGGGCGCAGCAAGTTCTGGAGCACAGGTCTTCAGTACTATTGCCGGAATATTGTCAGGGCCCAAAGCCTTTGCAATATCCAGTGCCTTCAGTCGTTTTTTGATATCATGCAGAGTGAATCGAATTGGCTGAAGTCTGGCATCTGTGATGCTGGGGACTTCAGCAGGAGGCAGAGATGGATCATCAACTTGACACTTCTGGCTGAAGACTGTTGCAAATGCTTCAGCCTTATCTTTCGCATTGATGTGCTGGGCTTCCCCATCATTGAAGATGGGGATATTTGTGGAGTCACCTCCTCCAGTTAGTTGTTTAATTGTCCACCACCATTCACAACTGGTCGTGGCAGGACTGCAGAGCTTTGATCTGATCCGTTGGTTGTGGGATTGCTTAGCTCTATCTATTACATGCTGCTTACGCTGTTCGAAATGCAAGTTGTCCTGAGTTGTAGCTTCACCAGATTGACACCTCATTCGGAAATGTGCCTTGTGCTGCTCCTGGCATGCCATCTTGCACTCTTCATTGAACCAGGGTTGATCCCCCGGCTTGATGGTAATGGCAGATTGGGGGATATGCAAGGTGAAGAGGTTACAGATTGTGGTTGAGTACAGTTCTGCTGTTGATGATGACCCACAGTGCCTCATGGATGCCCAGTTTTGAGTTGCTAAATCTGTTCGAAATCTATCCCATTTAGCACGGTGGTAGTGCCACACAACACGGCAGACGGAATCCTCAATGTGAAGACGGGACTTCCTCTCCTCAATGACTGTGCGGTGGTCACTCTTACCAATACTGTCATGGACAGATGCATCTGTGACAGGCAGATTGGTGAGGACAAAGTCAAGTATGTTCAGTTCAGTTATTTGCCATTATCCATTACCCATTTTATGTGGGGAGGGGTGGTGGGAGGAGGGGAAGCTCTTCATTATGGCAGATAATTAAGATAATGATCATGTGGACAGAGACAATACATCGCATTGCATGATCGCAAAGCTGGTAAAAAAAACAAATGCTGGGGCATCTCCATCATCCGCCATAATGGAGAGAAGGTGTTGTAATAGGGCGGAAGGATGCTGATGCATCATCAGGATTGCTAAATAATTGAAAATTCTCAAATTTTCATCCTACCCATATGGTACATGAGTGAAATAAAAATACAAATAAATTTAATTTAATCTTTTTTGGGCAATGCGGTTGATCAATGTTAGGAGATTGATGTTAGCCGGTTTCACAATAAGACAATGTCTCATGCAGGACATCTGGTGAATAATTAAGAGGGATAATCAGTGTGCAAAAATACAAGTAAAACAACTCTCTAAAAAAAAAACAAATCAACAGCTGCAGCAATAGTTGAGTGTTCTTTACATCCAGATTCGCCTCACTATTTCTGCAGTCATGAGGATCTGTTTTGTTCAGAGTGGTGGTGAACGGTTGTTTTTCAGACTGGAGGAAGGTATGCAGTCGGCTTCCCCAGGGGTCAGTATTAGGACCACTGCTTTTCCCGACCTAAATAATGACCTAGATTTGGGTGCACAGGACACAATCTTAAAATCTGCAGGTGACATAAAAGTTGGAAGTATTGTGAACTGTGGGGAGGATAGTGATAAACTTCAAGAGGACTTAGACAGGCTGGTGGAATGGGTGGACACGTGGTAGATGAAATTTAATGCGGAATAGTATGAAGTGATACATTTTAGTAGTAAGAGCGAGGAGAAGCAATATAAAAGGTGCAATTCTAAAGGGGGTGCAGGAACAGAATGGCCTGGGGGTATATGTGCACAAAATGTTGAAGGCGGCAGGTTGAGAAAGTGCTAAAAAGGGATCCTGGACTTTATAAATAGAGGCATAGAGTACAAAAGGTTCAAAATCATGAGTATCTTAGACATAGTAGATAGAGAGAAACTGTTCCCATTGGCAGAATGGTTATAAACCAGAAGACGGCGATAGAAGTTGATCGGCAAGCAAACCAATGGCGACATGAGGAAAAACATGTCTACGGAGCAAGTGTTTAGGATCTGGAATGCACTGTCCAAGAGTGTGGTGCAGGAAGATTCAATCGGCGATTTCAAAAGGAAATTGGATAAGCACCTCGAGTCATAGAGTCATTACGGCACAGGAGGAGGTCACTTGATCCATCAAGTCCACGCTGGTTCTCTGTAGAGCAATCCACTCAGTCCCATTCCCTTGCTTTCTTCCTGTAGCCTTGCAAGTTTATTTTCCTCAAGTGCCCATCCAATTTCCTTTTGAAATTACTCATTGTCTCCACATCCACCACCCTCAGAGGCAGCGAGTTCCAGGTCATTACCAATCACTGCGTAACAAATTTCTTTCTCACATTCCCCCTGCATCTCTTGCCCAACATCATCAATCTATGTGCCCTAGACCTTGTAACAGTTAATGGAAACAGTTTTTCTTTGTGTATCTTTTCTAAACCTGTCATAATCTTGTACAACTCTATCATATCTCCTCTCAATCTCCTTTGCACCAAGGAGAACAACCCTTGCTTCTCCAACCTAACCTTTTAGTTATAATCTCTCATCCCTGGAACCAATTCTGGTAAATTATCTCTGCATCCTCTCAAGGACCCTCACATCCTTCCTAAAGTGTGGCAACCAGAACTGGATGCAATACTCTAGTTGTGGCCTAATCAGAGCTTTATAAAGGTTCAGCATAACTTCAGTGCTTTTGGACTCAATATTTATGTAGCCCAACATCCCATATGCTTTGCTAACTACTATCTCAATATGTCCTGTCACCTTCAAAGATCTGTGCACATGAACTCCCCAAGTGCCTCTGTGGTCCTCGCACTGACCCTTGGGGAACACCACTATCTACCATCCTCAAATTTGAAAAACAGCTATTTACTGCGACTCGCTGTTTTCTCATTTTTTTTCCAAGCTGACACAGGTCCTCCTATTGCATGAACCTCAATTTGTTAACCAGCCTTATATGTGGTATTTTGTCAAACACTTTCTTAAAATCCATGTAGACAACATCTATCGCTTTCTCTTCATCAAGCTTCTCTCCATCTGAAGAGAACAAATTTTCAGGGTTACAGGGAAAGCATGGGGAAGTGGAACTGCAGAGAACAGGCATCAACACAACAGGCTGAATGGCCTCCTGTGCTGTAACCATTCTATCTTTTTATACCTGTCCAGCTGAATTATTTGGGTAATTAGCCACAGTCTAGTTGATACGATAGGTCACGGACTTCCCTCAACACTTTGGTCAACATCTCACTCACAAGTGTAAAATCTAAATAATGAGCTTGGGAGAAACAACGGCCACAATTTCACGATGAGGAGGTGGCCCAACTCACCAGCTGGAAGGCTGGGGGCGAGCCTGCCTCCACCAGCTCTGGAAGCTACACTGATATCTTATGGGGCCCAGGTACTTAAGTGCCTGCAGTCATGGTTTCTGTCCCTCTGACGCAGCAGATCCCGTCTCCAAGAGCTGCTGGCCAATCAGAGGACTGGCAGCTCTTCAGTCCCAGGAGTGCCACCAGGTGTGGTGGCGCCTGCTGGGGCTGCACCCAGCCAGAGCAGGAACATGGACAGCGGCCTCCAAAAAGCTAAGTGGGAGGTCGGGCCTCATCGGGAACAATCGGCTTGGCCCCAATGAGATGGGCGGGGAGGTGCAGGAATCAGAGTGTAGGGCTGGGGGGTTGTTTCAGCTGGGGTGGTCGGTGCTGCTATGGAGGGCCCTCCGTGGGGCACAGGATGCTCAATCAGATGGGCTACAACCCCAGTCTGCAAGGAGGCCTCCAGGTGTTACTAGGTACCAGCTCAGGTGCCGAAATGCCCATCCGCCACTTAAGAGCCGCAATTGCCCAAGGAGCAGGCAAGCTGCCTGCCACCTCCTCCACTGCTGGTAAAATAGCACCAGAAGTGTGTAGGTGACGGGCATGGCAGCCCCGCTATCCCACCTGATTTTACGCAACCGCAAACAGCTGCCCCCACCCCCATCCCGCAGCCCGCTTGAGGGGAGCGTAAAATTCCAGGCGAAGAAGTGAGAATGTAGTACTTTCAGAAATATTACAAAAGATTTGAGGACGAAGTGCAAGAATTAGCTCAAAATTCATGAGCATTAAAATGTAATGTCATTATGTATCTACAAGCTGAAATGAAGTACAGTCTTTCGAGGATAGAGCAAAAGCTTTAGGTGCCGTGCAAACAGATCCAGAGGGAATGTGAACCAAGATGGGTAAAGTGGGATGGGGGCAGGCACAGATAAAGCAGTGGTCAAGAACTGAACTTTGAGGCTTTGCTTCAGGCCTATTATTCATTAAGTGAATCACTTGGTTTACATTTGGTGCAGTGGGCTCAAGATTTAATCAGATCAGCCAAAGGACATAAAATCTTGTGATGTGAAAATGCTTCCATGACAACAAAAAAGGAGTCAATTTCTAAGAACACGTTCGCTGCAGAGAACCTTGCTCATTTGTCACCAATGCATATCCAAGAATCGCAATTACCTCCATCTATGATTTGCCAATTGTGTGCTGGCAACAAGCAATGTTCTCATTGCCAGTGTATACTTGGAAAATCTAGGCTAAAACTTAATGGTTTGGGAGTATTCATGGGCAGATTAGGAGTAGCAGCATGAACTAAAACAGGAAGCAGTGGCACACAAAGGTCATCAGTCTCCAATTAAGCACCTTCCAGGCTACGAGAAGATAAACGTCAGTCAGGAACATGATCATTGGAGATCTGAAATCATAGATAGGCCAGCCTTCCTAGTGGGAAATGGCACGCAACCCCGGGAACATTAAAAGGAGAGAAAATCATAATGATGGGTGTGTGAAATTTTCAAATGGTGGCCACTTAAATTGTGAAAAATAGCTTGCAGTAAAATTACAGATGTTGTCTTTACTATCTTTGGTCATGTTGGTGAGAGTTTAACTGTGTAACATATAGGTCAAGCTGGGGATGTTGACCGCCTCGAGGACTTCTGTGTTGGAGATACGGTCCTGCTACCTGATGCCAAGTATTCTCCGGAGACAACGAAGATGGAATGAATTGAGACGTCGCTCTTGGCTGACATATGTTGTCCAGGCCTCGCTGCCATAGAGCAAGGTACTGAGGACACAGGCTTGATACACTCGGACGTTTGGCCATGTGAGCCACATGGAAGATTGCAGGATCCCCAAAGACACATTGTACAGCGAGCTCGCCACTGGTATCAGACCCATCGGCCGTCCATGTCTCCGCTTTAAAGACATCTGCAAACACGACATGAAATCCTGTGACATTGATCACAAGTCGTGGGAATCAGTTGCCAGCGTTCGCCAGAGCTGGCGGACAGCCATAAAGGTGGGGCTAAAGTGTGGCGAGTCGAAGAGACTTAGCAGTTGGCAAGAAAAAAGACAGAGGCGCAAGGGAAGAGCCAACTGTGTAACAGCCCCGACAATCAAATTTTTCTGCAGCACCTGTGGAACAGCCTGTCACTCTAGAATTGGCCATTATAGCCACTCCAGGCGCTGCTCCACACACCACTGACCACCTCCAGGCGCTTACCCATTGTCTCTCGAGATAAGGAGGCCAAAGAAGGATATAGGTCAAGTGCTGCTGGATACAGGTCTGTCACTGCTGGTAGTGGCGGGAATGGTGATGACTATTGCATTGTTCAATATTAAAGCATATTAGCTCAAGTGCAAACTGCCTCAAGTAATGGTACCAATATGCCAGTGACAATGGAGCAAATCAGAGCGATTACATCACCAACCAACTGAAATTGGCACTTTCCCTCACCCTGTTCCCAATTGCAGGATGTTTTCAGGTCTTTTGTAGCTAGGAATCTTAATATAGATCTACAGTTTCTTTCTCACTATACATACAGAGCTGCCTTGCATGATAAATACAAATATTGCCCCCTAAGACTTTGAAGCTGGTTAGTGGATTTAAAATCTAAATATAAACAATTTATTTTAGGTTTTTTCCCCCATCAACTTGCAATTTTATTTTAGATAAAAGCACTAGGTACAGATTGTACACAGAGATATTAGAAGCCAAACAAAGCACTATAACACAGTTAAATCTCCAAGCTGGGAGAGGCCATTTTAAACTATAATAATTTCCTGATTATTCCATCATATTTCTGAATAATCCAGTTTGTGTTCTTTTTCCAAGAACCAAATGCAGAAAATATCGCTCCACGTGCAGAATCCATGTTCTGCATTGTACTGAAAATGAGTAACACAGCATGCGTTTTAATGCCTAATACACTTAATGTGCTGTAATACCAATCTTCGAGTCAGTCATAACACATAAATGTGTCTCTCCATGAAGAATACACTTTCTCTGCTTCCTCAGCAGCTTAAGCTAGTAATTAGCTGAGCCAAAGAGATCAAGAAAGTCTCCGCACCTAATATCTCAACATCCCTCAATTAGGAAAGGAAAACCCATTCAGAATTCAAACTCCTGATCATGCAAACATATGAATTAGGAGCAGGAGTAGACCATTCGGCCCCATCAAAGCCTGCTCCACCATTTAATAAGATCATGGCTGATCTGATTGTGGCCTCAACTCCACTTTCCCGCCTACCCCCGATACCCTTCGACTCCCTTGTTAGTCAAGAATTTATCTACCTCTGCCTTCAAAATATTCAATGACTTTGCCTCCACCACTCTCTAGGGAATAGAGTTCCAAAGACTCACAAACCTCAAAGAAAAAATTTCTCCCCGTCTCCATCTTAAATGGATGACCCCTTGTTTTTAAACTGTGTCCCCTGGTTCTAGTCTCTCCCACAAGGGGAAACATCCTTTCAGCATCCACCCTCTCAAGTCCCCTCAGGATCTTATATGTTTCAATAAGATCACCTCTAATTCTTCTAAACTCCAATGGATACAGACCCAACCTGTCCAACCTTTCTTCATAAGATAACCCGCTCATCCCAGGAATCAGTCAAGTGAACCTTCTAACGCATTTATATCCTTTCTTAAATAAGGAGACCAAAACTGTACACAGTACTCTAGATGTAGTCTCATCACTACCCTATACAACTCTAGCAAAACATTCCTATTTTTATATTCCATTCCCCTTGCAATAAACGACCACGAGGCAATCACTAGGCAATGACTCATGCTTCAAGCATGCATGTATTGACACTGGCTGAGGTCAGGGTTGGACTGGACTGTTCTGGCTCCCCCACAATCAAACACTTGCTGGCACTCACCGTCTGGGCTCATTCATGAAAGGTCACTTTGGCAAGGAGGGCACCTGACCTGCATGGAACCATATACGAGCCAGGGAGAGGCAGAGGAAGGAGAGCAATAAACTTGCATTCAAATTTTGTTCTTACTTACACCGTAGTTTGTCCAGGATCTTTCCTCCACACATTGTTGCCAGCATAGCTTTGACTGAGAACACAGTCAACTTTCCATGACCCTCACTGCAAAAGAAAATGGACTTTGTTATAGTGTGACACATCAGTAATTGGTGCAACATTAACTGGACTAACACATCAACAGTACAAAACATCTCTATTTGCATGAGTCCTGTTGATGTTTTTTACTACTGTAATGTTATTCTAGTAATGAGTTTCACTTTTTATTAAAAGAAAATTAACACAACTTGTATAATACATTTTAGAACTTTTTTTCGATTCCTGGAAGTTCACAAATTGGAATTTTGGATTAAGACAAGACCAGGATTAATCAGAATAAAAAGCAAAATACTGTGGATGCTGGAAATTATTTTTATTTAACGATTAACTATGATGCCCAGCCCATCACAGTAGAGTGACGTAGTATATACTGAAGGATAAATATTCATTGAACATGTGAAGAGTGGTCGCCTAACCCTGGCACCATGGAGCAGGAGGCCAAACAAAGGGGGAAGGAGCAGAAAAGGAAGGTTGTAGTCATAGGGGATTCAATAATTTGGGGGATAGAGAACGTTTTCTGCAATTGTGACCAAGAGTATAAAAGTGTTTCTTGCCTACTTGGTGCAAGGGTAAAGGATGCAACGAGTGGTCCGATCTGGAATACACTGCCTGAGAATGTGGTGGAGGCAGATTCAATCAAGGCTTTCAAAAGGGAATTGAAAAATTAAGAAAATTAGACAATTATCTGAACAGAAAATATTTGCAGGTCTACAGGAAAAGGCTGGGGAGTGGGACTAGGTGAATTGCTGTTACAGAGAGCTGGCACAAACACGACGGGCCAAATGGCCTCCTTCTGTGCTGTAAACATTCTATGATTCTTTGATACAGTCTCACTATCGCTTACGAGCCCTGGGAAACCTGGACTGCATATATAATAAAAGCTGTTGTAAAATTTGTGGCACACAGACTCATTAAATTATTTAAATTACAGACCCGCCTCCAGAGAGCAGGTTAGTCATCCCCCCAAGCAACCCACCTCTGTTCAAACAGGAAGCGGGCACCTTAAGAGATGGGGTGGGATGGATTTGTGATTTTTGTAATTTTAAACCCCCATTCCCACTCCTTCTCGGATTTAACTTCTCTCCCTAGTCTCTATAAAGTCCAAGTCTGTCTAAGAGTTCAATACTGCTTCATATTTGGGGAATCTCTTCTCATACTTGTGGACAGGATACAGAAAAGTGCTAGTCATGTGGCAGTTGACTTCTCTCTCGCTTCTCTCCTCCAAACTCCCTCACCATTGCAATATTTCTGGTCACTAACTACATTATTGCATTCCTATGAAATTTCCAAGTATACCACTCTGCACACTCTTCCTCCACACTGTTGAAGTCAAGACTCACTTCAGAGTCTCGAACACAAGATCCTTAATTTTCTGGAAGTCCTCAACTTATTCACTTTTCTTCCTTCTACAATTTTTAGCCTTTTAAACTCAACTCAGAATCACCAAATTACAACCTCCTAATGACCTTCTCTTTATTATTTTCAACTTTAGCAGTTTCATGCATGGACAGCCTCGGCCCTCTATCTTAGCTTTTCGCACAAGGATGAACCAGAGGCAAGCCAGCACTATTGTAATGCACCCCAGTATGAGTCAGTTCCTTTAAGAGTGATGGCGAGAGAATGGATGGAAAAAATAGTTTTCTCTTTCATGATCTTTCATCTTTTTTGGATGTCAAATCTGCTGTGCAGCTTTCAAAATCTGCACAAAAGCAGCTGCCCGTGATACACACAGTGAAATAGGTGGGGAGAAATTAATGGAAGAACAAAGTAGAAAACTATTGCTGTTTGTTTTTTTGTTCTTTTATTCAAATGGGGAAAAATAACTTACCTGATCGGTGGGAGTACTAAGTAACTTTTGTTCAAAACACATTACTCTTATTTCATCGAAGTAAACATTTTTTTCTGCAAGTTGCTTCAACCTTTTTTTGATTGAGTCAACTTTATCACTGATATGGAGACTCTTAGTAAACAGTGAGAACGATATTAACAGACATCAGGAGAACACACACTGAAATGGAGAGACATGACAGATGAAATGCAGAGAAGTGTGAAGTGATTCACTTTGGTAGGAAGATTTAGAAGGATTATGAGTTAAATGGTACAATTTTAAAGGAAGTGCAGAGACAGACACCCAGGGGTGGACACACACAAGTTTTTGAAGGTGGTAAGGCAAATTGAGAAGGCTGATAAAAAGGCAGATGGGGCTTTGACTTTATTAAAGAAGAACAGAATATAAACCTGGGAAATCAAGCTCAACATTTACAAAATGCTGGTTAGACACCAGCTGGAGTATTGTGGCCACTTCTAGGCACCGCACTCTCGGAAGGATGTCAAGGCACAGAGAGGGCACAGAAAAGATTTACCAGAATGGCACCGGAACTGGAAAAACTGGGGTTGTTCTTGGAGTACAGAAGGATGAGGAGATTTGATACAGGTGTTCAAAATCATGAAGGGTTTTGATAAAGTAAATTAGGAGAAACTGTTACCAGTGACCAAAGCCAAAAAATGTTTTACACATCGAGTTATGATGGTCTGGAACGCATTGCCTGAAAGGGTGTTGGAAGTAGATTCAATAATCAATTTCAAAACAGAAGTGGATAAGTACTTGAAGGAGCAAACTTTGCAGGGCTATGGGGAAAGAGCACGGGAGTGGGACTAATTGGATAGCTCTAACAAAGAGCTGACAAGGCACAAAAGGCTGAAAGGCCTCCTTCTGCATTGCATCATTCCATGATTCATGAACCGGTTCTCGCTCTCTGCTCAGTCATTTCACTGACCAATTATGGAGAAGAACATCCCATGAGGAGTTCCCAGGGCAGTTCCAGGACAAGCAGTATGGGATGAGCTTTCAGGCCAGCTTGAGAGTCACTCTAGAGCTGTAAACTCTAGATGGTATGCTAATAGCTGGGAAATCTCAAGTCCCAGCCCAGAGGATGGTTTCCCTAACCCGAAAAAGCTGGAAACTAGTTCTCAGGCCCAGAAGTGTTTACAATGGAATTGCTCCAGGACGCTCCACATAATTGACATCACCTTGGTAATTTGGAAAAAAGTACTTAAGAATCTTCATACGAATGAGGAAAGTGACTTCTTCAAAAATAAAATACATGTCACAATAATGTAGTGCCCCTACCCTGGCTATCTGTGAGTTACCTTTGTATGCAGGGCTACCTGAACACTGACCTGTCATATGCTGCTATGACGAAGTTGAGGAGCAGGCTGATAGACTGTTCCACGCTGATTTGATGGGTGGTTGGAAGGCGTTTATTCAGTTGATAGTAGATAGATGAAATGATGGTCTCTAATCGGGATACATTAATTTCTGTGCTATGGTCCAAAGTGTTGAGGCCATTGTCCCGGAAAGCTTCGATCATGTTCCATATATCAACAAGATGGACTGTAGGCCAGAAGGAAGAGGAATTGTCAAAGTAAAAACAGAAACCCACATTGCCTCACAACTCCTAGAATAATTTATTCAAGAATGCACATCCATCTTAGACAATATGAAACAACCTCACCTGTACTGCAGTCTATCTTCAACATGCTTTGGAATCAGTGAGTAATTTAAAGAAAAAATTCCAACAGTTATGTACCATGACCTTTATAGGATCTTTAGACCATCCCACTCAAAGTGGACACACTGAAATGTAGGACATGAAGATTCCACTCATTTATGAGTGCTGTTGTTTCAGTGCCATAATTAGGAGGAAAGAACCAAAATTATTTGTGAGGGAGTAGGCCTGAGGCCCAAAATTGCCTCTGGACCCCATGAGGTCTCATGGCATCAGGTCAAACATGGGCAAGGAAACCTCCTGCTGATTATCACCTACTGCCATCTCTCCACTGATGAATCAATACTCTTCCATGTTGAACACCATTTGGAAGCAGCACTGAGTGTAGCAAGGGTACAGAATGTATCCTGCTGTGCTGCCACATCTGGTGGGTCTGTCCTGCCAATGGGAAAGGACATACCCAGGGATGGTGTTGGAGGAGTCAGAGATGTTGGTTGAAAGGTATGATTCAGCGAGCATGACTATGTTGGGCTGTTACTCGACTAATCTGTGGGACAGCTCTCCCAATGTCAGCACAAGTCCCACGATGATAGCGAGGAGGGCTTTGCAAAGTCACCTGGGCTGGGTGTGCCTTTGTTGTCCGAATTCGATGCGTAAATCATTGCTAGGTGATCCAGTTTTATTCTCATTATACCCGTTTGTAGCAGTTTGGTACAACTGAATAGCTTGCTGGGCCATTTCAGAGGGCAACCACATTACCGTGGAAATGGAGTCAAATAGAGACTAGACTGACTAAGGACAGCAGGTTTCCTTTTCTAAAGGAAGGCAGGTATCCTTCCCAAAAAGACATTAGTGAACCGCTCACGTTTTTACGACAATCCGACAGCTTCACCGTCACCATTACAGATATTAGCTTTTTTTTTAATTCCAGACTTATTTAATTAACTGAATTCAAATTGACAAACTGCCATGGTGAGACTTGAACTCCCGTCTCCAGATTGTCAGTACAGGTCTCGAATATTGATCAGAATCATAGCCACTATGATACTGTACTCGGAAGGAAGATAGGAAGTATTCAACCAGTCATTAGAAAAAGACAAAACTATAAAGTAAAGTGCATAGCATTTTCAAAAATAACTCATTTACTCTCAAGCCCATACTTTTGATTTGTCAGTTGCACAGTTGGCATCTATATTGCAAATATTTAAATATTGCAGCATTTTTACAAAGGTGTCAGACTCTCAAGATTGGGGCTATAGTGACTCTAAACTCATGTTATTCAGCAGGGCCACAAGCTTAACCAGGATCACATTTTGTACTGAGACAAACATGGACACTCTGCCCACAAAAAACATGGCATGCAGAATTAATGATATTTTGTTATTACATAGGAGGAATATAGGAGCAGGAGTAGGCCATTCAGCCCATCGAGCCTGCTCCACCATTCAACATGATCATGGCTGATCATCCACTTGAATGTCTTTTGCCCACAATATCCGCATATCCCTTTATGTCATTTGTATTTAGAAATTTGTCAATCTCTACTTTAAACATAAATTGAGCTTCCACAGCTCTCTGGGGTAGAGAATTCCAAAGATTCACAACCCTCTGAGTAAAGAAAATTCTCCTCATCTCTGTCCGAAGCGGCCTCTCCCTTATTTTGAACTTGTGTCCCCTGGTTCTAGACTCCCCAACCAGGGTAAACATCTTACATGCATCGACTCTGTTTATCCCTTTAAGTATTTTATAGGCTTCAATGAGATCACCTCTCATTCTTCGAAACTCAAGAGAATACAAGCCTAGTTTCCCCACTCTCTCTTCATAGGACAGTCCCACCATCCCATGAATAAGTCTGGTGAACCTCTGTTGCACTCCTTCTACGCAATAATATCCTTCCCAAGGTAAGGGGACCAAAACTCCAGGTGCGGTCTAACCAAGGTTCTATATAATTGAAGCAAGACTTCACTACTCCTATACTCAAATCCTCTTGCGATAAAGGCTAACATACCATTAGCCCTCCTAACTGCTTGCTGCACCTGCATGTTCGTTTTCAGTGACTTATTGATGAGGACACCCAGGTCTCTTTGTACATCTACACTTCCTAATCTCCTAACATTTAAGAAATACTCTGCACGTGTTCTTCCTACCAAAATGGATAACCTCACATTTTTCACATTATATTCTCCATTTGCCACGTTCTTGCCCACTCACTAAGTCTGTCCAAATCCCCTTGAAGCTGTTTTGCATCTTCCTCACAACACATGTTCCCACCTAGTTTTGTGTCATCTGCGAACTTGGAAATATTACATTTGGTCGCCACATCCAAATCATTGATATACATTGTGAACAGCTGGGACCCAAGCACTGATTCCTGCGGTACCACACAAGTCACAGCCTGCCAACGCGAGAATGACCGGTTTATTCCTATTCTTTGCTTTCTGCCTGTTAACCAATCCATAATCCATGCCAGCATATTACCTCCTATCCCATATGCTTTAATTTTGCTAACCAACCTCCTGTGGGGACCTTATCAAAAGCCTTCTGAAAATCCAAGTATATTACCAACTCCCCTTTATTGTTAGGAACATCCTCAAAAAACTCCAACAGGTTCATCAAACATGATTTCCCATTCATAAATCCATGTTGATTATGCCCAATCAGATTATTATTATCCAAGTGTCCATTTATCACACCCTTTAGAATAGTTTACAACATTTTCCCTACAACTGATGTACTGATGACATTGCAGAATATAAAGTGCTTAATATTTAGTGGGCCCACATCAGAGACACCATCTATGAGTCAGCTTTCACCACCTATGGCAAACGTGCGAAGAGGATTGCAGACTGGTTTCAATCTCATTTTGAAGAGCTGGAACCTGTCATATCCGCTAAGCGCATTGCACTGTTGAACTACAAGAAAGCCCCCAGCGAGTTAACATCCGTAGCACTTAAAGCAGCCAGAAGCACTGCACAAAGAACAGCCAGGCGCTGCGCAAATGACTACTGGCAACACCTATGCAGTCATATTCAGCTGGCCTCAGATACTGGAAACATCAGAGGAATGTATGATGGCATTAAGAGAGCTTTTGGGCCAACCATCAAGAAGATCGCCCCCCTCAAATATAAATCAGGGGACACAATCACTGACCAATGCAAGCAAATGGACCGCTGGGTGGAGCACTACCCAGAACTGTACTCCAGGGAAAATGTTGTCACTGAGACTGCCCTCAATGCAGCCCAGCCTCTACCAGTCATGCATGAGCTGGACGTACAGCCAACAAAATTGGAACTCAGTGATGCCATTGATTCTCTAGCCAGCGGAAAAGCCTCTGGGAAGGACGGCATTACCCCTGAAATAATCAAGAGTGCTAAGCCTGCCATACTCTCAGCACTCTACGAACTGCTTTGCCTGTGCTGGGACGAGGGAGCAGTACCACAGGACATGCGCGATGCCAATATCATCACCCTCTATAAAAACAAAGGTGACCGTGGTGACTGCCACAACTACCGTGGAATCTCCCTGCTCAGCATAGTGGGGAAAGTCTTCGCTCGAGTCACTTTAAACAGGCTCCATAAGCTGGCTGAGCGTGTCTACCCTGAGGCACAGTATGGCTTTCGAGCAGAGAGATCCACCATTGACATGCTGTTCTCCCTTCGTCAGATACAGGAGAAATGCCGCAAACAACAGATGCCCCTCTACGTTGCTTTCATTGATCTCACCAAAGCTTTTGACCTCGTCAGCAGACGTGGTCTCTTCAGACTACTAGAAAAGATTGGATGCCCACCAAAGCTACCAAGTATCATCACCTCATTCCATGACAATATGAAAGGCACAATTCAGCATTGCGGCGCCTCATCAGACCCCTTTCCTATCCTGAGTGGCGTGAAACAGGGCTGTGTTCTCGCACCCACACTGTTTGGGATTTTCTTCTCCCTGCTGCTCTCACATGCGTTCAAGTCTTCAGAAGAAGGAATTTTCCTCCACACAAGATCAGGTGGCAGGTTGTTCAACCTTGCCCGTCTAAGAACGAAGACCAAAGTACAGCAAGTCCTCATCAGGGAACTCCTCTTTGCTGACGATGCTGCTTTAACATCTCACACTGAAGAGTGTCTGCAGAGTCTCATCGACAGGTTTGCGGCTGCCTGCAATGGAATTTGGCCTAACCAGCCTCAAGAAAACGAACATCATGGGACAGGATGTCAGAAATGCTCCATCCATCAATATTGGCGACCACGCTCTGGAAGTGGTTCAAGAGTTCACCTACCTAGGCTCAACTATCACCAGTAACCTGTCTCTAGATGCAGAAATCAACAAGCGCATGGGAAAGGCTTCCACTGCTATGTCCAGACTGGCCAAGAGAGTGTGGGAAAATGGCACACTGACACGGA
Source organism: Heterodontus francisci (assembly GCF_036365525.1). Taxonomy (NCBI): domain Eukaryota; kingdom Metazoa; phylum Chordata; class Chondrichthyes; order Heterodontiformes; family Heterodontidae; genus Heterodontus; species Heterodontus francisci. Next base: position 82,925,958 of record NC_090373.1, read on the forward strand.
ACACAAAAGTCCGAGTGTATCAAGCCTGTGTCCTCAGTACCTTGCTCTATAGCAGCGAGGCCTGGACAACGTATGTCAGCCAAGAGCGACGTCTCAATTCATTTCATCTTTGCTGCCTCCGGAGAATACTTGGAATCAGGTGGCAGGACCGTACCTCCAACACAGAAGTCCTCGAGGCGGCCAACATCCCCAGTGTATACACACTACTGAGTCAGCGGCGCTTGTGATGGCTTGGCCATGTGAGCTACATGGATGATGGCAGGATCCCCAAAGACACATTGTACAGCGAGCTCGCCACTGGTATCAGACCCACCGGCCGTCCACGTCTCCGCTTTAAAGACATCTGCAAACACGACATGAAGTCCTGACATTGATCACAAGTCGTGGGAGTCAGTTGCCAGCGATCGCTAGAGCTTGCGGGCAGCCATAAAGGCGGGGCTAAAGTGTGGAGAGTCGAAGAGACTTAGCAGTTGGCAGGAAAAAAGACAGAAGCGCAAGGGGAGAGCCAACTGTTTAACAGCCCCGACAAACAAATTTTTCTGCAGCACCTGTGGAAGAGTCTGTCACTCCAGAATTGGCCTTTATAGCCACTCCAGGCGCTGCTCCACAAACCTCTGACCACCTCCAGGCGCTTACCCATTGTCTCGAGACAAGGAGGCCAAAGAAAGAAGACATATTTAGGACCTGAGTTTCTGTATGGCTTGTGCCAATCTCCCACCAAAGCCATGTTTTACACCTAACTTGCTCTCAAGTGGCCTTATAAGCCACGATAACTACCATTGTAACAACCATTATAACTAGGAATAGTCAATAAATGCAGCCTTGCCAGAATTACACAGAGTCCAAGGCCTTTGTTTAAAAAAATCTGGAGGATTCTCTATTCATCTCGACATTTCCTAATTTATCTGATATTCTTTTTAACTCTTTTCAACTCTGACCTTCAACCTTGGTTTGTGAATACATTATACACTATTGGAAATAAAATAACATTGATTTCAGAAAAGGATAAATGGGTTTCCAGATAAGGAAATTAGAGCTTTTAAAATAGGTGTGAACAGAGTCTTTGGAAAAAGGCATTGGTCAAATTGGATGGGCTTTTCAGGCTTAAACAAGGCTCAGGAATACTCATCAAGATGGCTGCCATCTTTTACCAAATCCAAACATCAGGCAATACATGTGCAATAGGCATTCAGGCTCTGCTCAGCCATCCATACAATTTGGTAGAAGACACACCAAGCTGGCTTTTTAACTACATTTCACTTTTAGTTTAGAAGAATGAGAGGTAATCTTATAGAAACATATAAGATTTTAAGGGGGCTTGACAAGGTAGATGTTGAGAAGATGTTTCCACTAGTGGGGGAATCTCAAACTAGGATGTAGTTACAGAATAAGGGGGCACACATTTTAAAATAAGAGGCAAAGAAATTTCTTCTCTCAGAGGGTGGTGAATCTCTGGAATTCTCTGCCTCAGGGTTGTGGAGGGTAAGTCACTAAATGTATTTAAGGAGGAGGTAGATAGATTTTTGAAATCTCGGAGTCAAGGGTTAGACGGAGCAGGCCCGAAAGAGGAGTTGAGGCCTGGGACAGATCAGCCATGATCTTATTGAATTGCGGGGCAGGCTTGAGGGGCTGAATGGCCTACTCCTGCTCCTATTTCTTATGTTCTTACGTTCTTATTTAGGTATATCTGGTTTGGAGGAGGGAAGGGTACATGGTGCAAGAAAGGCCTACATTGTTCTGCAAAGAAGCTTCGAAAAGATCTGCTCAGTGACTGTGTGGTTACTGTTTTTTGATCGGTTCCTGAAAAATAAATAAAGAGATGGTATAAAATATAATATTAATGCACGTATTAATTCCTTTCAAAAACATCTGCTTACCCACAATGTCAAATGGGCAGTCTGACTCAACTGTTTGGAGTTTGGGTTCTTGTGGTAAGGACGATCAAATGTAAAACTGAGGAAAAGATTAATGTGTGTTCTCGTGTCAGAAATTATGAATTTTAATCTTTTCCTTAACAAATATCTCTGCAGCAGTAATTTATGTGAGTAAGAGGTTGTGTGGTTAAAGGTTAAATAAACACATTTAAAATCAGAAATTTTGTACAAATCCTCCTTCCAAACTTCAGTAATTAAGTAAGCCATCCAGAATGTTCTGCTGTGCTTTATTTACTAAGTGAATAATGCCTTTAATATAGTCGCTTCCATCGACTTCCTGTGAAAGTTATCCATGATCGGTGGTGCTCATTCCCACTTGTTACTTAATGATTGATGCATTCCCTAGCTGTTCAGTTGTGATTTGTTGCAGTTTTATGAATATGACATTTGATTCAATCAGGCCCAAGTAGGACACAAAAATGACACTCAAAGAATGATGCCATAAGTGTGACAGACAAGGTGCGTACTAGATGCACAGTTTTTATAAGTGGGGGAACTTTCCGTAGGGAGTCCAAAGAATCACGACTTTACTACAACAGTAATATGTCTATGTGACATACAAAGTATTTCAGTTGACCTCCTGCGGTGTTTTGGATGAAGAAGAAAGCAAATATATGTCTATTTCTTTTCCAGTCTCTTTTTGACCCTTTATCCTCATTTTTTTTTAAACTCTTTTTGCCCCTCTCTGTATGTTCTTATTGTGATATCCGCATCAATCTATTCAATTCCCAGGGCAGAGGCACCTCCATTATTCCATCAGAAACCAGGGAATAGTGGGAAAGGGGGAAAAGGAGAAAGAGCAATGGGTGAAAAAGGAAGCGGGAAGGGCATGGGCACATCCTCTTCTCCCCAGCTATTCCAGTTTGTTCCTCTACCTGTTCTTGTCCTCATCTTCTCCTCCCCTTCTCCTTCCTTCTTCCCTCTTCTTTCCCCTCCTCCTCTTGCCCCACTCTTCCCTTCTCTCTCCCTCCTTCATCCCCTCATCTCTGTCCTGCCCGCTTCTCCCCACCAACACCCCCCGCCCCCATCCTCCTCTTTCAGCCTGCTTCCTTTTCTCCTCTCCCCATTCCCTCCTCCTTCAGGTTTCAGCTTTGGCTCAGTGGTAGCACTATTGCCTCAAGTAAAAGGATTATGGATTCAAGCCCCACACCAGGATTTGAGCATATAATCTCGGCTAATACTGAGAAAGTACTGCACTGTCAAAGGTGCAACCTTTTGGGTGATACGTTAAACTGAGACCCCATCTGCTCTCTTAGATAGATGTAAAAGATCCCGCGGCCCTATTCAAAGACGAACAGGAGAGTTCTGCCAGTGACCAGGTTAACATTTATCCCTCAAGCAACATACCTAACCACAGTTTAAGTGATCATTTCTTGAATTGCTGCCCGAGTCCTTGCTGCGTACATATTGGTTACTGCATTGCCCAACATTACAGCACTGACTACACTTCAAAAAAGTGTTTAAGGCTGTAAAGCACTTTAGAGCATCCAGAGGTAACAAGAGGTGTGATATAAATGCAAGTTCATTCTTTCTTCACTCCTCAAAATTTTTACAATTTCTGAAATGAAGTCACTGATAGAGAAAAAAAAGTGAATCATCATGGAATGGGTGGAGAATTCATCAAAAGTTTAGCAAAAATGAAGGAGGCAGTTAAAACTGTTACCTGCCTTCAGCGGCAAAGCACAGCAGTTACTCTAACAATTAGCCAACCTATATCCTCACAATTAGCACAGCAAGTTATCACTGCAGTGTCATCGCTGTCCCACAGAATCAAAAGGAACATTCATTGAAAGATTGATGTATTTATAAATTCCAACTAATTCAAGACCATGCTGATATACTCCAGAGTACTGGCAGTCAACGTGTAATATCACTCAGGGAAGCACACATGCCTCAAGTTGTATCTGTCTTTGGCAACAGATTTACATATTCCTCCAGCATATGTGAAGATTGCTGATCATATCTTTCAATCAAGATACACATCTTTAAACTATACTCACATTAAAGGCAATAAAATATTTCATATTGCTGATTTCACAAATCTAAATTGTGGAAATACAATAAAACTACATACATACATATACTGGCTCAAGGTTTAATGTGCATGTATCAGAATTTCTAAGAAGTAAGCCAACCTATGTGTCCAGACCCAAGCATCAGGAACTTGAAAGCTCCCAAGACTATATCTTAAACAGTCTATTAGCTAACTAATAAGATGGACCAGGGTCACAGATTTTTCCCCCTTTTTCTCAGCCACAGCAAAACATTGCGCAATCAGTAAAGTGAGAGAGATTTAGAATCTTTTGAGTGTGAACCCGAAGTGCATGTAACAATACAGCAACCAAACTGTAACTGCATTTAAAATATCTGGATTGCAAAGTAGAATCAACTACACGCTATTCATCTCAATTTGCTCGAGTTCCCAATATCTATACCTAAACATACATGCTGAAGTACTTCACTTATTAAATGAACTCTTTTGCACTCAGTTAAAATCAGGTCTTTGAGATTGGAACATTTCTCATCTCTTGGCAGGATCTAATTGTTAAATGGGTTGCTGTTATACTGTCAGAATAATTAGGAACAAAATGTGACATGAATTCCTCTGACAAACTGGCAAAAACAAGAGTCAACAACTGAAAAGAGGGCAATTCTTTAGGATTTCAGTTTAATTTATTCTTTCCCTCTACTATGATCCTTCATTTGCTGTCCATTGCATTTTTTTGTCGACAACCTTCCTAAACCCTTCACCACGTAAAATCCTGCTCTATGTGAACCATGGGATCCTTTGGTAGAAAAGCTGCTTTAAAATAGTTGGTGCGATTGTGGAGAGTGAGCAGCAAAGCCCTACATCATGGGGTGACATTTATTGTGCTGCATTATTCAGAAATTATACCCAAAATTACACCCATTTGTGCACCTTTATTTTTACTACCAATCTCATTAACATACACCAGAATGAGGCCCGAGGAACACACACTGCCTCTTCCCTCTAAGTATGAAAATTGAAGTTTCAAGTCATCTAACCATCATACATGCACATTAGGCACAGCAAGCTTAAAAACATGCAGTTGTGAAAGCTTTTCAATTTTTACTGTAACTCAGAGAAGCTATAAAAATGCCTTCAAATAAACAGGTCTCTGTGAGGATAAATAACAAATGCTTTAAAAAAAAAATCACTTTGGCCCAGATTTTCCTGTCAAAATAATGGTGAGGCTAATGGCACTCACCGTTACTTACAGGCAAATGGTACAGCAATTTCAGGCAAGGGGCAGATGTGCAGTTAAGTGTGCATATCCAAATGTTGCTGTCTAAATTGTGCTGGTCCACCGATAGCTTTGTGAAAGTGATACCTTGCTGTCTATTTCAGCATTGAAATGCATTGAATGGCACAAAGTTGCTGTATTTGTGCAGCAGATACAAACAAAACTCGCCACAGAGTGTTAAGTTGTCCACTCCAATCTAAAAACCCTTTTAACGACAAGGTAAGCGTTAATTGCAACCAGTCAACCAGTGACACTAAATATCAGCGATTTCAAGTAACGAGTCTCATTCCTTCAGGTTTTTAATTGTTGAAGATTTTTAAAAAGTTTTTTTTTTAAAACTTTCCTTTTGTGTTTCTTTTTTTTCTCTTAATCCAAGTTTTCTTTCCCTCTCTATTTCTCTTTCTGTATTTGTTTTTGCTTTGAATTCACCCAAGCTAATTGACTCTGCTTCTCAGTTATTGCACTGTTAATTCTGCAACCCTTCATTCTGATTGGTTAAGGAGATACACTGTTGCTTGCCCTGTTCACTCTGGTCCCAGATGGCCCGTTTCCCTCTCTGCGACTTTTGGAGTCCGCACATACACAGTTAAACACAAGTCTGGAAGTTGTGGTCCCAAATTATCCAGCTCCTCCACAGGCTGCACGATAACAGTACCTCGCTGATAGAGTCAGCATTGACATCTATGTAAGTGTGTGAATTTGCTGTACTTAACCAATAAACATAGCAGAAAAAGTTAGGCTGGTGTATTCAGGTTAAAGTGGATTTTTAACAATGTGATTAGTCATAATTATTGCAAAACAACCTCTGACCCTGAAAAAGTTAGTTTACAAATATGGAGTCTCATTCCTTCAGAAATTAATTAGTGTTAGATTTCCTTCAAACAAATTAAAATATTTTAAATTTTTTTCTGTCTCTTTTATGTCTCTCTCGCTTAATCCTATCGTTCCTTTCCCAATCGTCATTTCACTTTCTGTGTTATATTTAAATCTAATTTATCCTTCCTGGTTTAGATTCTGCATGCCTCAGTGAGGATTCTTCAATTTGTTTGGTTCAGAGCTGCACTGTTGCTTTCCCTGTTCACACATGTCACAGATCCCTGTAGAGGGTGTTGGACTGGAACAGGCCCAATGACAGCAAATCTCCACGCAAAAGCCCACATAAAATTTGTCGCCAGCTGTCAGTGTAGTGAACGGCCAGCCAGGTAGTTTGTTGCTGACTGCAAATTCCGGTCATCAGCAGCTCTGGGCACAAATACACAGGAAATTACACGCCTACACATCCAACAAGCCACAAACACTTCAAAATACTCTTATCCTTAATGACTAACCTCCATCCATGAATTCAATGCTTTAAAGAAAGTAGATTATGTTAATACTTACGATTACATCTTTTTTGCACAAATCGCAGCTTGCATGCTGTTCGATAGGTTGAAAGCCTGATTACATCATAATTTTGTGCCCCTGGAGGAAAACAAAATATTAGTTATCTTAAGTACAGCCAAAAAAAGACCAAGAGCCTGATAGCACAACAACATTACTGATACTTCCAACAGAATTAATGGCTGCTATCAGTTAAATGGAAAACATCCACCTGGAAACTAATTTTGCTGAATATTGGAATTAGAAAACAAATTACTTTTTAAGAGTGGGCGATGTATTGGATTACAACATCATTTTTCCAGCCCTAGGCTTTCGGCTTGAATCCAGCCCATGTGGATGGATAAAACTATAGGTTTTCACTCAACACATAACGAACATGCAATAGTTAATACTCATACACAACATGCTTTAACAGTTGAGTGCTGCAAAAATACATTTCACACAGATCTGCAATAACTTTAACTTACAATATTCAAGGTTATAAATGCTATACAAATGTGAAGTTATGTTGCATTCATTTTTTTAAATGTATGTGATATTTGCATTGGATTGAAAAATGGTTGACCTGTTTCTATAAAATGTTAATGTAGATTTCTGCATTTATCTGAAATGCATCAGTAAATGCTGCAGAACCGATGATCTGCCCTCATTACAGTTCAGAGTGAAGAAATCACTATTTCAGCAACCATTACTATTTCAGTGGAGTCTTCCTTAATCTGGAAGATAACTTAAAACATATTAACAGAGCTTTTGAAACAGCATGCCTTTTCTGGTGTCTTGTGTTAGCTGTGCCAGTACACCCCATACTTAATTGCAAAATCAATTGGAATTCTTTTCAAAAACAATGGAAATTCCATTATTTCCATATAGATGGCTTTGACTATTTGCCAGGATTTTACAATGCAACACTCAGTAGAAAGAAAATATGTCAGTTCGCTCCATTTAACAGAACAATAGCAAAATGACTTCAAAAACCAACCAAAAAAAGCTGGTCTCGGCTTCAGCTGGAGAGCTGTTCTTCCATTTAAAGCCTCCTGCAGTTCCAGGGACTGATGCACCAGAACAGCCAAACAGATCCCATCTGATCATTTCCAGCAAGGCCACAAACTCAGGCCCTGTAAAAGGCAAAATCATCTGGGACAACAGTAAATGTATCTAAAACACAACATGTCCCATTGCACATTCACGTTCCACCCCAATCTGCTTTGTAAGGAAGAAATAAAATAAAGGAAAAACTAGAGGGTTGAGATAATGGAAATTTGAGGCAGCACCAATATGAAAATAATGAATGATAAAATTTAAAAATGTTAATAAATTGTTAAAAAGGTGGAGAGCAAAGCTGGAAAAGCATGTATTATAAGCAAGTCAACAGAACTTAACATGGCTTTTTGAAAAGTCATATTGTTATATGAAGTGGAGGCTGCAGTGTCTTTGATTAGGAGTGTAGGAATTTAAGGAAGTTATAACCAGAAATAGAGAGGAACCAAAGGGCTAATAAGAGTGAGGATCTTAAGGTAAGTAATATCAGCAGAGAAAAAGCATGAGAGAAACTTAAAGATCTAAAAGCCAACAAATCCCCAGGACCTGATGGCCTAAATCCTAGGGTTCTAAAAGAGGTAGCTGCAGAGATGGTGGATGCACTGGTCATGATTTTCCAAAACTTCCTAGATTCTAGAACAGTCCTAGCGGATTGCAAGTTAGCAAATATTACACTGCTATTCAAGAAAGGAGGGAGGTTAGCCTGGCATCAGTCAGTGGGAAAATGCTGGAATCTATTATTAAAGAAGTCTTAACATGGTTTTCTAAACTGCATTGTTATGATTAGGCAGTCAACATGGTTTTACAAAAAAGAAATCATGTTTGACAAGATCACTAGAGTTTGTTGAGGATGTAACTAGTAGGGTAGTTAAAGAGGAGCCAGTAGCTGTAGCACGCTTGGATTTCCAAAAGGCATCGATAAGGTGCCACACAAAAGGTTAATACACAAGGTTTTGGGTTTCAGAATTCGAGTGGCAGCTGGAGACATTGTGGTGCATCCACAAGACAGAGAACTACATGGATAGCACATTTAAAGGAGGTGGTCACACCTCATTTTAAGAGTGCAGGCAGAGAGGGAATGGGTGAGAGAACCAGGCAGAGAGTGCAGGAGTCCCGAGTCGATCTCACTTGCTAATCGGTTTTCCATTATGGATACGGATGAGGTCAAGGGTTCCTCAGAGGAGTGCAGCAACAGCCAAGTCCGTGGCACCACGGCTGGCTCAGCTGCACAAGAGGGGAGAAAGAAGAGTGGAAGGGTAATACTGATAGGAGATTCGGTAGTTAGGGGGACAGACAAGCATGTCTTTGGCCGTAGACATAACTCCAGGATGGTACGTTGCCTCCCTGGTGCCAGGGTCAAGGATGCCACACAGTAGCTGCAGGACATGCTCCTGGAAGAGGGTGAACAGCCAGAGGTTGTGGTCCACATTGGTACTAACAACATAGGTAAGAAGAGGGATGAGTTCCTGAAAGAACAGTTTAGGGAGTTAGGAAAGAAATCAAAAAGCAGGACCTCAAAAGCAGTAATCTCAGGATTACTCCTAGTGCCACGTACTAGTGAGCATCGGAATTGGAAGATTAAGCAATTTAAAACGTGGCTGGAGAACTGGTGCAGGAGGGAGGGCACCAGATTTCCGAGGCATTGGGAACTGTTGTGGGGTAGGTGAGACCTGCACAAGATGGACGGGTTCCACCTCAGCAGGACCGGGACTAACAACCTCGCAGGGAGATTTGCTAGTGCTGTTGGGGAGGGTTTAAACTAAATTGGCAAGGGGTTGGGAACCTGAGAGAGCGCGCAAATTGGAGGGAAGCAAAACTGGTAACAGGAAATATAAAAGTAGTAAGCAAAATTAGAATACAGATAAACTGAAGGCAAACATCAAATAGGATCAGAATGAAAAATAATGTTAAGGCAAGTTAAGGGCATTCTTTGCTGAATGCATGCAGCATTTGCAACAAAGTAGATGATTTGAAGGCACAAATAGAGATAAATGGGTATGATTTAATTGCCATTACGGAGACGTGGTTGCAGAGTGGCCAGGTCTGGGAACTGAATATTCAGTGATATTCATAATTTACGAAGGATAGGCAAAAAGGAAAAGGAGGTGGGGTGGCACTCTTAATAAGGGACGAGATCAATACATTAGAGAGAGAGGATCTTAGATTGAAGGATTAAGATATAGAATCAGTTTGGACTGAGCTAAGAAACAACAAAGGGCAGTAAACATTGGTTGGAGTTGTTTATAAGCCAACAAACTGTAGTGGTAATGTTGGGCATGACATAAATCAGGAAATTAGAGCTGTATATAGCATGGGCAATACAGTAATAATGGGCAACTTCAATCTACATATGGACTGGGTAAACCTAATTAGCACTAATGCTGTGGAGGATGAATTCCTGGAGAGTGTACGAGATGGGTTTCTGGAGCAGTATGTTGAGGAACCACTAGGGGTCGGGCTATTTTAGATTTAGTATTGTGTAATGAGAAAGGGTTAATTAATAAAAGCAAAATACTGCAGATGCTGGAAATCTGAAACAAAAACAAAAAGTGCTGGATATACTCAGAAGGTCTGGCAGCATCTGTGGAGAGAGAAGCAAAGTTAACATTTCAGGTCTGTGACTTTTCATCAGAACTGGCAAAGGTTAGAACAGAATTAGGTTATAAGCAAGTGACAGGGAGGGGAGTGGCGGAGAGAACAAAGGAGAAGGTGTTTGATAGGGCAGAGGGAGATTAAATAACAAAGCTGTCCTGGGTCAAAGGCAAAGCGTGTGTTAATGCTTGTGGTGAAAGACAAAGCATTAGTCCAGAGTGAGTGTTAATAGCGGAATGATGAGCAGCTCTGACTACATGAAAAGCAGGCACATGGTTAAAAAATAAAATATTAAAAATATTTTAAAAGGCCAGTCATGCTCTGAAGTTATTGAATTCAATGTTCAGTCCGCAAGGCTGTAGAGCGCCTAATCGAAAGATCAGGTGCTGCTCCTCGAGCTTGCGTTGATGTTCACTGGAACACTGGAGCAGGACAAAGACAGAATTGTTGGCATGATAGCAGAGGGGAGTGTTGAAATGACAAGGAAACTGAAGCTTGGAGTCATGTTTTCAGACTGAGCAGAGGTGTTCAACAAAGCAGCCACCCAATCTGTGTTTGGACTCCCCAATGTAGAGGAGACCGCATTGTGAGCAGCGAATACAGTATACTAGACTGCAAGAAGTACAAGTAAATTGCTGCTTCACCTGAATATAATGTAAATAAATGAGATGTGATCCACTTTGGAGAAAAAACTGAAAGGCAGAGTATTTCCTAAATGTTGAGATGTTGGGAAGTGTTGATGTCCAAAGGGACCTGGGTGTTCTTGTTCATGAGTCAATAAAAGCTAGTAGGCAGGTGCAGCAAGCAATTAAGAAGGCAAATGACATGTTGGCCTTCAATGCCAGGGAATTTGAGTACAGGAGTAAAGATGTCTTGCTGCAATTGTATAAAGCCTTGGTGAGACCGCACCTGAGGTATTATGTACTGTTTTGGTCTCCTTATCTAAGGAAGGATATACTTGCCATAGAGGAAGTACAGTGGAGCTTCACCAGACTAATCCCCGGGATGGTGGGATCGTCTTCGGAGGAGAAATTGAGGAAACTGGGCCTGTATTCTCTAGGGTTTCGAAGAATGAGAGGTGATCTCATTGAAACTAACAAAATTCTTACAGGGCGTGACAGGGTAGATGCGGATAGGATGTTTCCTCTGGCACAGTCTCAGAATAAGGGGCAGGCCATTAAAGACCAAGATGAGGAGGAATTTCTTTACTCAGAGAGTGGGGAATCTGTGGAATTCTCTACCCCAGAGGGCTGTGGAAGCTCAGTCATTGAGTATATTCAATACAGAAATCAACAGATTTCTGGATACTAATGACATCATGAGATATGGGGATAGTGGAGAAGGCGTAGAGGTATATGATCAGCCATGATCAGTTTGAATGGCAGAGCAGACTCGACAGGCCGGATGGCCTACTCCTGCTCCTATTTCCTATGTTTCTATGTAAAGGTAAGGGCTCGTGGAGTTGGGGGTAACATATGAGCAGGGATATAGGATTGATTAACAGACAGGAAGCAGACTGTATGGATAAACAGGTTGACAGGCTGTAACTAGTGGAGTGCCACAAGGATCAGTCCTGGGACCTCAACTATTAACAATTTATAATACTGACTTAGATGAAGAGACCAGGAGTAATGTATCCAAATTTGCTAATGACACGAGGTGGGAATGTAAGCTGTGAAGAGGACACAAACAGGCTGCAAAGAGATATAGACAGGTTAAGTGAGTGGGCAACAAGGTGGCAGATGGATTATAATGAGGTTCTTCACTTTGGTAATAAAAATACAAAAGCAGCATTTTTAAAATGTGTGAAACTTTGTTATTCAGAGAATATAAGGAACTCAAAGTTAGCATGCAGGTACAGCAGGCAATTAGGAAGGCAAATGGCATGCTGGCTTTAATTACAAGGGGGCTGGAATACAAGAACAAGGCAGACTCGCTACAATTGTACAGGGCTTTGGTGAGACCACACCTGGAATACTGTGTGCAGCTTTGGTCTCCATATCTAAGGAAGGTATAACGGTCAAGTGAGGAGGAGTCAAAGGGCTTCCTTCTTTTCCCTCTCCTTGTTTGACTACAACTGTTTTAATTCTTTCTTAAAGTGGATGTAATGGCCAATTTAGCAAGTGTTTGATTGGTTCTTGTTATGACCATAGCAAGTAAGTAATCGGACAGATTTTCTGGAGTTTAACAAAGAAAGAGGTTAACTTTATTGTACCTAAAGCAAATAAAATAATAAACAACACACCAACTTTCACACACACACCCCCTAAGGTTAATACGCACAAACAGGTTAAAGAGTGGGAAAAGGTAGGTTGGTTGTGTTAGAGTCCATCAAAAAAGGTATGCGGTCTGTGAAGTTTGGTGATTCGTCTGGCTTCTAGCTGAATTCAATGGTCCTGAGGCTTTTAGTTTGAAAAGGTAGAAGACTGGTTCGATAAGTCTCTTGGAGATAGTGATATGGATGATTGCCTCCAACAGGGTTACTGATTGTAGTCGGACCAACATAATAAACAGAAAACATTCTTCCCTTCTTAAATAAAAGCAAAATACTGCAGATGCTGGAAATCTGAAATAAAAACAGAAAGTGCTGGAAATACACAGCAGGTCTGGCATGTTCTGTGGAGAGAGAAGCAGAGGTAACATTTCAGGTCTGTGACCTTTTATCAGAACCTTTCATCTGATGAAAGGTCACAGACCTGAAAGATTAACTCTGCTTCTCTCTCCACAGATGCTGCCAGACCTGCTGAGTATTTCCAGCACTTTCTGTTTTTATTCTTTCCGATATCATTTTCAACTGTGACACAAAATGTTGAATATTTAATATTAATTACACGTAATTGAACAGATTGTTGTTCTGAAATTCTTTAAACAATAAAAAACTACCTGTTTTTCATTACAATTAATGATCCACTAACAAACTGAATTCTTAGATATCCCATTTCAACATGGGCATTCCCGCAATTTCATTTATGTGTTAATTCTTGGAAAATACTAACATGCTCCCATTTTTCAGTTAAGCAGTATCTCACCTCTGCCACCCACCATCCCCGCCACCTCACCGCACCCCCCCCCAAAAAAATGCCTAAAGTAATTTGTATTGTTGATTATGCATCCTTGGTTCTTCGACAATTATAAAGCATCCCCCATAATCTTGCAAATTATTATAGTACATAGATAACTATACATTTTACAAAAGACTAAATTACCATTTCAAATTTAGAACTATCAGTTTAAATCAAAATAGGAATAACCAGCTATAATACATCAGGCAAAACCAAGCAAAACAAAAAATAAAGTGGCAAAATATTGCTTATTACTGCCACAAGATTAGTTCTTTGCATAGCTCTCTAATAGGTTAATCAAGTGTTCCTCAGTACTTTATGCATCCAACCACTACTTTCCACCTCTATAATGCACAGCAACAAGGCTTGTAATTTTCCAGATATTTCAAAGAGGAAATTTAGTAAAACAGAAAAAAGAAGCAAATTGTTTAGGTGTAGATAGACACAGACAATAATTGCCTTATGCCTTGCTTCCCTGGCTTTTCAGCCATTTAGTGGAAATCTGCAGTGCCCTTTGCTGCTTTTAACCTGAGCACCACAAAACAATATACTCCTTTCAGTCTGTAAAATGATGCACCTTATTATACTGACAAAATGCAAACAGGTCAGTAGTCAAAGCTTACCTGTTGCTTTAACTTAGGAATGTTGGTGGGGGAAATCACTATTATTGGAGTTACAAGCTATATAGTCTGACAAGCATCTTCCGATTCTATATCAATTATTTACTAAATGCTGAATAGTACTCCTGCTACCATACCAGTACAGCTATATAAGCAAACTGAAACATCTGAACTGCTAGTTCCCACTCATCCTATCATCAAAATATTTTAACACTACCTTAAGATTGAAGTGCATGTAGGACCTTTGAGATAACAAATTATATTGCATTGAAACACCAAGATGAAGGAGGTCCCAGGTTGAATCCCTTGTATATATTGAACTGGTCCACCTCAGCTGAGCCAACATCAAGTATTATAATTCGTGCAGTATCTTTTAGATTGGAAGACAGAACTGTTGGTCCTCTTCCAATCACTATCTGGTATTGCCTACTGCAAGTGCTTACATGTGGACATTGGAAGACAACAGGATCAGGGTTAGCTAAGATGCCCCCAACTAATGGAGCAGTTTCCCATCACTTTCTGATCAGGTTCACATGTAAAGCAGTATCACCTGACTCAAGTTTTCTGATGAGCTGCTCCAAGACTCAGCAGGTTAAGGCAGCAAGCAGGTGTGTTTGCCTGAAAGATTCCACATTTGACTCCTGCTGAGTGCTGACTTCACCAAACTTAGGGAGGGGCTGCTGCATGGTCCATACAACTGGTCTTAGGACGTCTGGAATAACTACCCAGGATCCCTCTGCCCAAATACCATAAGCAACACTTTCTTCTTTTATCGACAGTTGGATGACAGAATGTTTAAGTAGCCTTCCATAATTCACAATCAGGGTTCACAGAGCTATATAACACCATGGGTGTTATATAGGAATAACAGACAGCCAAGAAACCCACACTCACTGCAATTGGGACTCAATGGTGCTTACTGGTCAACCAGTAATCAACTATATTAAAGTCAAAGACTCAACAGATACAAGTCCATCACAGCCTCTGTACAAAGTTACACTGATTCTAACAAAATGATCTGTGAAAAAAATCACCAGTTTACATAGAAGGAAGCAGTTAGCAATATACCAACTTTTCAAGAATTGCTCCCATCGCCCTACCAGAAACCAAGAATTTATGATTTATTAAATTTCCCCCAAATGATGATGATGATGATTTCAGGCTTCCACGACTTAACTGGAACATTTGAGAAACTCAATTTGCATTAGGCACATATGTCAGCAGATAACCAAGAGAGTTACAGAGCTAAAGAAGCTAGACAACTGCTCATTGGGACTGAGAGAAAACCGCACCACTAAAGCCATAAGAAGAACATGAGAAATAGGAGATGTACGTCATTCAGCTCCACCATTCAAGAAGATCATGACTAATCTCATACATAAACTCCACTTTCCTAGCCTATCCTCATATCCACCGATTCCGTTCAAGACCAAAAATCTAATCGGTCTCATCTTTGAATATACTCAACTCTGAGGTCGAAAATTCCAGAAGTCCATAAACCTCTGAGTTAAGAAATTTCTCATCTCAGTCCTAAATGCTGACTTCTTATCCTGAGGTTATGACCCTTAGTTCTAGACTCTCCGGCCAGGGGACACAACTCGTAGGATCTATACAATCAAGCCCGCTCAGATTTTCATACATGTCAATGCATAATTGAAATTTCATCCTTAACTCCAAAGGCTACTGTACCCACTAATTTAATCTACTGTCTCTAAACTGAATATGGATTACTACTTAAGATGGGGTTTAGAGACCATTTTATTTACATTAATGAAAGGTAATCAAACAAGAAAATCCTCAATTGCATTCCAAGTTGTTCTATTTATACTCTGATAGTGGTGGTGGAGAGGTAGTCTGGGTGCACGGTTGGGGGAGAGAAGGTTTTCAGGAAAGAATTGGGACTGGTTTTCTGGAGCTCCAAGCTGATTCCATCATTGGCCAGAAGCCACGTTATCCCCTTCCAACAGCTGCGCGCACATTCCACCTTCCTAAATATGGACAATATCACTACTTCCAAATAAAGCATTTCCCCCTTCCCCCCCCTCGAGCAAACACTGCCTCTTCCAACATGAGCCAAGTTCTTCCACACCCACTGCCCAAAACAATGCATTTCCACTCCCGAAGAGATCCTGCAAACACTTCGTTATCATTTGCTCCATGTTTTCTCTCGTTCAAATAAAAAGACAACTTAAAAATATTAGGAAGAACTTAATCTACTAAGTAGAGTGGTAAAGAAGATAGATATTAAGCACTTTCAAAATACAGCTGAATGCGAAAACAGAAAATTAAGGGTATAAATACAATGATCCTTTCTGGGAGGATGACTACTTTTAAGTCATTTTATTCCTTATTTTGTTTAATGGGAACTTTTGTTCTGCCCTTGGAAGAAAACAACTAACAAGAGCAACGTGCACAAGCTATCACATGTATTGCTGGACTCAAGTTATCTGAAAGCTGATAGTTGCATGGTTCTGAAGTAAGTTAGCCGAGTAGCCAGCACATGAAAGGTAATTTGGCTACACAATGGGTGCACATTTGTGGTGCTGAAAGAAATGATATTAAACTTCCATTATGTTGGTATGTCCTACAACAGTCCCAAGAGTGGAAGGCATGTTGTTAATCTGCTGCTCACATTTTGTTAGAGGATGAGAGGCACATGCTAGAAGCATAATAAAAACACACCAATTCCCCATCAGTAAACTTTCATTCAACAGAAAAAAAAGAACAGGTTTGCTTAAAAAAAGCATGAGCTTTGTACATTATCCAGTCAAAGTTTTTTTTTCCACATTTCCAAGTTAAAAACTAGACCATCTTTGTAGGTGGGTCTACTTTGATACAAGGGGTATATCTGCACTGGTTTGTTACAATACATAATTTATCTGTAACACTTGTATGAAGTTGTTGTACGCACAAGGAAATGGGTCAGATTGTCTGAACTCAAAAAAATATCTGAAATGATAGATGGATGGAAGAGGAGAGCAAGTACGAAAATTTTTATCCCATCAGTTTGCTTTTAACTCAAATCCAGATATTCCCAAGAAAGGAAACAAGATAATATTATTATACAGACTATGCAGCACAGAAACAGGCCATTCAGCCCAACTAGTCCTGGCTGGTGTTAATATGCTACATGAGGCTCCTCCCATTCCATTTACCGCATCTGAACCTATCAGCATATCCTTCTATTCCCTTTTCTCTCATGTACTCATCTAATTTCCTTTTGAAAGGATTTAACCAATTCCTTCGATACTGAGTTCCATATTCTAACCACTCTCTGATGAAAGACATTTCTCATTTCTCCATTTGATTTATCAGTAACTATCTATTTATAGAGTCATAGAGTTACACAGCAGAGAAACAGGCCCTTCAGCCCACCGTTTCCGTGCCGGCCATCAAACCTATCTATTCTAATCCCATTTTCCAGTACTTCGCCCATAACCTTGTATGCTTATGGCGTTTCAAGTGCTCATCTAAATATTTCTTAAATGTTGTGAGGGTTCCTGCATCTACCACCCCTTCAGGCAAAGTGTTCCAGATTATAACCACCCTCTGGGTGAAAACATTTTTCTTCAACTCCCCTCTAAACCTCCTGCCCCTTACCTTAAATCTATGCCCCCTGGTTATTTATCCCTCCGCTAAGGGAAAAAGTTTCTTCCTATCTACCTTATCGATGCCCCTCATAATTTTGTATACATCAATCAGGTCCCCCTAAGCCTTCTCTGCTCTAAGGAAAATAACTCTAGCCTATCAAGTTTCTCTTCATAGCTGAAATGCTCCAGCCCAGGCAACATCCTGGTGAATGTCCTCTGCACCCTCTCCAGTGCAACCACATCCTTCCTATAGTGTGGCGACTAGAACTGTACACAGTACTCCAGCTGTGGTCTAACTAGCGTTTTATACAGCTCCATCATAACTTCCCTGCTCTTATATTCTGTGCCTCGGCTAATAAAGGCAAGTATCCCATATGCCTTCCTAATCACCTTATCTACCTGTGCTGCTGCCCTCAGTGATCTATGGACAAGTACACCAAGGTCCCTCTGACCTTCTGTACTTCCTAGGGTCCTACCATCCATTGTATATTCCCTTGCCTTGTTAGTCCTCCCAAAATGCATCACCTCATACTTCTCAGGATTAAATTCCATTTGCCACTGCTCTGCCCATCTTACCAGCCCATCTATACCGTCCTGTAAACTAAGGCTTTCTTCCTCACTATTTACGACACCAACAATTTTTGTGTCATCTGCTAACTTACTAACCATACCTCCTATATTCAAGTCTAAATCATTAATGTACACTACAAACAGCAAGGGTCCCAACAGCAATTCCTGCAGTACACCACTGGTCACAGGCTTCCAATTGCAAAAATAACCCTCAACCATCACCCTCTGCCTCCTGCCACTGAGCCAATTTTGGATCCAATTTGCCCTGGATCCCATGGGCTCATATCTTCTTGACCAATCTCCCAACCTTCTCAAAAGCCTTACTGAAGTCCATGTAGACTACATCAACTGCTTTACCCACATCTACACACCTAGGGACGTCCTCGAAAAATGCAATCAAATTGGTTAGACATGATCTCCCTCTGACAATGCTATGTTGACTATCCCTGATTACTCCCCGCCTCTCCAAGTGGAGATTAATCCTGTCCCTCAGAATTTTTTCCAATAGTTTCCATACCACTGAAGTTAGGCTCACTGGCCTGTAATTAGCTTGTTTATTCCTACTACCCTTCTTGAATAATGGTACCACATTCACTGTCCTCCAGTCCTCTGGCACCTCTCCTGCGGCCAGAGAGGATTTAAAAATTTATGTCAGAGCCCCTGCAATCTCCTCCCTTGCCTCACAGAGCAGCCTGGGATACATCTCATCTGGGCCTGGGGATTTATCCACTTTTAAGCCCGCTATAACTGCTAATAACTCCTCCCTTTCAATACTAATTTGTTCTAGTATATTACAATCCCTCTCCCTGATCTCTACACCTACATCGTCCTTCTCCATAGTGAACACAGATAAAAAGTAATCATTTAAAACCTCACTTACATCCTCCAGCACCACACAGATTGCCACTTTGGTCCTTAATGGGCAAGGTTATCCTCTTGCCCTTAATATACATAAAACGCCTTGGGATTTTCCTTTATCTTGCCCACCAGTGTTTTTCATGCCCTCTCTTTGCTCTCCTAATTACTTTAAGTACCCCCCCTATACTTTCTATACTCCTCTAGGGCCTCCGCTGTTTTCAGCCCTCTGAATCTGCCATAGTGGCAGTGCAGTGGTTAGCACCGCAGCCTCACAGCTCCAGCGATCCGGGTTCAATTCTGGGTACTACCTGTGTGGAGTTTGCAAGTTCTCCCTGTGTCTGCGTGGGTTTCCTCCGGGTGCTCCGGTTTCCTCCCACATGCCAAAGACTTGCAGGTTGATAGGTAAATTGGCCATTATAAATTGTCCCTAGTATAGGCAGGTGGTAGGGAAATATAGGGACAGGTGGGGATGTGGTAGGAATACGGAATTAGTTTAGGATTAGTATATAAATGGGTGGTTGATGGTCGGCACAGACTCGGTGGGCCGAAGGGCCTGTTTCAGTGCTGTATCTCTAAACTAAACATAAGCCTCCTTTTTTTTCTTATCCAATCCTCTTTATCCTGTGACATCCAGGGTTCCCTGGATTTATTGGTCCTACTCTTCACCTTTACTGGAACATGTTAGCCCTGAACTCTCACTATTTTCTTTTTGAATGACTCCCACTGGTCTGATGTAGACTTTCCTACAAGTAGCTGCTCCCAATCCACTTTGGCCAGATCCTGTTTTATCATATTGAAATTGGCCTACCCCCAATTCAGTACCTTTATTTCTGATCCATCTTTATCCTTTTCCATAACGACCTTAAATCTTAGAGTTATGGTCACGATCCCCAAAACATTCCTCCACTGACACTTGCACCACTTGTTCAGCTTCATTTCCTAAGATTAGGTCCAGTACCGCCCCTTCTCTTGTAGGACTTTCTACCTGCTGGCTCAAAATACTCTCCTGGATGCACTTTAAGAATTCTGCCCCCTTTTGCACCAAGACTATCCCAGTCAATATTGGGGAAGTTGAAATCCTCCATTATTACACCTCTCTGAGATTTGCCTACATATCTGCTCCTCTATCTCTCCCTGACTGTTTGGAGGCCTGTAGAATACTCCCAACAAAGTGATTGCCCCCTTTCTGTTTTTAAGTTCTACCCATATGGCCTCATTTGAGGCACCTTCTAAGATATCACCCCTCCTTACTGCAGTAATTGACTCCTTGATCAATAGTGCAATCTTCTTCTTTTACACTCCCTCTGTCACGCCTGAAGATTCTATACCCTAGAATATTTAGCTGCTAGTCCTGCCCTGCCCTCAACCATATCACTGTAAGAGCAATATCAATTTCCCATATGTTAATCAACGCCCTCAATTCATCTGCCTTACTTGCAAGACTCCTTGCATTAAAATAGACGCATTCCAGCTATGCATTGTTCACTTGTGCCTTAACAGGACTATATTTGCTGTGCCTTCCAGATTGACTTAGTTTCTCTTCTGTATTTAGCTGTGCATCACCCCCTACTGTACCTCCACTCTGCATCCCATTCCCCTGCCAAATTAGTTTAAACACACCCCAACAGCACTAGCAAACCTCCCTACAAGGATATTGGTCGCATTCCGGTTCAGGTGCAACCCGTCCAACTTTTATGGCCTCTAGTTTGGGATTCTCTCAAGGGTGGAGATATTCTTTCTACATCTATCTTGTCCAAGCCATTCATAATTTTGAAGACATCTTTCAGGTCTCCCTTGTCTAAAAAAAAAACGCAACATGTTCAATTTTTTTCAGTTCTGATACCATCCTTTGTAAATGTTTCCTGCACTTTCTCGAGTGCTTTTATGTCCTTTTTGTAATATGGAGACCAGAACCTTGCACAGTTCTGTAAATACAGTCTGACCAGAATCTGATATAAGTTTAACTTAAATTCTGATGAAAGGTCACAGACCTGAAACATTAACTCGATGTCTCTCTCCACAGATGCTGCAAGACTGGCTGAGTATTTCCAGCATTTCTGGCTTTTATTTAATATAACTTCACCATTTTTGAATTCTATATGCTTGGAAATACATCCCAGTGCTCTGTGATCTTTTGAATTGCTTTGCTGACCTGCAACGCTGCTTTAAATAATTCTTTTTCACTTGTATCCCGAGCTTTGCTCCTCTACCTCATGCAGTTTCATATTTTCCCAGCGATGTTTTTCCAACCAAAGTGCATCATTTCACATTTATCTGTGTTAAAAGTTCATTTGCCACTTAACTGCCCAGTCTGCAAGTTTTCCAATGTCTGCTCGAATTATGTTGCATTCTTCCTCAGTGTTAGCTATGGCCCTCCAGTTTAGTATTGTGCAAATTTTGGAATTTTTAACAAGTCCAAATCATTAATGTAAATTATGAACAGTGATCCCATCAATGATCCGTGTGGAACAGCGCTTTCCATCTTCCTCCAATCTGAATAACTACCCTCTATCCCTACCTGCAGCTTTCTGTTTTCAATCCAAGTCCCAAAGGTAAAACAACAATGTGGTGGCCGCAAGGAAACCTCCTACTAATTATCACCTACCGCCCTCCCTCAACTGATGAATCAGCCCTGCTCCATGTTGAACACCATTTGGAAGAAGCACTAAGGATAGCAAGGCACAGAATGTAGTCTGTGTGGAGGACTTCAATGTCCATCATGAGAGTGGCTCGATAGCACTACTACTGACTGCGTTGGCCAAGTCCTGAAGTACATATCTGCCAGCGTGAGTCTGCGGCAGGTGGTGACAGAACCAACACAAGGGAAAGGCCTACTGGACCTCGCCCTCACCAATCTATTTGTGGCAGATGCATCTGTTCAGGACAGTATCGGTAGGAGTGACCACCATACTATCGTTGTGAAAACAAAGTCCCATTTTCACACTGAGCACACCCTCCAACATGTCGTGGCACAACCATCGTGCTAAATGGGATAGATTTCAGACAGATCTACCAGCTCAAAACTGGGCTTCCATGAGGTGATGTGGGACAACAACAGCATCAGAATAGTATTCCACCACAATCTGTAATCTCATGGTCCAGCTGATCCCTCACTGTACCATTACCACCAAGCCAATGAGGGGTGCAAGAGAGCAAGTCAGGAGCAGCACCAGACGTACCTAAAAATGAGCTGCCGACCTGGTCATGCTACAACATGCTACATGCATGTTAAACAGCAGAAGCAGCATGCAATAGACAGAGCTAAGCGATCCCACAAGCAACTGATCAAAACAAAGCTGTGCAGCCCAGCCACATTCAGTCTTGGATGGTGATGGACAGTTAAACAACTGATGAGAGGAGGAGGCACCAAAAACATCCCATCTGCAATGATGGGGGAGCCCAGCACATCAGTGCAAATGAAAACGCTGAAAATTTACAACCACCATCAGAGGTGCCAAGAGAATGATCCATCTCAGCCTCTTCTTCAGCTCCCCCATATTACAGATGCCAGTCTTTAGCCAATTCAATTCACACTCCACGTGATATCAAGAAACAGCTGAAGGCACTGGATACTGCAAAGGCTATGGGCCCTGACAACATCCCAGCTATTGTACTGAAGACTTATGCCCCAGAACTAGCTGCACCCCTAGCCATGCTGTTCCAGTGCAGCTACAACACTGGCATCTACCCAATAATGTGGAAAAGTGAAAAATATGTTTAATAGGTAAGTTGATTGGTGAATCTCCGCATTGCCCCAAATCTGCCCTCATGCTCAGTAGCTAAGAAAACTAACTTCTAAGGTTTGCTGAAGCCTTGATATCTTCTCCTGCTTCGCTTATATTCAACCAGTTTGTTTCTCTGCATACAGAATGCTATGTGCAATTATCAAAAGGGTATAGAGGAGTTTGCTTCATTTCTTCTGCAGGCCAGCATCTTAGCTGCAATGCATTCTCATCTAGTGGGCACAATGTGCATTCACTTCTGGAAGCTTGGTTTAAATTTGGCCTGTACTGATGGGATGAAAGACTCATTTTTCCAGCAGATGCATAAGTTCTAGATGAAAATTATTCCAGTCTCTCATCAATGCCTGATCCACAACACATATCAACATGAGACAGGTAAAGTAACAGAAAATACACAAATCAGTCAGCACCTGGAAATAGAAATAGCAGATTTGAACATTTCAGGTGGCTGCCCTTCATCAGAAATAGAAACTCCTGGAAGTGTGCAGCAGATCAGGGTGAAAGGTGCAGACCTGCAACATCATAACCTATCTTTTCTCTTTACAGATACTGATGGATTTGTTATGTTCCAAAATACCTTATTTTTATTTCAGGCTTCTAGCTGTTGTAACTTTGCTTTTTTGATTTAGCACAAGGTTGCCAATTCCTCTTTGAGAGGCTATAATGAAACTGAAATTTACTCAGGTTCAGTTAGGACAAGGGTGGGGGTTAGGGCATATTGTTCGGGCAAAATAAGGATTTCTTTATAATGCATTTAAGCACAATGTCCCTGATAAGATCGATTGATAATGGCATTGGATGCTAAAGATGGAAAAATGGCAGAGTTGGTAGTCAGAGTCAAAGAATGGTTAAAGCAGAGAAGGTCATTCGGCCCACTGAATCCATGCTGGCCCTGCAAGAGCAACTCAGCTACTCCCACTCCCTTTCCCCATAACCCTGCACATTGTTCATCTTCAAGTACTTATCCAATTCCCTTTTGAAAGCCACGATTTTATCTGCCTCCACCACCTGATCAGGCAGTGCTATCCAGATCCTAACCACTTGCTGCATAAAAAAATATTTTCTCACATCGCCTTTGGTTCGTTTGCCAATCAGTTTAAATCTGTCTCTTCTGGTTCTCGACCCCTCTAACAAAGGGAACAATTTCCATCTATCTAGTCTGTGTAGACCCCTCATGATTTAGAGCATCTCTATAAAATCTCCTCTCAACCTTCTCTTCTCTGAGAACAGCCCCAGCTTCTCCAATCTATCCACATAACAGAAGTCTCTCAACTTTGGAACCATTCTCGTAAATCTTTTCTGCACCCTCTCTAAAGCCTTCACATCGTTCCTAAAGTGTGGTGCCCAAAATTGGACACAATACTCTAGTTGAGGCCGAAACAGTGTTTTACAAAGGTTCATCATAACTTCCTTGTGTTTGTACTCTCTGCCTCTATTTATAAAACCCAGGATCCTGTGTGCCTTTTTTTTTTATCACTTTTTCAACCTGCCCTGTCACCTTCAATGACTTATGTACACTACCCCCAGGTTTCTCTGTTCCTAAACCCACTTTAGAATTGTACCCTTTAGTTTATATTACCATACTCCAGTCTAAAAAACAAACATCACTATTACTGCTTCCTGTCACTCAACCAACTTTGTATCCATGCCACCACTGACCTTTTTATTCCATAGGCCTCAACTTTTCTGACAAGCCTATTATGCGGCACTTTATGTAACACCTCAATATCCTCGAATGCATCCCATCCGGACCTAGTGACTTCCCAACTTTTAGTACAGGCACTGCCTCGATGTTGCTCCCTGTCCTTTACCAATATTCTCTCTTTTTCTTCCTTTTCAAATACCTCTTCAATTTCCGTTGAAATGTTGCTGAATTTCTGCCTCAAGAGCATTTCAGAAGGTTAGAAAGAGTATTTGACAGAAAGGAAAAGGAGATGGGGTTACTGTTCATAAAGGATGTGATCAGTACAGTAGTGAGAAATGATCTTGGCTCAGAAGATCAAGATGTAGAATCAGTTTGGGTGAAGATAAGAAGTAGCAAAGCAAAGAAGTCACTGGTGGGAGTAGTTTAGATGCCCCTTAACAGTAGCTACACTGGAAGACAGATTATAAATCAATAAATAATGGGGGCTGGTAAGAAAGGTACTGCAATAATCGTCGGCTACTTTAATCTTCATATTGATTGGGCAAATCAAATTGGCAATGGTAGCCTGGAGGATGCCTTCATAGAGTGTATTCGGAACAGTATCTGAGAACAACACATTCTGGAACCAACCAGGGAGCAGGCTACTTCAGATCTGGTGATATGTAATAAGACAGGATTAATTAATGAACTCACAGTAAAGGATCATCTCGGCAAGAGTGATCATAACATGATAGAAATTCACATTCAGTTTGAGGGTGAGAATTTTAGGTCTGAAAATAGTGTTGAAAGCTTAAAGGCAGTTACAAGGCTATGAAGACAGATTTGGCTGAAGTGGACTGAGAAAATAAGTTAAAAGGTGAGACAGTAGAAAAGCAGTGGCAGACATTTAAGGAGCTATTCATAACTCTCAACAAAGATATATTTCATTGAGAAAGAAAGACTCAATGAAAAGGATGTACCATTCATGACTAACGAAGGAAGTTAAGGATGGTATCAAATTGAAAAAAAAGTGTACAATGCTGCGAAGATTAGCGGTAGGCCAGAAGAACATTTTAGAAACCGATAAAAAATTGAACACGAAAAAATTAGAGCATGAGAGCAAATTAGCAAGCAATATAAAAACAGACTGTAAAAGCTTCTACAAGTAAATAAAAAGGGAAAAGTAGTAGCTGAAGTAAGTGTTGGTCCCTTAGAGGATAAGACTGGGAATTAATAATTGGAAACAAGGAAATGGCAGCGACTTTGAACAAGCATTTTGCATCTGACTTCACAGTAGAAGACATAAAAAGCATCCCAAGAATAGTAGAAATTCAAGAGGCAAAAGGGAGGAACTTAAAATAATCACCATCACTGGAGAACAAGGACTAGGAAAACTAATGGGACTAAAGGCTGGCAAGTCCCCTGAATCTGATGGCCTGCATCCTAGGGTCTTAGAAGAAGTTGCTGCAGAGATGGTGGGTGCATTGGTTGGTTGTAATCTTCCAAAATTCCTTAGATAACGGAAAGGTCCCAGCAGATCGGAAAACCACAAATGTAACACCGCTATTCAAGAAAGGAGGGAGACAGAAAGCAGGAAACTATAGGCCAGTTAGCCTGACATTGGTCATTGGGAAAATGCTAGAATCAATTATTAAGGGAGTAGTAACAGGACATTTAGAAAATGATAATAAAATCATGTTGACTCTGCTTGATTGCATGAAAAAAATAATCATTGACAAATTTATTAGCGTTCTTTGAGGATGTAACAAGCAGGGTGGATAAAGGGGAACCAGTGGATGCAGTGTATTTGGATTTCCAAATGGAATTCGATAAGGTGCCACATAAAAGGTTACTACACAAGCTCATGGTGTTGAGGTAATATATTAGCATGGATACAGGACTGGCGAACTAACAGGAAACAGACAGTCGGGATAAATGGGTCATTTTCAGACTGGCAAACTGTAGCTATTGGAGTGCCACAGGAATCAGTGCTGGGGCCTCAATTATTTACGATCTATATTAATGACTTGGATACAGGAAACGAGTGCATTGTAGCCAAATTTGCCAACGATATGACGATAGGTAGGAAAGCAAGTTGTGAGAACACAAAGAGAGTCTGCAAAGGGATATAGATAGGTTAAGTGAATGGGAAAAAATTTGGCAGCATAATGTGGGAAAATGTGAGGTTGTCCACTTTGGTGGGAAGAATAGAAAAGCAGATTATTATTTAAATGGAGAGAGACTACAGAATGCTGTGGTACAGAGGGATCTGGGTGCCCTTGTACATGAATCATAAAAAGTTAGCATGCAGATACAATCAATAATTAGGAAGGCAAAAGGAATGTTGGCCTTTATTGCAAGGGGGATGGAGTATAAAAGTAGGGAAGTCACGCTACAACTGTACAAGGCATTGGTGAGACCACATCTAGAGTACTGCATACAGTTGCAGTCTCCTTACTGAAGGAGGGATGGACTTACATTGGAAGCAATTCAGAGAAGGTTCACTCGGCTGATTCCTGGGATGAAGTAGTTGTGTTATGAGGAAAGGTTGAGCAGGTTGGGCCTATACTCCTTGGAGTTTGGAAGATTGAGAGGGGATCTTATTGAAATGAAGAAGATTCTGAGGGGGCTGAAAGGATTTTTCCCATTGTGGTGGAATTTAGAACTGAGGGGGGGGGGGGGGTTCACAGTTTCAAAATAAGGGGTCTCTCATTTAAGACGGAGATGAGGAGGAATTTCTTCTCTCGGAGGATTGTTAATCTTTGGAATTCTCTTCGTCAGAGAGCAATGGAACTGGGTCATTGAATATATTTAAGTCTGAGTTGGAGAGATTTTTGATCTACAAGGGAGTCAAGGTTATGGGGGCAGGCAGGAAAGTGGAGTTAAGGCCACAATCAGATCAGCCATGATCTTATTGAGTAATGGAACAGGCTCAAGGAGCCAAATGGCCTACTCCTGCTCCTATTTCTTATGGTCTTATGAATCATCTGTGGCAAAGCATTCCATTCCCATCACTCTATGTCACGTTATCTTTTAAACATCCCCCTTTGTTCTTCCAGTGAAAATGCCCAATGTCTCTTTGTTAACCAATTTGCCAACCAGTTTTAGAAACCTCAATTAAATCCCCATTTAACCTTCTCCATTGAGTGAAATATTGTTTTTTGGCAGCAAACATTGTGGGAGCTTTCCTCGGCCAGTGAACAACAGTGGGAATTTTTTTTCCCTGATGGCTTTGTGGTGTTTATTTGTACAATGACATTACTTGTTATTACTGCATCAGGTTTCGCACATGGGAGGGGAAGGATAATTTCAGATTGTGTTACCACAGGGAGTAATTGCTCATTTCCTGTTTCTATGTCTTGGGCGGCCAAGATTTATAAATCCAGCTCTGACACCATTGGAGTTAGTTCCCCTTCAATTTTTCAAAATTAACTTCAAATAGAATGTTTCATTTGAGAAATGCAGATAAAGTGTGGAATAAATGACTCTTAAAGATCAAAAAAAGAAATTCAATCCTTCTTAAGCAGGATCAATACAGCTGAAAAAAAACATTTTCTCTTTATACAAAAATAAATCTTCCAAAATCAATGATTTCAAGCAAAACTCCTCTCAACCAAATTCAACAGAACCACAAAAAGCACAAATAATTATGCAGAGTCTTTTTTTTCTAAGGCAACTATTGATTTCTTGGGAATCATGAGAATAATTTAACTGGGTAAAAGAAAACTTCTGACAATATTGCAACAACTTGACAGATTTCCTTCGACCAATCCCAAGAGATATGGCCAAACCTCAGAGCGAGTGAAAAGACACTACACAAATAAAGTCAAAACAATCAATAAAATGATTGAAATAATGGACTGCTGTTTGTATTTGAAAGCTCAAGACCTCTAACTTTTGAGAAGTGAAGAAATTTCTGTGTTTTAACCTTTACCAAAATGTGTACATTCTGTTTGGCAATTAAGAATCCATTACGTAAAAACACAAATAAGACATCAGCAATAAATGTGAACTGGGATCGTTTCCTTCCCCACTGATGAAGCTAGCCTTTCTCTCACACACAAATATTTGCAAGCCAGTGTGCCACACAGAGCTGGACAGCAATGGACAGATTGCAATTGCTCCTAGGGAAAAAAATGTCAAACAAAGGTTCTGCTTTTAATTTGTTGATCTCTGATGGTTTGTGACTAACAAATAAATGCATGATCTGGCTGCTGTGATGGCTCCATAATTGCATAGCCAACCCAAACTCATGGTCATGGGTGACACCTGAAGAATAAGAAGTTTGATACCAGAGAATCACTAGTACATGTGCAACATCACCACTGCAACATCATCACAAACACAAGGAAAGCAGAGGAGAAAATGAGAGGAAAAAAGTCACCAAACAAGCCAGTGATATGTGCAACAATGTGCAAGTAATGAATGAGGATAGCAAGAAACCATACTGAGGAAGTGAACTAAAAATGTGACATTGTGTCACTTTTAGTTATAATGGAAAAAAACTACTGTAACAGCCATTAAGGCTCAAATGTTGGAAATTATTACCCCAGTACTGCACAAAGTTGCCATGTGTGTGTGGAGAGAGAAAGAAGCTCTGATTTGCATAAACACAACCTCACACGACTTTTATTCTTAAAATTATGACAAATTATGGACCAGTGGAACAAAATCATAGTGGCCTCAGCATAATCTTCCTTATCATTTTTAACTGATTGCCTCCTCCTTTTCTGTCTCTTAATCGCAAGAGGTCATGTGGTAGAGATAAGCTGCTATTAGGCCTCTACCAATACTACTTCAATTAGATGCCTGACATGCAGCTGTGATATGAGATAATACTGAAGATTTTTGTTTCTTTTTTTCCAACATATTGAAATAGTCCAGTTTTTTGGCTTTCTGCTTCACCTAGAAGATAATTACAGAAAGTGTGCTCACTGGTCAGGTGTCACCGTGGCATATTGCAGTGCAGTAACGATGTGTTGTTCCAACTGATCAAGGTGTTTGGGTTAGGAAGATTTATGATAGATTGATTCCACTGGTCAATGAGGAAATAATGGCAGGGCTCTAATTTAAAATAATTACAGACAGCATTAGAAGCAAAAGGTAGAAAAGATTTTTACAAAGGGATTGGTCAGGATTTGAAATTCTCTGCGTCCATCAATTATTTTCAAAGGCAATTAATAGTTGCTTGGAAAAAAAAAGAGGAATATTAAAAGGAATAGGGAGTGGGCAGGAGAGTGGTGTAGGAAAATGCCTCAAGAATACATTTAGAGGACATAAGTCAGTCGTGTCATGCTGGGCCCACACCTGCCAAAAATGAGGCATATTAATTTTGCTATATGGACAATAAATTTCAAATTGTTGCTGGGAAGAGAAGGCCTGTTACAAGGGCTGCCAGACTTGGATGGAGGACGTTTGCATACCAATAGGGACAAGAGAGGTTACTTCCCTCATCCTAAAATGGACTTTGATCACCAGGTATCATGTGTAAGAGGAGCATTCCAGAGACTGCTAAGGAGATACAATCCACAAACTGGTTAAACCAGCTAGTCACATGACTAACTGGCTGGTTCAGGTTTTTTTGAACTAGCCACAGAGCTTGAACTCAGAGTGTCTGTTTGCTCCTGGACTGAAAATACCTCTCATGGCTAGCTCACCACAGCCTCTCCTGTCTGTTCCCATCTTTTTCTCACGGAACTCCAAATCCACTGAAGACACATGAACCCCAAGAGAGAAAAGTCTCCTACAGCGAACAAGGTTTAAGAAGAATACTGGACCCCAACAAAAAGCAAGATCTACCTACAATCAAGGACTCTACAGTGAGCTTGAATATCCGTAATAAAAACCCTCCTCAGAGATTGCCTCAAACTTTTCCACTTTATTTCTTCTGCTCTGTTCTGTCTCTATTTGCATGTGTGTATCGCGTATACATGCTAGCATGAGTGCGTCGTGTATCAGTAGGCGTTAACCGAATTAGAGTTTAAGTTCAAGTTTAATAAATTTCAACCTTTCTTCTTTCAACCGAATAAAACTTGTTTGTGCTGGTTTCTTTGCCTTATAATTGGAGAGCAGTGAACAAGGATTCACCAAGGGGGAGCTAAAAACACGGTGTGTTTAAAATTAAACCCTGTTATGGTAAGACCAGGTAAAGGCTGAGAGGGAGCCTTAGACCTCTTTCTCACCTAGTTGTAACAGTAGTCAGACTGATTGCTAGTAATGGACAAGTACTAATTAAACCATGAAGCCATACATAAACAAAATTTTTACTCCTGGCCAGCCTCCCATCTTCTACCCTACATAAACTTGAGTTGATCCAAACCTCTGCTGCCCACATCCTAACTTGCACCAACGCCTGTTAACCCATCAATGCAGACCTATATTGGCTCCAAAACTGGCAATGCCTCAATTCAAAAACAGTCATCCTGGTTTTCAATTCCCTCCATGGTCTCGCCACTTCCTCTCTTTATAATCTCCTCCAGCCCTACAAGTCTTCGAGAACTCTGTGCTCCTCCAATTGTGGCCTCTTGCACAACCTTGATTTTAATCACTCTACCATTGGCCTTAGCAATCTGGGCCCTAAGCTCTGGAATTCCCTCCTGAAACCTCGCCACCTCTGGACTGCTCTTTCCCTCTTTAAGGCACTCCTTATACCCGACCTCTTTAACCAAGCTTTTGGTCATCTGTCCTAATACTTCCTTTGATTCCATGTCCAATTTTGTTCAATAATGTTCCTATGTTGAAGCCGCTGTATAAATGCAAATTGTTAGCCAGCCTCTCAACTATCTTAAGAAGCCAAATCCTAAATTAATCTCCCAAAAGTACATTAATCTCAAACACTGGTCTCAACTACAAATTTGTAATCAGCAAGAAGTTAAAGGTGAATTTACCTTTTCTCAATTCTGATGAAAGATCATGGATCTGAAACGTTAACTCTGTTTCTCTCTCCAGCCAGAGCTGAGTGTTTCCAGCATTTTCCGCTTTTATTTCAGCCTTTGTAGCTGATTTAGTTTGTCAATTAATTCAATCTACTAATTATTTGCATACACAATGCTTAAGCAATGTGAACAATGATTCTAAGGTTCATAAATGATAGTTAATTACTATCTGAATTCTTTAATTATTGGCAATAAAGGGTTAATGCATCCACTTGGTAGCTTTACAGATCCTGATTTGAGTCTGGTAGTGTAACTACAAATATAATCTGCCCTAGTTGATGCAAGACAGTTCAATGAGCATAACTTAGGCATTGACCAATTGGTAAATGGCAGGTGGTTGTCTGATGAGGAGACATAGTGAAGGAATTAAAAATTTGTCTCGCGTCCTTGATGAATATTCTTGTCAGGTTATCAATCCCAGTGCTGTTAAAATGGGATTAGACTACGTGGTTCAAGTGCAAAAAAAATCAGCACAGACCTGATGGGCGAAATAGGTTTTTTCCTATAATGGAACATTCGATGAGTCTTAAATGGTACTCTTCCCAAACACATACTCAGTTTCACAACAAAGAACAAACATGGATAATCAACCCTCAAGTTCAACTGTAGTTCAATTTCAGGCTGACACTTTCAAGTCTAGGCAGATGCCATTTTGTCCCAGTGCTATTCATTATTCCCTGAGAGTGCATAATGCTGACACTGGATGCCTGAAATATAGAGAAAAATATTTCTTCCCAATGCTAATGTCCCTTGTCTTGCGTACAGAAATACACACAACAAAAACAAATAATCCACAGAGTGCAAATTGCTGCAAGTTATATTACACCCAACCTAGAGCAGATACTTATTGTCATGAAGACTCCCACCTGTCAGGAATGAGGCATATTAATTTAGTCATACGAACATAAATTTTACACTGTTGCTGGAGTGAAAAAATGACTGTGCAAAGAGATTACCAGACATTTACATTCTAAGAGACAGTGCTTGGAGAGACAGAAGAATTGCTCACTGATTCAATTAACAGAGATTGGGCTGGGCAATGGTGATCCACATCCTGTCCAGGTAAGAGACAGCACTACACCACCACCACCCCCTACCCCCACAACCCCCAACAGAGAGCTGTGAAATCCACAAACGCAGGAGTTTGTTTAAACAGCTAGTCACATGACTTATCTGCTGGCCAACTTGGAGTTTTGAATTGTATTCACAGGACAGTTTGAAGGCAGATGGCAGATTGCAACTGAACCTGGAACAAGAGAGCCTCTCTCCTGACTGGCTCTCTCTTGCTTTCTCACAAAGCTCCAGACCCACTGAAGTCGCTTAAACCTCAAGAGAGAGAAGACTCCTATATCGAAACAAGTTAAAGCATGCACTGGGCCCCAACGAACAGCAAGACTTACCGGCAATCAAAGACTCCACATTGAACACAAAGAACCGTAAATAGCTACCAGATATTGCCTCGGACTTTTCCCCTTTATTCATTCTACTTTTTCTGTCT
The DNA here is from genome assembly GCF_036365525.1 of Heterodontus francisci. NCBI lineage: Eukaryota > Metazoa > Chordata > Chondrichthyes > Heterodontiformes > Heterodontidae > Heterodontus > Heterodontus francisci. The sequence continues at coordinate 82,958,668 of NC_090373.1, forward strand.
GTGTGTGTGTTTATCGCGTGGTCACGCCGCGTACTCGTAGTCGTTAACCGAATTAGAGTTTAAGGTTAATAAACTTCCACCTTTCTTGTTTAAATCTAAGAAAACCTGTCTGGTTTCTTTGCCTTACAATTGGAAAGCAGTGAACAAGGATTCACCGAGGGGGGAGCTAAAAACACGGTGCTTTTAAAATTAAACCCTGTTACAGTTAGACCAGGCAAAGGCTGAAAGAGTCGTAACTTATGGTGAAGCATGAAGCCCGTTTTCATTCCATCCCGAGCGCCTTTCCTTTCACGAATGCCTTGGATGGCAGAAAGCAATCACGAATATTCAAATACAATCAGAGAAGAATTCATTATTTATGTTCACTTTTCGCTTACATTTCTGAATTACATGGAGACCAGGATCCTGCTCACAAATTCCTCCACTCTTCCCTAAGGATAGTGCAGTAAGCTGCTAATCATTAAAAATACCACATTTAATCTGTTAAAAATTTAAAACCAGATGGAGATAATGTGGAAGATTCAAAAATGATTCTATAATATATACCAAGCCACTTCGAAATAATGGGACAAGCAAAACAATTTCAACGTTTATTTTTAAGAAATGGAACTTGCTTATTCTGTTCCAACTGATCCATGCCTTTCTACTCCCTGGATCCACATGAAGGGGCTGAATTTTTAGGCCGCAATGGGGGCGGACAGAATTCCGCACCGCCAACTGGTGTGCTGATTTCATCTCGCCCCCAACCCATTTTCCCTGAGACGGGATAGGGGGAGGGGCAGTTGGGTTACCCGCCCGCAAGCGGCAGGTTTCCGATTCAGCTAATTAAAAGCCTTTTACGGCCTATTGTCGGAGGCCGACTGGAATTTTCCAGTCAGCCTCCAGGCCCCTGGCAGCCCAGCTGCTGACTCTATTTTTTTATTTTAAATTTTAAAAAGGTGGAAAGAAGGAAGCTCCATCTTGGGCGGCCTCTTCATTGCTTACCTGTAAACGTCATCCTGCTGCTGCTTCCAAGCTGGAGGGCCTCTTATTGGCCCTCCAGCTTTGAGAGCACACATGGCATCCTTAATTGGACAGCAAGTCCGCACTCTGGCCTGACAGTGGGGTCCAGACGCCCGTGGGGGAAAATCTGCCCTTAATATCTACCTTTCAACAAATACAAATCTGGTATAACTAGAATGCAGAATTGGAAAAACCAAACTTAAACCAATGTACATTGATAGAACAAGAATTTACAAGCACATCGGTCTGCAATGAATATCTAGTAATATTACAACTACATCTACAAAAGTTACCCAAAGATGAGAGCAATTTTGAACCGCCCTTTAGTGGAATAATTGCTTTAGGGCAGACTGGCTACATGGCACTCAATAGGAGAGGCAGTCATTTGCTTTGCTTTCAAAATCTAACACTTTGATGCACATCACTTTGAAAAGTGAAAGAGAGCAGCTTATATTTAAGTGGGTTTGAAATCTGTCGAGTTTGCCAAATTCTTTTCATCATACATCTCACTCCCAACATCTCATTAGGGGCAACTCTGCTCATCACTTACCAGGGGTCAGTTAGCAATATCATCCAGCAGGCACAAAACTGCTGAAAAAGTACTCAATCCAAAGCAGTCAAAAGGTTTTAATTAATATATAAAAGCAAAATACTGCAGATGCTGGAAATCTGAAATAAAAACAGAAAGTGCTGGAAATACTCAGCAGGTCTGGCAACATCTGTGGAGAGAGAAGCAGAGTTAACGTTTCAGGTCAGTGACACTTCATCAGAAAAGGTTTTAATTGCTGGATTAACACCAATGATTCCCAAGGCAGCATCTTTGTCACAGATCACATGATAAACAAAGAACCAAAACAAAATGCTTAAAAGATCTTGTCTAATATTTGTTATGTTCTAATGATTTTCGTGGATTCCGACAGGTTTCTATTTTTGCGATCCCAGTTGCAGCTGGTGATGCTCCAATGTGCCTGCTGCCCTTGTCCATCTAAGTGGGTTTGGGAGGTACTGAAGAAACCTTGGCGCGTTCCTGCAGTGCATCTTGTAATTGGTATACATTGCAGCCACAATGCACCTGTGGTGGAGGAGGCAGATGTTTAAGGTGGTGGTTGGGGTAACAATCAAACAGGTTCCTTTATCTTGGATAATGTTGAGCTTCTTGAGTTGCCCCTAATGAGATGTTGGGAGTGAGATGAATGATCAAAGAAATATGGCAAACTCGACACAGATTTCAAAGCCACTTAAATATAAGCAGCTCTCTTTCACTTTTCAAAGTGATGTACCTCAAAGTGTTAGATTTTGAAAGCAAAGCAAATGACTGCCCCTCCTATTGAGTGCCACATAGCCAGTCTGCCCTAAAGCAATTATTCCACTAAAGGGCAGTTCAAAATTGTGATCATCTTCCTGAGCATTGTTGGAGCTACACTAATCCAGGCAAAGTGGAGAGTATTCCACCATATTACTGACTTGTAGGAGATGCAAAGGCTTTGGGGAGTCAGGAGATGAGTCACTCACCGCAGAATACCCAGCCTCTGACATGCTATTATAGGCACAGCATGTATATGGCTGGTCCAGTGAAGTTTCTGGTCAATGGTGACCCCCAGGATATTGATGGCGAGGGATTTGATGATGGCAATGCCATTGAATGTCAAGGAAAGATGGATGGATTTATGTTTGTTGGAGATGGGTCATGGTCTGGCATTTGTGTGGCTGAATATTACTTGTCACTTATCAGCCTAAGCCTGGTTGTTGTCCAGGTTTTGCTACATGCAGACTTGGACTATTTCATTACCTGAGGATCAGTGAATGGAACTGAACACACTGCAATCATCAGCGAATATTTCCACTTCTGACTTTATGATGGAGGGAATGTCATTTAATTAAGCAGCTGAAAATGGCTGGGCCTCGGGCTCCTTGATGCCACTCAGCCAAATGCTGCCTTGATGTCAAGGGCAGTCGCTCTGACCTCACCTGTGAAATTCAGCTCTTTCGTCCATGTTTGAACCAAGGCTATAATGAAGTCTGGAGCCAAGCGGTCCTCAATTTAAATTTACTAATTAAACTGAATACCTGTCAAATGCTTTATTTTATGTCTTTTTGAACACACTTCCGATTTAATATATTCTTCCCGTGGTTGTATTTCCTTCATCTGTTCTCCCACTTCAAATTTTCTCAAAGGTAACGAACACATGCAGGAATACAATTGCATAGGTGGCAGTCAAGTGCCCATTTTCACATGCAAGCTGGTTGAATAACCCCAAAGGAGGTTATTATAGCAGACCCCGATCCTATCTTCACTCGACAGCTATATATATGTACTTTCCAGCAAGAAAACAGGAACCTTGGAAAATTTACCCCCATTCCCTAGCCGAGGGGCACTGTCACGAACTATTGTGCCTCAACTGCCACACAGCTGATGTTCAGTAACTCAGAAAAGATGAGGAGCGTAAATATCAACCTTATCATGGAATTTTAGAAATTTGCACAGAGTAATTTGGATATAGTTTTAGGGGTAATTACTTAAGACAAAACCAGCAGATCCTTGGTTGACTTGCTTTTAAAGACAAAAGCAAAACGCACTTCAACTGGCAGAAAATCACAAAAAGCAGTATGTCAATGTCAAAATGTGTCTTGTTCAGGTGAAGATTCTTTGCCTTATTACAGATCTTGATTAATAATTTTGTGCCCAGGAAGTATTTTAATGAGTTTCTAAGGAAATGCAAGCCTCCCATCCTCATTATTCTTGAGGAAAGTGGATGAAGCATTGGAATGCTCTCTGCGCTTAAAAAGCTTCCACGTGAATAGTCTTTTCCAAACTCAGTTCATGAAAGTAATTAGCAAAACTGGGTGGCAGATTGATTCAATGCAGATGAGTGTAAAAATAATTAATACGAGGAAATAACATTTCAATGTCTTTTACATCCAAAAAAATATTTAGTTTGGTCTTACTCAGATCCAAAATTGCCCACATTGAACTCCACTGTCATAACTTTGCCCACTCACTTAATCTGTCTTTATCCCATTACAGCCTCTTGCGCCCATCCACATAGACTGTTCTTCCGAACTTAGAGTCAGCTGCAAACTAGGATACAGAACTCTCTATTCCCTCATCCAAATCATTAATATATATTGTCTATTCCCTTATCAGTTCTAAAGCATTGTTTTAGAAAACTTGTCCTGAACACACTCTAGAAATGCATTGCCTTTACTGCTTCAACTGTTCTGCTTCTCCCAGTCCATGTAAAAATTCAAATCTCTCCTTATAATTACATTGTTTTTGCTACATGTTACCCTGATGTCAGGACTTATACATTTCTCAACTACCTCACCACTATCAAGAGACAACTCCTACCAGAGTCTTTCATTGCTTACTGTTCCTTACCTCTACCCGCTATTTGGGGTCAGCCTTGACCCAGTGGTAGCAATGCCACCTTCTAATGAGGGCTGCTTTTTGCCCTTCTCAAGGGCATTTAGGGATGGGAAACAAATGCTGGCCTTGCCAGCGACACTTCACATCCCATGAATGAACGGGAAAAAATCTTTTGATAGCAGGTTGTGGGTTCAAGTCTCATCCCAGGCACCTTAACCTACAATCTAGACTGACAATCCAGTGCAGTGCTGCGGGAATGCAGCACTGTTGGAGGTGGCATTTTGTGGATGAGGCGTAAATCTTACTCCATGTAAGCCTTCTCAAGTGGGCATAAAAGATCCCATGGCGCTATTTGAAGAGCTGCAGTGGTGTTGTCTTGCTAATGAGAACAGAAAGCGCCGGAAATACTGAGCAGATCTGGCAGCATCTGTATACAGAGAAACAGAGTTAACATTTCAGGTCTGTGACCTTTCATCTGATGTCACAGTTTCTCAGAGTGGTTGGATGTGGGTTTTGTCCTGGATCTGTTTTTGTTCATTGTGCAGATCAACAATTTGGATATAGGGTTGGAGGAAGTGGTACCTAAATTTGTAGAAGATACTAAAAGAGAAGGCATAATAAATAATTCTGATCAAATGAAACTGGAATGGCCTGTTGATAAGATGACAGAATGAGCAAATAGGTAACAGATGGAATCAATGTCAACAAATGTGAGGTGGTACATTTTGGTTAAAAAATGATTATAGTTTGAATGGAGGTAAAGCTCAGTAATACAGCATATACAAGTTGAGGTGTGATGGGTTCTTTTTATTCTTTCACGGGATATGGGTGTTGCTGGCCAGGCCAGCATTTATTGCCCATCCCTAATTACCCTGAAGAAGGTGCTGGTGAGCTGCCTTCTTGAACTGCTGCAGTCCATTTGGTGTAGGTAAACCCACAGTGCTGTTCGGAAGGGAGTTCCAGGCTTTTGACCCAGCGACAGTGAAGGAATAGCGATTTAGTTCTAAGTCAGGATGGAGTGTGGCTTGGAGGGGAACTTGCAGGTGGTGGTGTTCCCATGCATTGCTGCCCTCGTCCTTCCAGATGATAGAGGTGGTGGGTTTGGAAGGTGCTGTCAAACGAGGCTTGGTACATTGCTGAAGTGCATCTTGTATATGGTACACACTGCTGCCACTGTGCGTCAATGGTAGAAGGAGTGAATGTTGAAGGTGATGGATGGGTGCTGATCAAGCAGGCTGCATTGTCCTGGATGGTGTCGAGCTTCTTGAGTGTTGTTGGAGCTGCACCCATTCAGGCAAGTGGAGAGTATTCCATCATACTCCTAACTTGTAGATGGTAGACAGGCTTTGGGAAGTGAGTTTACTCACCACAGAATGTCCAGCCTCTGACCTGCTCTTGTAGCCACTGTATGTGTGTGGCTGATCCAGTTCAGTTTCTGGTCAATGGTGACCCCCAGGATGTTGATTGCGGGGGATTCAGCGATGGTGATGCCATTGAAAGTCAAGAGGAGATGGTTAGATTCTCTCTTGTTGGAGATGGTCATTGCCTGGCACGTGTGGCGTGAATGTAATTTGCCACTTATTAGCCCAAACCTGGATGTTGTCCAGGTCTTGTTGCATATGGACACGGACTGCTTCAGTATCGGAGGAGTCATGTATGATGCTGAACATTGTGCCATCAGTGAACATCCCCACTTCTGACCTTATGGTGGAGGGAAGGAGGAAGGTGAATCTATATTAAACCTATAGATAGAATATTGAGGCAATAAAGAGGGTTTCACTAGGATGCTGCCCTGGTTTGAGGAATGCAAATACAAAGACTTGAAAAATTGGTGTAGTTTTCAACATAGGAGATTAAGGTGAACACGAGACGATTTGAGAGAGATATTTAATATTAGAATGTGATGTGAAAGAGTAGATAAAAACAGACTGTTTCCAGTGGTTGGGGGATCCAGAAAAACGGAACATCATTTTGGGATTAAATGCAAGTGTGAGAGGGCAGGAGAATTTTTTTTCAAGAGGGTTCAGAGACAGTGGAATGCGCAGAGTCAGTGACTGAAACAGAGACCATTTCTACATTTACAATAGGTTGGATGGGCAGTTGAAGGATGGGAAGTTGAAGCATTAAAGGGATATGAGAAAGAAACATGTATGTGGGATTAGTCCTACTGCTGATGTGGAGGGTAAACTGATAAATGGACTGGTTTGGCCAAACAGCCCATTTCTGTTTTGTAATTTCTATGTAAGATTCTATTCCCTTCAACACACTACTCCCATTGTCCAAGTTACCAGCTGCCACTTCTCTGCTACTTTTGAACTGGACACAAAGATATAAAAGCCTAGACTAAAGTAATGCCAACACTAATTTTCTCTCCATTTATAACCTGGAGAAAAACACAAACTCTGGATTGCTCCTTTTCACAATCTCGTTCCTACTCCCAGAAATACTGCAGCTAGTATGGGGCACTTGCCCGTTAAACAACAGAAAATCTACATCCTACCATTGCAATGTTCAATCTTGACACATGCACAATAATATTTTTTTTCCTGTCTAGCAGTTTAATAGTCTTCTAAAATTGTCCATTTTTATGTCTCCATTGGAATGATTACATTCATTTTTCAACTTTAATGGAGATTATACTTAGCCCTGCATCAACACATGAATATTCGTGGGCTTTTATTTTGAAATTACAAATACAAGGTACTCACTCATATCCATAAATAGCTGCCTCTTCTCGGCCATCTTATTCCCTCTTCTTCCACACTCCTCAATCATTCTGATGAAAGAAAAGAAGTGACTGTTTGAAGCAGCACACCAGCAGGTTCTGAAAACAAGATCATTTCATGTTCACCATCCATGTGTTGCTATTTTCCCTCAGATATACCACTGCAGCTCATCGCAGCTACCAACTGTTGGTGAAAAAAAAACCTAGAGCTTTGGTTTACAACTGTCCTTACCCTCGGTAAAATTGCCCTACCAAATACTCCAAATGAAAATGTACCAAATGGGCCAAACGTATGGTTAGCAGATTAATGCATCAGCCACTGGGCACAAGAGAAATGACTTGCAGTCATCCCAAGAGGTGCAAGTCCATGGAAATCTGCCATCCAAACATTTCATTAAACTGAGCAGCAGATCAAACTAACTAAACGAAGCCATAACAGCCTCATATCTATATTTTACAAATTTCATAGATAGACAGTTGCTTATAATTCAATTATTTTCTCAAAATTCATGTGTACTAAAGTTATCCCTATTTTTCACTGAAAGTGACTACTGAAACCAAGTTAATCCTACCATTTAATAGGGCATTTAAACATCTGAATAGGAAAGAGATATTTAGAAGTAGGAGAAAAGAACAGGGAAATGGGATTAACATAGATAGCTGTACCATTGAACTAGCAGTGACATAAAGATGATGGGCCTGTGCTGGAAACGTTAAAATTTATTTGCTATTCCTCTTTCCTCTGGCCATTACACAGGGAAAATACTCAAAATTGCAGATGCTACCTTAATGAAGCATGATAAGTATTATTACTGTGCCATTCAAGGTGTCACATCACCAAATAGACTTTGCCATACATTCCAAAACTTGTAAATCTTTTTGTTTGAAACTTGGAAAGCACATGTAAGAAAAGGCTATGTCTGGCTGATTTTTAGGAACAGAAAGACCATCTCTAAAGCTGCACCTGATTTAAAAAATGAAAAACTACTCTTCAAAAAACATGTTTTATTAAAAATAACTTTTTTTTTTAAAAACAAGCTCACTGATGAAATGTACATTGTTTCCAAGCTTCAGTTAAATAGTTCAATGGGATCAATTTTTCCATTTTGATGTTTGTAGCATTAGAGAAACAGAGACTCAATTTATTAAACTTATTTTTAAATACAGTGTACTAAAATTAAATTAAAAATCAGTTTTCATAAAATCCTAAAGCTTATCCAATATAACATCTGATGCACAAGTCTGCTCTTGGTGTATTGCAGACTTAATTCCGAACGTATTAGTGCAGTGGATACCTACATTTGTAAATATATCAGCTCTCAAACAATAAAATGGAACAGAAAGGCATCTTTCAGCTGGCATAAAATTGGTACAGTAGTTTTTTTTTTAAAAAGGAAGCATAATCTATTACATTCTTCAAATAAAAGTGTACAGTACAGATTAAATTAAAAGACAGTACAGCAGACCTGGTCATTGCTGCTACATTCAACATCCTTCCATTTTTACCCCTAATTTTCTTTCCTCCTTAAGAGCAGAAGGTACTAGCTAATGCTCGAGTATGGCTTCATGGAAACCAGCCACAAGCTAGTACCTCAATGGCAATTCTTCATGCGCAAGCTTCAACAGTGAGTGTTGGCAGTGTCTGAGAGTGGGGTGGGGGGGGGGGGGGGGGTTGGTTAGCCTTAGTTACCACTTTAACATACAATCATGACCTTGCTATGAAGTCAGAAAGCTGAAATTTGTGCAATGGAGGATGGCCATAGAATGTGCTGACTGCAGGTCCTGTTGCAATTTTTATGTTGGAGCCTTATTAATATGTACTGCGCAGCTCTAACATTCAAAATCAACAGAGCAGCTGAGTCTTTATACAGTGTTCAAAATAGGATCTGTGGAAATACATCAATGGATTGTCCCACCACACTGTGAACAAATCAAAATAAATGAAAGTAGGGGGAAAAATATTCAGCAAGAAAGTTAATAGGTGATAGTGAGGGCTTGGCTGACCAAAGAATGCATGTCGCATTGCACGGAAAATTTGATCCACAAGGAGAAAATCTAGCTCTAAATTACAGCATTACATAAAGATATACACACCATAATAATGGCATCACTTCCATTAAACATACTGAAAAAAAATAACTTCACAAGTAAAGAAAATGGTTAAGAAGCTTTGATCATTTTAGGCAGGCACCAGAGCAATAAAGAAACAGAAAGAAATTAATATGCAGATTTACTTCAAGAAGTGAAAACAGAAAAATTGTGTAAATAAGAACAGATCCTCAGCATCTGGAGAGACAAAAGAAAGCAATTCTGACAAAGGGCCTGAACCCAAAACATTTACCTATCTTATCTTTTTGCAGATGCTGACAAACCTTCTTTCAATTATATATTTCGAGCATGCTTTCTAAGTCTGTGGCATGGTATATTCACAAAGCAATTTTCAAACCGACCATACTGAAAGAGTTTAATGTTTTGCCAAGTTACACTTAGTTTTATTCATTCGCATTGAAGATAAGTGTGATCCTTAAGATGTGGCATGTACAAAAACTACACACTTTAAATAAACACAAAAGCGTCATGTAGTCATACTGTGGAATTAGTGGTGTATTGATGAAGGCATTATACAAATTCAAACTCCAAAGGTGACAACATCTAATTTACACAAAGCAAAGTTCCATTAAGTGCACTGAGATAAAAGACCAGTTAACCTGTTTCAGGGTGTTGACTGAGGAATAAATGTTGGCCAAGCCACCAGAGAACCCTCATACTCTTTGACAAATATTGGCATGCACCTGAACAGGCAAATGGGATCTTGGTTTAATGTCTCACCCAAATAACAGCTCAAGAGATCTATCAGCAATGGCCCATTTTCAGATGAAGGTTCAGGCCATCCCAACACTGTCGACCTCGCAAAGTCTTCCTGACCAACATTTGGAGAGCTAAATTCAAGCCAATTAATCAAAGACCATGGCAAAAAAAAAAAAGAGTTCAGTCTCTATTAGAAGAGGTTTTTGGAAAATGTCTAAGCTCTTTACAATACACAAAATACATTTTAAAGATAAACTTGTAATTCTACTGCAATTTTTCACACTTTAAACTTATGACACCCTTCACACAGGAATAAAAACACCGAGAAACCCAGGACTTGTTTACCTACATTATTATTTTTATATTTCATTAAGTGCGCAACATACTTGCACACAGTCTTAAGACCTGAAGGCTGGCTACCATGAATTTGAGATGATTCTATATTTTTCACAATGGTGAGATACAATGGACCCTAGAGGTTGCCCAAGAACACTCAGGCTGCAACCACAGGTTTCCAACTGAAGGGTGATGAAACACAAGAGTTTGGATTTATTTAAAACTTTAAATTTTCAGCCAGGCCACAAGATGGAGTATTTTATGGAAGTAAAAATGTTTCAATCCAGACATGAAAATAAGTACACCAGTTCTTTCCCACAAAATAAAACTGGTATTAGATGATTGTGGAGTGCTTTTAAAAGCGGTCATTAAGAGGAGACTGGCTTCCCTACCTTATTGCATGGGGCAGAAGTGTGAGGCATAACCAAACTGACTGGAATACAAGAGAAATAATTTTTAATTTGTAAAACATATACTGCATGTATTAACTGGTTCGGTATGTCCAGGCAGCAGTCCATTTAATGAAGATATCATGGTCACTCTTCTTTGAATACACAACTACCTTAACCTGATTATCGTTGAAGGGAAACGCTCCACATTAGTCAGATGTACCTTTTTAATCACTTGTTAATGCTCCAGAAAATCCTACAGTGCCCTTGAACACCCAGCTTCACTTATACAGCAGAACTATAAGCCTGAGCACTTGTCTTTCTCAGCTCCCAGGAACTGTTACTACCTGGCTTTTGCAAGCAGAAGTTGTGAAGTATTGTTTCTCATACCATTAAGTGAAGTTTACAGAACAGATTTGCAAATCATCAGGAAAACCATGGATGATCATGAGGGCCTTCAATTTTATTTATATCCGACCCTACTCTAGCATTGGAGGACTTTCAGATCCACTATCTCCAATTAACTTTTGGTTAATTTTGACTTGTTGGTTTGCAAATCTAAAAGACTAGACCTATGAAAAGACTAAAATTTCATTTACCAATTGCCACTTACACTACCGGTCTTCAAACTTGGGGTCACCTGTGTCTTCAGATTTGACTGATTTACTGGCTTGTTATTTCTGTTGCTATATACATTATTTGGAAGAAAAGTTTTCTGCAATGATCGTACTGTTTCCCATGGGTAGCGGATGGTATCTTTAAAAAAAAAGGTTGTGGGGAATCACCAGGTTTTACTAATAGTTAAATGGTCTCAGGAGTGCATCAATGTTCGGAGGTGGTCTCTGAGTATGTATTGATATTGCAGAGGGTCTCTGGGTATGAAGCAATATCTGTCGGAGTTCCCCCACACCAGAAAAAATTGAAAGCCCTTAAGGTACATGAGCAATACTGTAACATTGTACTAAATTATTTTTAGTGGGGGAAGGGAACTCAGATTCACACATTGAAACTTTTGGTCATTAAAAAAATTAAAAGCCTTGAGTTAAAGGGCCTGGAAAGAGATATATAAATGAAGGATGGAATAATCTCACCATCACTTCAAGTGCACTTCTATAAATGTTATTTCTACCTTAATTTTGATAAAGACACATTGCTAAAGAGTTTCAAGTGCCTCAAGGACAAACCTACAACTGACATAACACAGCATAACTGCAATTTCCTCAGCAAGCTACCCAGCAGCTGAGTCTATCTTGAAACAATCACCACATTGAAACAATAATGTCTCTTCAATGGGAAAATACAACGCTAAATTCAAATGAAAGTTTGTTGACTAAGCATATTGTGTGTCTGAGAGATACCACATATGCAGTGTGCTAGTATTAATCTGGATTTACTGAATGAATCCACAGTTGGGATGGGTATGCATGTTTTCTTTTAAATCAGTGAATAAAAATATTTATACTACTGAACTGTCAATTACAGGCACAGTATTAGACTATTAGTCAATACAAGTAGTAACTCCAACTAAGCAGCCCTATTGGTAACCTCTGATCTGCAGAGGACAGAAATCTGTACAGTACATGAGACATTTCTGCTTACCTGGTAAAATTGCAGGTTGAAGAAAAGGTTCCAAAGTTAGTAATAATGCTTGAAGAATAAATTAAATTGAATTGATAGTTATGGGATAAGAGCCATTTCCAGCACTGATAAAGAGCGTACACCTGAAACATTAATCTGTATTTGCATAGATGCTGACAGGCCTATTTTTATTTCGAATTCTCAGCATTTGCTGTTCTTTTTCTTTTTACAAGAGCCACTATGCTGCATTATATTTCAACCTCTGGAAGTATCATGAACCGTCAGAAAGAACATTTTTAAACAGTGTTACAGAAACATTCTTCAAATTTTTGCAGTCAGCAGTTGAACAGCAAAGAGCAGAGGAGTGAAAAATTCCAGATCATCACACACACAAGAAAGACTGAGGTGCCTGGGTGGTTTTGACCACTTCACTGTGCTGCCACTATGAATGCTTGCTCACATTCTACTAGTCCAATACTCACAACAATACAAAGGGACACAGATTTAGAAATGAGTTTTTTCTGTATCAACAAAAAATGTTTAAAAAGATACTATTTACATTGTCTTACTAAAATTGCACAAAATATCAAATCTAAAGAAATAAATTCATTCCTCCTGAGAACCATAAATAAACTAGGAAACGAAACTCTTACGAGATGATTACTTGCTATTGGAAACTGCTTAGGATTTTAGAGAAACTCACTAAATCAAACTAGTCTTTAGTGCGGCACACATCACCTTTGTGTGGACTGAACAGTGTCATTTCTCTGACAGTGCTATAGGGCAAACAGCCAGGGCTCATGTACTCTGCACATTTAGTACTGTACTGGCACTCTATCCAATTAAAAGCAGATACACTGCAACTCTACAGAAGTGCTTTCATTATTCAAGCACACAATATTTATTAATCCCTCCTCGTCATTCTTCAGATTTGACAACATTAACCAAAAATCTAACAGTTCACATCATTAAGTATTCCTGTGTTCTTCTTCACTTCAAGTATCATAGAAGCTTACATCACAGAGGGAGGCCATTCACCTGATAAAAGGTTTGAAAGGGAAGACATAGAGAAGACATTTCCATTTATTAGCAAGATCAAAACTACGGACCATAAATATAAAAGATTGTCAATAATAAGTTTAATCAGGAATTCAAGAGAAACCTCTTTATCCCAAGAGTTGTTAGAATGTGGAGCAGTTGCGGCAAATTCATAGATGCATTTAAAGGGAAGCTAGGTTATCACATGAAGGAGAAAGGAATAGAAGGATATGTTGATGGGATTAGATTAAGAAAGTGGGAGGAGGCTGGTGTGGAGGGCAAACACCTGCATAGACCTGTTCAGCCAACTGGCCTGTTCCTGTGCTCTAACTATGTACTATTATGTAATACATTCCTCATCCAAGATCAGTCACCTTTCTTACGTTTCAATCATTCCGAGCAGCTCAGAGCCGTTGTGCTCAACACAGAATTCAGTTATCTCGATTTGTAACTGTCCTTATTACTTGTAATCTAAATCCAAACAAGACAGTCATCTGGTTTTTGTGAAAGTGTTAACTGAAACAAGCATCAGCTCTATTCCGACAACCAGTTTACACTTCAAACATTAACCTTTTCTTGCAAATGCTGAAAATCTGAATTAAACAGAAAATGTTAGTAATGTTCAGGTGCTCAAAGACATGCACATTCTGGCATTTTCTATTTTTATTTCAGTTTTCCAGCTTTTACTTTTTCATTTCTAATGTTTAATTCACTGACACTTCTCCTCCAGGAATCTGAGCTTTATAAAATGTCTGCTCCTCTCTCGCGATTTCCATTTACCTCCTTCACCATGTTCACCATCATAGTTGTCACTATGCATTCTTCTTTGTAACTATCTGTATGCAAATCCCATTTTGCCAGATCACTTTACTCAGCAGCTGCTTTCAGTTCCAATTCATTCTATATTGATTCTGAATGAACTTTAACCCTTCCTCTCAGACATAAGAAGTTTCTATGAAGCACTAAAATCTGTCTATGGACCAGCACATCAAACCCAAAACCCCCTGAGGAGCACTGATGGCAAGGCCCTACACACCAACAAGGAGTCAGCCCTGGATCGCTGGTCGGAGCACTTTGATACTCTCTTCAGCGTCAAGTGCACAGTGCATGATACTGCCATCAACTGCATCCAACAACAGCCTGTCAAAGAAGAATCAGATGAGAGCCCAACTCTGGAGGAAAGTGACTGCCATCAACCAGATGAAGAACAACAAAGCCCTGGGAGTCGATGGAATTCCACCCAAAGCCTTGAAGCATGGTGGCCCTACCCTATACACCAAGCTCCATGAGTTTTTCACGGCCTGCTGGGAACAGGGCAGGATTCCACAGCATCTTTACGATGCCGTTATCATCACCTTGGACAAAAACAAAGGAGAAAAATCAGACTGCTCCAATTACCATGGGATCACCTTCCTTTCTATTGCTGGGAAGATCTGAGCTAGAATACTTCTGAACAGGCTTGTGCCTACTATTGTGGAAGAAAACCTCCCAGAGAGCCAGTGTGGTTTCAGAGCAAACAGAGGCACCACAGTCCTGGTATTTACACTCAGACCATTACAGGAAAAGTGTCATGAGCAAAACAAAGGTCTGTATATCACTTTCGTAGGCCTCACCAAGGCACTTAACACTGTGAGTAGAGGTAGACTTTGGAAAATCCTTGAAAAACGTGGATGCCCACCCAGGTTCCTGGCCATGGTGAAGCAGTTCCATGAAAATCAGTGCAGACAAGTCAAGCAAAACAGCGACCTCTCGAGTCCCTTCTGAATCTCCAGTGGCTTAAAGCAGGGATGTGTGCTGGCCCCAACCTTATTCCCCATCTTTTTTCATCATGATGCTGCAGCAGGCAATGGAAGACTTTAAGGAGGGAGTTTACGCATGCTTCTGGACTAATGGAGGCCTTTTCAACCTCAGGCATCTTCAGGCTCACACAAAGACACAAGAAAAACTCATCCGTGAGCTTCTTTTTGCCGATGATTGTGCTCTCCTGGCCCACAGTCAGTCAGACCTGCAAAGTATAACAACACATTTTTCCGAGGCGGCACAACTCTTCAAACTAAAAATCAGTTTAAAGAAAACTGAAGTCCTGTATCAGCCTGCACCCCAAGAAGAATATAGACCACCAAGCATGGTCATTGAGGGAACTGAGCTGAATGCTGTCAAGCAATTTACTTATTTGGGCAGCGTCATCTCGTTGGTGCCACCATAGACAAGGAAGTGGACAATAGGCTTTCAAAAACAAACAGTACATTCGGAAGACTCTACAGATGAACGTGGAGCAACCACAGTCTCAGAGCACAGACCAAACTCAAAGTGTACAAAGCCATGTACCTCACCACCCTTCTGTATGGCGCTGAGTCATGGGTCCTATACCACCATCACGTACGCCTTCTAGAGCGCTTCCATCAGCGCTGCCTCCACAGCATCCTCAAGATCCACTGGCAGGATCGCATCTCAAACACTGAATTCCTGGAAACAGCCAACATCACCAGCATCGAGGCCATTCTCCTGCAAAGCCAACTGCGTTGGGCAGGTCACGTTGCCTGGATGGACGACAGTTGCCTCCCCAAGATCGTGTTGTATGGAGAGCTGAGCTTGGGTAAAAGGAACAGAGGGACCCCATGCAAACATTTCAAGAACTCCCTGAAGAAGTCCCTCTCTGTTTGCCACATCGACCATCGTCAGTGGGAGGCGCAGGCTACAGGTCGTGATGCCTGGAAATGCTACATCTGGAGGGCTACAGACACCTTTGAGACTGAGCGAAGAACCAGCATGAAAGAGAAAAGATGGAGAAGGATAGATCCAATTGCCCCCAGCAGTGACTACACCTTCACTTGTACCTGCTGGTCACGGATAGGCCTGACTAGACACCAATAGCCTGCAAACGATGACTACAACCTTCCCAAAATCTTCATCCGTGAAGAAATGCCGAGATGTATACCAAGCCCATTTTGCCAGATAACTTTTCTCAGCATCTGCTTTCAGTTCCAATTCATTCTACATTGATTCTGACTGAACTTTAACCCTCTCAGGTCTATATCTGATAATCAAACTCCTCTAATGACTGCTCTTCCCAACTCATTAAATGTACTCTTTACTATGCTTGTGTAGGATGTGTAGGATGGGGAAGGAAACTGCAGGGGATGGGCACAAACGAAATGTGGAGCTTATTCAAGGAGCAGCTAATGCGTATCCTTGATAAGTATGTACCTGTCAGGCAGGGAGGAAGTTGTCGAGCGAGGGAGCCGTGGTTTACTCAAGAAGTTGAAGCGCTTGTCAAGAGGAAGAGGGCGGCTTATGTTAGGATGAGACGTGAAGGCTCAGTTAGGGCGCTTGAGAGTTACAAGCTAGCCAGGAAGGATCTAAAGGGAGGGCTAAGAAGAGCAAGGAGAGGACACGAGAAGTCATTGGCGGATAGGATCAAAGAAAACCCTAAGGCTTTCTATAGGTATATCAGGAATAAACGAATGATAAGAGTTAGAACAGGGCCAATCAAGGATAGTAGTGGAAAGTTGTGTGCGGAATCAGAGGAGATAGGGGAAGCGTTAAATGAATATTTTTCGTCAGTATTTACAGTAGAGAAAGAAAATGTTGTCGAGGAGAATACTGAGATACAGACTACTAGGCTAGATGGGATTGAGGTTCACAAGGAGGAGGTGTTAGCAATTTTGGAAAGAGTGAAAATAGATAAGTCCCCTGGGCCAGATGGGATTTATCCTAGGATTCTCTGGGAAGCCAGGGAGGAGATTGCAGAGCCGTTGTTGTTGATCTTTAAGTCGTCATTGTCGACAGGAGTAGTGCCGGAGGACTGGAGGATAGCAAATGTTGTCCCCTTGTTCAAGAAGGGGAGTAGAGACAGCCCTGGTAATTATAGACCTGTGAGCCTTACTTCGGTTGTGGGTAAAATGTTGGAAAAGGTTATAAGAGACAGGATTTATAATCATCTTGAAAAGAATAAGTTCATTTGCGATAGTCAGCACGGTTTTGTGAAAGGTAGGTCGTGCCTCACAAACCTTATTGAGTTTTTCGAGAAGGTGACCAAACAGGTGGATGAGGGTAAAGCCGTGGATGTGGTGTATATGGATTTCAGTAAGGTGTTTGATGAGGTTCCCCACGGTAGGCTATTGCAGAAAATACGGAAGTATGGGGTTGAAGGTGATTTAGAGCTTTGGATCAGAAATTGGCTAGCTGAAAGAAGACAGAGGGTGGTGGTTGATGGCAAATGTTCATCCTGGAGTTTAGTTACTAGTGGTGTACCGCAAGGTTCTGTTTTGGGGCCACTGCTGTTTGTCATTTTTATAAACGACCTGGATGAGGGTGTAGAAGGGTGGGTTAGTAAATTTGCGGATGACACGAAGGTCGGTGGAGTTGTGGATAGTGTCGAAGGGTGTTGTAGGGTACAGAGGGACATAGATAGGCTGCAGAGCTGGGCTGAGAGATGGCAAATGGAGTTTAATGCGGAGAAGTGTGAGGTGATTCACTTTGGAAGGAGTAACAGCAATGCAGAGTACTGGGCTAATGGGAAGATTCTTGGTAGTGTAGATGAGCAGAGAGATCTTGGTATCCAGGTACATAAATCCCTGAAAGTTGCTACCCAGGTTAATAGGGCTGTTAAGAAGGCATATGGTGTGTTAGCCTTTATTAGTAGGGGGATCGAGTTTCAGAGCCACGGGGTCATGATGCAGCTGTACAAAACTCTGGTGAGGCCGCACCTGGAGTATTGCGTGCAGTTCTGGTCACCGCATTATAGGAAGGATGTCGAAGCTTTGGAAAGGGTGCAGAGGAGATTTACTAGGATGTTGCCTGGTATGGAAGGAAGGTCTTACGAGGAAAGGCTGAGGGACTTGGGGTTGTTTTCGTTAGAGAGAAGGAGGAGGAGAGGTGACTTAATAGAGACATACAAGATAATCAGAGGGTTAGATAGGATGGATAGTGAGAGTCTTTTTCCTCGGATGAGGATGGCAAACACGAGGGGACATAGCTTTAAGTTGAGGGGTGAAAGATATAGGACAGATGTCAGAGGTAGTTTCTTTACGCAGAGAGTAGTAGGGGCGTGGAACGCCCTGCCTGCAACAGTAGTAGACTCGCCAACTTTAAGGGCATTTAAGTGGTCATTGGATAGACATATGGATGAAAATGGAATAGTGTAGGTCAGATGATCGGCGCAACATCGAGGGCCGAAGGGCCTGTACTGCGCTGTAATATTCTAATTCTAATTCTAATGCTTCTTGATATGAATTCTCTAAATTCCCCTCTCTAGCAGTTTCAGTTCAATCTACACTGTGGCTATCCTGGTCTGCAGTTCCATAGCATCCCCCATTTATGTGTCATCCTTAACTCAGTGGTGGCACTCTTGCCTCTGAGTCATAAGGCAGTAGGTTTAAAAGCCCTCTACAAGGATTGAACACTTGCACTTCTGTACACCACTGAGGGAGTGCTGTACTGTTGGAGTTACCATCTGTCCTCTCAGGTGGATGTAAAAGATACTGCATTACTATTCAAAGAGCAGGAAAGTTCTCCCAGTGTCCTAGCCAACATTTGCCCAATAACCAGTACCTAAAACGGAGGATCTTGGTATTTATGTCATTTACGTTTGTGGGAACTTGCTGTGCACAAATTGGCTACCATGTTTCCTACATTACAACATTAACTACACTTCAAAAATACTTCATTGGCTTCAAAGCACTTTAGGATGTCCTGAGGTGGCTATATAAATGCAAAACCTTGTTTTGTTTCATTGGTATTGGAAGGAGGAAAATTCTTCCTTTCAGGATACATGGAAAGAAGTTCAACCAATTTCTGGATGGCAATCAGTCCTTTGATCTTTCTTCTCCTTCACCTTCTTCTGATCCCATTTTTGATTCCAACTTGCACCTCTCTGGAGGACTGTTTTTTTTAAAGGCTATCATCTCCAATCTTCTCTCTCTGACTCTGAACACTCTGGCCTCAGCAGGAACATTAGCTTCAATGCTCATAAAGAAGAACTTGCAAATATAAAGCTTTGAGCTCTATACAAGATACAGAACTCATCTTCTGCCATTTCCATCTCTATGCTTTTGGCCCTCTTGCAGATTAAATCCATTCTCCAATCTACCACCTTCCTGTTCCTCCTAGACTTCCTCTTCTAGTCTCCGTGCTTTTCTCAATCTTTCCTGAGAACCATTGCAGCAATACTAACAGTTTGAATTTCTATAGGCTCTTTAATTATGATCTGCCTGTCTCTGAACTTTTACCTCTCTTTTATTAGTTCCAATCCTGCAGCCAGCTGGCAGTTCTGAAAGGTCACTGACCTGAAACGTTAACTCTGTTTCTCTCTCCACAGATGCTGCCAGACCTGCTCAGCATTTCCAGCATTTTGTTTTTATAACCCCTCATCAGCATGGTTTTACAGTCCCCTTTATAACTCCAACTGTCACAAGGATGGTGCTTTAACCTTCATTCTTGAACACCCAACTAATTCTCACCCTGAACAGCATCTCTTAAATTCATTCGCATCCTCCAGATAAAGTATTACTGAGAATCCATAAGGAATCCAGCTGTGAATTTATTCTTGTAGGATATATGCAAAGCATTCTTCATTCTTGTTCTTCTCAGACATCAGACCTGACCTGTTCATCCTTTACGTTGATGGTGTTCATATTGATTCCTGCTTTCACCGTAGTCTAAAGAAGTTCACTGATCTGTTTTCCATTTTTCCCCCTCTCTCACCTCCTCTCTGGACAATTCTTTCCCCTTCACCCCCTCCACCACCCGTTCCCCCACCCAAGTATCTATTACCAGCTCACTTTCTCCATTAACCTGGATTATGCTCCTTCACGCCATGCTCCCTGCAAAAACTGCATCTCTTTTTTGCGATATTTATAACTCTGGCTTTAAATTAAAATTAATTCTGATGAACCAAATTATGTTTTTTCTCTTCGAAGTTCTAACATTTTCTGTATTAAATGCAACCATTATATTCAAGGGTCTATTATATTTAATCACTATGGCAAAATGCATATCAGGAATTATTTCAAGAAACTGTCTACGTTTATTTATCTCCATGCCCTTCTTATTCTCCCACACTTTGGATCACAGACTGAATATATTCAAATACATTTGGCAGCCTTTCTTCAATCAGACACACAATGACTTCTCATACAAATGGATTATCTCAATTCATGAATGCCATATACCTAAAATAAAAACATCCAGTTAGACTAAGTGGCAAAGTGCTTCTGAGTAATAAAAATTAGACTTCTCTTTTTTGTTGGCAGTTGAAAACTCGCTTCAACCTATCGGCCTTGCAGACTTATTTGTTCTTTAACATCATTTCAGTAAAATAAATCATCGATTTATCTGTGGGGCATTCTAGTTTCTAAAGGATTCAGGTGGCTGGTATGGGCCCTTGAACTATTAAACACTTTGATGTAGCAGTATGATACAAAATCTCGAAATTGCATCTTTCTAACCCTTGGGGTATGATTTCTATAAAATTTGAGCTTAGTTTAATACTGTGCTAATTTTGTTCCATGCTGTCACAATAGCTTGCAAAATTGCTCATGACTTGCACTACTAATGCAACTTTACAGCATTCTCCCACAGACCTGTCAATACAGGTACAGCAGAAGATGATCCCCACAATCTAATTATCCTACTTGACTGAATTTAATTAACCCATGCCCTCAACTTTATCACATGCATTCGAGTCTTACTGTCATGGGGTTTATGAGATAAATGACCTGCAGTTACAACAACAGGCAAACTTAATTTTGACAATAATTGGACAGGTTCATAAATTTGGAAACACCACTAAGCAAAACATTTCCTATTAACTACAGTGCTTAGTAAATATAGTAATTACCCAAAAGGTCGGGCAAGATTTTGTTTACAGCACATTTATAGCATTAACCCTAATGTCAAGCACAGTTATGAGCACTACGGTGCTAAAAATCAAGTCAATTTAGCAGATTAGAGCAGAGGTTAGATGATAAATATTAATGACCTAATTGTTAATCTACTTCCCAAGGGTTCTTACCCATTTGCAAGCCCCTTGCGCCATTACGGTCAACAGTCTTCAGTATTTAAAAAAAATATATAAATCAATCCAAGTGTCGGTAAATAACCACGACTGTATCACTTCAGACATCGCAGAAGTGGTATTGCAGATTCTAGGCACAACCTCACAATTTTCAAAATTCTACTAGCACAGTTATTTGCTCCAAATCAATGAGGATTTCCACATTTTCAACTCTGTCTCCCCTCTAGGAAGATGAAACCCCTTCACCAACATTTGGCAGAGATAAAATATGGTACATGTTAAGCGCAGATGAATTAGACAAGGGAAAAGTTCAAGTTTTAATTATTTGTCATTGAAGCAGTAATGCTGCAATCCCACACTTCCAGCAGGAAGCCACATTCAGAGATCAAGGGCTGAATTTTCACCAGAGGCAGTAAACAGAAGCAGGGTTTGTTTTTGGGTTAGAAACCCACCTTTGGTGTGAAACTGCTTAAAGTTAAGATTTGCACTTGGGGAAGCCCTTAATTGATATGGAGACAGATTTCCTGCCCACTTAGAGCCAGGGCGGGAACAGAGGCAGGTCAGATGAAGTGTGGGACTCATTTAGACACCACAAGGCAACCATCACTGAGGCTGCTGGTTATCGCAAGGGAGAGATCTGCGGTTTTAGCCAAAGCCTTCAACTGGCCTGGCACCCGGGCAGGGCTGCCCCTCACTTCGTTGATGCCGACCTGGATATAATGGTGAAGGCCCTGAAGGAGAGGAGGGAGGTCCTCTTCCCGGAGAGTGGTAGGGGGTAGCCACTTGGTCGTGCAACAGGGGCACCTCTCTGTTCAGCGTCCTCTTCCTCCTCTCTCATCTCCACTTCCTCCCCAATACGTTTTGAAGAATTTGGTGACAAGGGCACAAATGTGCATGACCATCTGCCTGGAGAGTCGCAGTCTCCTGCAGCACTGAGTCTTAGTCATCTCCATCTTCAGCAGTCAATCCTGTGTTGAGGATATGGTCTTCATGAACTTCCTGCCCCCCTGACACCTGGGGTTCCGCCTTTCCTGCAAAGAGTATTGCCCCTCTTTGCCACTGCTGCAAAATCTGAAAGTTGCGCGCCCATTGCCAGCTGCAAACGTCATTCTGGACAGGTGGCTGCCTGATTGTCCTTGATAGCCTTGCCGGTGCTCCTCTGCCCCCGTGATGCCGGGGGGATGACACCCCCATTCCATGTCCAAGCACTGACTGCCAACTCTGCCCGCCACAGCAGCAAGGGCACCTCCTTAACTAAATCCGAGTCCCCCTTTGCCCCACTGATGCTCTTATGGGGCCGGGGTGAGTTCCCAGGGCAGCCTTTACTGGCTCCCCACTCTGTACCCGCCTCTGTTCAGCTGATCAGAAACTGAGAGCTCCTGAAGTCCGTGCATCCCTTTAAATATTCCACCCTTCTCCTCCAATAAGCTGTTAATAAGTTTTTTAACTAATTTAATTGGCCTCAATTGGGAAAAGTGAGAGATTCCTGGTTAACATATCTGGCACCGGGAATGTGTCCTGTAACCACCAACCCCCCACCACCCCCACCCTTGCCACCAGGTGGCCCCAAACATTCAGCCCAAAGCTACAACATTATCGCCCCAGCTCTTCAACCACGTTCTCCAAGTGTAGATTTCTCTCTCTGATCCCTGTCTGAACAATCCAAGATCTAAACATTTCCCCCCCGGATGCATCACGCTTTTTTTTCCTTCTAGTCTCTTCTCTAAATTCTTCTCAACTTATTTTCTTTCTCATTTCTTTACACTTTTCTCTTTTTCTTCATTTCTAACTCTTCCATTTTACCTCTCTTGTATGTTGGCTCTGCAACTGCTAGAAGCTGAACAAAAAGTATTCCTTCATCAGCTGACTCAGCAATCCTCATGTCTGCTGGGAAATGAGGTAGGTTGCAGATGCTCAGATTGCACAATTCAATTTTAGCAGTGTCACAGGACTGGGCAACAATATCAATTCCAAGCCTAGGCTTTTGTGAAAGGCTTTGGCCTTTAAGTAAATCCTTTAATGAAGACAGACTAGACTGTGCAATTGCAGTCTGTGTGTCTCAGTGAGGTTTCTTCAGTCTAACTGGTTGAACAGCCTCCCTGCTCACAGACACCATGGACCCACTGGAGATGATTCGGCACTGGGTCAGACACCCAAATGTTCGAACTTCCCTCTGACAAGCCCGTAAAAAGTCTCTGGGCAACTGTACACGAGGTGAATAGTGAAAGCCATTCCTTCATCACTCTCAGCAATATACGGACCATTATTGTAAAATATTTGGTAAGCAATAAATGCAAAATTTTGTCTTTAGAACATGATTACTTTGAGTTTCAATTTTGCTTTCCATCAACAGCTGCCACAGCTGCCCACATTGTTTTTGCGCTCATTCATTCTCAACCACCCCTACATCAATCCCTAACCTTTGCCCATGGTGCAGAGCATCACCTGAGTGTCTAGCCGTAATGTGGTAACTGCATCTATGATTTCCAAATGGGACTAGAATTACAGCAGCGCCACACTGACTTCGAGGGGCAGTAGTGTGTGAGACCAGGTCTCTGGAACTTAGTTCAAGCAGGGATATTAGGGTCCTCAGACAATGAGGGAGCAACAAGGCTGACCACAGCTATAAATCAGTCTGTGCTTCCCACTTCTCCCTCTCCCACTCTTTCTTTAGTTACTGTTCAGCCTGCTCCTTTCAGCTCTCCTTAGGCCTGTCTGTTTTTTCCCCATTATGTATATAAACCCCGAGTATACAGCACAGAAACTGGAGAGCATATTTAACCGGCAAATGCCAAGTGCACTTTTGCCTGACAATTAGTAGTCAATTATCCAGTTCCCTGCCATTGAATCTGTTAAACTGGCATACGCTCAAAATCACGTACTGTTAAAGTTTACAACTGTATGATAAATACACGAGCTATTCCAACTTTAGGGAACTGTGTTGCCATTTCTAGCTGTTCAGGGTACAGTCAAAATGATTGAGGCCACGTTGAGTAGTAACATAATTAAAGATATATTTGTAATAAATATTGAAGCTCTAAAAATCCTGAGATCACCAATGAATTTTCTAGCTGGTTTTCCTGATTGGCTGCCATAGCTTTAGCAGTAATCCCGCCTATCCGGGGTTTGCACCAACCTTCCAACGTTACGGCAACTGATCAGGAGAACTCCCAAGGACGTTCCTGGTATATGTTCTTTTCACCTGCAATTTGATGGATAGTACAAAAACTTTTTTTTTTTAGTAGTTCTTATCTGGAAGAACTAACCACCCCCCCTCCAACTTCCATAGCATCCCACTTGCTCTGCTTCTCTCTGTCCCACATGCTCCTCCCTCTGCTTCTCTTCCTGTCATTTTCATGCCCCATTCTCCACTTCATGTCCCTTTCCTCCTTCCTGTTTTTTTTCCTCTTGCTCCATTCCCCATGTTCTTATGTTCCTTCCCTGCCCGCATCTTCCCCCTCACATTCTTCCTGTCCACCTCTCTTCTGTTCTCTTCCCTCCCCATAATGCCACATTCTTTCCCCCTCCACCACCCTTTCCTCCGATCCACTGTGTCCCATCCTCCCCAACTCTGGCGAGGTTTACAGTGCTGGTGTCACTGCAGTGATGTGGCTGCTTGCTCAGGCCCAGCCCACTGGTGTCACCCTCCTTGACTCTTCACAGCCATCGATTCCCACTCTTCCCCCACACCCTCTAACTCTATTGCAGCCTGTAACGCTATTCCATTTCGCCTTCCTCCAGCCTTTGACCCTGTTCTTTGCTTTCCCCTCCCCGCTATCCTCTAATCCACTTCCCCTTCAAGACTTTAACTGCCCACTTTGGTGAAGCAGTTTGTGACTACCGGGTTCCAGAAGAGGTCAATGCTGTGAATGGCTCTGAAGCTTGCTCCTTTAAATTGAGTCTGAAGACATAGACAATGAGATCAGAAACCGCTAACCGCTGCATGTTGATGTAACATTCAGCAATATAGATTGACAGATACAGTCTCAAAGAAATATAACAGAATTTTCAATTCCAACTATCACTGTGGACAGATTGTCAGAAGGACAAATTAATGCTCTCACTCTCCAGTGGAATCTGAAACATGTTTCATGTAATAACACATTGAGCCATACTTTCTCCCTCTCCAGGGTTGGAAAAAGCCATTGCACAAGAGTGGTGCAATTCCAGTCATCCCACAACACTGCACAGCTGTTATACACTCTCAACTGCCTCACACTGAAGCTTTTTGCTATATTCCATAATCACACTACTGCTAACATGTACAAAAGATTCTTGATATTCAATGCCCTTCTGCTATAAATTTACCACTCTGATACTGCCTCCTTCAACTCCTGACAGCACAGACCTACACTGCACATCTCTGTGGCTCCAATTGGACAACAATCTACATTTCCAGTCAAGGAATGTCGCCAGAATGTCACAAAATAATTCTACAAGAGAGAAAATAAATCACAATTTAAACTGTTCTGCTCGTACATATGGTCACAATTAACTGGATGATCCAGTAATTACCATAGTAACGTGTAATATATATGCCTTAATAGTTTACAAGATACAGGGGTAGATTTTCCTCTTTGGTGCTCGCAACATGAAAAGTTCTACACCAGGCTACTAAAGAAGAAAATGTATTTCATAGTGTTTAGTTCACCACTGAGAAAACACGAGCCATTGTTTTTGACCACCCCTTCCCTCCCACCCCACCAACTCCATACACTAGCGTCTGATTCTATTGCCCTCTCCAGCCATTGTCTTACATTAAATGTCCCATTTGACCCTGAGCTGAGCTTCCAAGTCCATGTCCTCTCCAATAAAAACACCACCCATTTTCACCTTCCTATCATTGCCCGCCTCGACCTCTGTCTGTCGCTTCATCTGTTGCTGAAATCCTCATCCATGCCTTCATCCAGATTCAACTTTTCCACTGCTTTCCTGGCAAACCTCCCACCTTCCATGTTCCATGTTCTGTAAGCTACAGCTCATCCAAAGCTCTGGAGCCCATATGGTATATCACACCTATTAGTCTAGTCCTTGTAGATCTACATTAGCTCCAGTTTACAATTATCATCCTCTCCACAATAACCACACCCCACACTCCAATCCCTGAACGCTCCATTCCTCTGACTCCTGTCTCTTGTGTCGCTCTCTCTCTCCCTTCTCCCCATCATTGGCAAAAATGCCTTCATCTGCCTGGGCCCCGTGCTTTAGAATTCCCTCCTTAAACCTCTCTGACTTTCAATCTCCCTCTGTCTTTTTAAAACTGTCTCTTTAACCAAGCGTTTGTCACCCATTCGAATACCTCCTTTATTTTCAGTCACTAATTTCTCACTACTTTGCCTTACTCGGGGTTCAAGCTTGACAAGCACAGCTCGCTTATCCACATACACAGCTCAATGGATCCATGCTTATGTGCTGTCTGGACAATTTCCTATCAGTTGCAGCAGCGTCCAGTCCAGGAAGTTTGAACCCAGCACATGCACTGGAAGCATTCAAAGAACATGAAAGTGAACTTGAAGTTCCCATTGCAGCAGTGACTAGTTTATAGAGGAAACAATTAGGAAAACAAAGTGAAAAAAAGAATTTTGCAAAGTAGTGAGTGAAGCATTGATATGGAGTAAAAAAAACTTGCATTTATATAGCACTTTTCACAACCACCAGATGTCTCAAAGCACTTTACAGCCAATGAAGTACTTTTGAAGTGTAGTCACTGCTGTAATGTAGGAGCCAGGGCAGCCAATTTGTACACATCAAATTCCCACATAAAGCTGTGTGATCATGACCAGATAATCTGTTTTTTTGAATGTTGATTGAGGGATAAATATTGGCCAGGACACGAGGGATAACTCCCCTGCTCTTCTTCAAAATAGTGCCTGGGATCTTTTACATCCACCTGAGTAGGCAGATGGGCCCGCGGTTTAATGTCTCATCCAAAAGACAGCACCTCCAATAGTGCAGCACTCCTTCAGTAGCGCACTGGACAGTCAGCCTTGATTTTTGTACTGAAGTCCTTCGATTGGGACTTAAACCCAGAACCTTGTGACTCAGGGGCACGTGTGTGACCAACTGAGCCACAGCTAGAGTTTATCTTTGTCTGTTGTCCTCAGACTCAAGTGACACTCGGCAAAAAAGGTGACAATTTTGCAACTTGTAACAGTCACATGACAGAAAGAATTTCCACAGTCCCAAAAATAAAACTGGCATCGACTTCGGAAGCCAAACTCTATTTGAAGTAAACATAAACAAACAATTTTCTGCTTTATTTAAGTTCTTTCCATTTCAGATTGGTTTGTTTAAATATAAACTTTGACAGTGGATTCACACATTTTTAGTGGGTCAACAGCTTTCTGAACTAAATGCAATAGTTTAAATAGAAGTTACACCAAAGTCAAGCAGGGAGTGTCATTAGATAAATCCAGACTGATCTGCTTGTGACTCCCCTTCTTCCAGCCACTCTGAAATCCCATCTGATTTTCAAGCTCTGAAATTGAGACACTCAGGAACACAGGTTGGGATTCCAGTAGCCGATATCTGCTTGCTGCTGACGCCAAAACTTGGCATTTTAAAGGGTTTGGTGCTCGCCAGAAAACATTTTTTTTTTAAAGAAACTCCTGAACAACATTGCAAGAAAGTATTTTTTCTGTACCAGGAAGTTAGGAAGACTTCCAGGATAAAAACCAAGTGAAGCTTCGAGACATGCTCTTCGAACTTAGGGATATATTCATATCGGAAATGGCAATGTCTGTACAGTATGGAATGAAGTATAAACAAATTGAAACTTGGCTGCAAATTTTACTTTCCCCCAGCAAACGGCTGGTACCAGATTTAAAAACTCTCCATTTAAGACTTCCAAAAGGCATTTGACAAAGTTCCACTGGAAAGGTCATTAGTTGAACTCCAATCTGTGAAGAATGGAGAGAAACCTTGAATGGATAAAAAAAAATCGGCTGATGGGTAGAAAATAACCAGTACTCCTTAGAGAATAATGGTAGAGTGGGATAGGAGTGGGGAGAAAAGTAATGTATCCCAGGAATAAGTGTTTGGACAATTGCTGTTTCTTGTTTACATAAATTGACCTAGACACAGAAATCCAATGCAAAGTGATGAAATTTACTGAAGTTTCCAAACAGGAAGAATAGAAAGCAGCTCAGAACTTACAAACTAATTTGGACAAATTGTGTGGGCAGATCAGTGGATGATGGCTAATGCAGACAATTGCAAAATATTGCACATAGGAAGAGAAATTATAAAACTCTAAAGAATGGTGTTGAAATCGCTATAGATGTAGCTGAAGGACACCAAATATTAACCAAGCACAATTAATGCAGTGCAGCAACAAAAGTCAAAAGGATGTAGAACTACACAACTAAAGCAGTTTAATATTAAGTCAAAGATCATCGTGATCAAAATGTGCAGTGCTCCAGTCAGACCACAACTTGAGTACTACATCTTGTGCTGAGACACAAGACAGACAGATGTTCAAGCACTGGAGGTGGTGCAGAGAAGAGGTTAATTCTTAGTGTTAGTGGTCAGAGTTATGAGGCAAGAATGGAGAAACTTGGGCTTCTCATCTTCCATAGAGTATGAGAGATATTCTTTTACAGATGTACAAGATAGAATGGAAAAAGTATATACAGAATACCAATTAAAAGTAAATTGTGAATAGAACATGGGGACAGGTTCAAATTAGTAAAAGGCAAATATAGGGCTGATTTCAGGAAACTCTTCTGCACAGAAAAAGGTGATCAAAGCAAGGAATAGACTCCTACATGGAGTAGTACAAGTAAAACACCCTACAATCATTTGAGAGATAACTGCATTCTGCATTGTTGGGGTGTGGGGGCAGGTCTGGGTGGATCGTAGGGTATTGCTGGATCGACATATTAAAAATCAGCCAAGTGGTTTTTCTCATCCATTGTTATCTGGTTGCAAATACAACAGTCATGCTTCTCCAAGGTTTAAGGCAATTCAATGCCAGTGGGCGAGTCCAAAGGGGCTACAAGCAATTGTTGCACTCCTACTGAGGCACTGTGAAAGAACACTGCTGGAAAAACTCAGCATCACTCAGAAATTTTTAGTTTCTTCCAAGAGCTCTGTATTATAGTTCAAAAATCCTCATGTCCATATCACACTGCATACTGGCTTTAGATCAAACAGTAGAGTGTACAGTGTCCATTTTAATGAAATAATATATTTCATTTATTACAAAATACTGCAGGCATTGATACCTACCCTGTGCTATGCATTGTAACAGAAAAAACACTTGCTTTTATCTTCAATTTGTGCTGAGGTGAAGGTTATTAACCAGGGATCCTGAAAATGCAGCCATAAAGTTGTGTGTCCTGGCAAAAATCTACAAGCTATGCTTCCAATTTGGCAGTAGGCCAATGGAAGATAAAGCCTCACATATTCAGAGCCTACTTTAAAATCTAAATTAATTGAGAATGTTTGTAAAAAAAAAATCTAAATTTACATGACAGAATTTAGGATCATTAATGGAATAGACTAAAATATTACAACAGTGACTACACTTCCAAAGAACTTAATTGGTTGTGAAGCACTCTGGGATGTCCCAAACAGTGCTATATATGTATAATCACCTAAATACAAGGATTATTGGGAATAATACTAATATTAAAATGCCTAATTTTTGTAGTTCGTACTTCAGAATTAATTGCATTCCATGCCAATGTAAACAAAAATCTGAATCAGTGTTTAATGAATCCAAACTGAAGACAAAGAACAAAATCTAGTGCAGTTCTCAAACTTAGGCACATGTTAAGAAGGCGAACAACTTGAGTGTGCAAAAATTTACACGACAATACTACATTTCTGTGCAACATCTTGGTGCACATAGCCAAGCTCGTAACCGACTTCAAAGGATTAACTTTTATGGGAACAGCTGAATGTCAGAGAATTACAGAAGCTTTAGAGATTACATCAGATAAGGTATCAAAGTTGGATTGTGCTTGGATTTATTTTCAGTGGGTCAACAAATCATCTGGTTTCAAAAAAACTTGTCTTTTTCTTAGCACTGGAATTTAAATTAAGCTCTCTTCTTCCCGACATCATCACTGCATTGAAAACAAAATCCAATGTTCTACCTCCTGCTTCAAGTCATTGTTTCCCAGGACATAAAAAGTGTGGAACTTCTTAACTTCCCACAAGCTACAAACCCAGCATACTCACACATCTCCTCTTGATTTATCTGATCTTCTCTCTTACACTTTTCAATCTTGCTAGTGCCCTGTAGAGTGGACCATGACCTTTCATCGTTCTCAGGAAAAAACACTATGTGTGAGGACCATAGCTAACAAGTAAAACAAAACTCCCCCCTTCATCTTATTGCCTTACCCTGAATGATGAAACAACATCTACATTCAATACCTCATTCAGCGATTTATCCCATAAATTTGGAATTTTGCAAACCTTTTATTCCTAGTCCTCCAGTCTGTAATCTAATAGCCTACTTCCCTGGCTCCACAAAAGGAACTCTTCTGATCTTACAAATATGAATTACACCCTTCAAGAAAATCCAGAATAATATGAGCATTAAAAGTTACTACAGTCCAAAAATAATTCATTGTGTGAAGGGCTGAAACATATGATATATATGATGCTAATTAAATACTAGTTCTTTTTCACTCTCAAGTATAACTTTAATTCAATCATTATTACCAACAAATGTTGCCTTTTCTCTATAATTCCGTTACCCTATAATTTAATTTAACTCGGATGACCAGAACTCGATGAATTACTCCAAATTTCATATTATAGAATCATAGAATATTACAGCAAAGAAAGACTATTCAGCTCATCTCAGTTATTCTTCACATCAGCCATTGATTCCACTCTTTTGCACTCTCCCTATAACCCTTTAACATTCCTCTTTTTCAAGCAACTATCCAATTTCCTTTTAATAGTGAGGAGGAAAGCCTTAGATTACAGGTCGATATAGATGGGCTGGTAAGATGGGCAGAGTAGTGGCAAATGGAATTTAATTCTGAGAAGTGTGGGGTGATGCATTTTAGGAGGACTAACAAGGCAAGGGAATATACAATGGATGGTAGGACCCTCGCAAGTACAGAGGGTCAGAGGGACCTTGGTCTACTTGTCTACAGAGCACTGAAGGCAGCAGCACAAGTAGGTAAGGTGGTTAGGAAGGTATATGGGATACTTGCCTTTATTAGCTGAGGCATAGAATACAAGAGCAGGGAGGTTATGATGGAGCTGTATAAAATGCTAGTTAGGCCACAGCTGGAGTACTGTGTACAGTTCTGGTCATCACACTATAGGAAGGATGTGATTGTACTGGAAAGGGTGCAGAGGAGATTCAACAGGATGTTACCTGGGCTGGAGCATTTCGGCTATAAAGAGAGACTGAAAAGGCTAAGGCTGTTTTCCTTAGAACAGCGAAGGATGAGAGGGGACATGATTGAGGTATACAAAATTATGATGGGCAAGATAGGTTAGATAGGAAGAAACTTTTTCCCTTAGCTGAGGTGTCAATAACCATAGATTTAAGGTAAGGGGCAGGAGGTTTAGAGGGGATTTGAAGAAAAAAATTTTCACCCAGGGGGTGGTTGGAAACTGGAACACACTGACTGAAGGGGTGGTAGATGCAGGAACCCTCACAACATTTAAGTAGTATTTAGATGAGCACTCGAAATGCTCTAGCATACAAGGCTACAGGCCAAGTGCTGGAAAATGGGATTGGAATAGATAGGTGCTTGATGGCCGGAACAGACACAATGGGCCGAAGGGCCTGTTTCTGTGCTGTATAACTCTATGACTCTTAAAGAATGATGAACTCTGCTTTTGACATGGGTTGGTAATTGGTTGGGAGGCAGAAGACAGATCAAGGATAAAGTGGACTTTGATTGGCAGAATGTAACAAGTGGTGCTCGCTAGGGATCTGTACTGGCCTCAGTTTTTCACAATATATGATTTGGATAAAGGTATCATATTGGACATTGAAGTCTGCAGCTGACACTAAATTAGAAGGCACAACAAATTGTGCAAATGGAAGGAAGCTGCAAAGCAACAGTCAGATTTAAGGGAGTGGGAAAAAATGTGGCAAAGTGAGTTCAGTGTGGGAAGGTGCAAGGTTATCCACTTTAGATCTGACAAAGACAAACCGAAATATTTTCTTACAAAAGCAAAATACTGCGGATGCTGAAAATTGGAAATAAGTGAAAAATGCTGGAAATACTAGAGTCTGGCAGCATCTGTGGAGAGAGAGTTAACTTTACAGGTTGATGAGCTTTCATCAGAACTGTTCTGAAACGTTAACTCTGATTCTCTCTCCGTAGATACAGTCAGACTTGCTGTGTATTTCCAGCACTTTGTTTTTATTTGAGAATATTTTCTTAATCATTAGAGACCAGGAGTTAGGGAGTGTCCATGTATATAAAGCATTAAAAGCTAATGCACAGGTACAGGACACAATCAGCAAGGCTAATAGAATGTTGGTCTTTACCTAAACAGGGTTGGAGCACAAAGGGAAATGATGCTTCATTTGTACTGAGCCTTGGATATGTTGGCCTTGGATGAAGTACAGTACAGCTGCACCAGAATGATACCAGAGCTTTAAGGGTTAAATCATGAGGATAGGTTGTATAAACTTGCATTGTATTCCCGAGTTTAAAAAGTTGAGGAGTGATCTAACTGAGGTGTTTAAAACAATAAAAGGATTCAACAGAGTAGATCAAGAAGTATTTTCTCTGATGGGGAATCTAGAACCAGGGGTGTAATCTTAAAATTAGAGATGTGGAATTTTGGCCCCCACAAAAGTCGATGAATACTGGATCAAATTTAATTTTCAAGACTAAGACTGACGGATTCTTTTTTATTAGGTAAGGGTATCACAGTGATATGGATCAAAAGGTGGATAGATGGAGTTGTGTTGCAGATCAGCCATGGACTAACAAATTCATTTCTAAGACTGGGAGCTACCCATACTCATTCTTCACGCTGAATCTAACAGCCACACTTTCGAATGGTTGGTCAACTATCACATAAAAATCCTTCTCTTTCTCCAAAGGCATACTCTTCACAGTTTTAATATACAATGGTAATGTCAACATTTGTCATAAACAAGTGCATGTTTTCAGTAAGGTTGAGCACAGGGAACTCTGACAAGACTACTTCATTTCATTTGCAGTAAATGAACAATGCTACCAGCCCTGGACCAAATTCCTCTCAAAAGGATTCAATAGAGAGATGTTTCTATTATTTATTTGCCTGTAGATCCGACCCACGTACCGTTAGTCTCGCCGAAAGAAGGCACTGATATTGGAGTTTGAATATGCAGCATCATACAGCAGAAAGGCTAGAGGTTTGAATACCCACTCCATTTACTTCTCACCCTGAGCCATGCCAGGAATAAGCATACTGGTCTGAAACCAGGGTTATTTGCACAGGAGGAACATGCTCTCAGATGAGCTGGCTTACCTGTGCAGCATCTTACTATGTGATCAACATGGAACGGTAGCATAGATCAGGCAGCAAACTGCTTGCTCTGTCAGCAGCAGAGTAGTCTGAAGATATAGAAATAATTAACAGTAAAAAGAACACATTAATAAACCAAAAAAAAAACATTTGTTTGGGACTGACCTGGGTGCAAATTTTTATTTATTTTTTTTAATCGTTCATGGGATGTGGGCATTGCTGGCTGGGCCAGCATTTATTGCCCATCCGTAATTGCCCTCGAGAAGGTGGTGATGAGCTGCCTTCTTGAACTGCTATGGTCCTTGGGGTGTAGGTACACCCACAGTATTGTTAGGAAGGGAATTCCAGGATTTTGACCCAGCGACAATGAAGGAATGTCTATATAGTTCCAATTCAGGATGGTGTGGGGTTTGGAGGGGAACTTGCAGGTGGT
The DNA here is from genome assembly GCF_036365525.1 of Heterodontus francisci. Lineage (NCBI taxonomy): Eukaryota > Metazoa > Chordata > Chondrichthyes > Heterodontiformes > Heterodontidae > Heterodontus > Heterodontus francisci. Next base: position 82,992,808 of record NC_090373.1, read on the forward strand.
GGTGTTCCCATGCACCTGCTGCTCTTGCCCTTCTAGGTGATAGAGGTCGCAAGTTTGGAAGGTGCTGTCAAAGGAGGCTTGGTGAGTTACTACAGTGCATCTTGTATATGGTACACATTGCTGCCACTGTGCGTTGATAGTGAAAGGAGTGAATGTTGAAAGTGGCAATTGGGGTGCCAATCAAGAGGGTTGCTTTGTCCTGGATAGTGTTCTTGAGTGTTATTGGAGCTGCACCCATCCAAGGAAGTGTTCCATCACACTCCTGATGTGTGCCTTGTAGATAGTGGACAGGCTTTGGAGAGTCAGGAGTTTAGTTACTCACAGCAGGATTCCTAGCCTCTTACCTGCTTTTGTAGCCATGGTATTTATTTGGCTGGTCCAGTTCAATTTCTGGTCAATGGTAACCCCCAGGATGTTGATATTGAGGGATTCAACGATGGCAATGTCATTGAACATCAAGGGGAGATGGTTAGATTCTCTCTTGTTTGAGATGGTCATTGCCTGGCACTTGTGTGCCGCGAATGTTACTTGTCTGTAGTATAATATATACGAGTAATACAGAAAATATAGTAGATACACTGATGTATTTTCCTTTAAAACCTATTCCTGAATATATGTAGCAGCCTGCAATCTCTCTACTTAAATTAGACATAAACGGAAATAGGTCATCTCTCCCAGATTCTGAACTCTGTTAAATGCATCCAGTTTGCAGAAAAACACAAGACAGAAAACACGTGGGTCCATCGGCGAGACGAACATACAAATTAGTTACAGCAGTAGGCCACTCAGCCCCTCGAGCTTGCTCCTCCATTCAACAAGATCATGGTTGATCTGATTGTAACCTCAACTCCACATTCCCGCCTACCCCCAATAACCTTCCACCATCTTGCTGATCAAGAATCTATCTACCTCTGCCTTAAAAATATTTAAAGACTCTGCTTCCACTGCCTTTTGAGGAAGAGAGTTCCAAAGACTCATGGCCCTCAGAAAAAATTTCTCCTCATCTCAGTCTTAAGCAGGCGACCCCTTATTTTAAAAATAGGTGACCCCTAGTTCTAGATTCTCCAACAAGGGGAAACATCCTTTCCACATTCACCTGTCAAGACTCCTCAGGATCTTATATACTTCAATCAAGTCACCTCTTGCTCTCCTAAACTCCAGCGGATACAAGCCTAGCCTGTTAGGGCTAGGTTCAGTTAGGGCGCTTGAGAGTTACAAGCTAGCCAGGAAGGATCTAAAGGGAGGGCTAAGAAGAGCAAGGAGAGGACACGAGAAGTCATTGGCGGATAGGATCAAAGAAAACCCTAAGGCTTTCTATACGTATATCAGGAATAAACGAATGATAAGAGTTAGAACAGGGCCAATCAAGGATAGTAGTGGGAAGTTGTGTGCAGAATCAGAGGAGATAGGGGAAGCGTTAAATGAATATTTTTCGTCAGTATTTACAGTAGAGAAAGAAAATGTTGCCGAGGAGAATACTGAGATTCAGGCTACTAGGCTAGATGGGATTGAGATTCACAAGGAGGAGGTGTTAGCAATTTTGGAAAGAGTGAAAATAGATAAGTCCCCTGGGCCAGATGGGATTTATCCTAGGATTCTCTGGGAAGCCAGGGAGGAGATTGCAGAGCCGTTGTTGTTGATCTTCAAGTCGTCATTGTCGACAGGAGTAGTGCCGGAGGACTGGAGGATAGCAAATGTTGTCCCCTTGTTCAAGAAGGGGAGTAGAGACAGCCCTGGTAATTATAGACCTGTGAGCCTTACTTCGGTTGTGGGTAAAATGTTGGAAAAGGTTATAAGAGACAGGATTTATAATCATCTTGAAAAGAATAAGTTCATTTGCGATAGTCAGCACGGTTTTGTGAAAGGTAGGTCGTGCCTCACAAACCTTATTGAGTTTTTCGAGAAGGTGACCAAACAGGTGGATGAGGGTAAAGCCGTGGATGTGGTGTATATGGATTTCAGTAAGGCGTTTGATAAGGTTCCCCACGGTAGGCTATTGCAGAAAATACGCAAGTATGGGGTTGAAGGTGATTTAGAGCTTTGGATCAGAAATTGGCTAGCTGAAAGAAGACAGAGGGTGGTGGTTGATGGCAAATGTTCATCCTGGAGTTTAGTTACTAGTGGTGTACCGCAAGGTTCTGTTTTGGGGCCACTGCTGTTTGTCATTTTTATAAACGACCTGGATGAGGGTGTAGAAGGGTGGGTTAGTAAATTTGCGGATGACACGAAGGTCGGTGGAGTTGTGGATAGTGTCGAAGGGTGTTGTAGGGTACAGAGGGACATAGATAGGCTGCAGAGCTGGGCTGAGAGATGGCAAATGGAGTTTAATGCGGAGAAGTGTGAGGTGATTCACTTTGGAAGGAGTAACAGCAATGCAGAGTACTGGGCTAATGGGAAGATTCTTGGTAGTGTAGATGAGCAGAGAGATCTTGGTATCCAGGTACATAAATCCCTGAAAGTTGCTACCCAGGTTAATAGGGCTGTTAAGAAGGCATATGGTGTGTTAGCCTTTATTAGTAGGGGGATCGAGTTTCAGAGCCACGGGGTCATGATGCAGCTGTACAAAACTCTGGTGAGGCCGCACCTGTAGTATTGCGTGCAGTTCTGGTCACCGCATTATAGGAAGGATGTCGAAGCTTTGGAAAGGGTGCAGAGGAGATTTACTAGGATGTTGCCTGGTATGGAAGGAAGGTCTTACGAGGAAAGGCTGAGGGACTTGGGGTTGTTTTCGTTAGAGAGAAGGAGGAGGAGAGGTGACTTAATAGAGACATACAAGATAATCAGAGGGTTAGATAGGGTGGATAGTGAGAGTCTTTTTCCTCGGATGAGGATGGCAAACACGAGGGGACATAGCTTTAAGTTGAGGGGTGAAAGATATAGGACAGATGTCAGAGGTAGTTTCTTTACGCAGAGAGTAGTAGGGGCGTGGAACGCCCTGCCTGCAACAGTAGTAGACTCGCCAACTTTAAGGGCATTTAAGTGGTCATTGGATAGACATATGGATGTAAATGGAATAGTGTAGGTCAGATGATCGGCGCAACATCGAGGGCCGAAGGGCCTGTACTGCGCTGTAATATTCTAATTCTAATTCTGTCCAACCTTTCCTCATAAAACAACCCACCAATTTCAGGTATTAGTCTGGTAAACCTTCTTTGAACTGCTTCCAACAGATTTACATCCTTCCTTCAATGAGACCACACAGTACTCCAGATGTGGTCTCACCAATGCCCTGTATAGCTGAAGCATAACCTCCCTACTTTTGTATTCAATTCCCCTCGCAATAAGCAATAACATTCTATTAGCTTTCCTAATTACTTGCTGAACCTGCATACTAATCTTTTGTGATTCATGCACCAGGACATCCAGATCCCTCTGCATCTTAGAGCTTTGCAATTTCTCACCATTTAGATAATATGCTTTTTTATTCTTCCTGCCAAAATGAACAATTTCACATTTTCCTACATGATACTCCATTTGCCAGATCTTTGTCCACTCACTTAACCTATCCCTTTGTAGCCCTTTTATGTCCTCTCCACAACTTGCAAGAATAACCAATGTAAGGGAAGCAACAAATTTATACCAAATGAGAAGAGAGTGCTGATTGATTGGCAAGTGGACTCTGATTGGTAGAGGTGTTACCATGGAGAATGCATCAATTTATGGTGACTGACAGTTAACTGCCAAGCTTTGTTTGAAATTTAAACCAGGCAGCTTGACTGACTGGTCCAGGCATTGCTCTGAGGAATGAACCAGCGAATGGCTGTCACTTATTTTGTTTAGCTGAAACAGGCACAATGTGCGTACATGTTCTTTCTGTCTGCAAAAAACAGGGCCCTGTGTATTAACATATGTAGCTTCCAGTATGCGCAAATGTGCCACACTGCAAGCCCTACTGACAATCTTAAATTGGTTGTCAGCATAATTCTTAGCACACTGAGGATTATTTAGCAAATTTTGTCCAATCGTGGAATCACATCTAATGTTGGACACAGTGTTTTGAGATTTGCAAGCACTAGCTGGTTGGGTACAGTCTGTATCCTGTGCGTTGCAAACAGTGCAAGGGACATGTTGTTTGATACGATCTGCCAGTCTTTGGGACATACAGCCTATATACCTAGCATTACACTTGCAATGAAATTCATATATCACATTATTTATTTGTGATAGGCAGTACGTCTTTTTGGCTTGACGGCAGCATCCTGTTAGTGGAGAACACCACATGTGTTGCTACTGCATAAGTAGCAGCGTGAAACAGCTAGCTTCACCTATTGCTCAAATTTTTGGGATACATTACCCTTCCAGGGTAATTTGTTCGGTACCACTTCCCTGGTGATTGTAATTTACTTGAGTTCCTCCCTCCCTTCCATTTCCTGATTTACTGCTATTTCTGGGATGTTACTTGTATCCACTATAGTGATGACCGATGCAAAATATCTGTTCAATTCATCTGCTATCTCCTTATTATCCATTATTAATTCCCCAGACTCACTTTCTATTGGACTAGAGCTCACTTTAACTCTTTTCTTTAAATATCTATAGAAATTCTTACTATCTGTTTTTTATATTTCATGCTAAATTTCTCTCGCACTCTAATTTTTCCCCTCATCAATCTTTTAATCATTCTTTGCTGTTCTTTATATTCTGTCCAACTGTCTGACTTGCCATCCATCTTTGCACAAATATATGCTTTTTCTTTAAGTTAGATATTATCTTTAACTTTTTTAGTTAACCCCAGAATAGTAGCTCCTCTCCTTGGGATTTTTCTTTCTCGTTGGAATGTATCTATTCTGTGTATTCTGAAATATTCCCTTAAATGTCTGCCACTATATCTCTATTGATCTATCCCTTAACCTAATTTGTAGCTCACTTTAGCTAGCCCTGCTTTCATGTCCTCATAATTGCCCTTATTTAAGTTTAAAATACTAGTCTTGGACCAACTCTTCTCTCCCTCAAACTGAATGGACTTGCTCATGGCATTTCCTTTCGCTAATTTAATCTAACATATCAAGGACATGGCCTTGCAATGCACAATCTGAGCAAAGAAAAGGTAAGGTTGTCAGCTTTCAAGATTAGCCCTTATAAGGAGAATGAAGGTGGTAAGGGAGAAAAAAAAAATGACAAAATAAGGCACCAACCTTATCAACAAATGCAATATATTAGGCTGTAGTTGAGCCAGTACTTCAACTCAAAGATTGACATTCTGTATATTTTCTGCTTATCTGTGGAAGTGTTACTTTCAGAATAGAAAGCATGCATGGTATTATTTTAAATGAAAATAAATGGTACAAAAATTTTGCAAATGTGATATTTTGGAGATCATCAAATTGTGATTAGAACAGGGGCACTGCAATGAAATTTATAAAGCAGCCCCTCTCTTATGCAAAGAGCAGATGGAATGGAATAATTTGCATCAAAACATTCTTCCCCCACAAGGTTATACCACTTGCCATATTATTATGCATTATACTCCCTGTGATTTGTATTACCCTCTTGCTACAAAACACCACCTGAACCATTGCTATTCAACACCTTTTTTCAATTATTTTTAAACATTCCCCATCACAACCATAGCTGTCACATTTAAGTATGAGAAAGTGATTTTAGATACCTTTAACCACTCAAACTACTACACAGAATGTGCCAATGATTTCATACAAAGTTATGCTAGCCACAAGACTGAAAGAATACAATCTTCTGAACAACTCTGGCTTCAATACCTTGTGAATTGCACTCTGCTATCCTGTGAATATAAATATAAAACAGTCCTGTAAAAATTACTAAAACAATCTATCTACAGAAACTATTTTAATTGCATTTCATGAAGGCTAAGCATATATTATCCACTTACACCAAAATGAAAGTCTTAAATTCACCCTTGTTGCTAATATATTAGGCTCAATTCACTCCTGGCACATTCTGAGCAGTCAGTAACTACTCATAAAACATTGTGCTCTTCTGCTATCATTTGTTGCTTTGTCAAGTGAGCTGATCACACAGAAAGACCCTCAGGTTTTTTTTTTTAAGTTGCATTTGGACAAAAGCTTATGGCATTGAGCCTAACGCTTTTCAGACACTAAACCTAGCAGGGATCAGATATGTACTCTGCCACTGCCCCAAGAGTGTCCAAAAATATCATTGCAGGAAACTGTATACTAACATTATCACAGCAAAAGCATATTAAACATGTTTTCAAGGCAAAATGCTTGACATGTAGATTGTAAACAGTATGCCAAAACAGACATCACAAAAACTATTACCTCGTCAACAATTTCCCCTTTTACAGTCATAGAAAACAATTTCTTAATCAAAGGCCTTATGATTTTAAAATTAAATTACAATTAAAACGAATAAAAACATTCAAAAACGTTGCAATAATGCAATTGGTTAAGAAATAACAAAGCATCTCAAAATAATTTGCAATTACTGAGTACAGTGACTCTGAAGTAGGGAAGTATGTAACATTCAATGAACATCCTTTCAACTGTTAAAATGAGCTTTTGCTCTGAGATATTGTAACTACTTTCAAATGGAAACTTTAGGTTGAAACATCGAAAATAGGAGCAGGAGGAGGACATTCAGCCCTTCGAGCCTGCTCCGTCATTCATTACGATCATGGCTGATCATCCAACTCAGTAGCCTGTTCCCGCTTTCGTCCCATACCCTTTGATCCCTTTAGACCCAAGAGCTATATCTAACTCCTTCTTGAAAACGTACAATGTTTTGGCCTCAAATGCTTTCTGTGGTAGCGAATTCCACAGGTTCACCACTCTCTGGGTGAAGAAATCTCTCCTCATCTCAATCCTGAAAGGTTTACCCCATATCCTTAGACTATGACCCCTGGTTCTGGACTCCACAACCTGCATCCTTCCTGCATCTACCCTGTCAAGTCCTGTTAGAATTTTATAGGTTTCTCTCAGATCCCCCCCTCACTCTTCTGAACTCCAGCGAATATAATCCTAACCGACTCAATCTCTCCTCATACGTCAGTCCCGCCATCCCAGGAATCAGTCTGGTAAACCTTCGCTGCACTCCCTCTATCACAAGACTACCAGTCACCAACACAACCAATTACTTACTTGATAAATGGATAGATGGAAATACTTAAAACAAGTGCAATAATCAGTTTCATTTGCATGTAGTTCGTCCAGCAATGTAGTCATATAGGACAGTGCTGATTAGCTTTTCAGAAACAAAATCAACTAGCAGAATATAAGGTTCGAATACCGTACAACTGCCTGCAACTAACTCAGAATGCATATACACTGCATTTACATTGCAATGTTACAGTACTGCAATATAAATGAGTTCCTAATCCTTCTAACTGCATGAGGGAAAGAATCTCATGGTGATACTCCACACCAACATTGACACAGCACTGACAATGCTAAACAAGCATTGCCAACACCGGCCTTTTTTTTTGGTCCTGAGTACATAAAAAGAAAGTAATTTTTATGTTGTTGGTTTGTATGTATACAGGGCAGTTTCCAAAGTACTGAAGCATCTGCACAATATAAACAGTTTTATTTGTCTGGAGATCAATGGCATCAGTTTTATTTCACTGATAACTACCAACAGACCCTCGACCATGCCCACCCATTTCCCACACCTCTGCCCTCACACCCCTTCCCCTTCCTCCAGAACCACAACAGGGCTCCCCATGTCCTCACTTTCCACCCTACCAGCCTCCACTTCCAAAGGATCATCCTCTGCAATTTCCGCCACGTCCAGCGTTATGCCACTACTAAACGCATCTTCCCCTCCCTCCCATCAGCATTCTGAAGGGATCTTTCCCTCCGCGACACCCTGGTCCACTCCTGCATTACCCCCAACACCTTGTCCCTTTCCCATGCAATGGCAGGAGGTGTAATACCTGCTCCTTTACCTCCTCTCTCCTCACTATCCAAGGCCCCAAACACTCCTTTCAGGAGAAGCAGCGACTTACTTGTACTTCTTTCAATTTAGTATACTGTATTCGCTGCTCACCATGTGGTCTCCTCTACACTGGGGAGACCAAACGCAGATTGGGTGACCGCTTTGTGAAACACCTCCACTCAGTCTGAAAACATGACTCCGAGCTTCCGGTTGCTGGCCATTTCAACACATCCCCTTGCTCTCATGCCCACATCTCTGTCCTGGGCTTGCTGCAGTGTTCCAGTGAACATCAACGCAATCTCAAGGAACAGCATCTCATTTACCAATTAGGCACGCTACAGCCTGCCGGACTGAACATTGAGTTCAATCATTTCAGAGCATGACGGGCCCTCCTTTTAATTTTCAGTTTTTAAAAAATTTTTATTTGTTTATTTTGTTTTAGTTTGTTTCATCCTTCATTTTTTTACCATGTGCCGACCCACTGCTTTTTTTTCACGTTTGTGCTTTTGGCCAGGGCTGTTCATTTTTCTGTTAATTAACACCCTCTCTGCACTAATGCTTTGTCTTTCAGCACACCATTAACATACAATTTGCCATTGCTCCAAGACCTTCTGGTTAGTTATTCTCTGTGACCCTCTGTCCTATTGACACCTTGCCTTTTGTTATCTCTTGCCCCACCCCTGCTTTATTTGCTTAAAACCTATTACATTTCCAACATTTGCCAGTACTGATGAAGGGTCACTGACCTGAAATGTTGGGCTGGATTTTACCTTAGGCGGTCAGGAATTCACCACCAACGTAAAAGTCGGTGGTGAACCCGCTTCCACCTAGCCCGGGGATCCGTCCAGCATTTTACACGTCCCCAGGCTTTAACTATCCCGAGGCAGGACTTCCACCCGCCAATCAGCGGGCCGGCAGTTCTTAGTCCCAGCAGCACCACTGGGAGTGGTGGCCCCTGCTGGGACTGCAGCCCAGTCGACCAGATGGAGCCAGGAGACAAAGTAAGTTGGGCATGCCTCACCTGGCAGATCGGTCCTTCCCTGGTGAGGCTGGAGTGGTCATTCTTTTCGGGGTGGGGGGGGCCACTTAGGTCCCGGGGGAGGGTTGTGAGGCGGGCGTGGCCCTCAGTCGGGCACCCTGTGCCTGACTGCCATCCCCCCCCACCGCCAGGGCACGGAAAGGCCAGTAGCTATCGCTGGGCGGCCTTTCACGTCCCCAGCATGCCCACCTGTCACGGGTAAAATACCCATGGAGGCGGGCGCAGGCCCTTAAGTGACCACTTAAGGGCCTTGATTGGCCTCAGGTGGGCGGGCCTTTTCACCTCCTGCCTGACCGCCATGAAGTCGACCGGAGGCGGGAGCGGGGTGGGTAGGCCTCCTGGAGCCTCCGGCTCAATTTTACGCTGCCTCCACGCCACCATCCAACCCGCTAAGGTGGCGTAAAATTCAGCTCGTTAACTCTGCTTCTCTCCCCACAGATGCTGCCAGACCTGCTGAGTATTTCCAGCATTTCTTGTTTTTATTTCAGGTTTCCAGCATCTGCAGTATTTTGCTTTTATTTTAATTTACCAACAGGTTCTTACTGGGGTATGTGAACCACCATTCTTTCTTCAGCTTTTTCCAAGACAATCATATTATAAATGGTAATCAATTCACTTCATCTTAAACATTTGGTTGCAATAACACAGACTAGGGCCTGACCAGGTGTATCCTAGGATGCTATGGGAAGCTAGGGAGGAGATTGCTGGAGCCCTGGCAGAGATTTTTGTATCATCATTAGCCACGGGTGAGGTACCGGAAGACTGGAGGATAGCTAATGTTGTGCCTTTATTTAAGAAGGGCAGCAGGGATAAGCCAGGGAACTACAGGCCGGTGAGCCTTACAACAGTGGTGGGAAAGTTATTGGAAGGGATTCTGAGAGACAGGATTTATATGCATCTGGAAAGGCATGGTCTGATTAGGGATAGTCAGCATGGCTTTGTGCGTGGGAAATCATATCTCACGAATTTGATTGTGTTTTTCGAGGAGGTGACCAAGAGAATTGACAAGGGCAGGGCGATGGATGTTGTCTACATAGACTTTAGCAAGGCCTTTGACAAGGTCCCGCATGGTAGGCTGGTCCAGAAGGTTCGAACACATGGGATCCAGGGTGAGCTAGCAAATTGGATACAAAATTGGCTTGGTGATAGGAGGCAGAGGGTGGTAGTGGAGGGTTGTTTTTCAGATTGGAGGCCGGTGAACAGTGGTGTGCCGCAGGGATCAGTGTTGGGCCCTCTGTTGTTTGTCATATATACTAATAACTTGGATGTGAATGTCAGGGGCATGATTAGTAAGTTTGCAGATGACACCAAAATTGGTGGTATAGTGGACAGTGAGGAAGGTTGTCTAAGGTTACAGCAGGATATAGATCGACTGGGAAAGTGGGCAAGGGAGTGGCAAATGGAATTTAATGCAGACAAGTGTGAAGTGATGCATTTTGGGAAGTTAAACCAGGGCAGGACATAGACAGTGAATGGCAGGACCCCGGGGAGTGTTGTTGAGCAGAGAGACCTTAGGGTGTAAGTACATAGTTCCCTGAAAGTGGCAACACAGGTCGACAGGGTGGTGATGAAAGCGTATGGCATGCTTGCGTCACTGGCCGAGGCACTGAGTACAAGAGTTGGGACGTCATGTTACAGTTGTACATAACGTTGGTTAGGCCGCATTTGGAGTACTGTGTGCAGTTCTGGTCGCCGCACTACAGGAAAGATGTGATTAAGCTAGAGAGGGTGCAGATAATATTCACAAGGATGTTGCCTTGTTTGAAGGGCTTGAGTTATAAAGAGAGATTGGATAGGCTGGGTCAGATTTCCCTGGAGCGAAGGAGGCTGAGAGGGGACATGATAGAGGGATATATAATTATGAGAGGCATATATAGGGTAGATAGCCAGAGTCTGTTTCCCATGGTAGGGGTGACTAAAACTAGAGGGCATAGATTTAAGGTGAAAGGGAGGAGGTTTAAAGGGGATCAAAGGGGTAAGTTTTTCACATAAAGGATAGTGGCTGTCTGGAATGAACTGCCTGAGGAGGTGGTGGAGACGGGAACAGCAGCGACATTTAAGAGGCATCTGGACAGGTACTTGAATGAGCAAGGCATAGAGGGATATGGAATTAATGCAGGCAGATGGGATTAGTATAGATAGGCATTATGGACAGCATGGACACAGTGGGCCGAAGGGCCTGTTTCTATGCTGTACGACTCTTTGACTCTATGGAGTAATGCTGCTTGGCGCAGAGCTCCATCATTTAGAGTCCTCCCCTGTAGTCAACAGTGTTTTTTTTAAATATTTAAAAGCAAGTCTTTCTATCAACATCCTTCCTACATTTTAATATTAGTTGCAGTAGAACTTTTACTTACCCTCAGAATTTTTGCAGCACAAAGCTTTGCACAAAATCTCACTTGACTGGACAGTCCACCCATTCATCTACTTTTCCTGGTGAATAAAACATTGCTATTATCATTTGTATTTTACTTGTCTTCATGTTAATGGTTTGGGAATATGACAGTTTCAAGCTAAAATCCTGGGACATTCAATTATCTGCCAACTTAGATTCTCGTCTGGAGAAAAGGTGACTTCACCGTTATTGCTGAAACAAATAATTTAACCCCACCACCATAACACTTGGCTCTCTCTTCTGGTCAGTCTCCAATTTTTGGTAAATGCTGTGAAATATTGTTCTCCACATGAGTAGAGATAAAGATATAAAAATACATATATAAATATATATAAGTAAACGATGGTCCCTTAGAGGAGGAGACTGGGGAATTAATAATGGAAAACAAGGAAATAGCAGAAACTTTGAATAGGTATTTTGTGTCGGTGGAAGATGACACAAAAATATCCCAAGAATAGTAGGAGATCAAGAGGCAAAAGGGAGGGAGGAACTTAGTACTTCTTCTCTTGTGATTGTTTTAAGAAAGCCAATGGGACTAAAGGCTGACAAGTCCCCTGGGCATGATGGCCTGCATCCGAGGGTCTTAAAAGTGGCTGCAGAGATAGCAGATGCATTGGTTGTAATCTTCCCAAATTCCCTAGTTTCTGCAAAGGTCCCAGCAGATTGGAAAACAGAAAATTTAACACCTGTATTCAAGAAAAAAGGAAACAGAAAGCAGGAAACTATAGGCCGGTTAGCCGAACATCTGTCCTTGGGAAAATGCTACAGTCCATTATTAAGGAAGTCATAGCAGAACATTTAGAAAATCGTTATATAATTAGGCGAAGGCAACACAGTTTATGAAAGGGAAATCGTCTTTGACAAATTTATTACAGCTCTTTGAGGATGCAACAAGCAGGGTGGATAAAGGGGAACCAGTAGATGTAGTGTATTTGCATTTCCAAAAGGCATTCGATAAGGTGCCACATAAAAGATTACGACACAAGGTAAGAGCTCATGGTGTTGGGGGTGAGCTATTAACATAGCTAGAGGTATTAACAGGTAACAGAGAGTCGGGATCAATGGGGCATTTTCAGCTTGGTAAACTGTAACTAGTGGGGTGCCACAGGGATCTGTGCTGGAGCCACAACTATCTATGATCTAAATTAATGACTTGGATGAAGGGAGCGAGTGTATTGCAGCCAAATGTTCCAACGATACAAAGACAGGTGGGAAAGCAAATTGTAAGGTGAACACAAAGGATCTGCAAATGGATATAGATAAGTGAGTAGGCAAAAAATTGGCAGATGGAGTATCATATGGGACAATGTGAGATTGCCCACTTTGGTGGCAAGAATCAAAAAGTAGAACATTATTTAAATGGAGAGAGACAGCAGAATGCTGTGGTACCGAGAGATCTGGGTGTCCTTGTACATGAATCACAAAAAGTTAGCATGCAGGTACAGCAAGTGATTAGGAAGGCAAATGGAATGTTGGCCTTTACTGCAAGGAGGATGGAGTATAAATGTAGGGAAGTCAGGTTAAAATTGTATAGGGCATTAGTGAGACCACAACTAGAGTACTGTATGCAGTTTTAGTCTCCTTATTTAAGGAGGAATATACTTGCATTGGAGGCAGTTCAGAGAAGGTTCACTAGGTTGACTACTGGGATGAAGAGGTTGCCTTATGAGGAAAGGTTGAGCAGGTTGGCCTGTATTCATTGGAGTTTAGAAGAATGAGAGGTGATCTTATTGAAACATCTAAGATTCTGAGGGGGCTAGACAGAGTAGATACTGAGTGGACATTTCCCCTTGTGGGGGAATCTGGAATGAGGGGTCACAATTTCAAAGTAAGGGATGAGGAGGAATTCTCTTCTCTCAGCTGGTCGTTAATCTTTGGAATTCTCTTCCCCGGAGAGCAGTGGAGGCTGGGTCATTGAATATGTTCAAGGCTGAGCTAGACAGATTTTTGATTTACAAGGGAGTAAAGGGTTATGGGCAGCAAGCAGGAAAATGAAGTTAAAGCCACAATCAAATAGCCATGATCTTATTGAATGGCGTAACAGGTCAAATGGCCTACTCCTGATCCTATTTCTTATGTTATGTCAGGTGCAACTGATGCAGCTTGTACTGTGTTCTTCCTGCTTTCCCCCGGACATGAAAATTCCAGCGTGCATACAGCATTTTGTTTCTTTGGGTGGGCACATCCTTATAACAAGGGCAAGAAATTAAGTCATGCATGAGAAAAATTTGAAAGAAAAAAATCCTGCTTTCCACTCTTAAATCTTTCCATGCCAGGGACCCCATTTCAAAATGAGGACAGAAAAACAAGCAAACGTGTTCCAATCTCTACAGTTGTGAGATTGGAACAAGCTGAATAGTCTTCGGAGTTTCTCATATGCCCTGTAGGGAAGCGCATTCTTCTTTTCAAGCTATCCATTGTACCACCCCATGCTGTAGCACAGTAAAACTTCAGTGTGTTGAACCACTGGACACCTGAACATACACACAGGGCTAGGTTTTACGTCGGGCGGACGGGAGCTGGCCACCAATGTAAAAGTCGGTGGCAAACCTGCTTCCGCTCGGCCTGGGGATCAGTCCCACATTTTACAGGTCTCCGGGCTTTAACTGTTCCGAGGCAGGACTTCCACCCGCTTGAGGGAGGAAGTCCCGCTTCACTGAGTTGCCAGCCAATCATCGGGCGAGGACATGGAGCCAGGACTACAGCTAAGTTAGGGTTGCCTCGCCGGGGTGATCGGTCATGCCCTGGCGAGGCAAGGGTGGTCGTGCGGGGGAGAACCCATCCCCAGGGCGCTGAGAGGCCTCCAGCTTTCCCTGGGCGTCCTTTCACATCTCCCAGACACCCGCTTGCCACAGATAAAATCCCCATGGCCACTTAAGGGCCTTGACTGGCCTGGGGTGGGCAGCCCGTTTCTAGCTCCCCTCTCCCCCCCACCAGCCCACGTAAAGTGGGGCTGGGGCAGAGGCGGGAGTGGGTCGGGAAGGCCTCCCACTCAATTTTACGCCACCACCACGCCACAATCCGGCTCGCTGGGGTGGTGTAAAATTGCAGCCATTGTTTTTAAGGAATAAGGAAATAATCAAGATGCATTTAAACCTAAATTGGGACATTCACATTAGGGTTTGTACAAATAAATTCAAAATAGAAACACCCGGATAACATATGTTATTTTCATACACTAATAACTGTCAAATAACATTTTCTTTTCAGCTATAAAATCCAATTCCTAATTTTCCCCATGTTCGCCCTCTATTATTTGAAATATTGACTGAAGCAATCTTTCAAAACTCAGTTTACCTAAAGTAGAAACATTTTATATTTTAGAAGATAAAATAATGAATTAACCATCAGATCTCCTTTTAGCACCAGAAGCAAATAGAATCAAAATTATTTTCTGCTTACAGATAGTCACATCATGAGTTTGGTGATTTTAGGGAGATATGTTCAGACTTGTAATCATGGACAGATGTTGGCCATTCCATTAACAGAGGGAAGCTAGACTATCACATGGGCATGGCACTTCATTTGGCGGCGTTTAAAATTAACTTAAAAGTCCAAACTTAAAAGTATAAACAATGTTTCAAAAAAGTCACTTCTTATCTGCACTAAGCCACTGTCCCCAGTCATTTTCGGGATGCACAACACTTCCAAACACACAAATATTAACATGAATGACAGCAATGATGAGAAGTTACTCATCAATTATTGCATCGATCTTAACACTTTCCTCACTCCCCCGTTTTTGCACCATGCATCTTTGTATAGTCGGGATGTGAAGACAGCTGAACTGAAGCTTGTGATCACTTTCAATTCTGTTCTGTGAGCACAGGTGGCGAGAATCAGGACTAAATCACGGCTACAATTTCCAACAGTTAACAGCTCTGGAGGTGAGAACCTAAAATCCTGCAGTTGGCAATAACAAGCAGGATGCCAAATTATTTTAAGGAAATACAGCTAGCTTCCCTTCACACAATTAATGGAAAACAAATACTCCTCTTAGAGTCTCATATATTACATATTTTTTCTGGCATGTAAGTAATAGGCGAGTCAGAATCCATCTGGATAATGGGTGTTATGTTGCTAACTTAATAATGGTATCATCAATAATTTCTGTGGCTGCCTAGTGGAGTACTCTCAGTACAGGTGACATTCTTCAGATCCTGGTCATGCTGAATATTAGCTTCTCAAAATTCTTCCCAATCTGTTTGGAACAGATGCACTAACAAAATGAACAGAGCAATGTTTTTTAGCCAAATTCTTCTAGTGATTCTGGATTCCAAATCAAGTACACTCTTTTCTCAGTCAGTTTTCAAAATAGAAATGTTTTGGGAATATAGTTTATAACTTGTTCTAATTCCTGAAACAATGTACTCAACAAAAGTCAATTCTGTCACCTTCATTTAATGTATGTCAGTTTATGGAATTCTTTTCTGAACATATCTTTGTTAGGAAAGATTTAACGAGAAAGCTGCAACACAACATTAAAACACACTGAATCACAGAAGGCGGTTATTTGGCCCATCACGCTCTTTCTGGCTCTTGGAAATAACGATCTGATTAGCGTTGCTGGAAACAGAGAAATTTTGTCAAAGTTTTTCATCTTGCACTCATCAGGACAACTTGCAAGAATACCAATATAAGGGAAAGCAACAAATTTATACTGTACAAGAAGAAAGTGTCGATTGGTTGGCAAGTGGACCACTCTCTTCCCGTAGAGTATAAATTTGTTGCTTTCCCTTATATTGGTATTCATGCAAATTGTCCTGATGAGGGCAAGATGAAAGCTTCGACAAAATGTCTCTGTTTTCAGCAATACTCAAGTTCTTTACTACCGAATGACTTTTTATCTGATAAGTGCTATTCCCCTGTTCTGAGACAGCTTACTTTCAAAATGCTCATATTAAATCAGGGTCAATAAAATAATGTCAACTAGAGATTAACTTTTAAATTAATATTCATCAAACTCAATAAAAATAATTGAACTGAAAATGCCAGAATTTACCATGACCAACTTTCAATCTTTTTCTCATGTATTTTCAGTAACCAGGATCAAATTTTGTGCAACGATTTTAATGTTAAACATACTTTTAGCTACACTTCGACATTTTATCCATCTACCATGACAGCAAGATTGAGCCAGACATGAATATCTCCCCTCCAGACATTGAAAAGCAATATTGAATGCTTGGCTTCTTTACTGAAAATCTGATTTGATCTTACAGTTGTAGGATAAATATTATATAACAATCGATAGCAAGATTCAAAAATCAGACTGAAGCTGATAATTTTATGCAATGAATGACACGAGTGGTTTTATCTTTGCAGACTGATGTAAAAATTAGAATATATTGAGAGTCAGCAGTGGTTACCCACTCTCCAAATCCATCAGCTATTAGCAGCTCTATTTTGGTATTACTCTTGTATGCTCTGCAGTCTGGGGTACAGTGGTTATATTTGGCTGTTAAACAGCCTGTCTCTTTAAGGCCACTGCTCAGATGTTCGCTGCAGGGAAGTGATCTAAATGTGGATATCCTGAAGTCAATGAATGCTGTTGCAAGTTTTTCTGGATTGACAGCTTCTTGATTAGTCTCCTTGAGGAATGTCAGCATGACTTTAGATGAGAAAAATAGCAGGAAATAACTGGCTCTCAGTTTCCGTAAACCTTTTTTAAAAAAAAGATTGTAAATCCAACAGATCACAGCTGAACAACAAAGTGTGACAGAACCATAGAAGTTTATAGCAGAGGAGGAGGCCATTCAGCCAACTGTGTCCAGGCTGGCTCTTTCATAGAGCAATCCAAAACTAAGCCCATATTCCACATGCTCCTCAGAGCCTTATACTTCGCTCTGCTTCAAATATTTGGCCAATTTTCCCTTAAAAGGTGCAAAGGTCTGTAGATCAACTACATCTTGTGGTTAGGTATTCCATACTATAATAAACTTCTGAGTAAAAGACCTTTCTACGAACCTCTCTCCTCACTCTGTGACCATTCTAAATTGATGACCCTCCCACCATTCCTGACTGCAGCCCAGAGGAAATAATCTTTCACTATTTGTTCAATCAAAACCCTTCACAATTGTAGGAACCTCTCAAGTCTCCTATTAGGCTTATTTCCACTGGAGCAAAAAGGCTAAAATCTCAAGTGTCTCTTCAGAACTACAGTTTTCCATCCCTGGAAACATACTGCATATAACAGCCAATCAGATACTGCCTGTTATGCATCATCAGCTGAAATAATTTTCTACCTCTATACCTTTAATGTCTTTCTATATTGGGGTGCCCAAACACAAACTGCATCTTAACCAATATTTTGTACAAATTTAATCATAATCAGAGCATCTCCAGCAATGGCTCTCTTCTTGTCCTGCACCATTACCTCCGGAGTAACGTTCCCTTTAAAATGCAGTTGTTGTGCGCGTCCTATTTTTTTTTCCCAGTGCTCAGCCCCTTTAAAGTTTTTTGTACGACCATGCACATGCGTTGTCACAAAACAAGGCATGTGCAGCACCTTTTAGGCTGCTGTCTGGTGCACAGCTTGGTGGGAACATTGCTCTAAAGTCCACCAAGAATCTATCCTTGGCCCCCTCCTCTTCCTGATCTGCAGCCTGTTTCGTAGTGATATCATTCAGGTTCCACATCTACACACAGCGCTGCCTCACTGCCACTCTCTCATTCCCTCCACTACCTCCATTTTGTCAGACTACTGGTCCAATATCCAATCCTAGATGAGCTGCAGTTTCCTCCAGTTAAACATTGGGAAGACTGAAGCCTTCACCACAACCCTCAATACTAACATAGTCTCAGGTCAATCCAGACTGTTTGCAACATCCATGTTCTATTTGACCTCGAATTGAGCTTTCCACCCCATATCCTCTCCATCACGGAGACATTCACCTCCATAATGTCACTCATTTCTGCACTCCGCCTCAGCCCACCTCCTGTTAGAATGCTAATCCGTCATGGTCACCTTTCGACTCAACTATTCCGATGCTTTCCCAGCCAACCTCCCAATCTTCACCCTCCATAAACTTCAGCTCCTCCAATAGTCTACCTCCCTATCTCATGCTAAATACTGCTCAATCGCTGATCTGTGCTCCCTAATCTGTATTGACTCCCAATCCCCCAACACATTGAATTTAAAATTGGCTCGGTCACAGAAGACAGAGGGTAGCAGTGCTTTTCTGAATGGAGGGCTGTGACTAGTGGTGTTCCACAGGGATCAGTGCTGGGACCTTTGCTGTTTGTAGTATATATAAATGATTTGGAGGAAAATGTAGCTGGTCTGATTAGTAAGTTTGCGGACGACACAAAGGTTGGTGGAGTTGCGGATAGTGATGAGGATTGTCAGAGGATACAGCAGGATATAGATCGTTGGAGACTTGGGCGGAGAAATGGCAGATGGAGTTTAATCCGGACAAATGTGAGGTAATGCATTTTGGAAAGTCTAATGCAGGTGGGAAGTATACAGTAAATTTATTTTATTTTAATTTATTTTTTTATTTAGAGATACAGCACTGAAACAGGCCCTTCGGCCCACCGAGTCTGTGCCGACCAACAACCACCCATTTATACTAACCCTACATTAACCCCATATTCTCTACCACATCCCCACCATTCTCCTACCACCTACCTACACTCAGGTAAATTGGCCATTGTAAATTGCCCCATCAACCTGCAAGTCTTTGGAGGTGGGAGGAAACCGGAGCACCCGGTGGAAACCCACGCAGACACAGGGAGAACTTGCAAACTCCGCACAGGCAGGACCCAGAACTGAACCCGGGTCGCTGGAGTTGTGAGGCTGCGGTGCTAACCACTGCGCCACTATGCCGCCTGTAAATGGCAGAACCCTTAGGAGTATTGACAGGCAGAGAGATCTGGACGTACAGGTCCACAGGTCACTGAAAGTGGCAACGCAGGTGGATAAGGTAGTCAAGAAGGCATAAGGCATGCTTGCCTTCATCGGTCGGGGCATAGAGTATAAAAATTGGCAAGTCATGCTGCAGCTGTACAGAACTTTAGTTAGGCCACACTGAGAATATTGCGTGCAATTCTGGTTGCCACACTACCAGAAGGACGTGGAGGCTTTGGAGAGGGTACAGAAGAGGTTTACCAGGATGTTGCCTGGTCTGGAGGGCATTAGCTATGAGGAGAGGTTGGATAAACTTGGATTGTTTTCACTGGAACGACGGAGGTGGAGGGGCGACATGATAGAGGTTTACAAAGTTATGAGCGGCATGGACAGAGTGGATAGTCAGATGCTTTTTCCCAGGGTGGAAGAGTCAGTTACTAGGGGACATAGGTTTAAGGTGAGAGAGGCAAAGTTTAGAGGGGATGTGCGAGGCAAGTTCTTTACACAGAGGGTGGTGAGTGCCTGGAACTTGCTGCCGGGGGAGGTGGTGGAAGCAGGTACGATAGCGACGTTTAAGAGGCATCTTGACAAATACATGAATAGGATGGGAATAGAGGGATACAGTCCCCGGAAGTGCAGAAGGTTTTAGTTTAGGCAGGCATCAAGATCGGCGCAGGCTTGGAGGGCCAAATGGCCTGTTCCTGTGCTGTACTGTTCTTTGTTCTCCTTGTGCATAAATCACTTCATGGCCTCTCCCTTCCTATCTCTGTAACCTTCTGCAGTTCTAATACCAATGTTCCATCGAGGCGGCAATGGTGTGCACAGCAGAGAGAAATGACAGAATATTGTCTACAACCATCCGAGAATTATTTGTTCCTTCCATTCTGACCAGATTTGCACACCTCACTTCCTTCACCTCACCATTGGCAGCCATGTCTTCATTGGTCAAAGCCATACACTCTGGAACTTCCTCCCTAAATATCTGTCATTTCACTCTCGCTCCTCATTAGACACCATCTTGAAAACCCAGCTCTGACTAAGTTTTGTCACCGCTCCTATATCTCCCTTTCTGACCCAGTCGTCCATTTCTTGTTTTATTAAACTTTGGAAAATGTCACATATAAAATCATACCTTAACAAAAATACCATCAGGAAAGAATGGTAGGGGAGAAAATTGATGGATGGAAACCAACAGGAAAATTTCCCTGCAAATTTTTTAAAGTATGGTGACTATAACTATATCTGCAGTGCAATCTCCTTGAACAAGGGGGTGGAAGGTTATCGGTGGTAGGTGGAAATGTGGAATAATCAGTTCAGCCATGAACTTATTGAATGGCGAAGCAGGCTCGAAGGGCCAAGTGGCCTACTCCTGCTCCGAATTCATATGTTCGTATCGTCATAACTTTCACTCAATGAGCACTGATTCACTGCTACAATATTTGCCTCGACAGGTACTGCCGAAGTATTAAGTTAGGTTGGCTTATCTCATGCTGCAATAGCGGGCTGGTGAGCACCCTCTTTGAAGGTGGTGTGTAACTTGAACAACTTTCCATGACTTATATTTCATCTCTAGCAGCAAATGTTGCAGAATAAACCTTTGTCAACTTCACTTACTGTGGTATGAACATTCTGAAACAAAATCACTTCATGACGGATCGATTACTGTGTAGCAGACTCCAATTTGTATTTTGGGGGGCCCCTTGAGATTATATTCATTTGAATGAAGATGCGAACAGAATTAAATCTTTTGGTTTACACAGAGGGCAGTTGGAAGTCAGTTCATTTCCTGGGAGATGAAATTACTTGCTTAACTGGAGATGATTTTCTCTTTGTAGTGCTTACCCTGCCTTTATGTAATGCAACATCTGAAAAATCTGAGGAAGCAAGGCAGCTTTTCTTCAAACTGCATGCTGATTGGAGCAAATAACTCCACAATTTAAACTTTCCCAAATCCTGCCCACAACAAAAATTTACTTTTTGTGATTAGATTGTGCAAGTTTAGCACAAAGTTCCCTCAATGGAATCTGAATTCAATTTCATGCAAGACTAACAGAATGAAATAATCTTCTAAGTGCTGTAAGGAACCTATGTGGCATGTTTCAATATTTTTGGATGACCAAGGATTCTTTGTGGGGCCCAGAGGAGCACTCCTGCTTCTGCTAGCCCAGAAAGAAACCCTTAAAGAATTTCATGCTTTACTTGCCTGGGCCTCTTTCAGCCCTGGATCTGTTTCACAGTAGCATTCTCTAGTGTGGTTGGCACTGTGCACATTTCTCCCAGCCCAAGGTTAAAGTCGTGATCAGCAAAAATAATTTTCAAACAGATTGTTCTTCCTGACTATTGGTCCAGTTCAATATGACTGCTGTATTTTTTAAGATGACTAATGCTATAAACAAGAAATTCTTATTGGTATACTAACAGTTTCCATTTTTTAAGGTCAACATTCCCCACCTATCACAATCAAAAAAATGCCAACGTCTATCAACTCATTCTTGGGAGTTAAAACAAGGTCAACTTTATCTGTTCCACACTTGCCCTCCCGCCCAACTGACTGGCATCGCAGGAGACATTTTTTCCCTTTTGAGTAGCCCCAAATTATCTCAAGTCAATCTCTACATCCACTTACAATGCAGCTGTGCTTCAGGTTCCACCCAGTTTCCACTGTTCACCTCGTAGCTGGTTAGAGTATCTAACTGCCCTGTTGTGAAGGGAACTCTGCAAATACCTGAATGCTAAACATTAGCAGAGCTTCCTGTCCAAATTTAAAATTTTGAACATTGAGAGAGTAGGCAGGGGCGAGAATCAGTGCTCCCTAAACATGTAAACGGAACCAAACTACCAAGTTCCCCAGGGCATTCAACAGACCTGAAAACATTGTAAACCAGGTTTAACATTGCAATGATTTACCTTCCATCCAGCATCAAAGTGGTTCAAGACTCCCCTCCTCAGGGAGTCTAACCCTACTTCACTCCAGAGACAAGTGAAGGCCCCCATTCCAAATTTACATTGCCGATTCAGAAACTTAACTGAGATTTCAGGCGGTTTTTCTCAGACTCCACATTTTATAAATGACATAAAACCAAAAAATGATTTGGGTGCAATTAAAAATGGCGAAAATAAACACTGAAATCCAATGAAGAGCAAAACTTAAAATCTTAAGTACAGTATTTAAGACTGGTCAATTTGTCTTCCGAGTGCTGAAACACTCCAAGTGAACAGTTTTGTGTAGTCATCTCACCCTTCCTAGTACAAAATTAAAAACAATTCTTATAATCTTCTCCTCCATGTTAGATGCTGCCACACGACGATTTATAACCATGGCAACACTGCAGAGTTAAAAATTCAACACATTATAAATAGCATTTCTGATCTTTCTTTATATTCATCTAACAAAACAATCATAGCTGTTTTACACCAATCAAATAATTTGGCCAGGAGTATTTTTGTAGATTATTTTAAATTAATATGCTAAATAATCGTTTACTTATAATATATAGGCTCTTTTGAGTGGGAAATGCATTTTATAAATTCATTCCTTTAGAACAATTTCTTTCTTAGTATCCTTCCTATCTTCTAACAAGCTGAGGAATTTCTTGGATTTATTATACATTATGATAGTCTGCACAAACCAAAGTATGACACCAAAACAATTGCTTATCTAAAGTTTTAATCAACTTAATGGTACACACCTAACTGTAAGTTCAGGTCCAGCAATCAAGAAGCACAATCCATTCTGATCAGAATGGAATTTCGTGTTAACCTGCTGACTGAACTGATCTGGAAAACTCACTTGAATGCCACAGACTCCAACCCCTGTTTCGTCTTTTGCACCAAACATATCTTTACCCATAAACTCTCCTTGAAGCCTTGAACACAAGGACTTGAATATTGCTCCCCTATCTGATGATGCACTTCAAGGACTCTCTCACACTCCAAGATGGAAGAGAAACATCATTGTTTTGCAGGCAATCCCTCTCGCACTTAAACCAGCTCTCTCCATTGCACTCCTTGTTCTTCACCTTGTGATAATTTTATTGACAGCACTTCTCTGGACTTTCTTGGTCCTTCAAAACTTGAAATATGCCATCTTACATGCTCTTACTACTGCCACAACCCCACTGTATTCAAAACAACACTACTAACACACACTCTTGCTACAATCTGCTCCTTTCTTAGGATCTCAAAATTGGGCCCCTCCTTCAACACCAATGTTTCCTTCCTTTCATGATCTTCGGCCTTTTGAGATCAAATTTGTCATCATCTTATTTTTACTTCCTGATTTACATACTGTCTCTTCCTAACCTTGGTGGTATTCTGTAGTATTGGCTTTGTCCCTTCAAGATTTCACAATAGAAAACAAATGCAAGTGCCCAAATACAAGCAAGATAAACAGCTTTGATTTTCTGACAAGACAAAGATTTTTCGGAATAAACTTTCGACAGACTAGATTGATAATTACCTGTGGTCTTCATTACTTCTTAGATACTGCACCTGGTGCTGCTATCTAAGCAGGTTATTCCAGATAATTGATTTATACTGGTGCATAACACTATCAAGCATTTCTATTTATATTTTAATAAAATGCTTATGCACTCACTATGTGTTAATTGTATGCAAGTTGTGGGCATTAACTAGCGATTCACTTGAGCCCCTATAAATAGGCAGATGAAAACTGTGGCTGTTGGGTTAGGAGGTGTATGCTTGTAATGTGTAATTTTAAATAAATATAAAAGTGTGCAAAGATTGGCTCCAGTTCTATCCTTCACTACATCACGGAGCAGCCGTGATATTCAGCTCAGCGGCTCATGTAAATGGCTGGGGGCGGACTGCCCACCCCAATGACGTGGAGGGGGTGGGCTGTCCATCCCTGGCAATGGCGTCAGGCGCCATTGCGCAGGCACTGATGCCATTTTTAAAGGTCTTCATGCCCTTCCATTTAATTTAAATATTTAAAGATATAGTGATTTAAAATTGATTCAAAACAATTAAATAAATGTTTCTAGCCCTTCTCCCACCCCCCAATAACCAAACAATTCATTCCTTGCCCTCTCCCCCGTCAAAATACTTATCTTGTGCACCTGACCTTCTCTTCCCCACGCACCCCCCAACCAGTTCATAGAGTGAACTTGAACCCTTCCCACCATCCCCTACATTAATCAGATGAGTTTGACCCTGCTCACCCACCCCCTCCCAACAATTACACTGAACTGCTCCCTCTCCCCACCAGTGTTCCACCTTGGATCCCTCCACAGGTATTCAAAGGTGTGGGAGTGCCGGCCACCCACTGCAATATTGCTCCGGAACAGGTGGCAGAAGTGGGTAGATCATCAATTCATTTATTTAAATACATTTAAATGGGACTCCTATGCATTTGAGGCATTGGACATGGACGTAAAATGTGTAACTTCTTTCTAGAAGTTATTTTTCTCCACTGTTATCTTCCTCTTCTGAAATATTTTCTGTGAAAATATTGCAATATAACCAAGTTAGTCACTGTCCTGTGGCATTGCACACTGAGATTCAAGGCCAAATGAAGTCTTCAGGTGAAGCAGGGTACGAGGTCAAGGGAGAATTGGACCAGGGTGCGTAGACATAATTCAGTTCCGATCTTAAATTCATCAATTGCTGATTAAGCTGGGAACAGTGAGGTAAGAATAGAGTGAAAATAGTACTTCCAGAAGAGGAATTAGGCTAGACAGGGAATTCATAGCAAAGTAGTTTAATTGAAGTTTAAGTAGGGAGCTGGCAATGGTAAAGGAAGGAGTGGGGGCAACCAACATGTCAGGAACAGTGAGGAGAGACTAGTTCGAGCAAGAATGTCCACACCAAATTACGTTTTCTAACACTTCTGAAGCAAATATGAAGACAAACCTGAAAAATTGGAGCCATTTTCCTTCGTGTGCAGGAGGTTTATGGGTCTTTAAGACTATGAAAGGATGGAATAGGATGCAAACAGGCTGTTTCTGTTTTTGAGGGCTCTGAAACATAGATTAAAGATTCAATATGAAATTTAGCACAGAGAGCATTCTTCTTTTCCACAGAAGGTTGAGCGGCTGTGCAATGTACTACCAGAGTTGGCAACTGAAGCAAAGAGGCTGTCAGTAATTAAGTATAGGTGGCTGAAGGAAAGGGGAATGAAAAGATATGGACACAGTTTAGGCACATGCGATTAGGGCTGTTGCTCGTGTGGAGGATGGGCTTGGCTGAGCGCCTGCTTCCTTGTTATAATTCTCAATCCCTTCAGATCAACCCCTTCTCCCTCACCCTCAATGCCATCATCAAAACTAAATAACAGGCCATTTATCTTAATATTTGGGAGATCGTGCTGTGGACTAATGAAATGCATCATCGACAATGAGGCACTTTTGGATGGCCTGAGGATAGGAAAGGTGCTATATAAACAGAAGTTCTTTCTTTCAATCTCCAACCCCAATGCTGTCTGCATCAAGGCCAATAATTTGCCATTTTTGCAGGAAAAAGGAAAGCAATATGATCCCAGATACTTAGTGAAAATAATGGAAAAAGTCCACACCCCATGTATAAAACATTTTCACTTACTCAGTCATCATAACAGTGGGGCTAATTACAAACAGAGAGCTGTGCAGAATGCAATCCCTAAAACACTCAAAGATCCAATGCAAGAGAGAATTTGAGTTATCAAGTTACTACAAAATAGCAAAGCTGTCATCATTTAGTGGCAGGCACAGTCACTGCTGAGGTTGGAAACCAAAGGCATGCAAGCTTCTAATACTCAAAAATGCATAGCAAATTTTTCAGCACTAATAATCCAAACGGAAAACAAAATTTCAAGGATGTTTAATAATAAGTGGGACAACCAAGTCTCTCAATTATAAAATAAAAGCAAAATACTGCAGATGCTGGAAATCTGAAACAAAAACAAGAAGTGCTGGAAATACTCAGTCGGTCTGGCAGGATCTGTGGAGAGAGAAACAGAGTTAACTGATGAAAGATGAAAGACCTGAAACGTTAACTTTGCTTCTCTCTCCACAGGTGCTGCCAGACCTACTGAGTATTTCCAGCACTTTTTGCTTTCTCTCAATTATAAAACCAGGCTTCCCAGCACAATCCAGACCGCTTAGGTGAGGTATGAAAGAAAAATCCCCCTCCATTTCAGCTGTTAATTCCAAGCTGTATGGTCCAGAGGTGGTGGGGTCTGCTGGAGGAGGATAGGGCCTCTGATTACTTTCTGCATAGCAGCAAGATGTCAGGCAAGTCCCCCACCTGCCAAGACTGAGGCACACATTATTTCACCACATGAACATTAAAACTTAAAATTGCAATCCCCTGACTGGAAAGACATTTGCATAGTAACAGACAGTGTTGGAACAAAGTCTTTTGCTTCCCCAATGCACAGAAGTGGTCAAACCAGTTTTAATCACATGACTAGCTGGCTGGATTTTTTTTTTAATTTGAACTTCCAACAGGAAAAGAAATCAGAAAGCCATGTGCTCCTGGAACTGAAGCAGAACCTCTCCAGTCCTGCCTGCCTCCATCTCTTTCCCACAGAACTAAATCTTGTGAAAACACGTGAACCTCAAAGAGAGAAAAGTCTCTGGCACGAACAAGGTTTAAGAACAACACGGGTCCCCAACAAATAGCAAGACTACTTACAAAAGGACGACAGTAAGCTCGAAGCACAGTAAATAAGTAACTCTTCTGATATTGCCTCAAACCCCTCTCTACTATATTTTCCCCTTCTCTTTTCTGTCCCTATCTGCGTGTGTCTATCACATGCTAGCGTGGGCGCATCGTATATTCATAGGCATTAACCGTATTACAGTTTATGTTTAAGGTATAATAAATTTCACGTTTCTTCTTTAAACCTGAGAAAGCCTGTTTGTGCTGGTTTCTTTGTCTTATAACTAGAAAGCTGTGAACGAGGATTCACAAAGGGGTAGCTCAAAACACAGTGTGTTTAAAATTAAACCCCGTTACAATAAGACCAGGTAAAGACAGAAAAAGACCCTTAGACACATTTCTCACCTGGTCGTAACAAAGGTTTGAATTAAAACACACCTATCACCTTGCAGACATATTTATAAAAAGCTGCAAAGATTTCCCAATACTCGGCAGGTACAGAAAAAAAGCTCTGGGTTCTCCACATAGCTTCCTCAGCAACAGTAATGGGATGGATGGTTGGACACAATATGTCATTGATCATGACAGCAAGAAGTCTTTCAGCTGAATCTCACTTGTAGGTACAATCCCCTACAGGCTGCAATTCAGAAAACTAATGCATCTTCCTGGAATGAAGGAAGACTGTGCTATTGTGTGTGAAAAAAAGACTTCTGTTTTTGGTTCCTAAAAGCAATAGTGTTGGGCTCACGTATTTAATTGCAGCGTCAATTAAATGCTACATTACAGGTAAATTGCAGTGAAGGGGTGGAATGACATTCTCCTATTATCTGCACTTTATTCATAGCCAGGAAGATATATATATATATAAAAAAAGCAATGTACAGCTTCAGACAAACTACTGAAATAATCTTTACAGAAATCAAAGTGCCTTGAGGAGAGGATGAAAAATGAACATGCTTCTACAATTTCTTTCACTTTTCTCCACACACAAAGCTTGTTCATCACCTGTAGGCAACAATTTTAAGACCATGTAATTATTGCCAAACTACTTTCATCTCAATGCTACCAAGCTCACTAACATGGCATTAAAGGCTAGTCACACCTGAAGACCAAATGAATAATTTGAATGGCGATCGTCATGTTCAGTGCTAGTACATTTATTTCTTCATAATGCACATACCTGTTTCAGTTCAACTCCTGTTTTCTTTATCCAGGATGAACGAACAGTGGTGAGCTATACTGAAAATAAAATAAGTCACAAGACTTCTGGCTGATAATTTCTGCTCATATTCCATGACCTTGGAGTAGGGAAGGGGGGAAATTAGCAGAGTATTAACTCCTGATCACTATATAAGGATGCCAACTGGAGCACGAGTATGCGCGGATGTCAGATGCAGACATTATGACACTCAGCTGCAATGTCTTCCACATTTCAATACTCTTGACGGAACACTGTCCAGGGTCACTCATGAGGCACACAAGTGTCCCTACAACCAACCATACTCCAGCAAAACTGGAGAAGAAAAAAAAAACTTAAGACATTTTCTCCATTTGCTACAAATGTATTTGTCTCATCTAGATTGTCATCACATTGACCATATACATAAAATCACATTTCAGAATTTTACTTCAGCATGTTTTTTGTTAAGAAGTTAACCTAAAGTGAAGGCTGAAGATCCTGATTATAGGAGACCGCCAAGATTGGAAAGAGATGGAGAGAAGAAGTAAATGTGGAATCTGTGATTAACTGACCTCAAACTCTTCCTTCAAAAAAGCTGCACGTTGTATAAGGAAGGAAGGGAATATTGAAGAGCATAAGGAATGCAACAGTACTGAGGTCCTGGAAATGAAGTTGAAAGATTAATTACGTTATTGCATTGTAGAATATCCCAGGGTGGTTGTTTTACTATTTAGTCATCAATACTGGAGAAGTTGTCGATACAGACCAAAGCCAGTTATAAAAACAATTGTCAATTTTTTCTGCATGTATTTTCCAAGCACTTACACAGTAAAAAAAAAAGACATATTTAGAGTGATTGGTTTGCATTTACTAATCACCAATTATTTTTAGAAATATTTAAACTTGTGGGGGACATAAATCTTTACCACAAAGCTTAAGCAAAACAAATGGAAAATAAAACTAAAAATTTCTTGGGATTTTCAAAAGTATATTTTTCTTTGTATTTTGAAATAGTAGGCAAAACAAAACAACCCCAGATGAGTTGAATATATCTTCGTGGCATAATTACAGTGCCCAAAACAGGAAATAAGTTGTTTATGTTTCAAAACGTTCAATATGCTCTTTCCACTACATCTCTAATCCGCCCTCCTTTTTGTAACCCTGGCCCTATCTTGTACTAGGACCCTTGGACGTTTATCTTGGTTTTTCAATTTTAAAAAGATTTTTTTTCAATTGTAGAAGGTCTAGAAATAAAAACATGATTCGATTAAGATCAAATTTATAGGTCAAAACTGAAATTCATCTTTAGAATGCCATTGTGATTTTTTTTGCTACGAAATGGACACCCACATAGAATTTGCTGCAGTCAATTGTACTGTAAAAAACAAACTGAGTTAATTCTACGTTTATTAAAGTAATCCTAGCTTATCATCATGACTGATTTTAAAATGCCATCCATTACTCTATAAATGTACATTATCCCTTCCTCACAATGATACACTAAATTGGCTACGCTTCATGGTAAAATATTTCAAACCTTTCCAGACAAGGCTTTTCTCCAAGCTGGTGCATCAGTTCACTAACAAAGTAATTCTATCCTCTGTATTTTGTTATTTAGACCATCTTCAATGTCTACGGAAACATACTGTTCCACTGGGAAAAAGAGTGGAAGGGCTATAGTCGTAGGGGATTCGATTGTAAGGGGAGTAGATAGGCGGTTCTGTGGTCGAAAACGAGGCTCCCGAATGGTATGTTGCCTCCCAGGTGCACGGGTCAGGGATGTCTCAGATCGGCTGCAGAACATTCTAAAGGGGGAGGGTGAACAGCCAGTTGTCATTGTGCACATAGGCACTAATGATATAGGTAAAAAACGGGATGAGGTCCTACAAGCAGAGTTTAGGGAGTTAGGAGCCAAGTTAAAAAGTAGGACCTCAGAGGTAGTAATCTCAGGATTACGACCAGTGCCACGTGATAGTCAGAGTAAAAATGAAAGAATAGTCAGGATGAATGCGTGGCTTGAGAGATGGTGCAGGAAGGAGGGGTTCAGATTTTTGGGACATTGGGACCGGTTCTGGGGGAGGTGGGACTATTACAAATTGGACGGTCTACACCTGGGCCGGACTGGAACCAATGTCCTTGGAGGTGCTTTTGCTAACGCTGTTGGGGAGGGTTTAAACTAATGTGGCAGGGGGATGGGAACCAATTGAGGTCAGTTGACAGTAAGGAGGTAGTAACAAAAGCCTGTAAGGAACTAGATAATGAAGTCAGTGTGACTAAGGGGAAGAGCAGGCAGGGAGCAGATGATGAATATAAAGGGACTGGTGGTCTGAGGTGCATTTGTTTTAATGCAAGAAGTGTAGTAGGTAAGGCAGATGAACTTAGGGCTTGGATTAGTACCTGGGAGTATGATGTTATTGCTATTACTGAGACTTGGTTGAGGGAAGGGCATGATTGGCAACTAAATATCCCAGGATATCGATGCTTCAGGCGGGATAGAGAGGGAGGTAAAAGGGGTGGAGGAGTTGCATTACTGGTCAAAGAGGATATCACAGCTGTGCTGAAGGAGGGCACTATGGAGGACTCGAGCAGTGAGGCAATATGGACAGAACTCAGAAATAGGAAGGGTGCGGTAACAATGTTGGGGCTGTACTACAGGCCTCCCAACAGCGAGCGTGGGATAGAGGTACAAATATGTAAACAGATTATGGAAAGATGTAGGAGCAACAGGGTGGTGGTGATAGGAGATTTTAATTTTCCCAACATTGACTGGGATTCGCTTAGTGTTAGAGGTCCAGATGGAGCAGAATTTGTAAGGAGCATCCAGGAAAGTTTTCTAGAGCAGTATGTAAATAGTCCAACTCGGGAAGGGGCCATACTGGACCTGGTGTTGGGGAATGAGCCCGGCCAGGTTGTTGAAGTTTCAGTAGGGGACTACTTTGGGAATAGTGATCACAATTCCGTAAGCTTTAAAATACTCATGGACAAAGACGAGAGTGGTCCTAAAGGAAGAGTGCTAAATTGGGGGAAGGCCAACTATACCAAAATTCGGCAGGAGCTGGGAAATGTAGATTGGGAGCAGCTGTTTGAAGGTAAATCCACATGTGATATGTGGGAGGCTTTTGAAGAGAGGTTGATTAGCGTTCAGGAGGGACATGTTCCTGTGAAAATGAGGGATAGAAATGGCAAGATTAGGGAACCATGGATGACAGGTGAAATTGTGAGACTAGCTAAGAGGAAAAAGGAAGCATACATAAGGTCTAGGCGGCTGATGAAAGACGAAGCTTTGAAAGAATATCGGGAATGTAGGACCAATCTGAAACGAGGAATTAAGAGGGCTAAAAGGGGTCATGAAATATCTTTAGCAAACAGGGTTAAGGAAAATCCCAAAGCCTTTTATTCATATATAAGGAGAAAGAGGGTAACTAGAGAAAGGATTGGCCCACTCAAGGACAAAGGAGGAATGTTATGCTTGGACTCAGAGAAAATGGGTGAGATTCTAAACGAGTACTTTGCATCGGTATTCACCGAGGAGAGGGACATGACGGATGTTGAGGTTAGGAACAGATGTTTGATTACTCTAGGTCAAGTCGGCATAAGGAGGGAGGAAGTGTTGGGTATTCTAAAGGGCATTAAGGTGGACAGGTCCCCAGGTCCGGATGGGATCTATCCCAGGTTACTGAGGGAAGCGAGAGAGGAAATAGCTGGGGCCTTAACAGATATCTTTGCAGCATCCTTAAACACGGGTGAGGTCCCGGAGGACTGGAGAATTGCTAATGTTGTCCCCTTGTTTAAGAAGGGTAGCAGGGATAATCCAGGTAATTATAGACCGGTGAGCCTGACGTCAGTGGTAGGGAAGCTGCTGGAGAAGATACTGAGGGATAGGATCTATTCCCATTTGGAAGAAAATGGGCTCATCAGTGATAGGCAACATGGTTTTGTGCAGGGAAGGTCATGTCTTACCAACTTAATAGAATTCTTTGAGGAAGTGACAAAGTTGATTGATGAGGGAAGGGCTGTAGATGTCATATACATGGACTTCAGTAAGGCGTTTGATAAGGTTCCCCATGGTAGGCTGATGGAGAAAGTGAAGTGACATGGGGTCCAGGGTGTACTAGCTAGATGGATAAAGAACTGGCTGGGCAACAGGAGACAGAGAGTAGCAGTAGAAGGGAGTTTCTCAAAATGGAGACGTGTGACCAGTGGTGTTCCACAGGGATCCGTGCTGGGACCACTGTTGTTTGTGATATACATTAATGATTTGGAGGAAAGTATAGGTGGACTGATTAGCAAGTTTGCAGACGACACTAAGATTGGTGGAGTAGCAGATAGTGAAGGGGACTGTCAGAGAATACAGCAGAATATAGATAGATTAGAGAGTTGGGCAGAGAAATGGCAGATGGAGTTCAATCAGGGCAAATGCGAGGTGATGCATTTTGGAAGATCCAATTCAAGAGTGAACTATACAGTAAATGGAAAAGTCCTGGGGAAAATTGATGTCCAGAGAGATTTGGGTGTTCAGGTCCACTGTTCCCTGAAGGTGGCAACGCAGGTAAATAGAGTGGTCAAGAAGGCATACGGCATGCTTTCCTTCATCGGACGGGGCATTGAGTACAAGAGTTGGCAGGTCATGTTACAGTTGTTTCGGACTTTGGTTCGGCCACATTTGGAATACTGCGTACAGTTCTGGTCGCCACATTATCAAAAGGATGTGGATGCTTTGGAGAGGGTGCAGAGGAGGTTCACCAGGATGTTGCCTGGTATGGAGGGCACTAGCTATGAAGAGAGGTTGAGTAGATTAGGATTATTTTCATTAGAAAGACGGAGGTTGAGGGGGGACCTGATTGAGGTGTACAAAATCATGAGAGGTATAGACAGGGTGGATAGCAAGAGGCTTTTTCCCAGAGTGGGGGTTTCAATTACTAGAGGACACGAGTTCAAAGTGAAAGGGGAAATGTTTAGGGGGGATATGCGTGGAAAGTTCTTTACGCAGAGGGTGGTGGGCACCTGGAACGCATTGCCAGCGGAGGTGGTAGATGCGGGCACGATGGAGTCTTTTAAGATGTATCTAGACAGATACATGAATGGGCAGGAAGAAAAGAGATACAGAACCTTAGAAAATAGGCGACATGTTTAGAGAGGTGATCTGGATCGGCGCAGGCTTGGAGGGCCGAAGGGCCTGTTCCTGTGCTGTAATTATCTTTGTTCTTCTTTGTTCTTTGTTTGTTCTTATTCAGGTACAATGTTAGGAAAGAACAAACAAGGCTTAAATGGACATTTCACCTGCATATTAATATTTGATGGTACCATTTTTTTTAATGTGCTATTGATCTTTCATATCTCAAATAGTTATGACCTTTTTGACTGGAACTTGAGTTAAGGTCTTAGCACAGAACAGTAGCAAGGTTAGTCTATCACATGTCCTCAGAAAAAATCTCCCATCTGCCTGGATCACAGTGGCCTAATTTTGTTCAAATTATTCTCAGTCCCAGGCCTAAATAACAAAGTGCTGAACAAAGTGCCAAAAGTAAGAGTTTTGTGCTAATTGCTGTCAATTCAAATAAACTGCCAAAGCTCAGATCACTTGCAACTCTTTTTAAAAGTCCCATATCATCCCACAGGCTTAGTTCTGTCAACCATGGAACATCCTATAATGGCATGAATTTATTTTGATGTCTATTTTCCCACCTGAATTTGGTATTCAGACACGCTCCCTGATCCCTGAACCTGACTGGATATTTTTGAAGGGGTGACTTAAGTAGTTGACAGGGGAATGTCTATGAATGTTATTTATATGAAGCTGTAGAAGACATGTGATAAAGTTTCTCATAAAAGGTTGTTAACTAAAGTTAAAGCCCAAGGAATTGAAAGCAAATTATTGACCTGGTTAGGAAATTGGCTGAGCAGAAAGAGACAGAATGTAGAGATAAAAGGCAGGTACTCGAATTGACAGTGTTATGACCAGGTGAGAAAGCGGTCTAGGGTTCCCTTTCAGCTTTCACCTCGTCTTGCTATAACTGAGTTTAATTTTAAACACATTGTGTTTTTTAAGTTTCCCCTTGCTGAATCCTTGTTCATTGCTTCCCAATTATAAGGCAAAGAAACCAGCACAAACAGTCTTTCTCAGGTTTAAAGAAAAAAAGTTGAAATTTATTAAACTTGAACTCTAATTCTGTTCACGCACACGGATACATGCCGTGCCCCACACCAGCACACGTGATACACACATGCAGACAGAGACAGAAAGAAAACAGAAGAAATAAAGTGGAAAAGTTTGAGGCGATATCTGAAGAGTTGTTGTTACGGTTCTTCGAGCTCACTGTAGGGTTCTTGATTATAGGTCGATCTTGCTTTTCGTTGGGGCCCAGTATACTACTTAAACCTTGTTCGTTGTAGGAAACTTTTCTCTCTTGGGGTTCATGTGTCTTCAGTGGGTTCAGATGCTTGTGAGAAAGAGATGGGAGCAGACAGGAGAGATCTTCTCAGTCCAGGAGCAAACAGCTTTCTGCAGGCTCTCAGTTCGAACTGTACAATTCAGAAACCCCCATTTGCCAAGCAGTTTAGACATGTGGCTAACTGGTCAGAAAACGCCTTGGCTCTGTGTATTGTATCATCTCAGCAGGGAATGGAATGCGCTTCCCTGCCTTCAATGTCTGTTAATATGTAAATGTTTTTTCCAGCCAAGGTCTGGCAGTCCTTGTAACAGGCCTTCTGTTCTTACCAGCAACAATTTGAAACTTAATGTCTATGTGGCAAAATTAATATGCCTCATTCTTGGTAGGTGGGGGCCTGCTTGACAACAGGATGCGACTAGTAATGTCATGCAAGGATTTGTGTTGCTGCCTCAAATATCCATAGTATTCATGATGGAATAGAAAGCCACATATCCAAGTTTGCTGATGACAAAAAGGTGAGAAAGAGCTATTGATAGACAAAGTGGGAAATGGATTTCAATGTAGGCAAATGTGAGGTCATCTACTTTGAACCTAAAATAGATAAAACAGAATACTTTCAATATGGGGAAAAGCTGGAAATAGTGGCAGTCTAGGTACAGAGATCATTAAAATGTCATGAACGGGTACAGAAAATAATGATACATGAACTCCAAGGATTAAATTACAAGGAGAGATTACACAAACTAGGGTTGTATTCCCTGAAATTTAAGGTGTGATTTGATTAAAGTTTTTCAAGATGTTAAAGGGAACAGATCGGGTACCTAGAAACTATTTCCACTCACTGGGGGCATAGTCTAAAAATTGGAGCCAGATCTTTCAGCAGCAAAATCAGGAAACACTTCACACAAAGGGTGATAAAAGTTTGGAACTCTCTTCTGCAAATTGCAATTGATACTAGATCAACTGTTAGATATAAAATCTGAGATTGATAGATTTTTGTTAACCAAAGGTATTAGGGGGTATGGGGCAAAAACGGGTATAGGGAGTTAGGTTGCAGATCTCATTGAATGGCAGAACAGGCTCGAGGGGCTAAACGGCCTACTCCTGTTTCTATGTTCCTATCCTTGGCCTCTAACAATGCCAAATCATACAACTACATAGTATCAGCACTTTAATAACCTTAGCAAACTAACAGCCTAGCTTCATTTAGTAATTTTTAAAGACACTTTTAGGTTTGGTCATCTACCTTACCCATTACTGCAATAAATTCCCCACAAGGCACTTAAAAATACTAATCTATACAATTCTATGGTATTAACTATTAAATGACTTAGCAAATAAAGAGCCTACTTTTACCTCTCATTTTAAAGTGTTTTTAAAAACATTTTGGTGCAGTTTCCCTACAAAATGCACCACAGGACGGAAGCATTTATGTAAATTTCTAGCCATGTAACTACAAGTTACAGCTGTTTAGGGCAATAAGTAGTGAGCCATGCACACCAATGAGATCCTAGATTCAGTTCTCTAGATAATTCAGCTAATTATCTAAACTCAGCTTGAGCAGCAGTAGAAATGCTGCATTCGGCCTCAGCACCCCTGGTTTAGGAAGAGGAAAATCCATTAGGACTATAATTCCTGACGGTAATCCATTTTCTCAGCTTCATGAACAAATATAGTATAAGTGCAAATTAATTCCAGCCATTCAATGTTCCGTGGAAACAATTTAGCCATGATTTTCCCACCTGGGCAAAACTGTGGCAGTTAGATGTTGAAAATGGAAGAAAATGCCAAGCCACCTGAAGTGTACCTAGTCTGGATATGTCTTTTCCAATGGACTTAACCAGTGGTGGTAGAAGCACCCATCTGAAACAGAGTTTCTTAATTTGAGGGGTCGGGTGGTCGATGGTTATCTATCTTGCATGCCATTTTCCACTGTCCTGGCGTCCAGGATGCCAAACAAAAATAACTTTCATTTGAAAGAAGTATCTGGGGTTGCTCAGCAAAAGCAAGAAGCCTAACAAGGCAAGTGCGCTTTCACCATTTCTTTTGCTCTTTTTGCCCCTTGGCTGACAGTTAAATCTTCCCGAGCCTTTGTGCCAATTGTTGCTAATTGCTTATTTTTGCTGGAACTAGTGAGTTTCCCCAAATGTAAATCTACTTGCATGATGTGTTTGGAAGGGAAGGAGGATGTTCAGTCGAATGCTGGACTGGTCAGGCTGCACAAGGGGTGCTCTGTGCCCACTTACCAGTAGCCAAAGCACTTACAGCTGCAGTCATAGATGAACATACCTCACTCTAGCAGACAAATAATGCTGATGGAGGTATGTCTTTTCAAAATAAGCTGGGACAGCAAATCGAATGGCATCATTTAGAATATATGATTAATAGCAAAGCTGGATACTTCCTCAGAAGC
Organism: Heterodontus francisci; assembly: GCF_036365525.1. Classification (NCBI taxonomy): domain Eukaryota; kingdom Metazoa; phylum Chordata; class Chondrichthyes; order Heterodontiformes; family Heterodontidae; genus Heterodontus; species Heterodontus francisci. Next base: position 83,029,547 of record NC_090373.1, read on the forward strand.
AGCCAATCACAGCACATCATGTTTTCGGTTTACATGGAAGTCTTGCCAATGTGATCAACCACCAGCATTGCCTGATGAGCCGCAACCATCAAATGCTACTAACCATTTCTGAAGGGTCTAGCACACCTGCCTGTCAGTGAGCATAGACAACTACCTTCTCAGACAGAGGTATACCATCAACTGCAAGAACACCTGCAACTATCATGCGCTACAGGATGGCACAGCCAACAGTAATGGTCTGAAACTTGACTCCACATTCTTGCATATGTGCTGTGATGCTGATGGTGCAATAGAACAGAAGGTCTTCAATTTTGCACCCATTTCATGCAGCACCATCTCCACTTCAGCAAACAAAACATGGAAGATCTAGAGCTGGGCTGCACCAACATTTATATTCAAATTCAAGCCTGCACCTTAGGTTTAGTTTCCTTTCCTTTCATTTTTGTCCATCCCGCCTTAGTCCCTTGCCTAATCAACATGAGCAAAGGCTATTAATAGCTCTGGATGATTGTATGATTTTCCAAAGTCTTTCAGAAATTTTAAGATATTCTTTAATGGTACCTATTCCTTTAATTTTCACTTGCATGCAATTTTACATTCCCATTATTACTGCACTGCCCACACCCATCCAAATCTGCACCTGTAACAATGCTAATAGACTGACCGAGGCAAATAAGGTGCAAATGTAGACTTCTCTTGCTGTGTATAACCCAGCAATGGCCATTCTGGCATAAACTAAATCAAAAAATGGAAAATATAGGTTTATAAAACTTAAGAACATAAATAGGAGCAGAAATAGGAGAAGTAGGCCATACAGCCCCTCAAGCTTGCTCCACAATCATGACTGATCCTCGACCTCAACTCAACTTTCCTGTCCAATTTCCTTGAATTCTTTAGTGTACAAAAATCTACTGAACTCAGCCTCGAATATACTTAACGACTGAGCATTCATAGAGAACTCCAAAGATTCACAATCCTCTGAGTGAAGAAATTTCTCCTCATTTCAATCCCAAATAGCTGAACACTAAAACTTATGGCCCCTAGTTCTAGACTCTCCAACCAGGGGAAACAACCTCTCAGCGTTTACCCTGTCAAGCCCTTTCAGAATTGTTTCAATGAGATCACCTCTCATTCCTCTAAGCTCCAGAGGGTATAGGCCTGTTATACTCAATCTCTCCTCATAAAACAATCCTCTCATCCCAGGAATCAATTTAATGAACCTTGGTTGTACCTCTTCTAAGCTGAGTATGTTCTTCCTACATATGCAATACTCCAGGTGTAGTTTTAGCAAAGCCCTATACAATTTTAGCAAGGACTCATGTACTTCCAACCCCCTTGTAATAAAGGCCAACACACCATTTGCCTTGATTGTTTGCTGTGCTTACCTGTTAACTTTGTGTTTCTTGTACAATAACACCTAAATCCTGCTGAGCAACTACATTGAACATTTAAACATTGTTTACCAATTAAAAAATATAATTTTTATTCTTCTCACCAAAGTGAATAATCTCACATTTCTCCACATTATATTCCATCTGCCACCTTCTTGCCCACCCACTTAACCAACCTACATCCCTTTGCAGACTCTTTGTGTCTTCCTCAGAGCTTGCTTTCCACCTAGCTTTGTGTTGTTCACAAACTTGAATACTCTGTCCCTTCATCTAAGTCATAAATAACTGTTTACAACCTATAAGACCCGAGCACTGATACTTCGGGCGCCCCACTACTAACAGCCTGCCAACCTAAAATATCCCTAATTAATTTAAATGGACACAACTAAGTTTTATTGCCATTTCAGCCCTCTAAGACCCAGATAGTGACAATATTAGCACCTCTAAATACCCAATGTGGGTTACAAATTGTGGTTAAAAACTGGGATGCATATTGCTCACTTGTGTGCCTTCTGCATCAAGCTTTTACAGGTGCTTCACAACTTCAGGTCACATTGTCCTACTTACACTAACTGTGTCTATTTACACAGTGACATGTAGTCACCTGCTCTCATTCACATGAAAACAAGCCAATAATTACTCACCAACAGATACTGTACAGTTTCCAAAAAAATGTCCACATCACACATAAAAATTCAGTTTAACTGCAAGAAAACTAGCCAGTCATATGTAAACTTAAGAAAAAACTAAATGTCTATAATCTGCTAGCCAGCATGTCTAACATCTTGCCTTCTGAATACTGTAATTTTTGTGAAGTATAAAGAACACTGCCTTTGTGGTAACATTTTGTAAATGAGTTTCCGTTTCAAAAGACATTAGTATACTTCACAAAGAATGTTTGCCTTTAGTCTGAATTCTTGGGCTCAACTCTGTCATTATAGATGATTCAAATTGCAAATACCCTCAATATCCAGTTGAACAATGTGGTCAGTTTGAAGGTTCACACTGGAGAAGGGATGAAGTGGGATGAATAGTAACAGATTCTATCAATGCAGCTTTGACCGGGATTAAACAAACCACACCTGTACCACATAGTGTTTTACACATTGTATTTACAGTTTTAATTCAGAGGATGGACTGCACCACCCAAAAATTATGAGCTAAATCCTTCTAAAATTCCTGGTGCCCAGCAAGAAACAGAAAAGGATTTAAAATGGATACAAAACTTGAAATTAGATTTTAAAAGAAATTACTGCTATACATCCTAGCTGGAGAAGCAAAATCGAAGTAACGTGAAATAAAGTCTGAAATTAATGGTCAACACACTGCCTTTTAAATCCTGCCGCTTTTAATTAGCAAACCACTAAAACTAGCAGTAGGTATCACGCAATGTAGTATATAACCCGTCATTACCCAGGAGTCTAGAGCTGGAGCAAGCATTGCTGCACAAGATAGAGCTCCTTTTTAAAAAAAAAATAAAAGTATAGGTTTCTGCTGCTGGGTTAGTTGTTGGAAACATTGCAGCTCTTGCCAATGTTTCACTTTATCAGTAAGAAATTTTGCCAACAAAATATACAGAGTCAGATTGAGAAAGCAGTAAGAAAGTGGCTGTGGCTTTCCAATGTATACAACCGTGCCTTTTGGCATCACTGGTATAATCATTTGAATACTAGTACACGATCCATAATGTGTAAAAAGCTCAATGCTTACATAAGCATTTTAAACGATTAAACTATTGCACTGAAACGAAATTTCTAACTGAGGAGCTATGGCAGTTAGTTTACGACTAAGGCATTTTCAACTTTAGGAAGAACACTAATGATGGCAACGGGAAAAAAAATCTGATTTTATAGGGGAAAAAGTTAAACGGTTAACAAATACACCACTTCACATTGAAAAGGATATTCACAGCTGAAGGGAGAATGCTGAACACCAAAAGTCAAAACATTATTAGTTAGAGTATAAGTTAAATGGCAAAATAACATTCCAGCCTGAAGATTTCTCTCAAGAGGAACCAAACCAGGGATGTGCCCTGAAGTGGATTTTACTTCGAGAATTCAATGTCCACAGTGACTGAGTGAAAAACGCAACTTCGCACAACGCCTCCCCTCCTCAGCATCTTGGTGCGAATATAAAGCAGGAGTCGCCTTCTTTCCGTCCCTACAAATGGTCCGTATTTTTAAACTGAGAACCTGTTCGAGAGAACGCACCGCAACACCAACATTTCCTCTCCCGAGCCGAGAGCTCTGTGTTAAAGCAGCACATTCTGTGCAGCCAAACGCAATCCGGAAAGCGACTTGATGCAAATTCTCAACAATAAACTGAATCGCACGTAGCAAATATCATCAGGCATGAAAATTGCATAAAGTCAGGTAGGAGAGTGTACACAGCATGTTGTTACATTTCCTTACTGTATATCCTGAAGAGCTGCAGCCAAGGATTCCATTCCTGTCGCACTCTCTCCCTATAGTGAGGGAATCAACTCACTTGCCTGTTTAACCTGCCTTTCTGGATGGACTATCAGTCAGCCCTATTAGTTATTCCGTGCTTTCTCGGGTTATTAGACACATTCACATTGAGGAATCTGTGCACAGTGTTGTTGTAACTGACCTGCAAAGCAGCAAAAAACAAGAGCTCCGACTCAGCCTGTTTAACAGTCCTCTGCATTCCTCCCTCAGATCACTGTATAGATAACCAGGCTATTCCTGCCTGTCTACAACGTCCAGCAGTTTTTCCTGATAGTTCATTCCTTCAACAGTTAACACAACAGCTGCCTGCTTCGCCAATCACCACCACAGAAGTCGTTCACACGCACGAATAGACCCAGCCATTACCATGTACAGTGCACGACCCGACGGGTACGTCATGCTGCTGTTGGGCTGAGCTAAGAGCCTCTGTCAAATGATAGAGGCAAGGTGGCTGCCAGTCACACATCAGGCGTGCAGCAAGCACGCTGAAAGATGCAAGAGGAAGAAGAAAGAGGAAGCGATTACTTCCTCCCTTTCTCTTAAAAAATTGCACCAGATAGTTTTTAGAAAGCTTAAAACTGACTTGTTGTTCAAGCTGGCCCACACACTCCCCTCATTTTGGTGACAACGCACCAATGGTCAGCACCAGTTTCCAATGTAACTGAAACTATAGTAACTAACATTCTGCAACGCAAGCATATAGAGATATATTCGTTCAAAATGACATTATTAAAAAATGGAATCACACCTCTAAAGGGAAATAAACAGAAAATGCTAGACATACAAACAATTCTGATAAAGGGTATAAGGAATTAAATGCAGAGAATATTAAAATGGTGTTTTATAGTTTTTAAGCATAACATTTATCCAAATCAAGCATAACTCAGTTCTAAATGGTCTGTAATAATTTTTAAAACTAACCAGACTAATTCAACAAAAGTGTAACAAAGTTCCAGAAATCCAATCACAGAAATAGAAAAGATTTTTGAAGCAGTTTGGCAAAATAAACAGAAATTTTTAGAAAGAAAAACAGCTGCAACATTTATTTGGCAACTTGACAGGTGGTGGAGGGGTATTTTCTCCCAAAAATATAGAATCTCAACCAAGTATTTTATTATTCGTACAATACATTAAAGAACGTGTATTTATATAGCACCTTTCACAAACTCAGCACATCCCAAAGCACTTTACAATCAATGAATACTTTTGAAGTGCAGTCACAGTTGCAAGGCAGCAAATGCGACAGCCAATTTGTGCATAGCAAGAGTTTAACATCTCATCTGAAGTAACACATCCAATAGAGCAGCATTCCCTTAGTACGTCACTGAAATGTCCTCTTCGGTCAGAGGTCGGCAACTTTAATAATGAGCCATTTTTAAAACATTTTAGTCAAAAATGCAATATCTGAAGAGCTGCAATGCAATTACTCAAATGCCAATAATAATGAAAAACAAGACAGAGGCACATTTCAACAACATTTCAAAGGTTTTTACAAAAATGTTAATTGAATGATACTTTCTCACAAGTACAATGTTAATAAAAGTTTTAAAAAATGAAACAAGCCATTTAATTACCATCAAAATGGGTTTGATCGATCAAGGTCAGGAGCACACAAGTCGATAAAGAGCTGCATGTGGCTCCGGAGCCACAGTTTGCAGATCCCTGCCCTAGATTATGTGCAAATGTCTCTCGAGTGGGAACTCCAAGATTTCTGGTCCTAAAGGCATATTTTTCATCATCCACAAAATGTGCACCTGCAAACTCACACCCTAAGAGAAAATACCCGAGTAAATATAAAAGGAAATTTAATGGTTAAGCACCTTTTCTAAAGGCAACAAGAAATTAAAATGATATTAAAATTAAATCTTTTTCAGAACAGAATTCGCCAAATTCTGGTTGGAGGTTAAGTTGAGTTTGTATCCCTCCATCCATGAAAACTGATGGACAGGGAGCAAACAATCCATTTAGGTGGGCATCTTCTCTTGGGGCACCTTTGCTGATGGCTATGAACGCCAATTCTTAAGTGGCAAGTTCTGCCACAAGTGCTGCATGTGAAGCTGCCCATTGATGCTGTGAGTGATTTTTAAACGTTGGCACCTGTTGCCAAACTGCTGTAGCCACTTAGCCACTGGTTATCATGGTAGTGCATACCAGTCCACAGAATGTGTCGCCATTTCACCCTTTTGCCAGCTTGTGACTCCCAGGTGCAATAGTTGACGTTTAGGGCCTTCATGTCATGGTTGCAAGCATCCTTGAATGGAGCTTTGGGCACCCCACTGGTCGTTTGGCCCTGGCTACCTCACCATACAGAAGGTCCTTGGGTATGCGACTGTCTTCCATCCTGCAGACGTGTCTGATCCACCAAAGCAGCCTCTGTTTGATTAGTGCCAACACACGTGGAAGCTTTGTCTTTGAGAGAACTGCTGCATTAGTGATTTTATCCTACCAGGATATTCTGGTTGGAGGTTAAACACAAATAACTGGTATGTCCCAAGAGAACTGCCTCTCTCAGGTACAAAATGATAATGGCAGAAGTTATTCTGTAACCCTGTAAATATCACTTAGAATTCTTACAACAGGAGAGATAGAACAGTGCCTGGATACACTCGAGCCATATATCTCTTAATAAGCACAAAGTGCCTCTCAGGTTCACTCCGTCGAGCTATACTTTCTGGTTTAAATGATCAAGGAATCTCACATCGCCATCAGCAGAGCGAGGAAAGAATATTACAAGTCAACAGAATTGATTACCCCAAACTCAAGTTATGATCCTGCAGCAACATGAACAACTTGTATTTATATACTTTTAACATACTAGAACATCCCAAGGTGCTTCACAGGAGCATCGTCAAGCAAAACTTGACACCGAGCCACATAAGGAACTATTGAAGAAGATGACCAAAAGTTTGTTCAAAGAGGTAGTTTTTAAGGAGTGTCTTAAAGGAGGAAAGAGAGGTAGAGAGGCAGAGAGGTTTAGGAAAGGAATGCCAGAGCTTATGACCTTGGCAGCTGAAGGCTCGGCCACCAATGGTGAAATGATTAAAATCAGGAATGCTCAAGAAGCCAGAACTGAAGGAGTGCAAATACCTCAAGGGTTATAGGGCTGGAGGAGATGACAGAGGTAGGGAGGGGTGAGGCCCTGGAGGGGTTTGAAAACAAGGAGGAGAATTTTAAAATCAAGGTATTATTTTACCAGGAGCCAATGTGTGAATGGGACTTGGAGCAAGTTAGGCTACAGGCAACAGAGTTTTGGATGGCCTCAAGTTTGCGGAGATAGAACATGGGAAGCCATCCAGGAGAGCACTGGAAGAATCAAGTATAGAGGTACCAAAGGCATGGAACACAGTTTCAGCTACTGATGAGCTGACTCAGGGGCAGAGTTGAGCATAAATATTGCAGATTTAAAGATTTGTTATATTAGAATTTTCCACCAAATTTACACCAATAGCCCTTTATTTTTCGCTAATTAATAATTGTTATCCTATGATTTGGAGATGTATTTTGTTACACACAGTACTATTCTGCCATTAATTTCAATGGCTATAGCTACACATTTTATCGACAGAAGATACTCAAAGGTTAAAATGTTATAAACCAAAAAAAGGATTTCAAATAAATTGACATCAAGTAGTTTGTCAAAGTCAGTCGAACTGCAAAACCAGATTATAACTTTCATTTCACAGGGGGTGGAGGGGTGAGTGGGGAAGGGGAGAGGGGAGAAGGAAGAAGGGAGGAGAGGGGAGAGGGGGAGAGGGGGAGAGGGGAGGGGGAGAGGGGGAGAGGAGGAGAGGGGAAAGGGGGAGAA